>NC_138768.1:706685677-707285677 GCF_965119305.1 Pelophylax lessonae
GCTGCCTCTCCTCCCTATCTGCCGGTCCGTCTCTCCCTCTGAACTCCCCTCCTCTTCCTCTCTTGTGGCCACCCACATGACGTCCATAGACACGTCATCATCCACGTCACCTTCCCCACCACTAACATTCGAGATCTCGGAGTAGGCAGCAACAGCGGGGACCAACCTCCTTGGGCTGATCTGGGTACTGTCGTCAGACTGCTGAGTGGCGGCTGTTGCTACCTCCTCTTCCTGATCCGATGCCAACAATGGTTGCGCATCGCAAATGTCTTGTGATGGATCGGAAAATAATTCCAGCGACTCAAGCGGAGGGTATGTGGTGGTGTTTGTGGTGGTGTCTTTGGGGGTGCACACAGCAGAGAGTGGAGAGGGTGCAGATAGAGAGGATGAGGAGGGTGCAGAAGAGGAAGGCTGAGTGAGCCACTCAACCAAGTCTGGTGCGTTCTTTGACATAATCGAACGCGCCTTCTGAAACTTCACACTTTGGCTCCGGCCTACTGCTCCTGCCCTACCCCTACCACCCCTGCGTAAGTGTCTGCTTCTTCCCTCTGCCTGTCATGTTTTTAAATTACCCTGTGACAAAAGTCTCTAGAGAATCGCAGTATATCTGGAAAAAGGTATATAACACCCCCGCTTCAATCTGTGGTATTGGGGGGCCACAGGTTTATTACACCAGTTCTACAAATAATTGGCCAGTAACTGTTGTCACTGTGTGTAGCACAGTTAACACAGCAAAAGAGGCCAAATTTTTGCAGGACTAAAATACAATCTTAGAAAAGTATACTGTTAAATAACACCCCACTTCAATATGTGGTATTGGGAACCAACAGTTTTATTACACCAGTTCTACAAATAATTGGCCAGTAACTGTTGTCACTGTGTGTAGCACAGTTAACACAGCAAAAGAGGCCAAATTTTTGCAGGACTAAAATACAATCTTAGAAAAGTATACTGTTAAATAACACCCCACTTCAATATGTGGTATTGGGGGCCACAGTTTTATCACACCAGTTCTACAAATAATTTGCCAGTAACTGTTGTCACTGTGTGTATCAGTGTTAACGCAGCAAAAGAGGCAATATTGTTGCAGGACTCAAATACACTTGTAAAAGTATACTCAGATAACACCCCACTTCAATAGGTGGTATTGGCGGGCCACTGGTCTATCACACCAGTTGTTCAAAAAATTGGCCAGGGAGTTTGGCACTGTGTGTAGCAGAGTTAACACAGCAAAAGAGGCAATATTGTTGCAGGACACAAATACACTTGTAAAAGTATACTCAGATAACACCCCACTTCAATATGTGGTATTGGGGGGCCACTGGTTTATCACACCAGTTATTCAAAAAATTGGCCAGTGAGTTTGGCACTGTGTGTAGCAGAGTTAACACAGCAAAATAGGCAATATTGTTGCAGGACACAAATACACTTGTAAAAGTATACTCAGTTTACACCCCACTTTAATATGTGGTATTGGGGGGCCACTGGTCTATCACACTAGTTGTTCAAAAAATTGGCCAGGGAGTTTGGCACTGTGTGTATCAGAGTTAATGCAGCAAAAGAGGCCATATTGTTACAGGACACAAATACACTTATGAAAGTATACTCAGATAACACCCCACTTCAATATGTGGTATTGGGCGGCCACAGGTTTATTACACCAGTTATAAAAATAATTGGCCAGTAACTGTTGTGTGTAGCAGAGTAAACACAGCAAAAGAGGCCAAATTTTTGCAGGACTAAAATACACTCTTAGAAAAGTATACTGTTAAATAACACCCCACTTCATTATGTGGTATTGGGGGGTCACTGGTCTATCACACCAGTTGTTCAAAAAATTGGCCAGTGAGTTTGGCACTGTATGTAGCAGAGTTAACACAGCCAAAGAGGCAATATTGTTGCAAAAACACTTGTAAAAGTATACTCAGATAACACCCCACTTCAATATGTGGTATTGGGGGGCCACTGGTCTATCACACCAGTTATAATACATTAAAAGTGCTTTTGTCAATGTTTGTAGTATTGCTGCAGCAACGCTCAGTCACCACACCAGTCACAATGCTGCACAGTGCACAATACAAATCCACTATAATATGCTTTATATAATACAAAGTATATTATAATGTGGATTACACCCCTATATAGTGCACTGCACACCTATACCAAATAAATAGCGGCCCTTGAAATTACTTTTGTGGACATTAACAGAGTGATTTGTGTCACTGCTTATCTCTGTCCCTGGAGCACACTGGATACCTGTCCCTAAACTGAACAGAAACTGTACACCTATACCAAATAAATTGCAGCCCTTTAAATTATTTTTTTTGGACATTAACAGAGCGATTTGTGTCACTGTTGATCTCGATCCCTGGAGCACACTGGATACCTGTCCCTAAACTGAACAGAAACTGTACACCTATACCAAATAAATTGCAGCCCTTTAAATGACTTTTGTGGACATTAACAGAGCGATTTGTGTCACTGCCGATCTCTAACTGTCCCTGGAGCACAGACTGGATACCTGTCCCTAAACTGAAAAGAGACTGTAGTAGACCAATACCAAAATACCAGCCCTGAACATCACTTTTGTGGATCTTAACAGAGCTATTTGTGTCTGGCAATCTCTCCCTGATGCATACAGCAGACCTTTCCCTACACTGACAAAAAGCAGAATGTGAAATGGCCGCCTGCTATTTATAAGGTAGGGGGCATGTCTATGTGCTGAAATGTTTCAATTGGCTGTCCCCTTCCACCTGACGGCTGTGTTATGGGTCAAAGTTATCCCCAATGTAAACTAATATGGCCGTCGCGAACAACGCCATGTGTTCGCAAAATTGGCGGGTAGCGAACAAGCAAAATTCGATGCGAACCGACCACCGGGCGAACCGCAAGGCCATCTCTATTTCTGATCATTGGAGAAGAGCAGTATAGCTATAGAACTGACTATTCTCTGGCTTAGAGTGGTCAGTTTTAATAGGAAAGCAGAGTGACTGGCAGGAACACCAGAGATTTCACACAAAGAAAGCAATACAAAGAGAACAGGATACTTTTTCATACAAGTACATAGAGCAGGCACATATCAGGAATATGAAATGTTGGGGTAACAAACACTTTACCTAATAAGGGGAAGCTCTGCTGACCTCCATCATCCAGTCATGTGCGAGAAAACTGTTGTTTTTTATTTGCCTTGCATGTGATTTGGTATTCTTTGCAAAGTGAAGCCTCTCCTCATTTACTAAGCTCTGGATCAATTGCACTAGCAGAGTGCACAGTCTATTTGCCTTTAGTAAATCAACCCCAGAGTGTGAGTTATCTTTCCATAGAACACATAGAAAGTGTCAGTAATCTATCCTTAAGGAGGAATCATGTAAACCTTACAGCACCACACAGAGCTTACATTTTTTGCTCCGACAAAGAAATAAAGTCCTATTAAATAACAACACATACATTTATTATTACTATTATTATTATACAGGATTTATATAGCGCCAACAGTTAACGCAGTGTTTTACCATACAATTCAATACAGAAGGAATAGGAGGGCACTGCTCATGGAGCTTAAGATCTAAAGGGAGGGGGAAGTGGTACAAAAGTTAATAGCATCAAGGGATGATCTGATTGAGGGGACTCAAGTACAGTTCTTAGGTGGGGGTGGGGTAGGCTTCCCTAAATAAATTAGTTTTCAAGGATTGCCTAAATGCGGACAGAGTAGGAGCTGACCGGACGTACTGGGGGAGGGAGTTCCAGAGGATGGAAGAGGCTCTAGAAAAGTCCTGGAGACAAGCATGGGAGGAGGTAACAAGGGAGCTAGAGAACAGGAAGTCTCAGGAGGAGCAGAGAGGACAATTTGGGCGATATCTGCAGATGAGGTTGGTGATGTAACTGGAGGCAATGTTGTGAAAGGCTTTGTATGTTGTGGTTAGTATTTTGATTTTTTTACGGTGGGGTAGGGGAAGCCAGTGAAAAGATTGGCAGAGAGGGGAAGCAGTCATGGATCGATTAGATCTGAAGGGGGGATAGCCTGTGTAAAGGTAAGCCAGTGGGGAGGGAGTTGCAGTAGTCAAGGCGGGAAATAACCAAGGAGTGAATACATTGTTTTGTGGTGTCATTAGTCAGAAAGGGGCGAATTCTGGAAATGTTGCGAAGGTTAGGGCCACAAGATGTAGCCAGTGACTTGATGTGGGGGCTGAAGTAGAGGTCAGATTCTAGGATTACACCTAGCACTCTGGCCTGTCTGAAAGAGATCCATGGTTGTGCCATTGATCTCAATGGTGAAGTTATGGGCAGGGGATTGGGGAGGAGGAAATTTTACAAGCTCAGTTTTAGAAAGATTGAGTTTGAGGAAATGGTGTGACATCCATACTGATATGTCGCTCAGTATGTTTGTGATACGTGAGGAGATAAGGAGGTAAGGCCGTTTATTTATAACTAATTAAAAAATACGTGCACTTACCCTTACCCTTAGTAGGCCCTGATGCCCTCCTGCAACATCTTTGACAAGCTTTATACTTATCTCTCCACTCTCTTCAAGTATCTTTGCTGTGCAACCTACATATTTGCCACTGTACACCCTCTTCTTGAACACCGACAGATGCTGCTCCTGTGCATGTGTGCTGAGATCTAAATTAATTCCAATAAAAAGTCCACACTTCACATTGACTAAAAGTGCTAGTGTCTTTAAGTTTCTAGATTGGAGATTCAGATTTTTCTCACACTAGGTTCACATCTATTCATGTATGGTTAATTCGTTTCTGAGGCTTGTTTTCAGGCACATTTTGCTTTTTTGGGATATGTTAATGTTGGTAGAAGGAGGAATCTATTGATATGCAGGAACATGCAGCAAAATAACACCAAAAACATAGTTACATACCTTTTCATGTGGTTTTGATAGTATTCCATTGATGTCTATGGAGTCAAAAATGCACCATGCTGAATGTACAAAAGTCCCTGCACTTTTCTGAAAAATGCGTTGGTGGAGACTGCATAGATGTGAATGTGATCCATAAGAATTATTGTTAAAGTGGAGTTCCACCCTAAAATTATACTTACCTCCATCTTCTTGCTCCGGGTCACCTGAAAAACAAATGCATCGCAATTTTTTTTTTTTTTTTTACTTACCTTGTTTAGAAGAAAATATACTTACCTTACTTCCTCTTCCTCCCCTTGGCGGCCACGGCGAGTCGTCACTTCCTGGCTTGCAATGATTCCTGGGAGCTGAACGTCATCGCTCCCAGGAATCAATGCGCCTGCACCGGCCCCAACGTCCAGAAGCTGTGCAGGGATGACGCTGTGGCACTGGAAGTGACGGCGGGGCCGGTGCAGTGCATCGTGGGACCGAAGAAGACGGAAGAGGACGCAGAAGAGGATCGCGCTAGCTTCAAGCTGCCCATACCTGAGATGGCAGTGCTGGACAATACATTTTCAAGGTAAGTATTTCTTCTAAAAGGTAAGTGCAACCCGGGACAGATCAAAGGCTATCCATTGTGGAATGCACTAGCCCTGACTGTCCCGGGGGTATTTTTATTAAAAAAAACTTTCCCAGGGTGGAACTCCGCTTTAAATTGACTGTAGTGTGTTTCTGCAAATCTGCAAATGTTCTGCAAAACGCATAGGTGTGAACCCAGCCTTAAAGCCTATTTAGAACTGGAAGTTAACCAACATGTACTGTTTCCGGGGATTTATGTAATTGTTTGCTATCAGAACCATAACGTTTTCTTGCTTCTTCCTCACCATACCACAATGATTTATGGTCAGCACACTCTCTCTCTGATACTCCGGTATGTCTAGTCTGCATTGATCACTGTGCTCTGTATTCTTTCAGGCTGACATCATTCAAAATGTATAAAAAATATTCAACAAAGACTCAATTAAAGGAGCTTGAAACTTGGTCGCTGTACAAATTTTTAATAAAACCCTAAGAAGTGCTGGTTTCAGGAAGGTCAGAATTCACATTTATACTGTAATGTCCTGGTTATGGCTTATATCTAGAAGATATTGAGTGTCTATGTACATTATACACGTTTTTTATTTTTTTTATTTAAAGACTGCATTGGAGAATGCCCTAATGAAATCTTATCCTTGCCACAATCAATGTGGTCCAGTTTCCAACATCTGCATGGAGTCTGTAGGTGTGAATTAATCAATGAATGAAGCTGTACTATCACTTATCACACGATAACAGTGGCTATTTGCCATATTATAATATGGCTTTAGGGGAAAAAAAATACACTTCATTTGATTTTAGTGTGTTTTACAACAAATCTTTTCATCAAGCCTTAAAGTGTTACTAAACCCAGGACCCTGCATTCACTATATCCAGTCTCCCACAGTACACAGAACATGAAATGCAATTATTTTAGTAAATATAAACTGCTAAATACCTTTTCTCAGCAGCAGTATGTAGCAGTCTTGTTACATCTATCAGTGTCCACCCCGACACTGATTAAAGCTTGTAGGAGGAGTTTTCATTATCCTCTGACTGTCCTATGAGGCTGTATGACCCCTGACCCTCTGTCTGGACAGTGCTGATTGGCCCTGTGCTGATCACATGCACCCTCCCAAAAAAAAAACCTCTACACACCAAACTGAGCATGTGTAGTGCTTAACCACTTTGCCGCTGCTCACTAGAGCTCTACTGCGGCAAAGAGGCTCTTGTAGGTCTGACGACGCAGACCTACGTCGGCAGACACTCCCCCTTCTCAGCGGCGCGCGCGCCGCCGGAGGCTTGCTCCCGCTGTATTCAGTCACAGCGGGAGTCGGGCCAGGGGTGGAGCAGCGGCGATCGCCGCTGCTCTTCCCCGATCTTCGGGGAATCGAGTCTGGAGATCCGCCCGCTTGTGTAAACAAAGCGGGCGGATCTCCTAAGTGACAGGCAGTGTCAGATTGCAGGGTTCAGCATAGATGAACCTGCGATCTGTCCCTGTTTCACTCAGTCACCTCCCCCCACACATGTCAGTAAGCACCAGGCATACATTAACCCCTCCCTCTCCAATAAAATTAACCCCTTCCCTGCCAGTGTAATTTTTACAGCAACAGTGCATATTTATAGCACTGATTACTGTAGTAATGTCACTGGTACCCCCAAAAGTGTCAAAAATGTCAGTCAAGGGTCCGATCTGTCCGCCGCAATGTCGCAGTCCCGCAAAAAAAATCGCAGATCGCCGCCATTACTCGTTAAAAAAAAACCCACCAAAAATGACAGAAATCTTTCCCTTAGTTATTAAACGCAATAACTTTTGCGCAAACCAATCAAAATACGCTTATTGCGATTTTTTTTACCAAAAATATGTAGCAGAAAACAAATTGGCCTAAAATGATAAAAAAAAATTGATTTTTACATTTTGGGGGGGGGGATTTCATATAAAAAAAATGTGAAAAATATTGTTATTTTTTCAAAATTGTCGTTATTTTTTGTTTATAGCGCAAAAAGTAAAAATCGCACAGGTGATCAAATACCACCAAAAGAAATCTCTGTTTATGGAAAAAAAAGGGCGTAAATTTCGTTTGGGTACGGTGTTGCATGACCGCGCAAGTGTCAGTTAAAGTCGCACAGTGCCGAATCGCAAAAAGTGGCCCAGACTTAAGACAGCAAAATCCTCCGGTGGTAAAGTGGTTAAAAGACTCTGTAATATTAGGAGATGGATTAGGGACTGTGGGAGAAGAGGAGGATCAGAGAAGACAGGATCAAACAGTCTTTTTACACAATGCAGATGATTAACCCTGTTTAGGTTCCACAGTGAGTATAACAAGAATACTTTATGGCATATACAGACTGATTTTACTTTTGTGGGTTTAGTAAAGTTTAAAAAGGAACTGAACTATGGAAGATGTGCCCAAAAATGGCAGGTAGAGAGCGAAATGATTGCCACTAGTATTGCATGTTGTCTCCCAGCAGCCGATCTTTTCCCCTTTACTGACTTACCATACACCAGGCACAATTTACATTTCTAAAGCATAGCAATTCCTCACTTTTTGAGATGAATGTCTCTGTAAGAATATGATATTGTGCATGCATAGACAAACCTTTTATGCTTAAGGCAGAATAGAGTAGAGAGGAGTTAGAACTCCTGTCAGGTTTTTACTGCTGTTAATGTCCCCATTGAGTAGATATACCTTCTTTGGCCGTTGTCACTAAGACAAAAAGTGATGAAAATTCCTACATTATATAGATAACACCAAAGCAAGAGGTGAGGGAAAACTTTTCAATGGAGACATTTGTTCCTGTGACAACTGGTAAAAGAGTCTTCCATTTTGGATAAATATCCACTTACATCTTTCGAACAGTAAGTAATGAAAAATCTCCTCAACAAGACACAAACAACAAAATAAAAAATGTAAACCCTTCACTACTCTATCCAACACTACACATACTATACTGTATATAATTTTCATCTACCGGTAATACTTATACTTAGGTTACCTTTGAGATATTATACTCGGCGTATAAGACGACCCCCAATTTTTGGGGGATTTTTTTGAGGTTCAAAAGTAGTCTTATACGCCAGAAAATACAGTATATATTTTAACCAGGCAGCCAGAAATATTGATGGAAAATTAGGTGCATTTTTTCTGTGCATCTAAAACACTTGAACGCTTCTGCTTTCAATCTGTTCTTTATATCATCAGTGCTTACATAACGGTGAATGGAGAAACTTACACAAGTATTTAAAATGGCTTGCATTTTAACAATGAATGAAGCTGCTTTTTATCAAATTCCATCATATTGGTACATCATCAGCTTTATAGCCATACAAGAGCTAGAGTAAGTAAGAAGAACCAGATGGTGCTCATTGCTCAGGTCATCAGCACGTATTTTACTTAAAAGGATTTCAGTAGAATGTCCAGTACGCCTTTGCATTACTCAGGTATTGAAATATTTGTTGTAAATGCTAAAATATTTTATTATTTTAATTTACAGTTTCTTCTTCTAAAGGCCATTAAGGTCTAGCCAAGAAACAATGCATTAAATTATTTTTTTGCTTTCCTAATGGTAAATGATCCAAATTTAATCCCTTACACCAGTCATTCATATTACACTTTTTATCAGTTTAAAGTAGTCTTAACATTAAAACATAAGTATGGATTAGTGGTCATCATTGCTCCTTTGAGCATAACTGTCCTTCTGAACTCTCTTTCTTATTTTGCCTATAACTAACTGCATTCCAAAAACTTTTTATTATTGAGTACCAGCTTTGTCAGAGTTTTCACTGGTTCTCAATGGAAAAACACAAGTGACTAACAAATATGCATTATAAATCTGTAGCCTTTCTACTAAGTTAAAAAATTGTGGTTTGATACTGGATGGATAAGGGCTTAAATTTTGACTATTTTTTCTTTCTCCTTCTGGGTCCAAGGTCTTATCAACTGTTGGCAAAGCTGGGCTTCTGAAAATCCCACATACGCACATGGGAGTTACTTCATCTCAGCACTCAATACTTTCTAAGTACCTAAATTGTATGCGCATGCATAGCTGTCAGTGTTCAATTAGTAAAACAGAAAAACTGCTAGCAGGCAGCAGAAGAGATTTAGTAGACTTACAGAAACTTTCACAATAAATGTCTACCAGTTTCTTTTTTTACATAATAACTTTTTATTTTTTAATTTTAAGCAGTCTCATAGTTCCCAAACAGGCTGCATTATTTAAATGGCATATGCAAGACTACCTAGAGAAATATTTAAGTCAGCCTTCAGCATAAAGAACATTCAAAGAGCCAACCACTGACTTGACAGCTATAATGAAATATTTTATAGGTAATCAGTGATTGTTATTATTATTATTGTTGAATAACATCAAATGTGCTTGCCATCAGTATTACTTTAGTCAACTAAAACATTTTCACCCCAATTTTCATCAGTGACAGTCTTGTTACAGTAACGAAAACTAAACGAAAAGTACACCACATTTTTGTCCCCTGATGAAAACTATGACAAAAATCAATTCCTTTTGCATTACAGAACGAAAATCAAAATGAAAATGTGAGGGAAGGATGTTTACCCTCGTGAACTTCCGGTTTCCATGGAGCTCCATGCTTAGCAGTTAGCATTATGCAGCATCACAGGCCTCCTCAAACGACCATCCAGAGCAGAACTGTGCATAACATGTCTCCTACAAGAGTCAAGACTCACGACCACCCAGAGCAGAGCCCTGTGAGTGTGTACATTACAGGCCTTCCCTCAGACCACTGTCCAGAGCACTGTAAATTACAGGCCTCCCCTCAGACTACCATCCAGCACTGTGCAGCCTTACAGGTCTGTCAGTCCACCATCCCAGAACATTATGCATTACAGGTCTCCCCTCAGACCACAATCCAGAGCACTGTGCAGCATTACAGGCCTCCCCTCAGACCACCATCCAGAGCACTGTGCAGCATTACAGACCACTCAGACCACTATCCAGAGCACTGTGCAGCATTATAGCCCACTCAGACCACCATCCAGAGCACTGTGCAGCATTACAGCCCACTCAGATCACTATCCAGAGCACTGTGCAGCATTATAGCCCATTCAGACCACTATGCAGAGCACTGTGCAGCATTACAGCCCACCCAGATCACTATCCAGAGCACTGTGCAGCATTATAGCCCACTCAGAGAGGCTAAATCTGTATCTGTGAGTTTGTTCAAACCTTAATACCATAAATAATAACTTAATAGAATTTGTTACTCCAGGAGTATATAAGTTTGGAAATTCTAGAGAAATGCTTAAATAATGCATTACAATTTAAATAAACCCATTAGATTTTAATCAACTAAAATTATTTTAGTCTACTAAATTGTAGGACATTTGAGTCGACTAAATTTGACTAAGACTAAAATAATTGCAAATGACTAAAATGGGACTACAATTAAAATGCCATTTTATTTAAAAGATTAAGACTAAAATTAAATTGAAATGTGCTGCCAAAATTACCACTGCTTGCCATGAATATTATTTTTTTTCCTGGATTTTTTTTAGTGTCAGAAAGAAGAAACTGTAGATGGACTTTATTAGAACCTGTGTACATGGGCTTTTGTTTGGGTCAGAACACCTTTTTTCCTCAGGTAAGTTACTAGGAGTACAGAAGTAGTTTGATTCAGGTAAAATAATTGTGAGCAACAGCAGGTAAAACGCTCCTGTTATGGAAGTCAGAAGGGTCTCAGAGGTATGTCAAACCAATCTCATACAAAAAATGAATGCACCTGAAAGCTTTTATAGTGATGCTCTACCTCCAGGTGGGTGACCTATTGGTAATGCATTGTAGGGTATTTTTATTACAACTCTGTTTGGATTAATTTTTGCAAGACTCAGACCCCTTGTTTAGTTTATTGTGCTTATTGCCAGCTGACTGGCTGCTTTTGAGCCAATTGTGCAAACCATGGATTTGAGTTACTAATTCTTCTTTTTGAAGCTTGTGGAAGGGTTATAATAGAGTCTCATAAGCTTTTTTTCCACTAAGTGCTCATGCCAGAATGTATGGGGTACCACCATTCATTTGTATGGGGTACCACCGGGGTACCACCAGGGTGCAACCATTCCTTCTCGACTCCATCAAACACTAGAAAAATAATTTTTGGAATTCTACATTACCTTACCTGTGAGCCTAGATATTACTGAGAATTAAAAAAAAAGTTGGGTAGGTGAGCTATGATCTGGATTATTATGTAGCCATGTTACAGTCTAGTATGACCAAACAGCATGTTCACTGTGCACATTTTCACTTCAGTGGTTTCAGAGTTTTGCACTATAGCACCGTAGACTTTGTGCACATGAAGTTTTAGAAGATGTTATTTTTTAAACCTTGACATAAGAAGTCTATAAATCCTTGTGGTATCCATCCTTGAACACAGGGACTAACATCTGTTACTAGTTTCTTTGACAGGTTCCTGTGAAGAAGTTCCTCTTACCACTTTCACAGATATTTTAGAATAACAAGTTAACAGCAGGGGAGCTTCCTGGTTTTCTTTGTCAAACCAGGGCATAAAATGAAGTAATCCATTTGTTATGCTTAAAGCATAATGCTATTTGCCAAAATTCCTGAGAAGTATTTATAACATATTGGAAGATAGCAATAACATTTAAAGGGATTAAAGTGAAACTCCAGTTTTTGGAAAAAAATGTTGCCAGTCAACTTACATTGTGTATATTTTAACAAATATAATTGTAGATCATTTGTTGTTTTATTATGTAGACATTGGCATAGGCAGTTGCTGAAATCCTTTAACCACTTCTGGACCGGAAAGATTTACCCCCTTAAGGACCAGGCTATTTTTTGCGATATGGCATTCATTTAACTGATAATTGCGCGGTCGCGCGACACTGTACCCAAATAAAATTGATGTCCTTCTTTTCCCACAAATAGAGCTTTCTTTTGGTGGTATTTGATCACCTGTGCGATTTTTATTTTTTGTGCCTTTAAACAAAAAAAGAGTAACAATTCTGAAAAATAAAAAAAAACACAATATTTTTTACTTTCTGCTATATAACATTCCCAATAAAAAAAAAATAAATAAAAATCTATTTTTTTCATCATTTTAGCTTAATTTGTATTCTGCTACATATTTTTGGTAAGAAAAATCCCATTAAGTGAATATTAAGTTAGTTTGCGCAAAAGTTATCGCGTCTACAAACTAGGGGAAAGATTTATATCATTTATTTTTATTTTTTTACTAGTAATGGTAACTGAAATTTTTGACACTTTTTGGGGAACCAGTGACATTATTACAGTAATCAGTGCTAAGAATATGCACTGTTACTGTTCTAATGACACTGGCAGAACAGGGGTAACACCAGGGGTGATCAAAGGGTTAAATGTGTCCCTAGAGGGTGCTTTCTAACTGTGGGGAGGGTGGGCTTGCTGAATGAACACAGAGACCTGTGTTCCTAAAGAAGAAGAACACAGGATCCATGTTTTCATAATTGACAGAACAGTGGTCTGCAGTGTTTACAACGGCAGACCACTGTTCTGTCTCCACGGGGAGCAATCGTGGGTGCCCAACCTGCTGATTAGCTTACTCTGTGGCGGAAGGGCGCCCGCGCTCCCCCGTTACAAGTCCCGCAAAGCAACATACAGGTACGTCGTTTCGCGGGACAAAGCCGACCTGCCTCTGCAAAACTACGGCGGCTGGCCAGCAAGCGTTTAAAATGAATTCTAGATGGAGGGACCTGATCAGTCCCAGTGTTGTCCTGAGAAACCATTCCGTCAATGCATGTTACACAGAAAATACTTCCAATGTGGTTAAACATAACGCTATTGTTACCATAGCAATAAACTCTAAACCACTGGCAACAAAAGTGAGTACACCCCTAAGTGAAAATGTCATAGCATTTTCCCTTTTTAATCTGTGCTACGATTGGCATTGCCAGTTTCCAGGCTTTTACCAATCTCTGCTTTGCTGCAGCAAAAATAAATGTTAGAAGTTTAAAATAAGTGTTATTAAAACCCTATGACTTTAGGTTCAGAGGATCCTCCCAGAGATTTTTTTCAGATACCTCTGCCTATAAGCAAGTAAATAAGTTGATCAATGTCATTCCAGTAGCATTCTATTTTTTGAAAGTCCCACCAAAAAATTAAACGTGTACCAATTTCATTACATTCTCTAAACCAGTGATTTGTACGCTTACCACCATGGCATTCATTTGTTGTTGGTCACTGCTGTGGACAGCTCTCCCTCAGCTCCCTCAGCTCTATGTGTAAACATACAGTGGTAGCACAAATTAAGTAAATGTTTTGAGGGAGGGTAGTTTAGAATTATAGAAGCAATGCAACTTTGGATTTGAAGATATTTAAAGATTTCTGAGGGTGGTTATGGGTTTTTTGCAAGGTCCCAATACTTAAGATTTTTTTTCTAAGAATGTTCAAGTCATAAACCTGTTGCAGGCCACTTTTTATCCAGTTCCTGAATCTATGGGGTTCATCATCAAGTAGAGATTGAGTATTATGGTGGATAGTGGGAAGTACAGGGACATTAGTTTTCCAGAAAATTTGACATTGTCCTACACTTTCAGAGAGTGCTTCAATATATTTTATATATACTGTGTATATATATATATATATATATATATATATATATATCACCTATATAGACAATATTTTTTCTAGATCAGTTTGGTCTATATGTGTTTTCACATTTCACGGAACTGCTCCAGATGTCTTGGCTTGCCCTTTGGCTGCCCCCACCCCGCCTTTGGATTGGGCTTATCCTTACCACAGCCCAGAGTCAGAGGTCTGCTTTGGCGTTCTCACTTCCCTCCTAGATGCTGGGTGTATATTTGATGCTGATATGTAAGTGATAAGGCCATCCTTTTTTTTTTTCATATATGAGATTTTTTGCATTCTTATATAAACTTTTATTTACATGTATTTTTTTGCATCAAACGAGCCTCATAGATGCATAGATATACTATTCAGAGATCGGCCATGTATCTTTTTGCATCAAGCTCCTGAAGAGTGGACAGGGATCCATGAAATGCGTAGAGCCACATAGACGCATAGATATACTATTCATAAATCGACCATGTACTTTTCTATGAAATATTATTTAACTATTATAATATGAATTGTTTTACTATAGGAATTTTTCTGTATCAGCTCTTTCCACATATGTCTACATCATATTTGGAAACTGATGTTCTGTATCTGTATGAATTACTGAATGTGCAATACATGACCATGTTTTGATTTTATCTATGTGTATTTAGGTTAGTGACCTGCCTCATTTAAAGTCCTATGACCTCTGTTCTATGTTTGTACGTTTTTTTGCCTTCCTCTCGATCAACTGTGGGCATATGATTTTGTATATAGGATTGTATGATTTTTTTCCCTTTTATTGTTTGAACTAGATGGAATTGTGTCTTTTTTCAACCAGACTATCTATGTAACTATACATCTGTAAACTTTTTTTTAAAGCATTCTTCTGCCAGCCAAGTCTATAGTAAGGTCACAACATAACAGATAAGTGACTCAGGTGCTTCTACTGTGTAGCCTGTGTCCCTCAAAGACATCAACAAGCTCTGACAGCTCTGTTTAAGTATTATAAGCTAACTACATTGTTTGGATTAGCAAGTGAGAATCTTCAACTTTTTACCAGTAAGGGGGCAGGGATTCAGTACAATTTTAGAAATTTTGATATATTTTTTATACTCTTTCTTAAAACAAATGGATAAGTTAATAACCAAATTAGTCTTCAGATTACTCTTTAAATTGTTGCTGTTGATTTTGAGAATGTTTCAACCCTCAATATAATTTTTGTATCTGTACCTATAAAGAAAATAGGAAAATATGATAGGAATATACGAAAGCCAGTATATACCTACAGTTATAACAGTTATATAACTAGTTATATATATAGATAGATATATGTGCTGTACAATGTTCAACTGGAGATGGCCTCAAAGAGATCAAAGATTACTGGGGTGTGGCATCCTTTTTTTTTAAATAAAATAACTAGCAAGGCCTAACTAAATAGTAAAGAAACTTAGAAAATATAATAAAACAAATGTCATTGCAAAAATATAAACTAATGCTGGCTATACACTATACGAAAAATTGTTCAGACTAATTTTTAAAAAAAAAAACGAACTCAGCCGTTAGAGAAAACAATCGTGCCATCATGTAATGACCAATAAATTGTTCAATGGACATAAATTAATCTGTTTTTTGTTCATTTTTTTACATGCACCTAGTGCAAACAGTTTGGACGAGAAACACATTAACCTTTCAATTTATCATTCATTTGTCAGAAAATTTCCAAACTTGTCTTTCATTTTTTCGGCTCAAAAACGTCACAACCGATTACCTATTCATGCCCATTAACTTGCCGAAAAACAAAAGAACTATCCAAACGACTAAATTTTGGCTGATTTTTTTGTATAGTGTATGGCCAGCATTACCCTTACTCTACCCTAGTAGAGCAGTGGACAGTATCAGTAGGATAGTGAATAGTGTCAGTAGGGCAGTGGAGGATGTGTGGACAGTGTCAGTAGGGAAGTGGATGGTGTCAGTTGGTAGAGCAGTGGGCAGTGTCAGTAGGGCAGAAGATTGTGTCGGTCAGTAGAGCAGTGGACGGTGTCAGTCAGTAGAGCAGTGGACGATGTCAGTAGGGTGCTGGATGATGTCAGTAGAGCAGTGGACGGTGTCAGTAGGGCAAAAGTTGGTGTCAGTAGGGCAGTGGATAGTGTCAGTCAGTAGAGCAGTGGATGGTGTCAGTCAGTAGAGCAGTGGATACATAGACCACTGATGTCATTACATACATAGTAGTTGAGGTTGAATAACAACGATAGTCCATCCAGTTCAACCTGTGTAGGTGTGTGTGGACTTAATTATTTCACATACCCCTGAATGTTTTGATCCTTGAGATGTACGTCCAAGAGTCTTTTAAAAGTAGCCATAATCCCTGCAGTTACTACCACTTATGGTAGAGAATTTTACAATTGTGTAGCCCTTACTGTTAAAAAAAACTCTGCATAGCCTAAGGTTAAAATCTTTCTCCTCTAATCGCATTGTATGGCCTTGTGTCCTCATGCATTCGTTGTGACTGAACAGTTTTTTTTCTATGCTGAGATCTCCATTGAGGTACTTGTAAATCGCTATCATACCCCCCTCTCAGGCGTCTCCTTTCCAGGGAGAAAAAATCAAGCGCTTGTGAGCGCTCTTCATAAATAAGGTCCTCCAAGCCCCCTAATCAGTTTAGTTGCTCTCCTCTGGACTCTCTCCAGCTCCATCACATCCTTTCTGAGAACTGGTGACCAGAACTGGACAGAATACTCCAGATGTGGTAGAATTGGTTGGTGTCAGTCAGTAGAGCAGTGAACAGTGTCAGTAGGGCAGTGGACTTTGCCAGTAGGGTAGAGGATGGTGTCAATAGGGAGGAGTGTGGTATCAGTAGAGCAGTGGACGATGTCAGTAGGGCAGTGTGTGCTGATAGCAGGGCAGAATTGGTGTTAGTAGGACAGTGCACTGTGTCAGTAGTTTTTATTTTTATTATTGTTTTTATTATTATATTTTTAAAATACTTTTTTTTTACAATTCCTTAAACAGCCCTGTTGGGAGGCTCTGGGGAAATATTAAGGGTCTAAACAGACCCCTGATGTCTCACTTTTGCGGTAGGTCTCCCTATTCAATCACAAACTGAAGCAAAGTAAACACAGTTTTGTGCAAGCCAGAATGGCCTGATAAAGGGGCAAAAATGGGACAAAGAAAACTTAAAATGTCTTCAACATTGGCACAGGCTCCAGATCTTCAAAGGGATCCTCTACTGAAAGGTAAAGTTAAAACATCATTCTGATCACATTTGGCAAGTGGTTTTGTCTAGTAAAATATAAGCAGGGAAGAGAGAGTGATTATGATATTCCTGGGCGGGTCTGTCAGCAGTTGTCAGGCTGTTTTTAGGGTCTGTACTCAATGACAGAAACCTCTGTCAAGGCAAGTGGAGGGGTGAAGAATGCTGGGCCTGTGACAAGGCATTGCTTATCGATGTCTCTGTAAAGTAAACCAGATTCCCAGCACCTGAAAACCAGTGCGGGCTTATGCTCATATTCGTGCACGTGTGCATTGTTCACATGCTGCTTATACTTCTAGGCAAAGAGACAATAGATATACTATTCCAGCTTATCATGCTTGCATTCGTGCACACTTGCACACCTATGCATTCCAATTAGCGTGAGTACTAGATGCCCAGTGACTTATTTAACCACTTAAGCCGCGGAAGATTTTACCCCCTTCCTGACCAGAGCCTATTTTGCGATTCGGCACTATGTGAATTTAACGGACAATTGCGCGGTCGTGCGACGCTGTACCTAAACAAATTTGAAGTCCTTTTTTTTCCCACAAACAGAGCTTTCTTTGGTGGTATTTGATCACCTGTGCAATTTTTACTTTTTGCGCTATAAACAAAAAAACAGCGTCAATTTTGCAAAAATAACAATATTTTTCAAATTTTTTTATATGAAATTCCCCCCCCCCCCCCCAAAAAAAAAGTAAAAATCAAAATTTTTTAACATTTTGGGCCAATTTTTTTTACCATATGTTTGGTAAAAAAAAATCGCAAAAAGCGTATTTTGATTGGTTTGCGCAAAAGTTATTGCTTTTACTAACAAAGGGAAAGATTTTTGTCATTTTTGTTGTTTTTTTTTTTAATGCGTAATGACGGTGATATTCAAATGCAAACAAGAGGAAATATCCAGAAAATACAGATACAAAATAGAAAATAAAGACTATTTAAAGATAAACATTTTATCACAATTCAGTGCTTTTTACCACATTAGTTATAGAGTTTTCCCTTGGTTTGGTACTTTAAACACATGGACAAATACAAACAATAACATCTTCTGTGAGGAGTGGTATCATAGTTGTCAAAGTTCACCAGTTCACAACTTGGGGAGGACACAACAATGCCTTTAATTTGTGACCTTCAAGGTTAATAGTGATTTAGTGCAAACACTTTGTTCATGGTAGAGCAGAAGACTTCAGAGGGAACAGTTGGTGGATCATTTGATTATCACATTTGTCAAAAAGTGGAAACATGCATGAAAATGTGAGAACAGTTAACTAACAAGCCTGGGGGTGAAATTATACCTACACCACAGAAATAGTTAAGAGTCATTTTGAGGAGTGTAGGCATTATTCTTCACTAAAGCCAAATATTGTTTTTGAAAATTAAGCTGGGTAGAGCAGACCTAAATTAACATTTCAAACTAGCATTTTAAACTAGTTTTAAAAAAAGCAGAAACTAACTATGATGGTAATATCCGTAAGGATAACTTTTCATTTTCCAGCAATGATATACAGGTCACATAAAGCATTAAACAACAAGCCCACTTCATGAAGCAATTTTTTTTTCTGGGCCTGGAGCCTGGAGCCCTTTCCACACCACAAATGTTAAAATGTTATTTTATCCATTATTGTATAGTGCAAGTGCCTAACTGATGGACACACATTAATGGTTTGTTTAGTTAGAGCTTTACACTGTGCACTTGTTGGTAAAAGACATTGTATAGAAACTTTACAATTAGGTTGTTAAAGTGGATCTCCACCCAAAAGGGGAAACTCTGCTGGTTCGCACCCTCCACCCTCCAACTGCCACATTTTTTACTTTTTGGTACCTTGTTTTGACAGGTACCCGCTCCCGCTCCTGCTTCCTGTTAGGATCGCCGCACGGTGGTCTGCATCATGTCCAGCCCCTCCTATCTCTTGGCTGCCTTCTGGGACCTGTGTGTGTCCAAGAAGATGATAGGACCATTCAGAGAGCGCAGCAAGACTCGCCCATGCGCAGTATGCCTCAAGGCTTCACTGCTGGTTTCCCTTACTTGCAATGGCAACAACTGCACCAGAAGCCGATGGACGAATCAGCTTGGGGGGCTGACATCGCGGGACCCCTGTACAGGTAAGTGTCCTGTATTAAAAGTTAGCAGCTATAGTATTTGATAAGCTCTAACGAGCAGGGCCCTCTGATTCCTTTTGTTCCAAATTGTAGTGTAACTGTAATGTCTGCCCTCATTTTGTTAAGCGCTGCGCAAACTGTTGGCGCTATATAAATCCTGTATAATAATAATAATAGTATTTGTATATATATATATTATAGTATTTTTTTTTTTTTTTACAGGCTGGAACTTCACTTTAAGATTGTGGTCAACTTTACATTTCAACAGGTTCTAGCTTCCTTCTAGACCAGGGGTGGGGAACCTTCAGCTCGCGGGCCGTATGAAATCATTTGGTATAGCCCACCGTGCTGCTGAGTCTGAACAGAGCTGATTTCGGTATAGTTTCGGCTCTGTCCTAACAGTCTGAGTGAGTCAAAGGTGGAGTGATATCAAATGCACTCCACCTGTGACCAATACAAGAAACATTGCCTTTATCTTCCTCCAGCACGGTGCTGCTCCTAACCAACATTTCCCACCAGCAGTACCCACAGCAGTACCAGCCTGACCCAGCAGTACCCACAGCAGTACCAGCCTGAGCCAGCAGTACCAGTCAGCAGTAACCACATCAGTACCAGCCAGCAGTACCAGCCTGAGCCAGCAATACCCATGGTAGTATCCACAGCACAGTGAAAGCCTGAGCCAGCAGTACCAACAGCAATACCAGCCAGCAGTACTGCCAGCAGTACCAGCCAGCAGTACCCACAGCAGGACCAGCCAGCAGTACCAGCCAGAGCCAGCAGTACCCATAGCAGTACCAGCCTGAGCCAGCAGTACCAGCCAGCAGTACCCACAGCAGTACCAGCCTGAGCCAGCAGTACCAGCCAGCAGTACCCACAGCAGTACCAGCCAGCAGTACCCACAGCAGTACCAGCCAGCAGTACTAGCCTGAGCCAGCAGTACCAGCCAGAAGTACCCACAGCAGTACCCACAGCAGTTCCAGCCAGCAGTACCTGCAGCACAGCACAGTACCATCCAGCAGTACCAGTCTGAACCAGCAGTACCTATAACAGTACCAGCCTGAGCCAGCAGTACCAGCCAGCAGTACTAGCCTGAGCTAGCAGTACCAGCCAGAAGTGCCCACATCAGTACCAGCCAGCAGTACCCACAGCAGTTCCAGCCAGCAGTACCCCACAGCAGTTCCAGCCAGCAGTACCCGCAGCACAGCACAGTACCATCCAGCAGTACCAGTCTGAACCAGCAGTACCTATAGCAGTACCAGCCTGAGCCAGCAGTACCAGCCAGCAGTACCAGCCAATAGTACCCACAGCAGTACCATCCAGCAGTACCCACAGCAGTAGCAGCCTGAGCCAGCAGTACCAGTCAGCAGTACCCACAGCAGTACCAGCCAGCAGTACTAACCTGAGCCAGCAGTACCCACAACAGTACCAACCAGCAGTACCCACAGCAGTACCAGCCAGCAGTACCCACAGCACAGCACAGTACCAGCCAGCAGTACCAGCCTGAGCCAGCAGTACCCGCAAGCATTTCCCACCAGCAGTACCGGCCAGCAGTAGCCAACAGCAGTACCAGCCAGCTGTACCCACCAGCGGGATCCGCCAGCAGTACCCACCAGCAGTATCCACCAGCAGTTCATTTCAAAACTTACCACTGCAAAGAATCGAATGTGCTCCAGACTGACGGACTCAAACCTGGAAAACCAGTTGTGAGTAGAAACATCATCAATACAAGCTAACATCACACACCTCACCAAAGAGAAGCAATTCTAGCCATCACATTAGGGGTGAGATAATTAAATGTTTGATCAAATAAAACAGGCAAATTTTTAAGTTGAAAATTTTGTACTGCCCCCGAATGATGTTATAAATATCCAAAATGGCCCTTGGCAGAAAAAAGGTTCCCCACCCCTGTTCTAGACCAATGTATCCTAGTCAAAAGCATAATTCATATTAATCAAAAGCACTAATTGTTTTTTCAGTTAGAGACAATCAGTGCCTCTGTTTTACACTCTATTTCATAGTGTGGTCTAAAGTGGACCCTTTCCCCTTCTAAAAAATATATTGCATGAGCATGCAACTCGCACTTGTCTTTGTACTCCTCACCTGGTTGCCACCACACACGCTTGAAAATAAGTTTATCTTGGTCTCATCAGACCACAGGACATGGTTCCAGTAATCCATGTCCTTAGTCTGCTTATCTTCAGCAAACTGTTGCGGGCTTTCTTGTGCATCATCTTGAGAAGAGGCTTCCTTCTGGGACGACGGCCATGCAGACCAATTTTAAGCAGTGTGTGGCACATGGTCTGAGCACTGACAGGCTGACCCTTCACCCCTTCTACCTCTGCAGCAATGCTGGCAGCACTCATACATCTATTTCCCAAAGAAAAACTCTGGATATAACACCAAGCATGTGCACTCAACTTCTTTGGTTGACCATGGCAAGGTCTGTTCTAAGTGGAACCTGTTCAGATAAACCACTGTATGGTCTTGGCCACCGTGCTGCAGCTCAGTTTCAGGGTCTTAGCAATCTTATTATAGCCTAGGCCATCTTTATGTAGAGCAACAATTCTTTTATTTTAGATCCTCAGAGAGATTTTTGCCATGAGTTGCCATGTTGAACTTCCAGTGACCAGTATGAGAGAGTGAGAGTGATAACACCAAATTTAACACACCTGCTCCCCATTGACACTTGAGACCTTGTTACACTAAAAAGTTACATTACACCGGGGAGGGAAAATGGCTAATTGGGCCCAATTTGTACATTTCCACTTAGGGGTGTACTCACTTTTGTTGCCAGTGGTTTAGACTGTGTTGAGTTATTTTGAGGGGACAGCAAATCTACACTGCTATACAAACTGTACACTCACTACTTTACACTGTAGCAAAGTGTCATTTCTTTAATGTTGTCACATGAAATGTTATAATTATTATTATTATACAGGATTTATATAGCGCCAACAGTTTGCGCAGCGCTTTACAGTGTGGGGGAAGACAATACAGTTACAGTACAATTCAATACAGGAGGAATCAGAGGGCCCTGCTCGTTAGAGCTTACAATCTAGAAGGGAGGGTCAAGTGAAACAAAAGGCAGTAACCAAGGGGGATGGGCAGATGAATAAAATGGAGGTAGAGTTGTTAGGTGTGGGTAGGATAGGCTTCTCTGAAGAGGAGGGTTTTCAGAGATCGCCTAAAAGCTAATAGAGTAGGAGATATTCGGACAGATAAGGGTAAGGAGTTCCACAGGATTGGAGAGGCTCTGGTAAAGTCCTGGAGGCGAGCATGGGAGGAGGTGACAAGGGAGCTAGAGAGCAGGAGGTTTTGAGAGGAACCAACAGAGTGATTAGGTTGGTATTTTGAGACTAGGCTAGTGATATAGTTGGGGGCTAAGCTGTGGATGGCTTTGTAAGATGTTGTTAGTATTTTGAATTTGATTCGTTGGGTGAGCGGAAGCCAGTGGAGGGCTTGACAGAGAGGAGCGGCAGACACTGAGTGATTGGTAAGATGGATGAGTCTGGCGGCAGCATTAATGATGGATTGAAGGGGGGATAGCCTGTGAAGAGGTAAGCCAATGAGAAGGGAATTGCAGTAGTCGAGGCGCGAGATGACCAGGGAGTGAAGAGCTTTGTTGTGTCTTTGGTTAGAAAGGGGTGTATTTTGGAAATGTTGCAGAGGTTAAGGCGGCAAGATTTGAACAGCGATTGGATGTGGGCCTTGAAGGAGAGTTCAGAGTCCAGGACAACACCTAGGACCTTGGCATGCGGGGATGAGCTGATAGTAATTCCATCAATATTGACAGAGAGATCAGGGGAAGGGGCACGTTTTGGAGGAAAAATTATTAGCTCGGTTTGGAGGGAGTATAATAAAATATTTACAAAAATGTGAGGGGTGTACTCACTTTTGTGAGATACTGTATGTTGTCATTGCTTTGGCAATGTGATTATCAGGAAAATGAATAAATTATAACAATGCCAGATCTCATATTGTGCATGTGCATGATGTGGCCATGTTGCCACCAGCAGCCAAAACGTTGGAAGAAGAAGCCAACCACGATGATGTCTATGAGGGAGATTTACGCATGGGTTTAGTCATCAATTAATATATTTAATTTGCAATACCAATTACAGTACTGGTGGCAGTTTTAAATGATGGACAAGCACCTTAAATGGCTAAAAGTTAGGTGCTTCAGCTATGTTAGGAATATTTGGCTTGGGACCAGAGTTTGGAACTGCTAAAGTTACATTTATGACTGTTTTTAAGGTACAATTATAACTAAATACAGGTTTTGGATTCCAGAATAGTTTTTGATGTAATCTTTCAAAAATATAGAAAGTTTATAACCCAGCCCACTAATTTCCACTAATATAAGTTAAAGATGGACTGTTCCTTTAACCACTTGCCGACCAGTCACTGGGACTGTACTGCGGCAAAGTGGCTCGATTCCGTCCAGCGAAGTAGACCTACGTCACTGGACTCCTCCCCTTGTGGGCGGCGCTCACACGCCGCCGGATGCTCGCTCCCGCTGTTTTTCAGTCACAGCGGGAGTCGGGCCAGGGGAGGAGCAGTGGTGATCACCGCCGCTCTTCCCCGATCGTCGGGGAATCGAGTCTGGAGATCTGCCTGCTTTGTTCACACAAAAATGTTTACTCCTAAGTGACAAACAGTGACAGATTGCAAAGTTCAGCATAGCTGAACATGCGATCTGTCCCTGTGTCACTCAGTCACCTCCCCCCACACACGTTAGTAAGCACCAGGCATACATTAACCCCTCCCTCTCCAATAAAATTAACCCCTTCCCTGCCAGTGTCATTTTTACAGTAACAGTGCATATTTATAGCACTGATTACTGTAGAAATGTCACTGGTACCCCCAAAAGTGTCAAAAATGTCAGTCAAGGGTCCGATCTGTCCGCCGCAATGCCGCAGTCCCGCAAAAAATATTGCAGATCGCCCCCATTACTCGTTAAAAAAAAAAACACCAAAAATGACAGAAATCTTTCCCTTAGTTAGTAAACTAAATAACTTTTGCACAAACCAATCAAAATACGCTTATTGTGATTTTTTTTTTACCAAACATAGGTAGCAGAAAACAAATTGGCCAAAAATGTAAAAAAATTTAGATTTTTACATTTTTTTTTTTTGGGGAATTTCATATACGTTTTTTTTTTTTGTTTATAGTGCAAAAAGTAAAAATCGCACAGGTGATCAAATACCACCAAAAGAAAGCTCTGTTTGTGGCAAAAAAAAGGACGTAAATTTCGTTTGGGTGCGGCATCGTAAAATCCTCCGGTGGTAAAGTGGTTAAAGAAATTATCTTTTAAATCTACAAAATGTGAAAGTTGTAGAGAATTGAATAACTAATTTCAAACTTTTTTCGACATTTTCATGCCCTAAAAAATATATTAAACACTTCACTGATGTACAAATTTTCAAATAATATATTATTATGTAAATAAGTATTATATGTATAAAATATGTGTATAAAGACAAAGTAAAGAAATTACAATCATTAATGCCAACATTAAAAGATATAAAACAGCTAATTCATCACTGTCACTTAATCAGGATAAGGTGAAAGGAGAAAGTAGAGAAGGTGAAAGTACAGAGACTAAATCATTTGACCTTTCCTGGTAAAACAAAGTTGTAACTTGACCACTTGAGTTGCTCTTTACGATGGATAGATAAATAGTGATAGAATAACATTGGATTACTTGGAAAAAATGCTATGCATTCCTTGTAAGATACATACCTCTTTTACACCGACTAAGATTAAACTAGTCAACCATTTAAATAAACGTTTCTAAAATTATTAACAGGAAAAGTGTTAAATGTACTGGTTAATCCCATCACCTAGTCCAGTCAATATCCCAGTGTTATTTCAATAAAAGTCAAAATGCTTCTAGCAAAGGCTTACTAAACAAAACTAAATCATTTTATTACAGTGTTTGTATGTTATGTCAGGTGTAAAATCCCACACGTCTGCATTGTGTCTTGCATTGTTTCTGTAGTCTATGTATCACTAGCAAAAGTATGCCTGTTCATTGGGAAGTAGGAATGAAAAAAAAAAAAAAATACACAAAAAAAAGTGTGTATACAGTTTATATATATATATATATATATATATATATATACAGTATCTCAAAAAAGTGAGTGCACCTCTCACATTTTTGTAAATATTTTATTATATCTTTTCATGTGACAACACTGAAGACATGACACTTTGCTGCAATGTAGTGTGGAGTGTGCAGCTTGTATAACAGTGTAAATTTGCTGTCCCCTCAAAATAAATCAACACACAGCCATTGATGTCTAAACCACTGTCAACAAAAGTTAGTACACCCCTAAGTGAAAATGTACAAATTGGGCCCAATTAGCCATTTTCCCTCCCGGGTGTCATGTGACTCGTTAGTGTTACAAGGTCTCAAGTGTGAATGTGGAGCAGGCATATTAAATTTGGTGTTATCACTCTCACTCTCTCATACTGGTCACTGGAAGTTCAACATGGCACCTCATGGCAAAAACTCTCTGAGGATCTGAAAAAAAGAATTGTTGCTCTACATAAAGATGGCTTAGGTTATAAGAAGTTTGCTAAGACCCTGAAACTGAGCTGCAGCATGGTGGCCAAGGCTATACAGCGGTTTATCAGGACAGGTTCCCCTCAGAACAGGCCTCACCATGGTCAACCAAAGAACTTGAGTACACATGCTCAGTGTCATATCCTGAGGTTGTCTTTGGGAAATAGACATATGAGTGCTACCAGCATTGTTTCAGAGGTTGAAGGCATGGGGGGTCAGCCTGTCAGTGCTCAGACTGTGCACCACACACTGCTTCAAATTGATCTGCAAGGCTGTTATCCCAGAAGGAAGCCTCTTCTAAAGATGATGCACAAGAAAGCCCACAAATAGTTTGCTGAAGACAAGTAGACTAAGGACATGGATAACTGGAACCATGGCCTGTGGTCTGATGAGACCAAGATAAACTTATTTGGTTCAGATGGTGTCAAGTGTGTGTGGCGGCAACCAGGTTAGGAGTTATGCTAATCCCTATTGAGCATCTGTGGGGCATCCTCAAACAGAAGGTGGAGGAGCACAAGGTCTCTAAAATCCACCAGCTCCATGATGTCATCATGGAGGAGTAGAAGAGGACTCCAGTGGCAACCTGTGAAGTTCTGGTAGACTCCATGCCCAAGAGGGTTAAGGCAGTGCTGGAAAATAATGGTGGCCACACAAAATATTGACACTTTGGGCCCAATTTGGACATTTTAACTTATGGGTGTACTCACTTTTGTTGCCATCGGTTTAGACATTAATGGCTGTGTGTTGAGCTATTTTGAGGGGGCAGCAAATTTACACTGTTATACAAGCTGTACACTCAATACTTTACATTGTAGCAAATATATATATATATATATATATATATAGTATTTATTATACAGGATTTATATAGCGCCAACAGCTTGCTCAGCATTTTACAATGTTAGGTCAAGCAGTACAGTTACAATACAATCTAATACAGGAGGAATCAGAGGGCCCTGTTCATTACAGCTTACAATCTAAAAAAAAAAAAGGTAATAACTGTTGGGAATGAACTGATGGAGAAAAAGTTAGGTGTAGTTAGGTTAGGCTTCTCTGAATAGAAACTTTTTCAGGGATCGCCTAAAAGTGGATAGTGTTGGAGATAGTCGGACAGATAGGCATAGGGAATTCCAAAGGATGGGAGAGGCTCCGGAAAAGTCCTGGAGGTTAGCATGGGAGGAGGTGACAAGTAAACTAGAGAGCTGGAGGTCTTGGGAGGAATGAAGAGAACAATTTGGTTTGTATTTTGAGTTATTGCTAGTACCTTGAATTTAATTTGTTGGGTGAGTGGCAACCAATGGAGAGATTGGCAGAGAGGGGTAGCAGAAGCTGAGGGGTTTGTAAGGTGAATGAGTCTGGCAGCAACATTCATGATGTACTGAATAGGGGATAGCCTATTTAAAAGGTAAAGCCAATGCACCACTCTAGATCCTCTCAGTGCCATATTGTGTGGATTGAGAGGGGCCAAGGCTAGTGGTGATAGGCACTCCCTGTTATATCACTACCGACGAATTTGGGACATCATTAAATCTTCCCCAATGTCACACACTCACGCCACTGTCGCATAATGTCACTTACAGAATTTCATTCTATCCCAGACTTCCCATATATGGAGCGATAGAGGTATTTATAACCTACCTCACATCCTGACAGATGGGCGTTTAAAACCGTTTGACATACTAAAAGAGGAATACATGCTACCCAATCATATGTTTTTTAGATACTTACAAATCAGGCATGCCACACAATCCCAATGCCCCTGCAAATAGACTCTACTCCAATCACAGAAATAATTACAAGTACAGATCCCAAGCAACTGATATCAATATTCTACACTACCCTTCATCTCCCCTCGTCCACAAAAATAGCATATGAACTAAAGGCAAGGTGGGAGAGAAAGATGGACGCAGTGGAGGATGAGGAGTGGGAAGAAGCATTAGCCAACTGCAGAACAGTGTCCCCCAAACTCTCGGCCTGCTTGACCCAACAATACATACTGCACCATGCTTACATCACCCCTCTTAGGCTAGCGAAATACAATACTAAGCAGGGCACCCTATGTCCCATGTGTGAGCGGGAGCAGGGAACATTCTTCCATCTTATATGGCAATGCCCTCAAGTTCAAGGGTTCTGGAGGCAGATAGTGCAATTCCTGTATGACAAGATGGGTTCTCCTCTGACCCTGCACCCCAAACCATGTCTACTCGGGATATTCCCAGATGCAGATCAAGATAAATTCACCTCAATTTTCCTTCATGAATCTTTGTTTATAGCTAGGAAACGTATAGCCAAGCATTGGATGAGAAATCTACCACCCACCTTTAACAACTGGAAAGCAGATGTCAATGCAGTGCTGCCCTACAAAAGGTTTATTTGCATACACTGGGGATGCCCTGCCAAATTTAATAGGATCTGGGACAGATGGCTCCAATCCACAGAGATTAACCACTAAAATAAAATCCAGTGATGTACCATCCCCTTACAATTGGGGGTCCCCCCGCTGTCTGCTGAGATGGAGCTCCTCATACACTCAGAGGGCCGTGGGGAGGAAGGGGATTGGGATTCACCCTCACTTTTGAGAGTTCTGAGGTGATATTTTGTATAACTGTAAGACTTGTGATACAACACACTGTAACATGTATGTGAACCTCTGTGGCAAGCCCTGTACTTTATTTTCATGTTTCACCACAAGTTCTTTCACAATATTGTGCAATGTACATTATTTCTTGTATTTTTATCTAATAAAAGTTACTGGTAAACCAATGAGGAGGGAGTTGCAGTAGTTGAGGCGAAAGAAGACCAGGGAGTGAATTGGGAGCTTTTTTGTGTCATTGGTTAGGAAGGGGTGTATTTTGAAGATGGTTGAGGTTGCATGCTTTGGAAAGTGATTTGATGTGGGGCCAAAAGGAAAGTTCAAAGTTCAGGTTAACTTCCAGCACCCTGGCATGCGGGGATGGGTTGCTGATTGTGCCAATGATTTGGATAGAGAAGTCAGGGGAAGGTACAAGGGGAAGGGACATGTGGGGGAGGAAATATTATGAGCTCGGTTTTGGACAGGTTGAGTTTGAGGAAGTCGTGTGACTTCCAGGCTGATATGTTGGTCAGTAAATTAATGATGAATAAGGAAACTGATGTTTTCAGCTGAGGGGTAGAGAGATAGATTTGGGTGTTGTCACCCAAATGACATAAGCTGACCCAGGGAGGAGGTGTAGATCGAGAATAGGAGAGGTCCAAGAACAGAACCTTGGGGGACCCTGACAGAGAAAAGAAGAGCAGAGGATCACACAGTCTAGCCAAGGCCAGGATGCGGATGGATTCTTCCCACTAGGCAGCTTGAGGACAGAAATACAGGCAGAAATACAGGCAGAATACACAGACATCAATCTGCAATCTTCAATAGCTGTTTTTCCCACATCAGGATAGCATGTCCTTGATATAACTTTGAAAGACATGTTATTATCTCTGCAATCCTCCCTTATGGCAAACTTTTCCTCCCTTAATGATTCAAGTTTACTTCTGACATAAAGCACATGGGGGAGAGAGTTCACTATATGTAGACCAAGATGGATGAATGATGGATGAATGCGCTAACACAGTGAATGATCTGGTTGATGTTTATGTAGAACAGAGGGATGAAAACTTGTGGATAAGGCAAAACTATCCGATTTTGAAGGCGGATTTCAACAATATTAAACTAAGGAGCCATCCTTCCCTAGATGGAGCTGCAAAAATATGCCAGTGACTTCCACTCTACTACCTAATCGGACACCAATAGAGCTCACTATTGCCCGGATACAAAGGACCCCTAAACCAAGTCACCTAAAGAACTCCGTTACTAGAGATGTCCTCGCCTCCAGGATTTCTCCAGAGCTTCTCCCATTCTTTGAAACTCTCTACCCCAATCTTTCCGACTGTCCCCTAATCTATCCATCTTGAGTGCCGGTTCACACTGATGCAAGTGCCGGGTTCGCATGTAATATCGGAGCGCACTGCTCCGACATTACATGCGATCGGCTGTGCGGTGCAAGTTTAGCCATACAGTTTGTATGGCTAAATTTGCATCGCACCCGCAGCAAACACGCACAGGAGGCATTTTTGCAGCCGCATCAGGATCGGATCGCACAGCGGTTCACACTTGTGCGATCCGATCCTGTGCGAACTGCACGATCGCACTGCGATATGCGATCAAACTGGGGGTGTCGTTAAGATTACATTGACACCCCCAGCGTATCGCATATGGCAGTGTGAACTGCCGGGGGTGCGTGTGCGATGCGGGAACAGGCTGCGAATTCGCAGCCTTCCCGCATCGCATAAGTGTGAACCGGCACTTAGACGATCTCTGAAAACCCTTCTCTTTAAAGAAGCCTACCTGGCTACTAACTAATACAATGTTTCACTTTCTCCATCAGCTCATCCCCCACAGCTATTACTTTTTGTATCAATTGACCCTCCCTTTTAGATTGTAAGCTCTAACAAGCAGGACCCTCTGATTCCTTTTGTTCCAAATTGTATTGTAACTGTAATGTCTGCCTTCATTTTGTTAAGCGCTGCGCAAACTGTTGGCGCTATATAAATCCTGTATTATAATAATAATAATTATGAAGGTCAACTTTTATCCGGTCAAAGAGCAACTTCTATCCAAGGCGAGAACCCTGAAAAAGCTGCTTGCTCCATATGCAGAAATTCAAATATATGCAGACCTCTCACAGTAAAAATTGCAGATGCGGCGGCAACTGAAAATGGTGACTAAAGCCCTTACTAACCACAAGCTAACCTACAAATCTCACCCTGCTACCATACTAGTCACCTGTAATGGGGGTCTCCAACACGATTTCTACCATTGAAGGCACCGCCGCCAGGAGAATCATAAATCCAAATACAAATGAATACTCCTGCTCTCATCCACAGATTTAACCTCCGGTCTGGCACTCTGCTCAACTATACTTACAGTTTGAACTTTCCCTCATGATTGGTCAGCATCTCTTAGATTGCTCAGTTGGGTCTGTTCTATGTTTCTTTTGTTTCCCTTTTGCGTTTCCTTATGTTTACGGTACACAATTGCTAAATGAATCCCATTTCTAAAACTTACTGTTCAGAGAATTAATTTTCTTTTTTTCAACATAGACTCACAAGAAGTTTACTCTATTGTCACATAATTTCCAGAAACTCGTTGCAAAGGGACAATCCATTGAGTTACCCGACATCTTACTAAAGCCTGAGGGCCCCAACAGGTAGTTATAGTTTTTCATCACACAATCTAACATATATCCAACATGGCCTTCACTATCCTATCCCTGAATGCAAAGGGTTTGAATCACCTGGCAAAATGAGCCTCTTTGTGGAAATCTGCCTTGTCGCATAACTGTGACATATTATGGGTCTATGAAACTAATTTCCTCCTGGACTCAACAGCACCCTGCATTTAAAAGCAATTCCCACACATATTTAAAGCCTGTTACTCTAAGAAATAAAGGGGGGTGATGATTGCTGTTGGCGATACCATCCCTTTCCAACTCTACAACTCTATCCTTGACCCGGGCGGTCGCTATGTTATCTTGGTTTGTACTATAGACAACACGCAGTATACAATGGTATCACTATATGCTCCAAATCAGCGTCAAATGTCCTATCTCAAGAAAATCCTCAAGAAAGCAAAAAGTCTCCAGCAAGCCCAACCAAATTCTGTTTTTGATTTTTTTTCTTTTTTTATGACATATTGGTGTTATATCTTTTACTTGGATGTTATAAGTTGCAGTAAATACAGCTGGATAAAACTAAAATTGTGTCGGTCTTCATTTCAGGCTGCAAAGCAACAAAATGTGATTGTTTTAAAGGCGGGTGATTCTTTTTTATACCCACTGTATCATACATCTTTTTTTTAAAAAAGAATAAAATGGACACCTAATCTGGGCCCAAGAGATACAAATCTCCTTTAGGCAAGTATATAGCTTTCAATAACCTTTATGACATTTGGAGAGGTTGTCACACCAGCGAATGAGATATTACCGATTTATCACTGCGTCACAACATCTACTAACACATAGATCTCTTCTTAACTGACAAATGGTTACTTCAGAATATATCATCCACAACTATCCACATTGTTACCTGGTCGGACAACGCCCATGTGAGCATCATGATATCCAACAAACCCTCGGGTCCACATTCTAATGTGTGGCGTGCCAACAACTACCTCCTTCAAGATGATACATACGCTGCAATCCTTAATCAATATCTTGAGGAATTTTTTACTCTCAACACAGACTCAGTAACCGACCAGGCGACAGTTATTAGGGGAGTTTTCATCCAGTTAGGATCTCGTGTAAAGAAAAATAGGATGCAACGCAAAGACGAATTGAGAGCAGCCATCACAGCTATAGACTCCCAAAATAAATTAAATCCTTTAGTATCCCTTCATTCTCAGCAATTTTCATTATGGCATAAACTCTGTTCCCTGCTTCTGGACTCTTTTGAAGAGCACAGAGGAAACTCAAAGCAAAAGCATATGTTGCAGGTAACAAAGCTGGGAAGGCAATGGCCCTGCGTATCAAAGGCCATCGCCTCAAGTCTAAAATCACCCATCTTTACCACCCCCTTACTAATGAAAAACGACCTAAACCCCAGTCTATCGCGAATGCTTTCAGTCTATATTACAGTGGACTTTATAATATTTGCTCAGAAACAGGGATCTACCAACCCTCTCAGGAAGAGATTTCAGCTTTTCTTGATCATATTAAACCCCCTTCCTTAACGCTACAGCAAATCTCATCCCTCAATGATCCATTTACTATAGACAAAATTTCACAAGTGATCACCACCTGACCTCCACATCCCCAGGCCCAGATGGATTCACAGGAGAATATTACAAGAATGTCCAGCACATTTTAGCCCCATACTTATGTAACCTATACAATTACCTTACTCCCTTTTCCTTTTTCCCCTCTGAAATGCTTAGCACACTTATAATAGCCATCCCAAAACCAGGAAAGGACCCCACAACTCCCAAAAAATTTTGCCCAATATCACTACTCAACATTGACCTAAAAATGTATACAAAATTACTGGCTTGTCGATACCCTCCCATCTCTAATACACAAAGATCATTAAGGCTTCATTAAAGGCCGCCAATCCTCAGATGCCACCAGAGGATTGATAAATGTACTTCATTATGCAGAGTCCTCTAGGACACCTTCTCTGCTCCTATTGCTGAACACAGAGAAGGCATTTGACAGGGTGCACTGGACCTATCTCTCTTTGATCCTAACTAAATTTGGGTTTCAAGGGCAAATTCTTAACGTTATTTTGGCTCTTTACCCCTCCCTGTTAGCACGTGTTTACACATCTAATATTGTGTCAACTCCCTTCGAAATTTCCAACGGCACGAGATAGGGATGCCCTATCTCTCCCTTAATATTTAATTTGTTAATGGAATCACTGTCTGAGGACATCAGAGCCAATAAGCATATCTCTGGAATTTTCATAGCATCCCATGAACACAAGGTCAGCTTATTTGCTGATGATGGGATTCTCATGATTTTCAATCCTGCCTTCTCCCTACCAGAGATATAAACGTTGCTAGCTTAGTTCAGAAAGGTATTTCACCACAAAGTCAATGACACTAAATCTTACATACTGGACTTAGGTGTAGATGTTATAACCCGTAGCCTCCTCCAACAACAATTCCCATATACTTGGGCCCGAAAATAGTATACCCTACCTAGGGATACAGTTAATTCAAACAACCAAATCATTATTCCAGTATAACTATTTACCCTTTTGTACCAAACTACAACACAACCTTAATCTGCTAGCCAAATTCAAATTTTCGTGGATGGGCAGGTTGGCGGCTTTCAAAATGTTACACCTCCCCCAGCTCCTATACCTCTTCAGAGCATTACACATTCCAAACCCAAGCAATTATTTTAAATCCCGACAATCTATGTTATCCAAATCTGTTTGGCAGGGAAAGAATACACAAAACAAATTAAGCACCGCTCAGTTGGAGGAACAGGATATGTAGACTTCCCTGACTACTACCTGGCCTCAGTACTCACACAACTTAAAGAATGGTTCCAACCTTCTCCCAATACAGTATGGGGAATGATAGAGTCCTCTTATATCCCTTGTCACTCCTTATCCACCTGGCTACTTAGCATGCCCTTAGGAACCCAAATTCCTTCATTTATAGCTCCCAATATGCTAACATCAGTAGAAGCCTGGAAATCATTGATTCAGCTGGCTCATAAATACCCCAATGCATTTACCCTTAAAATACCCATATCTGCTTCACCACATTATATACTCTATTTCCTTTTCCCCCTGGGAAGCAAAAGGAATACTATACGCTAATGACCTCTTTAAAAACACCACCCCCTAAGTCCTTCACCACCCTCCTAAAGGATTATCCCCTACCTAAAAAAAATGTATTTCTTTACCTTCGCACTAAACACTGCATATCGACACTTCCTTCTTGGCCCTTCCAAATACTTCAACAAGCCTGGACCTTTCTTAATGCTAGCACACCACACCAGAAAGGAATCTCACTATTTTACACCATTCTCCAACAAAAAAAGTATATTTATCAAGTCAGCCCCTCTACAAACGCGAGAGTCCAACTTAATTTGTAGATTCACTGAAAAACAATGGCTTACAGCCTCTAACTTCCCCTACAGAGTGACTTGCTGTTCCACATTGTGGGAACTTTCCATCACATTAACACAGCGTTGGTATATGACCCCAGAAAAAATCTCCAGATTTTTACCCAGCTAGAACAATTAATGCTGGAGAAAATGTGGCCAGAAAGGTGAGCTATCCCACACCTTTGAGGGCTGTACTAAATTGACATTTTACTGGAGATCCATTTTTATTCTCTTTTCGGATATTGCTCAATTACCAATCCCCCCAACACTAAGCCTGGCGTTATTATCCCTTGAATTAGAAAAACTCCCACACGAACTACAATATATTATCACCCGTATTCTCCTAGCTGCAAGACTCAATATCACCAGAGGCGATGGAGAAACCCCAATCCTCCCATACTAGTAGAAGTGATAGAAGTGACCCAACTTCACTGCTCCTTTGAACAAATAATGGCTTTTAGCTTGGGAAAAGCAGAGTATATCTCCCGTAAGTGGAGACCCTGGCTTGAGTGGCAAACTTTACATCTTTGATACTTGTACACAGTTTCATGTTGTTTAAACCTCCAGTTACTCCTACCTGTAATATGACAATTTGTAAAGTAATACCTAGTGCTCAATATGTGCTGACTACTTACCACTGGGATAAAACCAGTAAATGACATTTAATGACATTTAACGTTTTCCTTTGATTTTAGCAGTAGCCTGCCTTATTCAGTAGAACAGAAATATTAATGTTTGATTGTGTATCTGTATAGTTGTTTATTTTTCTTTATTGTCACACCTCAGTGAACTCCTTGACAACCTTGTTTGACTTGCCTGTTGAACACTTATTCTTGTGCAATCTACATTGTGGTATCTTGTAAACTCAATAGAAACCAATTAAAGGAAAACAGCATCACTTCTTCAAATGTTCTAGGTACACTTGCGCACAGTTTTTAAAGGAACTCAGCAAGTAGGTTCCAAACATCTTTAAGAACTAACCACAGATATTCTGTGGATGTACGCTGCCTCAAATCCATCTGTCTCTTCATGTAAGCCCAGACAGACTTAATGGTGTTGAGCTCAGGGCTCTGTGGAGGCCAACGCATAACTTCCAGGAATTCTTGTTCTTCTTTACACTGAAGATAGTTCTTAATGACATTGGCTGCATGTTTTGGGTCATTGTCCTGCTGCAGAATTAATTTTGGGCCAATCACACACCTCCCTGTTGGTATGGCATGATGGATAAGTATCTGCCTGTATTTCTCAGCATTGAGGACACCATTGATCCTGACCAAATCTCCAACTTAATTTGCAGAAATGCAGCCCGAAACTTACAAGGAACCTCCGCCATGCCTCACTTTTGCCTGCTGACACTCATTATTGTGCCACTCTCCAGCCCTTCACAAACAAACTGCCTCCTGCTACAACCAAATATTTCAAATTTTGACTCATCAGTTCAGAGCATTTGCTTCTATTTTTCTGCATCCCCGTTCCTATGATTTCATGCATATTATGTGCAAAAAAAGCTAAGCGACTCAACTGTGCTTAAAAATAGGAACTGGGGCGCAGAAAAATAGAATCTCTCTCTCTCATCTTACAATTACACTCCAAAATACGCATTTCTACTCTTCCTAAATATGGAGCTACCACATGTGTGAGATTGTTTTCACTGCCCGGCCACATAATGAGGTGAAGCACCTTAAAGCTCCATTCACACCTGAGAGTAGCACAGCGACAGCTCCTGCAGCGTGTTTTTTTTCCCAGCTTTTTTGTGGAGCATTTTTTGGAGTACCATTCATTTTAATGTGCCTCCCTTTTTGGTAAGCAGCCATTTAATTTCTTTGGGTGATTTGCACATCAGTGTTTTTCCCTATCTTCACAAGGAGTTGTGTGGATGCATTCCCTGGGATTCTGTGGCTGATTCTCTTGAAATTTCCTCTGTGCTTCAATACATGGACTTTATTGGGATCTAACTGAGATTTAAAATATCCTCTTGTCTCTATATCTCCTCTTTGTATTTTGCACTATATGTTTTGTGACACAATAGATTATTGATTGTTTTTTTTGCACAGTTTATTTTTTTATATTTATAATATATTAGGGTCCACTGATTAATTTCAGGTTCCTTTTTCACAAACACAACATCAATTATCATCACTCTCAGTGATTTCACTTATCACTATACTATAGCGCAGCACATTTTTATTTATAATGATATCACAAACACATCCCATGTTTTGGGACAATTCTGGAATTGCAGGCAGAATCGCGGTGATTCACTGGCGATTCAAATCGCCTAGGTGTGAACGGAGCCTCAGGCTTTCAAGAGGCATAAATTATGCATCCGATTTCCTGACTACCTGGAAACCCTAAAGTGTTAGGTACACATGCAGCATGATGTTTTTTGGAAAGCAGACATCCCAAGGTATTTGATGAGTCTGTTAAAAATGTAATTTTTTTGCGAAATGTTTAAAAAAAAATGAAAACTTATTTTCCCACAAAGTTGTTATTTTAATAAGATAGTTCTCACACATTGCATGAACATACTGTATGTAAAATAACATCCCAAGACACATTCTGCTATTCCTCCTGAGTATAGGCAGGGCCGTCTTTAACGCAGGTCAAAAGGGGCATCTGCCCAGGGCCCTGGTATTGTTGGGGGGCCCTAAAGCAGCTGCTCCTGGAGCCCGTGCTGCCCTCAAATAGCTCTTCTGGTTTGGCAGTCACAAATACAGCTGTCCCGTCCTCCCGTTTTCTCTTCCAGGCAGGTTAACACAAGTGGACACACTAACAGGGCAGGGGAGAAGCACAGCTGTGGGCTCCGTGTGTAGCTCGTCCTGACAGCTACAGAGGGATTTAGAGCTGCTCCCCCGCCCCCCTCCTGCCTCTCAGACTTCTATAGCAGCACAGAAAAGAGTGAAGTGTTCTGGCTGTTTGCTACGGATCTGATAGGCGGAGACTGCACTGTATGTGTTGGAAAAAGAGCGCACACACATAACAGAATGGTGCAGCATTGCTGTGAGGATGAGAAGGAGGGGGGTGAATTTGTTTAAAAGAGGTGAGAACTACAAAAGGGGAATACAGAAGTGGCTGTGGACGGGGGGGGGGGTACAGAGGTGGCTGTGGGCAGGGTGGGGGTACAGAGGTGGCTGTGGGCAGGGTGGGGGTACAGAGGTGGCTTTGGGCACAGTGGGGGTACAGAGGTGGCTGTGGGCAGGGTGGGGGTACAGAGGTGGCTGTGGTACAGAGGTGGCTGTGGGCAGGGTGGGGGTAAAGAGTGGTACAGAGGTGGCTGTGGGCAGGGTGAGGGTACAGAGATGGCTGTGGGCAGGGTGGGGGTACAGAGGTGGTACAGAGGTGGCTGTGGGCAGGGTGGGGGTACAGAGGTGGTTCAGAGGTGGCTGTGGGCAAGGTGGGGGTACAGAAGTGGTACAGAGGTGGCTGTGGACAGGGTGGGGGTACAGAGGTGGCTGTGGGCAGGGTGAGGGTACAGAGCTGGCTGTGGGCAGGGTGGGGGTACAGAGGTGGTACAGAGGTGGCTGTGGGCAGGGTGGGGGTACAGAGGTGGTACAGAGGTGGCTGTGGGCAGGGTGGGGGTACAGAAGTGGTACAGAGGTGGCTGTGGGCAGGGTGGGGGTACAGAGGTGGCTGTGGTACAGAGGTGTCTGTGGACAGACAGGGTGAGGGTATAGAGGTGGCTGTGGATGGGGGGGAGAGGGTACAGAGGTGGCTGTGGGAAGGGTGGGGGTACAGAGGTGGTACAGAGGTGGTTGTGGGCAGGGTGGGGGTACAGAAGTGGTACAGAGGTGGCTGTGGGCAGGGTGGGGTACAGAGGTGCTTGTGGGCAGGGTGGGGGTACAGAGGTGGCTGTGGTACAGAGGTGGCTGTGGGCAGGGTGGGGGTGCAGATGTGGCTGTGGGCAGGGTGGGGGTACAGAGGTGGCTGTGGTACAGAGGTGGCTGTGGGCAGGGTGGGGGTACAGAGGTGGCTGTGGGCAGGGTGGGGGTACAGAGGTGGCTGTGGTACAGAGGTGGGTGTGGACAGGGTGAGGGTACAGAGGTGGCTGTGGATGGGGGGGAGGGTACAGAGGTGGCTGTGGGAAGGGTGGGGGTACAGAGGTGGCACAGAGGTGGCTGTGGTCAGGGTGGGGGTACAGAGGTGGCTGTCGACGGGGGGGGGCAGGGGAGGGGGGATACAGAGGTGGCTGTGGACAGGGGGGTACAGAGCGTGTGTTTGTTTTTTGGAGTGGGGAGCGAAATTGCATGTGGGGGGGGGCCCAAGAAAATGCTTGCCCAGGGCCCAAACAATATTAAAGATGGCCCTGAGTATAGGGATGCCATGTGCGAGACTTTTTTGCAGCCTTGCTGCATTGAGAGGCTCAAAACCCAATAGGAATATTTAGTCTTTTAAGGAGCATAGATTACACATTTGATTTCCTGACTACCGTTTACAAATTTGGAGGTCATAAAGTGCAAGCACAGTAGAAACCTCCACAAATATGCTGTCCTTTACCAATCACAGGGCATGAAATTTAGAGTGGAACTCAGATGGGACAGAAGGAGCAGTAGTAAATGGCACAGATGGAGACATGAAACAGAGCACTGGGAAGATCCTGACATTATCCCTTCCATGAGAAATAGGCACTGGACACTCCCACCACAACTAAACTGGTGGATTGTAGAGTTCTCCAGTAACCAAACCTGGTAGAATGGTACCACCAAGATCAACACTGTAAGGCTCCATTCACACATGAGTGTAGCAATTTACGGGTTTTTATTTTTTTATAGCCTTTTTGCAGTTTTCTACAAGCATTGTTAAAGCGTTTTAGAAGTGTATTACAAGCGTTTTACAACTTCAGGCATTTTTGTTTAGCCAGTAGAAAGCACTAGGAGGAAGATAAGGAGAGGAAATTGGGGGTGGAGAGTTGCCGTTTGAGCAGAAAACAAGGGAAAAAATGCTTGTAAAACAGGCAGGTCTTTCTTTTGAAGCCTTGGGGACTAAAAACACTTGTATTCTGCCAAAAAGAAGCTCATGTACTTTTTTGAGTGACAGGCATTTTGCTTCAGGTGACAGAACGCTCATATGTAAACAGGGGCAATTGAAATAAATGGGATCTGGCTTGGTGAGCGCTTTAGAGCTACAAGCTTCAAGCAGAAAATCGCTGAGGTGTTATTGGGGCCTAACTGTTTTGCAGACAAGAGCTGCTTATAAGTGAGACTAAAACTGTACACTCACATTAGAATCTGTTGTTATGAAAGACGGAAACTGTAAACTCTCATTTGAATCAGGTATAGCAGTAGGTGTAACTACTTTGAGTGAAGATTCTAAATAGGAAGTATGAGGTTCCAAGGCTTGAATATTGGCTTGAGATATCTGAAATAGGTTCCGGGAGAATTACAAGTGATCTTGCAGGCTAGAAACACTATTAGCTTTACCATAATCTTCACACAGATAGCCACTGCAATCTAAAATGTTATTGATTATCCAGGTTGCTACAGGAAAATGCAGGGTAAAAAGTTCCTGTAGCAGTTTGAAGATAACTTTCAAGAGAAAAAATATCTTATTAGGATTTCAATTATTAAATCTGGGCAACAAAAATGTGTTGCTTCCGGCTAGTGTTTCAAGAAATGGCACCAGCAGGCAGACGTATTCTCCCAGCAAATACGATGCTACTGGTATGAATAGACTATGTATGCACAGGGAACTGAAACAAGGTGTATGGTGTATTTTTAAAGCTTAGAAAATTTAGGGATCTGGTCCCTGGTGAGGTATTTAAGTGGGGTGTGGTCTGAGCAAACTGTTGCAAGCTAGGAATGACCTGATATTCACCAGCGTGAAAGGGGTGATTGTATTTGCTGTGGGACAGCTCCCAAGTTGCCACCATAGGACACACCCATGCAGATAGCAGCTGACCAGGGAAAGAACCAGAACAAAGTACCAAACTGATAAACAATCTCAGAAACCAGAAAAGGTCAAAGGTCTGTGGAGACAAAAGACAAGAGTGGTCTGAGGTCTATAACCAAGGAGACAGGAACATTCGAATTCGGGGACACCAGATCTCAGGGCCACTGGACTTGAAGACACTGGGGGACACAGGAGTCATCGGAGGCTCATAGTACAGGGGTTGCTGGAGGGTCTCTGGCAGGACCAGGGTGCAGTAAAAACCTTGCATGTAGTGAAAACAGTGTAGAAGCCCCTGAGGAAGTCAAATAGGGCAGAGTCTTGTAATATTATTGTGTTAACAGAGGTAGTAATTGGGTACACAGCAAGACTAAGCGGTGGTATCCTATTACGATCCTACACTGTTTTCAATATATGCAAGATTCCTATGTGCACAAGGACTGGTGCACAAAAGAATGTGAGTTTTATTGTTTTAACTGTTTTCAATTAATATTAAGGTTTTAGGGAAATCACTAAGAGTATGTTAAACGTTTACCTTAAGTGACATAGCCTTGAAAGAGGAGGAGGTACAGCAAATGAGTGGAAAAGTGCTTCTAACCCCTGAAGAAGTAAAGGCTATTATTGACGTCTACAATATAAACATTATATTTATATATAGTGAGAGCACAACCTGGGCAAAGTATGATCAAAGGTAAAGGAAGGAGTGGATTGTTGTGGACTGAAGTGGAAGTGTGTCAAGATGTGTGCAAGGTTGTTTATTCTAAACAACCATGGTGGGCTGGATATAATGATGGTGATCATGTATTAGTAGGGTGATTTTTTTAAAGGTAGGGATAAGGAATAAGTAGTGCTGCACTTAATAAGGATTTATTTAATAAAACACAGCAAAATTCTATGCAGATTTAAAACAATAGCTTTGATTTATTTATTTTTTTATTCTTTTCAATTGTTGTATGATTGCATCAATATTGAATAAAATTAACAATTGTCTGTTGGTCTTTTTATGTCATTGTCTTTGTATGTCATAATTATTTTGACTATTAAGAGTTCCATGAACTGCCCAAAAAATGTAACCCTAATGCAGTGTGATTCAATGTTATTGCCTCTTATGGCTGTATACTATAACAAGAGCACAGACTGTGTCCTCATGTAGAAACAACTGAATGATTTTTTCATTAAGAATCCCCACAGAAGTCATCCAAGGATCTTTCAGGCAAAAAGAGACATATGTGAAAAGAGAGGCAAAGTGAAACCTGTTTAATTTATTACTATATTTTTAGAGTAGTAAGATGGGAACATTCCCTATTAGTCCACGTACAAAATTCCTGCAGGGAAAGTCTATGGTCTGTGGGAAATTGTTTGTTTATGTTTAGTTTAAAACCTGCTTAAAATTTTAATGTTCAGACCAGAACATTTGCTTGTTGCACAAAAGTACAAATTGTAGAATTGTATGAACAATTGAACAAAAGTTAAAAATATAACAATAAAAAATAGTTAAGTTAAAAATTATATATATATATATATATATATATATATATATATATATTGTAGCAGAGCGTCCCAGAGAGAGCCGGGAAAAGTCCTATTCGGGGTTTATACATCCCCCAGGCACCTCTCATACACCTTTAGGGATCTCTGATCCATGATCCAGTTCGGATCTTGGTCTTCTCCCCCAGGCCAATTTAAACTCACCTGAGACGTCAACCAGTGCTCTCTCAGGCTGGGAAATCAGACAACATTTGTCTATGAAAGCAAAAGGTCAGTAAAATGGTCAGATTGTGTCTTTGGAAGCTGACAAGCGGTAGGCTTGTTCAGGCTGTTAGCAAGGGCCTGCATTTTGTATAGTAAGCGCCAGGACACGGCTAGGTTTTTGTTTTGTTATTTCTCCTGCTTGTTTTTCCTTAAAGCACTTGTATAAAGACTTGTATATAGCACCAATAAACACTGCACTGTTTGTCACTACCTCACTGGATTTGGTATCTGTGCCTGAAAGACTGCTCATCCCAGGGAGCTTTGTACCTGCTACCTGTTCCCCAGCTTACATATGGTGGAGGATGCGGGCAGTGGTAGTAAGTTACTACTAAAGGGCCAGTACCTGGAGTGACTAAACATGGAGGAAATCCTCAAACAGTTGGTGTTATACAACACTGCTTCAACAACAGATTGGCTCTGTACAAGAACAAACCCAGTTGATGTTTGAAAAACTGTCAAGTGCTGCAAAAGCAGACAGAAAGACATTGGCTGAGGTAGTGCAGACACATGTACAGAAGTCTGTGGCTAAAACTGAAGGAGTTGGAGACATCTCCTCAGCCATCCATGTGGGTCGCTTCCTCCCTAGGATGACTGCTGACGATGACCTAGAAGCCTTTCTGGTTATTTTTGAAAGAACTGCTGAAAGAGAAGGCTAGCCCAAAACCCAGTGGGCAGGATTGATCGCTCCCTTACTTACTGGGGAATCGCAGAAGGCCTATTACGATTTGGAGTCAGTGGATGCAGGACAGCATGAGAAGGTCAAGCAGGAAATCCTGTCGCGTCTCGGTGTCACCTTGGCCGTTCGAGCCCAGCGGGTCAACAGCTGGTCCTTCTGAGATGAGAGGCCCCCAAGATCACAGATTTTTAAACTAATCCACCTGGCGTGAAAATGGCTACAGCCCGAGTCCTTGTCTGGGCCACAAATAGTGGAGCGTGTGGTCATGGACCGGTTCCTGAGGTCATTACCAAATCCTCTGCAGAAGTGGGTGAGTCAAGGAAACCCCAAGTCGGCGGACAGCGTGGTGGAGCTCGTTGAGAGGTACTATGTTGCAGAGAGCCTGGTCACCACCCCTACAGCCGCACAGACTTTCCACCCAAAGCCAAGGTCTCCCCAGGCAACCGGTAAGACTGTTCCAGGGGAAGTGGGTGGTCAGCATGGCAAGGAGAAAGTGGGGAGGATTTTTGGTGCCAGTGCTGAAGTTTGGCATCCCAAACAAGGGAAGCCATTGCCTGTCAGCAAACCAAACTGGGGCAACATCAGGTGTTTCCATTGCCAGGAACTGGGACATGTTGCAGCAAACTGTCAATTGACAGATGAACCCGTGCAGTGTGACATGTCTCTTAGAAGGCAGTCTATGTTTGCTGCTGTTTCATGCGCTGCTGTGCCAAGTGTAGGAAAACACATATGCCAAATGACTGTTAATAAGAAGACTATTACGGCCTTGCTGGACTCAGGAAGTCTGGTGACTTTGGTTAAAGCATAAATGGTTGAAACTGTGAATTTAAATGCTAAAAAAGTTGCTGTGATTTGTGTACATGGTGATACTCGGGACTATCCTATAGCTACTGTTAGCTTTAAAACTGATTTAGGTATAGTGACCCATCTGGTCATACTTGTGCCCCACTTAGTGCACAAGGCCATTATTGGTAGAGACTTCCCTAAGTTTTGGGAACTGTGGGACCGTCCCGACTCGGTCACAGTAACTGGTGGAGCCAGAACTCCTGGCTAGCACGACCATATGGGGTCAAGGGATTCCTCTCAAGGTTCCCCAGATTTTCTTTACTCTGTTATGGCAGGAGAACTGGAGGAGCCTGAGGAAGTCCCCACAGCCAGTGAAGGTGAACAACCTTCTGCTGACCCTGAGGCTATATTGGAGTTTGCTGATCTTAATATGCACAAAGAAAACTTTGGTACCGAGCAGAGAAAAGACCCTACCCTTGACAGGGCCTGGGAGAATGTAGTAATGTTTAATGATGTACCTGTTTAACCAGGGGACAGGCCCTGTTTTCCTTTTTTCAGCAGCAATGAGGATTTATTGTATCGTGTATATAAAAAGAACGATGAAATTGTTGAACAGTTGGTGGTCCCTAAGCCTTACAGACGGGTGGTGCTGGAATTGGCTCATAGACACTTACTGGGAGGTAATTTAGGGGTTGAAAAAAACACTGAAAGGGTGTTACGCAGGTTTTACTGGCCTGGGATACAGAAAGATATTGACAATTATTGTCAATCCTGTCCTGTGTGTCAGAAGTCAGCCCAACTACCTCACTTCCGAAGTCCTTTAGTGCCCTTACCCATTATTGAAGTGCCCTTTGAGAGGATCTCCATGGACCTCATAGTTCCACTCCCCAAGTCTGCCCAGGGTCATCAACACATTATTGTAATCATGGATTATGCTACCCGTTACCATGAGGCAGTTCCCTTACGCACTGCATCCGCTAAGAACATTGCTAAAGAGTTGTTCATGGTGTTCAGCCGCGTTGGGATCCCTAAGGAGGTCCTTACGGACCAGGGCACCCCATTTATGTCACAAATAACTAGAGAGTTGTGCAAGTTATTTAAGGTGACCCAGTTGTGAACCTCTGTATACCACCCTCAAACGGATGGCTTGGTAGAACGCTTCAATAAAACATTAAAGAGTATGTTAAAAAAGGTTGTGGACAAGGATGGAAAAAACTGGGACTTCTTGATTCCGTACTTGATGTCCGCCATCAGGGAAGTACCCCAGTCCTCTACGGGATACTCTCCATTTGAATTGCTTTATAGGAGACACCCTCAGGGACTCTTAGACATAGCCAAGAAAACCTGGGAGGGGGAGCAGACACCCCACAAAAATTTAATTGAGCACATCGCTCAAATGCAGGACAGGATTGCAGCGATCATGCCTATGGTAAAGGAACACTTACTGCAGGCCCAGGCAGCCCACCAGAGAATATATAACAGGGGAGCCCGACTCCGTGTCTTCTCACCTGGTGACAGGGTCCTGGTGTTAGTTCCCACTGTTGAAAGCAAGTTCCTGGCTAAGTGGCAGGGTCCCTTTGAAGTATTGGAAAGAGTTGGGGAGGTCAATTATAAAGTGCATCAACCAGGAAAAAGGAAGCCAGAGCAGATTTACCATATAAATCTGTTGAAGCCCTGGAAGGATAGGCTGGCCTAGACTGTGAGGTCCATCCCTGTAACAACTTGGGGTAATGAGTCCCCTCTGGTCCCTGACGTCATGATTCCAGACATCCTGTCTTATTCCTAAAAACAAGAAGCTAGAGAGTTCCTGATAAGGAATAGAGAGAAATATTCAGAGTTACCTGGTACGACTTCAGCAGTTCAGCATAATATTGTTACTGAACCTAGGGTCCGTGTCAAGCTCAAACCATACCGAATTCCCGAAGCTGGGAGAAAGGACATTAGTGATGAAGTAAAAAGGATGCTGGAGCTAGATGTCATTGAGGAATCCAATAGTGACTGGTCTAGCCCCATCGTTTTAGTCCCAAAACCAGATGGTACTTGGAGGTTTTGAAACTACTTCAGAAAACGTAATGCAGTGACAAAAGTTTGACACGTAACCAATGCCCAGGGTGGACGAACTTATAGACAGACTTGGCAAAGCCCGCTACCTGACTACTTTGGAATTGACCAAAGGATATTGGCAAATACCCCTGACTGGTAGCGCCGAAGAAAAAAATGCGTTTGTGGCCCCAGAGGGTTTGTTTCAGTACAAAAAATGCCTTGGGTAGCAAAATGCCCCTGCGACATCTCAGAGGGCCATGGACAGGACCCTAAGACCTCACTGACAGTATGCAGCAGCCTATCTGGATGATATAGTGGTACATAGCACTGACTGGTAGTCTCATTTGCCCCGTGTACAGGCTGTTCTGGATTCCCTCTTCAAGGAAGGTTTTACAGCGAACCCAAAAAAATGTGCCGGTGGTTTAGAGGAAGCCAGGTATTTGGGCTACACTAAACAAAGTATAAGCCATCCAAGAATGGCCACGTCCTGCAAACAAGAAGCAGGTCAGAGCCTTTTTTGGGATTGCAGGGTACTATAGGAGGTTTATCCCGAATTTTGCAACTCTAGCTGCCCCACTGACTGACCTTACAAAAGGGAAAGAATCAGTAATGGTGAAATGGTCCCCAATAGCAGATGAGTCTTTCCAAGTCTTAAAGAAGGCTCTTTGTGCAAATCCAGTGTTGTACTCCCCTGATTTCTCAAAGGATTTCTTGGTTCAGATGGATGCGTCTGATGTAGGTATTGGGGCAGTATTGTCACAGGTATAAAATGGGGAAGAACACCATGTGGTGTACCTGAGCAGAAAGCTTAATAAACACGAGAGAAAGTATGCAGTCATTGAAAAGGAATGTTTAGCCATAAAGTGGGCCTTGGACGTGCTAAGGTACTATCTGATAGGGCGCCAGTTTGAGTTGATAACTGACCATGCTCCTCTGAAATGGATGGCCTAAAAGAAGGAGACTAATAGACGGGTGAACCGGTGGTTTTTGGCTCTACAAGATTACTCCTTCACTGTAAAACACAGGCCAGGTGTTGAGATGGGGAATGTAGATGCCCTGTCCCGTGTCCAGGTGTTCCAACCCTGAGGTTGAAACGGGGGGGGGGGTATATAGCAGAGCGTCCCAGAGAGAGACGGGAAAAGTCCTGTTTGGGGTTTATACATCCCCAGGCACCTCTCATACACCTTTAGGGGTCTCTGATCCATGATCCAGTTCAGATCTTGGTCCTCTCCCCCAGGCCAATTTAAACTCACCTGAGACAGACAGCAGTGCTCTCTCAGCCTGGGAAATCAGACAACGTTTGTCTATGAGAGCAGAAGGTCAGTAAAATGGTCAGATTGTGTCTGTGGAAGATGACAAGCGGTAGGCTTGTTCAGCCTGTTAGCGAGGGCCTGCATTTTCTATAGTAAGCGCCGGGACACGACTAGGTTTTTGTTTTGTTATTTCTCCTGCTTGTTTTTCCTTAAAGCACTGTACTGCACTTGTATAAAGACTTGCATATAGCACCAATAAACACCACACTGTTTGTCACTACCTCACTGGATTTGGTATCTGTGCCTGAAAGACTGCTTATCCCAGGGAGCTTTGTACCTGCTACCTGTTCCCCAGCTTACTATATATATATATATATATATATATATATACAGTATCTCACAAAAGTGAGTACACCCCTCACGTTTTTCGTTTTTGTAAATATTTTACTATATCTTTTCATGTGACAACACTGAAGAAATGACACTTTGCTACAATGTAAAATAGTGAGTGTACAGCTTGTATAACAGTGTAAATTAGCTGTCCTCTCAAAAAAAAAAAAAAAAAAAAACTCAACACACAGCCATTAGTGTCTAAACTGTTGGCAACAGAAGTGAGCACACCTCTAAGTGAACATAGCTAAATTGGGCCCAATTAGTCATCTTCCCTCCCTGGTGTCATGTGACTCGTTAGTGTTACAAGATCTCAGGTGTGAATGGGAAACAGGTGTGTTAAATTTGGTGTTATCGTTCTCACTCTCTCATACTGGTCACTGGAAGTTCAACATGGCACCTTATTGCAAAGAACTCTCTTAGGATCTAAAAAAAAGAATTGTTGCTCTGAAAAAAAAAGAATTGTTGCTATACATGAAGATGGCCTAGGCTATAAGAAGATTGCCAAGACCCTGAAACTGAGCTACCGCACAGTGGCCAAGACCATACAGCGGTTTAACAGGACAGGTTCCACTCAGAACAGGCCTGCAGAAGGAAGTCTCTTCTAAAGATGATGCAAACAGTTTGCTGAAGACAAGCAGACTAAGGACATGGATTACTGGAACCATGTCCTGTGGTCTGATAAGACTAACATAAACTTAATTGGTTCAGATAGTGTCAAGCGAGTACAAAGACAAGTGTGTCTTGGCTACAGTCAAGCATGGTGGTGGGAGTGTAATAGTCTGGGGCTGCATGAGTGCTGCCGACACTGGGGAGCTACAGTTTATTGAGGGAACCATGAATGCCAACATGTACTGTGACATACTGAAGTACAGTATGATCCCCTCCCTACGGAGAATGGGCCACAGGGCAGTATTCCAACATGATAACGACCCCAAACACACCTCCAAGATGACCACTGTCTTGCTAAAGAAGCTGAGTGTAAAGGTGATGGACTGGCCAAACATGTCTCCAGACCTAAACCCTATTGAGCATCTGTGGGGCATCCTCAAACGGAAGGTGGAAGAGCGCAAGGTCTCTAACATCCACCAGCTCCGTGATGTCATCATGGAGGAGTGGAAGAGGACTCCACTGGCAACCTGTGAAGTTCTGGTAAACTCCATGCTCAAGAGGGTTAATAATAAAATATTGACACTTTGGGCCCAATTTGGATATTTTCACTTGAGGGTGTACTCACTTTTGTTGCCAGCGGTTTTGACATTAATGGCTGTATGTTGAGTTATTTTGAGGGGACCACAAATTTACACTGTTATACAAGCTGTACACTCATTTCTTCAGTGTTGTCACATGAAAAGATATAATAAAATATTTACAAAAATGTGAGGGTTATACTCACTTTTGTTAGATAATGTATATATATATATATATATATATATATATAGTACAGGACGCCAAGGTTGGGTCCTGGACGGGTGGTATATAGCACCAATATTTGGGTTATTGTCTCTTTAAGGCAAGTGTGGTAGTATTCAGGGGGTCACCCAGGATGGGTGAGGAATTCCTGGGAATAGCCTTAATCAGGAGAGGACTGACTCACATTTCTCTCTGTGTTAATGGAGAGATATTTGGGACCTGGAATTTCGGAGGCCAGTAAGTGATATTCGGGTGGGAAAGCATCTCCACCCCTGACTACAGGGAGTCCAGCACACACAGGGTTAAGAACCTCCAGAAAGCAGCTCTTAAAAGACAGGAAGTAGTGATAGGTGGGGTGGCGAGGAAGAGTTGGTGAATACACCTGTCTTGAAGAGCTGTGAGACTGCTTGAGGCTGCAAAGCAAGATCCAACAAGGACTGTGAAAACCTTGGGGTGTAGATCCATCCACAAATTGCATGTGCCTTTTTACTTTTACTTTGTGCTGAAGACAATCGGACTTTATTTTGTATTTTTTTGCTTGTGTACTGCTGGAAGCCGTATTTTGATTTGTTTGCTGAGAATAAAAGCCTTCTTGTTAAAAGTTTAACGGTTTTTGCACTCGGTCCTGTGGAGCTACAATCCCCTAAACATTACAATATATATATATATATATACTGTATATCTTGACGCACTCTCTGAAAGTGTAGGACAATGTAAAATATTCTGGAAAACGAATGTCCCTGTACTTCCCACTATCCACCATAATACTCAATCCCTACTTGATGAACTCCATAGATTCAGAAACTGGATAAAAAGTAAGTGGCCTGCGACAGATTTGTGACTTGAATATTCTTAGAAAAAAATCTTAAGTATTGAGACATTGCAATAAACCCAAAAGCTACCATCCTCAGAAATCTTTAAATATCCTCAAATCAAAAGTTGCATTGCTTCTATAATTCTAAACTACCCTCCCTCAAAACACTTACCTAATTTGTGCTACTACTGTATGTTTACACAATTCTCAGGGAGAGGTGTCAACAGCAGTGACCAACAACAAATGAATGTCAGGGTGGTAAAACATACTCCAAAAGACTAATTAATACAAACAGGTATTCACTTCACTGGTTTAGATAATGTAATGAAATTGGTACACGTTTAAATATTTGGTGGGACTTCCAAAAAATAAAATGCTACTGGAATAACATTGATCAACTTATTTACTTTACACAGCGTGTCGCATCACTTCCGGTTCCCAAATCGAGGCCTGGACCGCACCGAGCTTCAGACGCTCGGTTTCCCCGCTCGTACATTGCTTACCTTTGTGAGCACCTTTTACCCTGTTTTTTGTGAATAAAACTAAATTGACAGATTTACACTATGTGCCTCTCCATTTTTTAAACACTTGCCCCACTTATACTGCGGATATCCGGAGTGGACATCCCGGACCCCACCAGACCCCCATTAGCACACTCCTGGGAACCTCTACACCTGGACCATCTAGGCATCTTTCCAGACGTTCCATCTAGGACCTGGAGAAGGAGACAGGATCCACTATCCATACATCATATATACCCACTCTGTACCCCTGTGTGGGGTGGGTATCTCTGGTGAGTGTGCTGTTTACCAGAGGGGTCACCGAGCACCTTACCACCCACCACGGGGTCACTTATTATAGTGTATAGTTTACACGAAGATTATCATTTGTTTATTATATTCACACTTTTTGGACGGTTTTCATTACTTATCACTATTTATTCAACATTGATTATCGCATATCCATCACTACTTCACCACGTTTGTTGCTACTGGTGTATACCATTTTTTGGACTTTTCACGCACCAGTCACTTTGTATTTATATTGCATTATTGATTTTTTATTTCACCTGCAGTTACCTTTTTGCACATTTTATCTGGTTTATTGGCACCTATCCATTTGCCCAATATTGTTTTATAATTTCTATTGGTAGATTTATATACATTGGCCATATTTGCATATGTCACTTTTTTTTGGTGATTTTTGCACTTGTCACTTTGACCCACTGATGCACCTGGATTTATTTGCACTTATTTATCTGTTCTAATGTCATACATTATATATGTCTTGTGGAGTCTATATTTGTGACCAGATTTGCACACGTCACCTTACCAGGACGTTTATATATATATATCATTGTGACCTATTATTATTTCTTGTCCTCACACTGCTTCCATTTCTTACATACTCTGTGAAGTCTACATTCATGATCATTCTTGCACACGTCACTTTATAGAGACGTACATGCATATGTCACTTTGATCCACGGATATATTTTTATACATTCATTTTTACATCTATTATTGTCACCCACCATTTTATTGTATTTTATTTAATTCATTTATCTATTGCCACTATCACCTGGCACTCCATTGTTTACCTACCTTACTATCAGGCAGCGCCACCCCCTACCCCCCACCTTTTCAACTTATTTACTTGGTTCTAGGCAGATGGACAGTATCTGAAAAAAATACATGGGATAATCCTCTGAACCTAAAGTCATATGGTTTTAATAACACTTAATTTAAACTTCTAACATTTATTTTTGCTGCAGCAAAGCGGAGATTGGTAAAAGACTGGAAACTGGCAATGCCAATCAAAGCACAGAATAAAAAGGGAAAATGATATGCTACTTGACAATTGAAAAGCTCTCAGCAGTACTCCATGATTCTTACATACATTTTACAAAGTCTGGACATCTTGGATCAGCCGTTACATTCTCAGAATTTAACTAGACATTACTGACTATTCAATTAGTCGTATAATAGCATAGTCTTTGTTTTGAGCCTCTCTGGGCATCTCCCTTCCTCTTCTTCTCTTTCTTGGTCCTCCTCACTCTTCTACACAAGCCCTTAATATTCCTCCTGTTGTCTCCTTTCTTTGTATATCAGTGACAAATAGAGGTCAATCAAACTACAGAAAAATAATCCTTTGAGATCCACAGGCTACAAATGTACATTTGCCCGCATTGTTCCTTTGCTATGTGATAACCTATTCTATGTTGTGTTTTCTTATGTTATTTACAAATTATCAATAAAAAAAAAATGCAAAAGGAAAGCAGTTTTACTTTTACTTTTTTTTTTTTTTTGAGTCATGACCCAGTCTCCAATCATACAAAGTCCTCTTGTAAAGAGTGGAAGCAGCTTCAGCCTAGACTCCATCCAGCCCACACCCCCCAACATGTTTTTCCCTGCCCATGGGGTTTAGTTTTGAGTCTAGGCTGAGGCTTCTTCCACTCTTTACATGAGGGTTTTGTTTGACGTGCGGTTCCCGGGACTTTTTTTCCTTCCTTATTGACTTCTATAGAGCTGGGGCAAGCTGTTTACCTGCCTGTGCTCCCAGCCGTTATCAGTATATACTAGAGCCTGAAGCTGCCCCCTTAATGTCTTTGTATAAGATCACAACCCAGTCTCACGAAAAAATGTTACTTATTAAGTTCCTGCGCAAAAGCTCATTTGAACTTTTTTACAGTCTGTAAAAAGTTGATCCGTGGGGTAAGATTTGAAAGAAACAAGCCAGTGTACATTTGTACAAACCCCCTACAATGTCAGGGGTTTCTGCTTTAATTTTGAGTTTCCAGATCATATATGTAAATATACGATGACCATGAATAACATAAATGATGAATACTCGTCAGGCATATTGCCTGAAAGGTATCCAGATAATTCAAGAAATAAATTGTGAATTGATTTGCTCATCTCTATAAGAAAAGTTTGAGCTTAGCGATGCAAAAAGAAATAATTTGTCATTACGTGGTTAAATATTTAAACGTTATTCATAGACTGTGCAAATATGCATATACTTCCATTCCAAGTTGTACTTTAAGAGTATGTATTTAAAAATGAAAGGTGATAAATACTTGACTTACACTTACTTGTAATTCTTCGTGAATATGTGATCCTTGCATGCTCCCCTATCTATATTGTTTGCCATGTAGGCATTTTACAATAAGATTTGCATACCCACCTGTGTCACTCATGCAAAATTGTCACTTTGAGTTCCTTGGATGAGATGATTAAAAGACTAATATGAAACTTAGGAACAATATTTGAATCTGCTTAGGGAACAATGATACATTTCATTATGTGATACATTATGGACACATCACTAACAGGCATTAGTATGATCATTTTTTTAAGACTAATAGAGCTATGCCAGTGCTTTGTTTTCTTTTGCAGTATATGGTGTAGGGTAAGAAGAATGTTGCCAGTATCTTAAATTGCCTATTTCTGTGAATAAGGATGAGGTTTAAGTTAGAAGCCACCTTGGGTTTAAAGGGAATCTCATGGTTTCATCATTCAGGAAAACTCCCAATTTTTAGCTAAAAATGTCACACCTAAAACCATATTCCTATTTAGATGGGTCCCTGAGAGCCAATACCCAGCAGCCATATTATCAGTATGCATTGGAGCTGGTTGGGAAAAGCTGACAAATCTTTCCAGCGGGAGATACTTTGCTTTACAGGGCTATACTGTGCTATATAGCACTATAATATAGATTGCAGGGTTGTGAGCTCTTGTGTATCCCCCTCCCCCCTCCTTGTTCACAGTTCCACAGATCTAACTGTCCTTCTTGGGACATTTTCTGTGTCAGCAGCAAGTGTCTTGCTTGCTAGCCCGTGTGTCACCCTTTTGCAGCTTTTTTCTTTTGTGACTTAATATTTATTTTCTCCTAGAGTTAAAAAACATAGTGGCCTTTTGTTTTATGTGGTTAGAATTTTAGGATTTAAACATGCTGTATATACAGTATTTTAGGGGGTGGGGCAAAATCCTATTTTATTTTCTCTATAAAATATTTGCATGCACTGAACAACTGTTAAAGCTGCCCTTTGTAGTCAGATATTTTTCTGTATGGTAGCTGGTGTGCATCAAAGGCACCTTATGTTTACCTGGTGCCACCATTGTTTCAGTAAAGGTGTCAGGGTGCCAGGAAACCAAACCACATGGAGATGCAGGTAAAATAAGGCAGTTTATTGGAGCAAACAACAATAAACCCACAGCAAGAGAAAGGAGCGAGATCAGGAACAGGCAGGGTCAGGTCCAGAAGCGGGTGGTCATCCAAGCTGGGGTCAAGTCCAGAAGGTGGTAGTCATCCAAGCCAGGGTCGAGTACAGAAGCGTGTAGTCATCCAACCTGGGGTCGAGTCCAGAAGTGGGTAGTCTGCCGATGCGGGGTCGAGAGCCAGGAGAGTCATCAGCCAAGCCTGGTCAAACACAAGGGAACACAGAGAACAGAAGACTGCTAGAAGTAATGCACCTTGGAGCACAAACGCAAATACAAGGGCTGCAACCCATCAGATGATTGATATAATCAGGTGTGCAGCATCATCACTGTGCGATGCCCAAGCAGCAGACAAGTGATGATGCAATCAAAGTTTATAAGAGGCAGCAGTCTGCACATTTCCAAGATGGCGGCCAAAAGGAGGGCAAGGTAAGACCTTGACAGTACCCTCCCCTCAACTGCCCCTCCTCCGCGGAGCAAAAAACTGAGGAAAGCGAGCATAGAAAGTGTGGAGAAGGGCAGGAGCATGAACATCAGCGGAGGAAACCCAGGAGCGCTCCTCAGGACCATAACCATTCCAATGCACCAGGTATTGAACCTGACAGACGAGAATCCAAGATGCTGCTAACCTCATACTCCTCATGATTTCCCACAGGAATAGGAGGAGAACGAGGAAGTGAGGAAGTATAGCAATTGCAAACCAGTGGCTTTAGGAGTAACACATGAATGACACATGCCAAGGGGAAGATCAAGGGCATGAGCCACCAGGTTCACCTTACAGAAGATGCGAAAAGGCCCAACAAAAAGGGGTGCCAGTTTTGGAGTAGGCACCCTGAGGTTGAGATTACGGGTTGACAACCACACCCTCTTCCTGACCTGGTACAAAGGAGCAGATAAACATCTCTGGTCTGCATGGAGCTTCTGACGCTGTGCAGAGACCTGAAAAGACTCTTGAATCTGCACCCAAGAGGAACGGAGGGCATGAAGATGATCCTCCACAGCCAGGATGTCCTGTGGCGAGAACGACTTGGGCAACAAAGCAGGTTGGAACCCATAATTAGCCATGAATGGAAACATTCAGTAAGACGAGTTGATGGCAGAGTTCTTGGCAAACCCCCACCCAGGGTAACAGATTAACCCAATGGTCCTGATGGTCAGAGATGTAGCAGCACAGAAATTTCTCCAGGGCTTGGTTGGAATGCTCAGTGGCACCATTGGACTGCGGATGGTAGGACAAGGAGAACGCGAGTCGAATATCCAATTGGAAGCAAAAGGCAGCCAAAGTCCAATTGAAACAGCAACATTTGTTTATTAAAAAAAACACTTTTGATGTAAACCAAATAAATATATATAAAGTGTGCAAACATTTATACCTCATAAAGAGAAATATATAAACAAATGAAATAAAAAGGAAACAACGCAAAAAGAAAAAAACATTGGATCCCCACACAGCAACCATCTCCACTCTGGCAGCCAAAATCCAACTGAAATGGCTGATTGTAAGGTTGCCGCAGGTGGGAAGTAACTCTGAAGTCTCTGCTTAGAAGAGACCAGATGAAACCAGGACAGCAGATCTGGGTAGTAATCTTGCAGGAAACTTTGCCTCTGTGCAGGAGCCTCCTTTACTAAAAAGACCAGTCCCTGTAGGGCATGGAACAGCACAGTGATGATGTCACTGCCACTGCTACAAGCACCAATTCTGCAGAGCGATACATCCTGTAACAAGGAGACGCCTGGACTCGCGATCGGCGAGCAGCGGTACTGTCACAGTCCCAGACTTGATATACAAAGTGTGTGATGTTCTATGAAATGTAAGCAGATAGATTGAGGGGGATTGGGAGTGTTGTATATTAAGGAATAAAGTCTAAGCGATATTACACTATCTCCTGCTTCCTGTTGTTTGCTTCCATTGGTTTCTGGATGAGATACGGTGCCTGATCCTGAGCTTAAGGAATTCCCTTGGTGATATCCCTGGTTGGAGCATAACCATTCGAAACGGCCAGCTAACCAGAAGCAAGGGCTCATGCAGCTTATGCATACAGGCTTGATTCGATGTAATATGTGGTGAGTGTCCATTGCATAGGGGAGCACAGTCGGTGTGGTGAAGGCTTTGGAACCTTTGTTTGAAAACACTGGTGCCTCGCATGTGAGGAAGATTTTATATACTATACCTGGTTTCCTGCAATATGTTTGGACACTTTTAACTCTGAACATTATTAACTGCTTCAGATAGGTGGAGAGACTTTTTTAACATGCATAGTCAATGTATGTTTAAGCGCTGCTGAATGTCTATTATGCTGGATTAGGATACAAGGACTGAGTTGCATTTTATACATTTTTATATACAAAGATTCATAATGACCGGTTCTGGTATTAAACGCGTCTTCCACTCGTCGCCCTCCTAGATCCTTACGAGCAGGGGAGGGCTGGGCCAGGGGGCAGGGGGGCAATTGCCCCCTGGGCTGCCCTGATGCCCCGTAAAAAGGCTGCACCTCTTCTACCACAGACATGCCTAAAGGATTCCTGGTGAAGAATAAAAAGTAAAAAGTCCCTGCCGCTCACCTATTAAGTGTGAGTTGAAGACAAGGACAAAGCGCCAGCATGGATGGTGTAAACTGTGTCTGAGCAGAGGCTGGTTCCATGCCCCACTGGAGACTCTTCTGCCTTGGCCAGCCCCAACCGAGCTGTCCCAGCTCCCTCCAACCTCCCCCTGCTGGCCAGGTCGAGAATCTGGATAAAACCGGTAAGTAGAGAGTATCTGGATCCAGGCTTCAGGTTGGAATGGGGGTCAGGAGGAGGATTGGGAGAGTGGGGGGGGGTGAGGGAAAGTGGGAAGGAGCAAGTCACCGCACCATGGGCCTCTGGTTTGTACTTTCCCCCTGGGCCAAAAGTTGCCAGTCTGCCCCTGCTTACGAGGTTATACGCGGCCCTTAGGTCAAGCTGGTAAAGACTGTTGCTCCCTTGAGGTGGTCGAATAACTCAGAAATCAACGGAATCGGGTATGCATTCTTGACCGGGATGCGATTGAGGCCCCTATAATCAATGCAAGGTCTCAACTTACCCCCTTTTTCGCTAAGAAGAAAAAAACGGCACCTGCTGGAGAAGAGGAATTGTGAATGTGCCCCAGGCAAGCGCATCTCCAACCTACTCCTCCGTGGCCTTGTTCTCCACAACCAAAAGAGGATAAACCCTGCTACGAGGGGGAATAACCCCAGGTTGCAAGTCTATAGCACATTTGTACAGACAATGAGGAGGAAGAGTACCAGCGCGCACCTTGTTAAATACATCTTGATACTCACAATATTCAGTAGGCAACACTGAATCCGAGGAGGTACAAAGTACTTAACAGGCCCATGGGTACAGCGCCACACTGTGGAGACCAAGAGAGGATCTCGACTGACAATCAAAGGTCAGATTGTGTTTCTGAAGCCAAGGGTACCCCAAAACAACGGAGTAGTGCGGGGGACCAAATAACCTGGAAAAAGGTCGAAATGGGTAACTTGTGACGGTGGCAGGGGTCTGCCATCAATTACCTTGATATCCAGTGGAGAAACACGAGGCTGCAAGGGTATGGAATTTGCAGCAAACGTACTGTCAATAAAATAACCGCCAGCACTGGAGTCTACCAGCACCTGAGTAACCACTGAACCGGCTGCCCAGAAGAGGACAACTGTGATTAGCGGTTTATCTCTAGGGGAAACCGGGGATGAGGAAATTCTACCTAAGATCTGCCCCTGACAGGACCTTAGGTGCGAGCATTTCCCGGACGGGTCAGACAAGATTTCAAGCAATGCCCACCAAGACCGCAATACAGGCCCCGGCCTCCCTCCTCCTAAGGGCCTGCTCAACCTCGGAAAGGTGAGTGAACCCCAGCTGCATGGGTTCAGAGCCAGACGCACCATCCACAGGAGGCGTGGGAGGTGAGGGAGGAATGGGTGGGAAAGAAAACGTAGGAGCCAATCTGGTAGGTGGCCTCCACAGGTGCTTCTTACACGATGGTCTCTCTATGAGCCTGATATCGATCAAAATCAGGAAGGAAATTAGTGCCTCAAGCTCGACAGGGAGATCCTTGGCTGCAATCTCATCCTTTAATGCATCCGAGAGACCATGAGAGAAGACAGCCACCAGAGTCTCATTATTCCAGTCCACCTCTGCTGCCAGGGTACCAAATTCAATGGCATACTCGACAATGGTTCGTATACTCTGTTGAATGGACAGGAGCAGCTTTGCAGCAGAGGCAGAGTGAGCAGGCACATTGAATACCCTACGAAAGGAGGCAACAAAATTTTGGGTAATTGAGTATCACAGGATTATTGTTCTCCCATAAGGGATTCACCCAGGCTAAGGCCTTGTCCGAGAGCAAGGAGATTAGGAAGCCCATCTTGGACCTATCAGAAGGAAACGCCTGAAGAACCATCTCATAATAAATGCCCACTAGGTTTAGGAAGCCATGATACTGACTTGATTCACCCCCATAGTGCAGCAAAAGGGGGGCTGAACCAGTCATCCCTCTGGTAACAGTGACTTCAGCTGCAACTGCTGAAGCAGGAGCGGCAACAGGAGCAGCAGCAGGAGGAACTATCAGCCTAGCAGCACCAGGAGCAAGGTGTGCTGTGCGTGCAAGCAACGTCTCCAATGCCTGAGTGAACTGACCCAAAAGGTGGTCTTGCTGATCGAGCCTGGTAACCAGCATGGGGAGCGTGGGAGTACCTGCATCGCCAGGATTCATGGCCTTTGCGTACTGTCAGGGTGCCAGGAAACCAGACCACACGGAGATGCAGGTATAATAAGGCAGTTTACTGTCAGGGTGCCAAGAATCCAGACCACACGTAAATGCAGGTAAAATAAGGCAGTTTTTTTGGAGCAAACAACAATAAAAGCACAGCAAGAGAAAGGAGCAAGATCAGGAACAGCAGCGGTCAAGTCCAGAAGCGGGTGGTCATCCAAGCTGGGATTGAGTCCAGAAGCGGGTAGTCATTCCAGCTGGGTGTCCAGACTAGAAGCGGGTAGTCATCCAAGCCGGGGTCGAGTACAGAAGTGAGTAGTCTGCTGATGCGGGGTTGACAGCCAGGAGAGTCATCAGCTAAGCTTGGTCAGACACTGAGGAACACGGAGAATGGAAGACTGCTAGCAGTAATGCACCTTGGAGCACAAACGCAAGGACTGCAACCCATCAGGTGATAGTCAGGTGTACAGCATCATCACTGTGCAACGCCCAAGCAGCAGACAAGTGATGATGAAATCAGAGTGTATAAGAGGCAACAGTCTGCATATGTCCAATATGGCTGCCAACAAAAGGGCAAGGTAAGACCTTGACAAAAGGTTAGGCATTTAATTCTCCTCCCAAAAAATACAACAATAAGAGGAAGATCTAAAATAAGAGGCAGAGGTGCTGCGCACAACAGTAGTAGGAGGCCAACAGGTCCAACAGTACATATCGCTGGTAGGGCCACACAAACTGAAGGTAGGAGATTGATGCTTTGTTATTTACAAAGGGGCGACCGATAAAATCACAACACACACAGCAGATAGTTGACTGGCTGATAAACTTGCTGCACCTACCTACTTCCAGGTTCAGACCAGCCATTTGTCTGCCAGCGTTACTAATGCACCTCCTCCTCCTTCTCTCTGAGGCTGTTCCTGTATAAGGATGTTGGGCCTGATGGTCTTCTCCTTCAAAGCAGGCTCCTTCGCTCAGTTCCATACTCTCCAGTAGATAATCCTGTACAAGTAGAACAGGTCTCCTCTTTCCCTGCACAAAGAAATGTGTCTTAGTCCCAGCTGCAGAAAATAACTTTTGTGGTGGCTGATGTCTCTGTCTCTATGCATAGACAAGTCCATTCTTCCTCTTCAATGGGTGATAGTTATGACTCATGCAGGCCTTTTCAGCGGGGGTGGGGTTGGAACACTATCTTTTTATGGTGTCGATGGTGCATGGAAGAACCGTTTCTTCCTATCAATGTTTTGGAACTACCTATAATCAAGTTGCACTGGAAGACCTTCTACAGGGTCTTCTCTTTAGAATTCAGTTGGACAATGCCACAGTAAGGGCATATGTATATTACAAAGATGGCACAAAGTATTCCGCAGTAGTGCAGGAAACTTATGTCACTATTCTTTGGGAAGAGAGGTATATTCCTGCTCTATCTGATGTGGATCTACTAGGTGTTTGACTAAATGTCAAACTGGAAATGTTCATCTCCAGGTTGAAGGATTCCCAGACCATAGAGATGGATGCCTTGGTGGTGCTATGGGACAGATTCAATATGACCTACGCCTAGCATCCCATCTTCTATCCAGACTACTTCACAGGATTGAGGTGGAAAACGTCTGGTAATTTTCAAGGCTCCAGATTGGCCTCAAGGGGCTTGGTATGCCAACCTGGCTTGTCTGCTAGTAGATGAATCTTTGCACCTTCCAGATTATCTATCCTGCTTCTCAGTTGATGGCTTGGCTGTTAAAGTCCAGGTATTGAGGGATAGAGGTCTCTCTGTTTTTCCTCCCATGTTGCAGGCTTATATATCTACTTTGTTTAAGATCTACCATCACGCTTAAAAATCATACTTCCAATGGTGTGAGTCTAGATCAGTGGTTTTCAACTCCTGTCCTCAGAACCCACTAACAGGCCAGGTTTGCAAGATAGCTGAAATACATCACAGGTGATATCATTTGCTGCTCAGTGATTGCAGTATTCTAGTCTGCATTTCCCCAAGGTATTATTTAAAATCTGGCCTGTTTGTGGGTCCCGAGGACAGGAGTTGAGAACCACTGTTCTAGATAATGAATGCTCAAGCTGTGGCCCTCTAGCTGTTACAAAACTACAAGTCCCATGAGGCATTGCAAGCTGCTGACAGTTACAAGCATGACTTCCAAAGGCAGAGGCATGATTTGACTTGTAGTTCTGTAACAGCTGGAGGGCCACAGGTTGAGCATCCATGGTCTAGAGGTTCTGCTTCAGGCCTTTCTGATTAGAATAATTATTTCCATTTTGCAACAAGGCATGGATCAACATTAGACTCTTGGAACCACTGAGGGACAGATTTCAGCCTTGGCTGTTTTTTTTAACACATTTTGGAAAATCAATCATTAATTCATACTTTTTTTCAAGGAGTTACCCATGTTGTTCCTCCTTGTCAGACCACTGCTTTGCGGGACCTTAATTTGATTATTTCAATATTACAAATACATTCTTTTGAGGATGTTTGGGAGATTCCGTTGCAGATGTTGTCTAAAAAGGTTGCCATAACTTCAGCCAGATGCATTTTTAAAGCTGACAGCCTTGTCCTTCATATCCCTCATCTTTATTTTGCACAAGGACAGGGTGGTTTCGACCTAAGGTAGTTTTTACCTTTCACCTAATAAGGATATTGTGTTTTAGTCTCTCTATCCAACTTTCTCATCCTAAATAGGCTTTTACACATCTTAGATGTTGTCAAGGCTGTTTATGTTTACCTTCATGCTGCATCATCCTTCCTTTGAACTGATTCCTTGTGTGTTATGGTTGATGGTCCTCAAAGGGGTTTCTGCTTCTCCTGCTAGCATTTCTAGATGAATTTGACAAACTATATCTCAGGCATATGCCATTAGACATAAAGAATGACGAATGATGAGAAATAGTAGCCTGTCAAATAATTCACACCTTGACAATGAAAAGCAGAGTGTATGGCCACAAACAGACTTGAAATCATAGACTCATCCTACTGAAAAGGTCATTGACACCTTCATGCCTAAGAACACCTTTATTATCTGTAGTCGACTGCTATATGTAAAGATGCTGGCAAGATTAAACACTTATGTTTTCAAAGACCTACAAGTGAACATCTCCCTAATATATTATACAATTATAGCACTTGATGTTAGCACTTTGTCAGTTCAGAATGATACATATTATTTGTTGGTTTATACTATGCTTGATTAATACGGGAATGTGCACTAAAATGGGCATGACTTTAATATTAAATCCCTTCCTTAAGCAGTACAAGAACACCTACATTGAATGACTTTTGCTTGAGCCATAAAGCTCACATCATGCTTCCTATTAGATGCCAAATGTAATAAAAGAGCTATAGGAATATATTTACACTAATCCTGCTAATCTGTACGGATCATGAGTCCAACTTCTAGGAAAATATATATGTTCTGTAGCTAGGAAACTCTGAACTGAATATCTGGAAAACTTGAATGAATTATATTTTAATGTTGAAAAAAAGACAGTTTAGTGAAGATTTGGTGACAGGATAGTTTTTTTTAAAAAACATTCAGTTATCATAAAAAGCAGAAGATTTCAGATAAATATTTTATATACCTATTGGAGACCTCTGATGGCTTTTTGTTTTAATATATGGACATATCAATAAAAAAAAAAGATAAAATGTAAACAAAAAATGTACTGTATGAGATGATTTTGAATATTGAGTGTATTTTGTCTTCTTTTATAGTTAAGAATATGTTAATAACTTCAAATTGAGCCATTATTACAAGTAATACCACTATTTTTCAAATGCACAAGTTTATAATATTTTATTAACATGATAAAGGTAGCTTTCTATTCAATTCAATTTGTGGTGTGCAACTTCTGTTCTGTAAGATCTAATTCCTACCCTCAGGCTTCTGTACTTAAGAATTTAAGCAGTTGACCAGTGTCTGTCTTAAAAGTTAGTTAATTTTTTTTTTCAGGTCATACAGGATATCTCCGGAAAATTTCTTTAGGTGTCCTGTAATCTTTAACAGATGTTTGGTGCAGTCAGGGGGAAGGCGCTGCCCATTGCTCCCAGTCAATAAGTTGTCTAAAGAGATAAAGGAGTGGAACTTGAATTTCTGCTGGTGTTACTGTGGTCACCAGGTTAAAAATGTAGTTCCAATCTCTACCAGTGGGTGTTTTCCAGCAGCCAGCAGCTCCCATCAATTAGTTACCACATGATGCTGACTACTGTATTTAGTTCCACTTCAAGACTCAAACTCATCTGCATCTTATCTGTGTGTCTGTATATTCTGGATCTGTCACTTTCTTACCTTGTTCCCAATTCTGGCCCCCATTCTTTACCTGTCTTGCTCTCTGTTACATTGTACTCCCTCTTGACTCTTCTCTACCTAATTCCCATAGTAGCGCTACCCTCGTGACCATCGCTGGTAGAATCTGTACCCCACTCGTTCCCCCAACCCTGAAAGTCCTCCGAAACATTTGACACCCTGGGTGCAGTCATTATTACCAATAGCACAGGTAATCAGAGACACAAACATGTCTAGTGAAACAGTTAGGCTTTGTTTATTGGTGCAATAAAGACACTTAAAATATGAAGAACATAAATGTGTACTTTATATAAATATATCAGGTGTTTCAAATAAAATAAATAACACTAACCCCTAATCCTAACCCTAACTTAAAAAGGTGTAATGTATATCAGCGCAACTAAATAAATAAAGTATTGAAGTATCAAAAAATATTGTGGCTGCAATATCAAAGTGGTGAATCACTACACATAAAATCAATAAATATACAGTATAAAGTGATATCGCGCTACAATAAAGTGCTAATAACAAAAAATTGCTGTTCTATTCGAACAGCAAACAATGCTGTGCAGTGCAAATAACAAAAGTTGCTGTGCTGTGCAAAGGTGCAATAATTTAAAGGGTTGAAGAAATTACTGAATATATAAACAAATCAATCAACATAAAACATATGTGTCCATATGACTCCTTAGCATAAACACTAAAATAACATGTCAAAATCAGCTTAGTCGCATCAATTGAAAAGATAAATCAAAGTGCAAGGTGCTTAACCACTTGCCTTCTGTGCACTTAAACACCCTTCCCATCCAGGCCAATTTTCAGCTTTCAGCGCTGTCACACTTTGAATGACAATTGCGCGGTCATGCTACACTGTACCCATATGAAATTTTTATCATTTTTTTCACACAAATAGAGCTTTCTTTTGGAGGTATGTAATCACCTCTGGGTTTTTTATGTTTTACAAAAAAAAAGAATAAAGACAGAAAATTTTGAAAAAAAAAAAAAGTTTTTCTTATTTTCTGCGAGTAAATTTTGAAAATAAATTTTTCTCCTTCACTGATGTGCGCTGATGAGGCGGCACTGATGGGCACTGATAGGCTGCACTGATGGGCACTGATGAGGTGGCACTTATGGGCACTGATGAGGTGGCACTTATGGGCACTGATGAGGAGGTACTAATATGCCGCACTGATGAGCACTGATAGGCGGCACTGATAGGCAGCACTGATAGGCGGCACTGATGAGCACTGATAGGCGGCACTGATGAGCACTGATAGGCGGCACTGCTGGGCACTGAGAGGTGGCACTGCTGGGCACTGAGAGGTGGCACTGAGAGGTGGCACTGCTGGGCACTGAGAGGCGGCACTGATGGGCACTGATAGGCGGCACTGATGGGCACTGGCGGATGGCACTGATGGACACTGACGGGTGGCACTGATGAGCACTGATGGGCGGCACTGATGGGCAGCACCATCAGTGCCCACACTCAGTGCCCATAGTGCTGCCAGTCAGTGCTCATCAGTGCCTAGATGAACAGGCACTGATGGGCACTGACTGGCAGCACTATGGGCACTGATTGTGGGCATTGATGGGGGGCACTGATGGCGGGCACTGTGGGCACTGATGGGGGGGCAATTTGTGTATTTGTTTTACCTTTAGTAATCAGGGCACTGGTGATCAGTGCCCTGATTACATTGCTGTGTGTCCCCAGCGGCTGACGGCTCCCCCTCCTTCCTCCTTCCTCACACTGCAGGCTCCGTGTGAGGAAGGAGCACCGGCGATGAGAGATGATCTCATATGTTTACATATGAGATCATCTCTCATTGGACGGTCCGATCACGTGGTGAATGGCCGCTGTGATTGGCCATTCACCACGATCTGTGATCGGCCGTGTCCAAGGGACACAGATTTTCCCCGATGCGCGCTCGCGGGAGCGCGGGGAGCGGGTTACTGGGAGGCCGTATAAATACGGCCTCCCGAAAATGTGAGTCCGCGCTGCAGCCGTATATAGGCTGTAGCGCGGATGGGGGTGGTTAAAGTGATTTCAAGTGAATAAACAGTCTCTAAAGTGCCAAAATAAGTGCAGCTGCCGCAATGGATAATTCAGGTGCTCACGATCCCACCACCAGTGATGAATGGCCTCTCACCTTATAATTTGACCAGTGTTTCACCACTAGGTCAAAAACAGCTTTATAGTATCCCCAGAAAAATGGGTAGACTCGATCCTCTCATCAGGTCCTGAGTGCTCCCTTGGTTGCTGCACAGATAATTAGGGTGGCTCTGTCCTCACTGTATTTCCCCAGTCTCCTTCATAAAATGGGAATAAATGGAAAACAAATCTAGTGCTCTCTGTATATCTCTAACCTAACCTTAACTCTAACCCCTTACCCTAACAAAAAAATAAATTAATAATAATAATGAAAAAATAAATAAAAGCTAATGGAAATGTTAAAAAAGCTGAAATACCTAGCAACAAATTATGCAACAGATGATAGTTTTCTCTATTGACTAATAAAAAAAATGCCAAAGCTCAAAAACGCTGTATAAAAATGTGAAAGTCTTACATAAAAACATGCCGAAACTGTGCATAAAAACATGCAAAAAAAAATGCTGGAAAAACAGTCAAAGGCGCTACACTCAGGTGTGAATGCAGACTCAGTGTTGCTAATAAACTTTCAACTTTTCATGCTGGAGTACCACCAGTAGAGGTCTCTTGCCCATTTCTGAACAGGATACTTTGGACTTCCCCATCATTATTTCTGCACCCCCCCCCCCCCCCCCCAAGTCCTTACCTATAGTCCAGGAGCTGGCCTACTCTCTGCACCCAAATAAGACACTCTCTCATTACCTATTAATAATGTGCTCAAAACAAGGCATACATCCAGAATAGGTAGCACCAGAGATGACGCTGTTTGGCTATGGAGAGGGTCCTTGCAGGGATGCTACAAGAATTTCACAGGTATGATCAGCAACACAATTAGAAGCTAACTGGCACATGCTGAACATACAGTATCTCACAAAAGTGAGTACACTCCTCACATTTTTGTAAATATTTTATTCTATCTTTTTGTGTGACAACACTGAAGAAATGACCCTTTGCTACAATGTAAAGTAGTGAATGTACAGCTTGTATAACAGTGTGAATTTGCTGACCCCTCAAAATAACACAACAGACAGCCAATAATGTCTAAACCGCTGGCAACAAAAGTGAGTACACCCCTAATTGAAAATGTCCAAATTGGGCCCAATTAGCCATTTTCCCACCCCGGTGTCATGTGACTCGTTAGTGTTACAAGGTCTCAGGTGTGATTGGGGAGCAGGTGTGGTAAATTTGGTGTTATCATTCTCACTCTCTCATACTGGTCACTGGAAGTTCAACACCTCTTGGCAAAGAACTCTAAGGATCTGAAAAAAAAGAATTGTTGCTCTACATAAAGATGGCCTAGGCTATAAGAAGAATGCCAAGACCCTGAAACTGAGCTTCAGCACGGTGGCGAAGACCATACAGTGGCTTAAAAGGACAGGTTCCACTCAGAACAGGCTTCGCCATGGTCGATCAAAGAAGTTGAGTGCATGTGCTCAGTGTCATATCCAGAGGTTTTCATTGGGAAATATACATATGAGTGCTGCCAGCATTGCTGCAGAGGTTGAAGGGGTGGGGGGTTAGCCTGTCAGTGCTCAGACCATACGCCACACACTGCATCAAATTGGTCTGCATGGCTCTTGTCCCAGAAGGAGGCCTCTTCTAAAGATGATGAACAAGAAAGCCCGCAAACAGTTTAGTGAAGACAAGTAGACTAAGGACATGGATTACTGGAACCATGTCTTGTGGTCTGATGAGATCAAGATAAACGTGTTTGGTTCAGATGGTGTCAAGCGTGTGTGGCAGCAACCCGGTGAGGAGTACAAAGACAAGTGTGTCCTGCCTACAGTCAAGCACTGTAGTGGGAGTGTCATGGTCTGGAGCTGCATGAGTGCTGCCGGCACTGGGCTACTGTTCCCGACCGCTACTGAGCTACTGTTCATTGAGGGAACCATGAATGCCAACATGTACTGTGACATACTGAAGCAGAGCATGATCCCCGCCCTTCAGAGACTGGGCCGCAGGGCAGTATTCCAACATTGTAACGAACCCACCTCCAAGACGACCACTGCCTTGCCTCTAGAAGCTCAGGGTAAAGGTGATGGACTGGCCAAGCATGTCTCTAGACCTAAACCCTATTGAGCATCTGTTGGGCATCCTCAAATGGAAGGTGGAGGAATGCAAGGTCTCTAACATCCACCAGCTCCGTGATGTCATCATGGAGGAGTGGAAGAGGACTCCAGTGGCAACCTGTGAAGCTCTGGTGAACTCCATATTTTAAAGGGGTTAGTGAGGTAAATGGTGCTGCCTTTCTGTAGGTTTTAAGGGTCACTATATGTAGACGTTAAAAATAGGATATTCCAACACAGGATATTTCAAAGTACATATGATCATATTACCCTTTTCACATCACAATGATTACAAACAATACATATAAATAAAAAAAAATGATTAAAAAGTGCAAATAGTGCAGTAAAGGTGTTAAATCGTGATGTGGCCAATAAATTATTAGTTGATAAATATAGTATAATGCCAATAAATATGAATATAAATATGAATAAATGTAAGGTGCTTAGTGAAAGGTGACAGATATATAAATAAATAAATAGTATCCCAAATATCTCAGCAAGTGGTCAGTCAATGTGGGTAAGTCCAAAGCTGGTGATATTGAACAGATGACTAGCGTGATCAATAAATATATAATAAAGTGACGTAGTAGTAGTTAATTTCATATAAATTATATGTAAAAGACAAATATATGAAGAACCACAGATTTATTAAATATAAAGTGATTTGGTGCGGCCTGCCCAACTGTATTTGCAGAGACCTACTCTACAGGGTGGCCAATAAAGGGAACAAGAGTGACTCAAATTTAATTAAATTAAATTCAACAATATTAGTCCATCAAAGTGATTAATTGGTGAAATAAATTCCAGAGAGAATCTCGGGGTGATCCAGATAGAACATGCCGGGTGAGGAAACTAGTGCTCCCCTCTGAATTCTACCCGCACTCACCGGAGCTCAATACCCCTACAGGGGTAACCAGCATGATGTTACAAGGGGTTCTCTTCTGCCAGACAGGGCCCAGGTACTGGTGGCTTCAGTGGCTCCACTGGATCATCTCTCCCATATGCTTAGTATATTCAATATAATCGATAAAACCTCAGCATCCCAACAAATGTTTGTGGCAATTTCCAGATCATATATAAGAAGAAGAGCCTCATATAGTGAAGTATTGTAAAGATTCTGAGTTTATTGAATAAAAAAACGGTACTCGCATAGCAAGCAGGTAAGCGTGCATACAATGGTATAGTGACCACAACTTCCTCGTTCACGGTATACTTCCGTTCTGGTGAACTCCATGTCCAAAAGGGTTAAGGCAGTGCTGGAAAATAATGGTGGCCACACAAAATATTGACACTTTGGGCCCAATTTGGACATTTTGACTTAAGAGTGTACTCACTTTTGTTGCCAGTGGTTTAAACAGTAATGGCTGTGTGTTGAGTTATTTTGAGGGGACAGCAAATTTACACTGTTATACAAGCTGTACACTCACTACTTTTTTTTTCTTCCAAAGTGTCATTTCTTCAGTGTTGTCACATGAAAAGATAATAAAATATATACAAAAATGTGAGGGGTATACTCACTTTTATGGGATACTGTATGCTAGTACGTGGATGCGATGGCAGAAAAAATATTATACAAAGTTTGCACCCAAAGGTAAGAATTGAAGGAAGTTTACCCCAGGATGACAAAGTGAAATTAAAATAATGAATCTATGACATAAGATTAGTAGATCATTAAAAAAAACACTTAGGAAAGGGTTACTTAGGTGTGCTAGCTTTAGATGCACTGAGAAACGAATTCCATTTTTATAAAACACATCATACTTAGTTCTGTTCAAAAGGTCAAGAAGTTTTTTACTAAATATACAGTTATCAATAAAAAAAAATAAAAAAAAAATCTGTTTAATAAGTAGTAAAATTATTATCTCTGTTTTTCCTGTTTAACACCCTTAAAGTATTTGCCAGAATAAGAAAAAATGTGAAGCTAGTAGGTATAGCTGCAATGTGCGCCAATGATAGCCCTGAAACAGTACCGTTCAAGCAGCATCTAATAAAAAAAGTTTAAAAACAATCAAACTAACAATGCTTCTGTTTAAAATTTTAATATATGCAATGACTAAAGCCTGGTACATACTATTAGTTTTCTTCAGTTCAACCCAGCGGGTCTAGGTCAGATCTAGTCGGAGCCACTATCTACCTATGTGAAGTTAATATAGAATTCTCCCCCACTGATCTGTTGTGTTCTGACGGGGCATGGGCTGTTCGATGAGTGCTCTTTGCCATTGGCTGAGAGCACTGTTTGAAAGTCGGTGGGCTGCTGGTTTTCCAGCATGCACGTCTGACAGGAGCCGGCCAAATGGACAGACAGACCAGCATACACATGGGCCGAAAGTCGGACAGTTTTTTCTGAACCACCAAATGTCTACTGACATTCGGCCCATGAGTACCTGACTTTACCTCCTTAGACCCAGTCTGTGCAAATATTATGGCCATGTGCTGACTTGGCACCATCCAACGGCAGGTTAACTCTTCAATAAGACACAGAACTTAAATCCAATCCAATTTTACTTTAGATAAGTGCAGTACAGAGGATGTGTTCCAGTCTTTTAAATGTCTAAGTAGACTAAGTAGTCTAAGTAAATAAGAGAAAAGAAGGGTGGGTCTAGCTAGGACTGTACTAACAAGCTCTAAACAAGTAGGAGAAATAAAGAGAGATACTAAATACAAGAGTTGTAGTAGTACTAAGCCACCACTCGCTGTTAATATACACCAGAACATAAAAGCAGCAAATATGTAAGAGCGGCAAAGAAATGTTGGTAGGACACAACACTCTCCACCTGAAAACTCTAGATTTCACTTTACACATACCATCCATTTATAAATTTCAACTTGCCCTGTGAACCTGAAACCACATAAAAAAAACATGGGTCCATTGAAGCCCTGATGTAGTCTTCTAAAGAATAAATCAGCAATAGCTGGAACAGTCCCTGAAGCATCCGGTTACTTTTTCAAAGGTAAGTAGGCTTGCCAAGTCCCTTAGAGGTAAAAGTGGGGCAGTCTCTCTAGTTAGTTCAAAAAACCTACTAAAACATCTTTACTCAGGAGGCTCTGCTTCTAAAACAAAGAATTGTGCAAATGACCGTGATGCTTGAACTGTCAGCTCTATCAGCTTGGGTCTTGGTAGACCTATCTGTAGCTGAATTGTAGCTTAGGTCAAGAGTAAAAATCAAAAATCAATGTCTTTGAAATTCTCTCTGGGATTCTCTCTGTAAAGAGACATTACTGTTTTGCAATTGCCAGATGTAGGTTTCCCTAAATGTTCTTTGTGATGTCGCTCACTATATTTACATATAATTGTTGGAGGTGACTCTTCCCACCATGATGTGACATGGGTGTATGATTTTCAGTAGTTTAAAAAGTTCTTGTTATAAGGCTAATAAAAATCCTATCAATTTTGCATTCTGAGTACCTAACTGCAGTCTATGGCAGGCAAAGTACTTTGTAAATGCAAAACATCTAAAACAAAAGGCATAGTTCCTTTAAATTAACTTTACTTTTTTCAATGGGCTTTACCTTCAATGCAGAGCATTTCCTGAGAAGTCTTGGTTTGCCATGAATGAGACAGTAGAAGCGTGGGGCTTTTGCCTTTCTTCACTGTTGCAGCTGGCAGAGGGTATAATTCCCATATTTCTACTAGGGGCAATGTATTTGTAGTTAGGTTTCCTCATCTTGCATTTGGGGAGGGCTAGGACTGCTCAAGTTGATAATTGTTTAGCTCTGGCTAAGTCTTTGATGAACTTTTAAAAAGAAGGAGTAAGGTATCTTGACCGCACTGTTGTACATTGTTTTGGACATTGTAAGATAATTTAGTTACAACTGAGTTTACACTATGTTTTTTTTTAAGTAGATCAGGCCTGGTAAATGTGGGCCATCTATAGCAATTTTCAGCTAAAGAAGAATATTGCTTCTTTCCTGGAACTTCTGGTTGGCTCTGTTGGTTTATTCTTGCTTGAGGTCATTGTAGCCGTATTAGTGCACTTGCGACAGAGACAATTGAGTACTGTCCGTAATACTTTTTTTATTTGCACTAACATACAATTTTTCAGGACAAGCTTTAGGGGTATGTCCCCTTCTTCAAGATCCAAGTAGTACTGATTCACAAAATGTTTAGCAGAATGGTAAAAAAACACAAAATTTCTAAGCCAAAGGAAAAAAAAGAGAAAACCAAACAAACATAAACAAATTTAATTGGCAATGGTAATAAAACTAGCATAGTTAAGCCTTGTACACACGAGTAGAAATTTGGCTGGGAAATTTCATCCGACGACCGATCTGCCGATTTTCGGCTTGTTAGTATGGTGCTTCCGACAACCGACTACGACTTTTCGGCCGAAAAAATCCTGGTGTGCAGGCTATATAATTTTTGTCGACCATCAAAACACGTCCGATTTTCATCTCATTAGTAGGGATGATCGAACGGTTCGGGTCGACCATCGGTTCGGCCCGAACATTGGGTGTTCGAGGTTCGGCCGAATTTAGAACTTTTTGCCCAAAAAGTTCGGAATTCGGCAACCAGAACCGCCCAAAATGCAATGCTTCAGGAAATGGGCTTTAAAAGCCCGTGATTGGACCAGAACCATTAGCAAAAGCCAATTGAGGGGGCAGGAGAATGCTAGGAATGTGATTGGAGTGACTAGGGGGTCCCTAGACCAATCATTAGTGAATACGCCCCCCAGTATAGAAAATCGCCCCTGCCAAATTCCTAGCATTCTTATACTGGACATGGAAGAGAGTGGAAGCAGTTCTGTTAATTTTACTTTAAAAGTGTCATTTAGCTATTTTTAGTGTGAGGAAAGGGATATCTAGTGTAGTTAGAGTGCTCCTTTACACTTAAGTTAGCTTTAAAAAATTAGTTTCTGTAGGGAAAGTATGAAGTGCCAGGGTGACCGTAATGTAGTGTAGGGGAAACTGACTGCCATGGCAGGCTGACCAAACCCTTCCATACCAGGGTGACCGTAATGTAGTGTAGGGGAAACTGACTGCCATGGCAGGCTGACCAAACCCTTCCATACCAGGGTGACCGTAATGTAGTGTAGGGGAAACTGACTGCCATGGCAGGCTGACCAAACCCTTCCATACCAGGGTGACCGTAATGTAGTGTAGGGGAAACTGACTGCCATGGCAGGCTGACCAAACCCTTCCATACCAGGGTGACATAATGTAGTGTAGGGGAAACTGACTGCCATGGCAGGCTGACCAAACCCTTCCATACCAGGGTGACCGTAATGTAGGGGAAACTGACTGCCATGGCAGGCTGACCAAACCCTTCCATACCAGGGTGACCGTAATGTAGTGTAGGGTGAACTGACAGTGACTGCCATGGCAGGCTGACCAAACCCTTCCATGTCAGGGTGACCGCAATAGAGAAATGATCATTTCTCTGAATAGCTTCGGAACACCATTATGGCTTCTCACCAGCAAGCATTTTTTATGCTGCAGGGGCTGCCACTGTCAGTGCTTTTTTGAGGACATGTTTGATGTCAGACATGGCATCTGAACATGTGTATAGGGGGTATATATACACATATATGTCTGAATATATACCCTTAGACATATATAGGTGTGATAGTAGCAGAAATAAATGTTTGCGCTAATGAAATCATTTACAGTAATATATTTCTGCTACTATCACACCTATATATGTCTAGGGGTATATATTCAGACATATATGTGTATATATACCCCCTATACACATGTTCAGATGTTTTGCCTGCCTCAAAAGAACCCAAAAAAATGCCAAAAAAACGCTAGCGTCAAAAAAAATGCCCAGGTGTGTTTTTGCTGGCATTTTTTGGGGGGTTTTGGAGGCAGGCAAAACATCTGAACTTGTGCACAGTACCACTATACACAAGTTCAGATGTTTTTCCTGACTGCAAAGAACCCAAAAAATGCCTGCTATTAAATTAATAGCAGGCAATTTTTTGGGGTTCTTTGCAGTCAGGAAAAACATCTGAACTTGTGTATAGTGGTACTGTGCACAAGTTCTGATGTTTTGCCTGCCTCCAAAAACCCCCAAAAAATGGCAGCAAAAACACACCTGGGCATTTTTTTTTTTGACGCTAGCGGTTTTTTTTGGGTATTTTTTTGGGTTCTTTTGAGGCAGGCAAAACATCTGAACTTGTCTATAGTGGTATATATACACACATACTTATATGTTTATACACACCTAGACATATATAGGTGTGATAGTAGCAGAAATATATTAGTGTAAATGATTTCATTAGCGCAAGCATATATTTCTGCTACTATCACACCTATATATGTCTAGGTGTGTATAAACATATAAGTATGTGTGTATATATACCACTATAGACAAGTTCAAATGTTTTGCACACCTTTTAGACCCCCTCTTTTTTTTTTTTTTTTTTTCAATAATTGGCTTTTTTATCAAAAATGACAATTTTTAAGAACTTTTTTTGTGTGATTTTGTGTCTGGGGGGTCTAAAAGGTGTACCTGTGAAGTTTCAGCTCTGTAGCATGTCCAGAACCAGAAAAAAAGATCATATAGGTGTTAAAGTTAAAGGAGGCTCCCGACCCACATCCCGGTTCTACTGAAAAATTATCTTTTTTTTTTTCATGGTTCTGGACATGCTACAGAGCTGAAACTTCACATGCACACCTTTTAGACCCCCCAGATACTAAATCCAAAAAATCTCTCTTTTTTTAAAAAAATTTTTCAATAATTGGCTTTTTTATCAAAAATTACAATTTTTAAGAACTTTTTTTGTGTGATTAATAGTTAATGGGGCATGACCCAGAACCCTGGGCACTTTTTAGGGGCGTTTATTGGGTTTTAGGGCTTAAAAATTGTGTTTTTTGATTACCGAAGTTTGGGTCCCTTTGATTTCAATGGGGTTCTGAAATCCGGGCTGAACTTTCGGGAAGTTCGGATGTTCTGGCCGAACCGAACTTTTCAAAAGTTCGATCATCCCTACTCATTAGTACAGATTTCGATGGGGAAAAATCTTATGAGCAAGACTAGGCATGCTCAGAGATGAAAGAACACATAGAAAGCAATCCAACACATGACATCACTTCTGAGGTAGAATTCTGTCGTGCGGGAAAATTTGTGTGCAGTCTAGAGCACATTCCAACCAACAGACACCACTCTGGAAAAAAGACGGACGACCGGTCGGTGGAAATTCGTTGCGTGTGTACGAGGCTTTAGTGAGATAAGACAGAGGGAGAGCTGAAGACAGGGGGGAAGGTGGGAGGGGGGGGGGGATAGTCACAGAGGGGGTCGTAAAACTGTGGGATAATGAGTAAGGAAACCCATATCTAATTTTTTTTTTCCATTAAATTTTTATTGAAGATTTTTAAAGTACAACCAAAGAGTACAGACAAATAGAAAACGACAAGTAACGAATGCATTTCGGGTAAATCCAGTACAGTCAAGTAACATCAGTACAACAGGTACAGATAATGCATGCTAATAACAAAGCAGTGATAGTAAGAACAATAACCTTAGGCAAAAGCAAAACATGATAACCTTGTCAGGAGGGGGAGGGAGAGGAAAGGGGAAGGAAGAGAGGGGGGGCAGGGGGAAGGGGAGAAGAAGAGGAAGAAGAAGAAGAAGGAGGAGAGAGGAATCAGATAGGAGAGGTAGAAGGAGGGGTAGGAAGGCATAGAGGGGAAGGGAGGAGGGGGGGAGGGGAGGGGGAGAAGGAGGAGGAAGGGGGGGGAGGAGGAGGGGGTGAGGAAGAGAGAGGAGAGAAGAGAAGAGGAGAGGAGAAAGAAGGAAGGGAGCGGGGGGAGGGGGAGAGAAGGGAAGAGAGCTTGATAAGAGAAGAATAGAAGGGGACCCAAGAGAAAGAGGAAGGGGGAGGGGGAACGAGATATAGGACCGAGGTTAGGGGAAAGACGCTTGAGGAAAGGAGGGGAAGAGAGAGTGACTGAGAGGTCATTGCACCCACTAGGGAGGAGGTGAGCAGTTTTAGACACATTCACCATATCTAAATTTAAGCCGTTATTTTTTGTGTCAAAAAGAAGTATCATTCTTAATTCAAAAGTTTTCCTTTCCTGGATAGTTCTGAAATTCCCTTTAAGAACTAAAACATTGAGGTCTTCTATAGTGTGGTCCAGTTGTGAGAAATGATGTCCAACAGGTGTGAAGAAACTATCTTCTTTATGTTCCTTGATGGTATGTCTGTGCAAATTCATCCTCGCTTGTGGTGAGGTGGTCAGCAAGTGGTTAAGGTCCTTTAATGGCCTTGAAAATAGACAGTTTTGGTCTCTAAATTCATGCTCTTTTAAGCCACACACAATGTCCACTACAATGTAATCATGGGCAACATTTTTGTGCCACAACATTTCTCGCATCAAGGTACAAACACATCCACAGCTAGTCTAAATGATCCATCCACTTGCTAAGGAAAGTAATTATATACTAAAGGCTTATGCCCACTTTCTGCAAACTGAACCTACTTTTTTTCATCCAAGAAAGTACTCTGTCTTATCTGTTTTCTAAAAATATACTGCTGCACTGGGTGGGTTGATATAATGTTGGCAGCAGTTGAATGGACATGGCAGCTCTTTCTAATATAACGGCATGTAGGAGCAGTTAAGCAGCCCTGAATATTCACTGTCTGTGTTCGGGGCTGTTCCTCCACGCCTACACACCCGTCAAATTAGGATGAACATCTGTGTACGTGCAGTAGCTGCATCTCTGTTTACTTACTTAGGCTGCCTGCATGCAGCACCTGCCAGCTGAAGCCAAATAAACCTATAACACATTTACAGTGTTTGGGCCTCAGTGCCTGTGTGCCCATACTCTTGCTGTATGTAGGCAGGTGCAGTCTTCTGTCTCCACTGGAGGTGTAGTTGAACCGCAGCAGCATTGCAGAAGGAGAGGAAGTCATGAAGAACAGGGTTTCTCTATAGTTTCGTGAGTCACTGGAGCAGCAATCGGATTGAATGCTGGCCACCCATGTGACTCTGGTGGCCATCTTAAGTGTGGCAGAGTCTATTTAAGACCCCTGGGTTTGGCACGCTTTATGTGACTGGGTAGTGTAGGGAGATATACCCCGTTTGCTAGGGACAGTAATAGAGGTACGGAAAGGTTCCTGGTGAGGATGGAAAACGTAGAGACGCAACTCTTCTGGACATCTTCCCGATTTGGCCCGAGATGGCCAGGCAGCATTCTGCCCCTCTCAACAGATGCTGTCAGTCAGGCTGGAAAACCAGGAGTGCACCCAATTGGGCAGTCTTCCCAACAAGTTTGTTGTAAATTGTTGCCGCATTACTTCAATACAATTTTATATTGCATCTGCCTGTGTGGATTATTGTTGCCGCACCCCACCTACATGCACATTGTAGACTGTGTGAACTTTAGACCTCATTTGCTTTATATTTGCTTTAGGTTACTCATTTTGTTAGGACACAGTACAATATTTTAGTATATGGGCCTGTACTTTAATTTTCATCAGGGCCATATTATTTTTAAAACCAGCCCTGAGTAGGTGGGCTCCTTCATGCCAAAACAGAGTGCACAGGTGCTCAATTTGTACCTGCCTGCAGGTGAAGACCCTTTCTAACATGACCAAAAAGGTTCTAAATGAAAGGCTGCAGGGCCTGATACCTTAGACAGTTCATTAACCTGTTCTGGACCGCCTACCACAGATATACTGTGGCAGGCAGCCCCTACTGTGCAAACCGACGTAGCCTTACATCGGTCGCGCGCCTGCTGCTAGGGGCCACCCACGATCGCTCCCCGCTGAGAGAGAAGGACGGTCAGTTATTGTAAACACAGCTGACCGTTCTTCTCTCTGGAATGATCACAGAGCGCCTGTGGTCCTTCTATATATAGGATCACAGGTCTCTGTGATCATTTCAAAAGACCATCCCCCCCACAGATAGAAACACTCCCCTAGGCTTACATTTAACCTCTTGATCACCCACCGTGTTAACCCCTTCCCTGCCAGTGTCATTATTACAGTAACAGTTCATATTTTTAGCACTGATTACTGTAGTAATGTCAATGGTCCCCCTAAAAGTGTCAAAAATGTCAGTTAGGGGTCCGATCTGTCCGCCGCATTGTCGCAGTCCCACTAAAAATTGCAAATCGCTGCAATTACTATTAAAAAAAAAAACAATAAAAATGACATAAATCTTTTCCGTAGTTAGTAGACGCAATGACATTTGTGCAAACCAATCAAAACACGCTTATTGCGATTTTTTTTTACCAAAAATATGTAGCAGAAAACAAATTGGCCTAAAATGTTTAATAAATTTGATTTTTTTGGGGGAGGAATGTTATATAGCAGAAAGTGGAAAATGTTGTGTTTTTTTTTTTTTCAGAATTGTCGCTCTTTTTTTGTTTATAGCGCAAAAAATAAAAATCGCAGAGGTGATCAAATACCACCAAAAAAATCTCTATTTGTGGGAAAAAAAAGCCATCAATTTTATTTAGGTACAGTGTTGCAGGACCATGCAATTGTCCGTTAAATTAACGCTGTGCCGATTCGCAAAAAAATGGACTGCTCATTAAGGGGGCAAATCCTTCCGGTCCAGAAGTGGTTAAATTTAAAAGCAAAAAGTGATATGAACCTAAAAGGCTTTAAGATAAATGTCTCCTTGCTAATTTCATTCTAAAATCATTTGTTTCAGCTAAATAAAAAAACACCCGCTTGACCTGCTAAAAAGACTCAAAAAACATCTGCTTAAATATAGCAGGGATTGTAAGAAAAATCACTACAAGGTGCGGAATTGCCAAACTCCCACAGATTTTGAAAAAGCTTTAAAAAAATAGAATTGCCATTTCACACTGGCATACAGTATGTGCAGATTTAATGTGTCCAGTAAATGTGTGGCAAACGATGACATTTGCTTGGACATAAATAGGGCAAATTGTATAGCAAGCACTTTTCCCCACTGATAAATGAAGGCAGATATGGGTGATTGCCATTTGACTCAGTGAAGAGTTAGGCACATTTGCTTTACAACTATACCTTTTTTAGATGAAAAAAGTATTACATGTGCAGTGAATATCTTTACAAATATGCCCCTATATAGCGTGAACATGTATTTTTCTTTTAATTGTGAAAGTATCACTTTGACACTGTTACTGCACTGCCATCTACTGACTACAATTACTTTTACCAATGCTTTGCATTTACTTATTTTTATTGATCACATCAAATCTATCCAACATGTCGCTTTTCAATATGTTATCACTTTTTTACTGTAATGTGTCTCCTGCTTTTGTTTATTATCACTTTACTGGCTATACCATTATTTTCCTTTTTCCTGGTTTTGTAATACTGTTTAGAAATTCATCCATTGCCACTTAAAATCAAAGTTAAGGCTCCTCAATACTCCACTTTTTAAATGATGCCTCATTGTATAGTATGGTATAGCCTTAGGCTGGGTTTGCATATATGTGAATTGGCTGCGTTTTCAACCTCAGCCAATCCCCATGACATGTGAATGTGACGGCTCTCGATGAACATGTCTGGGGCAGCCACGATAAGATTTAAAAAAGGGTCCTGTTTTTGTGCCCAGTTCAGGTACGAATTCAGGGAAGAATTCAGCGCTGAATTGCACCTGAACTAGTGAATACAAGGGCACCAGACTGCGGACTGCAAACCGCAGTCGGACATTTGTGAACCCAGCCTTTACGCCTTAAAAATATTGTATAGCCTTAACATATTCTTTAAAAGCCTTGGTCACCTTTAAAAGCTAAACTGCCAAAACAAATAGCACAATGTTCAAGCTTTATTCTATCTGATAAAAGTGTCTTAAAAGTTTTGATCCATGATACATACTAAAAGTTTTAAGTACAGATGTCCTGTCTATTATATACAAAAAAGGGCACATGTACATACTGTAAGTATGTGAAAAACATGTATAAACATTTTTATAGTTATATATATATATATATATATATATATATATATATATATATATATATATATATATATATATATATGTTGTGTGCTGTGCAAATAACCACAATCTGGGGGGGGGGGGTAATATCATCCCACAATTCACCCAACCTATCCACAGGAGGTTGGCACCAAAATCTGCCTAGTGAGTGTCGGAGCCAGATGCAATATTGGCTGAGGGCTCTGTTATAACATGAATGACAGTAATATTAACCATATGTTATACCGCCACATATATATCTTCTAAAAAGAAACACACAATACAAAAAAACAACGAATATACGCACCAAAAAATATAATCCTTAAGAAGACATACGCTGATGGTGTGTAGAGATGGAAAAAGATTAAAACAGAGGTTCCCCCAACCTAATGGGCACAACTATCAGCCTATACAGAAATAAAGTAGTCAAAGTAAACATATTTATCAAGGTATACAAATATCCCAAGCTCCATGAGCATGTTTGTATGCTTAACTCTAGAGTTAATCTAAAGCTGCACAGAGTAGCAACTTAAGGACTGTAGATAGATAGATAGATAGATAGGCACTAAAGAGATGAAGTGTCAATCATTGGTATGGAAAACAACTGCAAATCCCGCATAATCAGTGGCGGCTGGTGCTCAAAATTTTTGGGGGGGCGCAAAAACAAAAATGTAATAGGTATTGCTTCGCGGCAAAAAACGAGGTAAAAAAATTGCATGACTTTGAGGTCATGGTACAGGCATGGCACATGTGATGGTATAGGCATGGCACAGATGGTACAGGCATGGCACAGGTGATGGAATAGGCATGGCACAGATGGTATAGGCATGGAACAGGTGGTAGAATAGGCATGGCACAGGTGATGGTATAGGCATGGCACAGGTGATGGTATAGGCATGGCACAGGTGATGGTATAGGCATGGCGCAGGTGATGGAATAGGCATTGCACAGGTGATGGTACAGGCATGGCACAGGTGATGGAATAGGCATGGCACAGATGGTATAGGCATGGCACAGGTGATGGAATAGGCATGGCACAGATGGTACAGGCATGGCACAGGTGATGGTACAGGCATGGCACAGGTGATGAAATAGGCATTGCACAGGTGATGGTACAGGCATTGCACAGGTGATGGTACAGGCATGGCACAGGTGATGGAATAGGCATGGCACAGATGGTATAGGCATGGCACAGGTGATGGAATAGGCATGGCACAGATGGTACAGGCATGGCACAGGTGATGGTACAGGCATGGCACAGGTGATGGTACAGGCAGGGCACAGATGGTACAGGCATGGCACAGGTGATGGAATAGGCATGGCACAGATGGTATAGGCATGGCACAGGTGATGGAATAGGCATGGCACAGATGGTACAGGCATGGCACAGGTGGTGGAATAGGCATGGCACAGATGGTACAGGCATGGCGCAGGTGGTGGAATAGGCATGGCACAGGCATGGCGCAGGTGGTGGAATAGGCATGGCACAGATGGTATAGGCATGGCACAGGTGATGGAATAGGCATGGCACAGATGGTACAGGCATGGCACAGGTGGTGGAATAGGCATGGCACAGATGGTACAGGCATGGCGCAGGTGATGGAATAGGCATGGAACAGATGGTACAGGCATGGCACAGGTGATGGAATAGGCATGGCACAGGTGATGGTAAGGTCATGGCACAGGTGGTGGAATAGGCATGGCACAGATGGTACAGGCATGGCGCAGGTGATGGAATAGGCATGGAACAGATGGTACAGGCATGGCACAGGTGATGGAATAGGCATGGCACAGGTGATGGTAAGGTCATGGCACAGGTGGTGGAATTGGCATGGCACAGATGGTACAGGCATGGCGCAGGTGATGGAATAGGCATGGCACAGGTGATGGAATAGGCATGGCACAGGTGATGGTAAGGTCATGGCACAGGTGGTGGAATAGGCATGGCACAGGTGATGGAATAAGCATGGCACAGGTGATGGTAAGGTCATGGCACAGGTGGTGGAATAGGCATGGCACAGATGGTACAGGCATGGCGCAGGTGATGGAATAGGCATGGCACAGGTGATGGTAAGGTCATGGCACAGGTGGTGGAATAGGCATGGCGCAGGTGGTGGAATAGGCATGGCACAGATGGTACAGGCATGGCACAGGTGATGGTAAGGTCATGGCACAGGTGGTGGAATAGGCATGGCACAGATGGTACAGGCATGGGGCAGGTGATGGAATAGGCATGGCACAGGTGATGGTAAGGCCATGGCACAGGTGGTGGAATAGGCATGGCGCAGGTGGTGGAATAGGCATGGCACAGATGGTACAGGCATGGCACAGGTGATGGTAAGGTCATGGCACAGGTGGTGGAATAGGCATGGCACAGATGGTACAGGCATGGCGCAGGTGGTGGAATAGGCATGGCACAGGTGATGGAATAGGCATGGCACAGATGGTACAGGCATGGCGCAGGTGGTGGAATAGGCATGGCACAGGTGATGGAATAGGCATGGCACAGATGGTACAGGCATGGCGCAGGTGGTGGAATAGGCATGGCACAGGCATGGCGCAGGTGGTGGAATAGGCATGGCACAGATGGTACAGGCATGGCACAGGTGGTGGAATAGGCATGCCGCAGATGGTACAGGCATGGCGCAGGTGATGGAATAGGCATGGCACAGATGTTACAGGCATGGCACAGGTGATGGAATAGGCATGGCACAGGTGATGGTAAGGTCATGGCACAGGTGGTGGAATAGGCATGGCACAGATGGTACAGGCATGGCGCAGGTGATTGAATAGGCATGGCACAGGTGATGGAATAGGCATGGCACAGGTGATGGAATAGGCATGCCGCAGATGGTACAGGCATGGCGCAGGTGATGGAATAGGCATGGCACAGATGGTACAGGCATGGCACAGGTGATGGTAAGGTCATGGCACAGGTGATGGTAAGGTCATGGCACAGGTGATGGAATAGGCATGGCACAGATGGTACAGGCATGGCGCAGGTGGTGGAATAGGCATGGCACAGGCATGGCACAGGTGATGTAATAGGCATGGCACAGATAGTACAGGCATGGCGCAGGTGGTGGAATAGGCATGGCACAGACATGGCGCAGGTGGTGGAATAGGCATGGCACAGATGGTACAGGCATGGCACAGGTGGTGGAATAGGCATGGCACAGGCTTGGCACAGGTGATGGAATAGGCATGGCACAGATGGTACAGGCATGGCGCAGGTGGTGGAATAGGCATGGCACAGGCATGGCGCAGGTGGTGGAATAGGCATGGCACAGATGGTACAGGCATGGCACAGGTGGTGGAATAGGCATGGCGCAGATGGTACAGGCATGGCGCAGGTGATGGAATAGGCATGGCACAGATGGTACAGGCATGGCACAGGTGATGGAATAGGCATGGCACAGGTGATGGTAAGGTCATGGCACAGGTGGTGGAATAGGCATGGCACAGGCATGGCGCGGGTGGTGGAATAGGCATGGCACAGGCATGGCGCTGGTGGTGGAATGGGCATGGCACAGGCATGGCGCAGGTGGTGGAATAGGCATGGCACAGATGGTACAGGCATGGCACAGGTGGTGGAATAGGCATGGCACAGATGGTACAGGCATGGCACAGGTGATGGTAAGGTCATGGCACAGGTGATGGTAAGGTCATGGCACAGGTGGTGGTAAGGTCATGGCACAGGTGGTGGAATAGGCATGGCACAGATGGTACAGGCATGGCGCAGGTGGTGGAATAGGCATGGCACAGGCATGGCGCAGGTGGTGGAATAGGCATGGCACAGGCATGGCGCAGGTGGTGGAATAGGCATGGCACAGATGGTACAGGCATGGCACAGGTGATGGTAAGGTCATGGCACAGGTGATGGTAAGGTCATGGCACAGGTGGTGGAATAGGCATGGCACAGATGGTACAGGCATGGCGCAGGTGGTGGAATAGGCATGGCACAGGCATGGCGCAGGTGGTGGAATAGGCATGGCACAGGCATGGCGCTGGTGGTGGAATGGGCATGGCACAGGCATGGCACAGGTGGTGGAATAGGCATGGCACAGATGGTACAGGCATGGCACAGGTGGTGGAATAGGCATGGCACAGATGGTACAGGCATGGCACAGGTGATGGTAAGGTCATGGCACAGGTGATGGTAAGGTCATGGCACAGGTGGTGGTAAGGTCATAGCACAGGTGGTGGAATAGGCATGGCACAGATGGTACAGGCATGGCGCAGGTGGTGGAATAGGCATGGCACAGGCATGGCGCAGGTGGTGGAATAGGCATGGCACAGGCATGGCGCAGGTGGTGGAATAGGCATGGCACAGGCATGGCGCAGGTGGTGGAATAGGCATGGCACAGATGGTACAGGCATGGCACAGGTGATGGTAAGGTCATGGCACAGGTGATGGTAAGGTCATGGCACAGGTGGTGGAATAGGCATGGCACAGATGGTACAGGCATGGCGCAGGTGGTGGAATAGGCATGGCACAGGCATGGCGCAGGTGGTGGAATAGGCATGGCACAGGCATGGCGCTGGTGGTTGAATGGGCATGGCACAGGCATGGCGCAGGTGGTGGAATAGGCATGGCACAGATGGTACAGGCATGGCACAGGTGGTGAAATAGGCATGGCACAGATGGTACAGGCATGGCACAGGTGATGGTAAGGTCATGGCACAGGTGATGGTAAGGTCATGGCACAGGTGGTGGTAAGGTCATGGCACAGGTGGTGGAATAGGCATGGCACAGATGGTACAGGCATGGCGCAGGTGGTGGAATAGGCATGGCACAGGCATGGCGCAGGTGGTGGAATAGGCATGGCACAGGCATGGCGCAGGTGGTGGAATAGGCATGGCACAGGCATGGCGCAGGTGGTGGAATAGGCATGGCACAGATGGTACAGGCATGGCACAGGTGGTGGAATAGGCATGGCACAGATGGTACAGGCATGGCACAGGTGATGGTAAGGTCATGGCACAGGTGATGGTAAGGTCATGGCACAGGTGGTGGTAAGGTCATGGCACAGGTGGTGGAATAGGCATGGCACAGATGGTACAGGCATGGCGCAGGTGGTGGAATAGGCATGGCACAGGCATGGCGCAGGTGGTGGAATAGGCATGGCACAGGCATGGCGCAGGTGGTGGAATAGGCATGGCACAGGCATGGCGCAGGTGGTGGAATAGGCATGGCACAGATGGTACAGGCATGGCACAGGTGATGGTAAGGTCATGGCACAGGTGATGGTAAGGTCATGGCACAGGTGGTGGAATAGGCATGGCACAGATGGTACAGGCATGGCGCAGGTGGTAGAATAGGCATGGCACAGATGGTACAGGCATGGCACAGGAGGTGGAATAGGCATGGCACAGATGGTACAGGCATGGCACAGGTGATGGTAAGGTCATGGCACAGGTGGTGGTAAGGTCATGGCACAGGTGGTGGTAAGGTCATGGCACAGGTGGTGGAATAGGCATGGCACAGATGGCACAGGCATGGCGCAGGTGGTGGAATAGGCATGGCACAGGCATGGCGCAGGTGGTGGAATAGGCATGGCGCAGGTGGTGGAATAGGCATGGCACAGGCATGGCGCAGGTGGTGGAATAGGCATGGCACAGGCATGGCGCAGGTGGTGGAATAGGCACTTACCTGGCGACGGCTCGGCTCCCGGCGGCGGCTTCTCCCCTCCTCGCGACTCTGATGTCCGTCCTCTTCTGCTCGGCTCCTGGCGGCGGCTTCTCCCCTCCTCGCGACTCCTCTTCTTCGCGGGCTGCGGCGGGAAAGTGACCGGGCGGTGACGGTGAGTGACTGATGCAGTGACGAGGTCACCATGGATGTCCTGAATCATGATTGGTCCAGGCTGGAGTCTGGACCAATCATGATCCAAGACATCACAAAAGGGGGTGGTGTAGCGCATTTTTCTGCGCTACAGTTACGCCCCAGAAGGCCGCCAATTGGCGCCTCTGCTGGTGGAAAACCCCACCCCCCATCGGCACCAATGCGGCGGACGCCGAAAGAGGGGTGGTGGAGCGCAGAGCTCTGCGCTACAGTTACGCCCCAGAAGGCCGTCTATCGGCGCCTCTGCGGGTGGAAAACCCCACCCCCATAGGCACCAATGAGACGGGCGCCCCTTGTGGGCAAAAATTTTTTTTTTTTTTTTTTTTTAAATCTTTTTTTTTTCTTTTTCTTTTTTTTTGGGGGGGGGGGCGGCGCCCCTGCGCCCCCTATGGGCCGGCCGCCACTGCGCATAATAGATAGATAAATAATATATATAGGTAAAAGACAAAGGTGACCAGCGCTATGGAGTATGAAGTGAACAGTGAATTGAATAGTAGGTGTGAGCAGCCAACAACCAAAACCCCGAAGGGTGAAAAATAAAGTAAATGTGCAAAGGGGGTTGAGACGGCGCTACCTATAGGTGATCAAGTGCTAATTAAAGTGCAGTCATGTGCAAAGACCTCATAAATTGAATCTCAAAAAAAGAGGGGGGGTGACACCCACAAATTAAAATGCCCAAAGAAAAAGTAAGAAACACACTTCTGTGTCAATCCAAACCAATCGATTGGATCTATTAGTGTATGGTGAAATTTATCCAAAAGTGCTGGAGGTGCAACAAATAAACAGAATCCCATACAATAGTGAATTTATTCCAGTGTTAAAATAATACAGTGCAAAACTGGTTAATCGTATAATAATAAATGGTATGTATGTATTGATTGTTATGGAAACAAAAGAAATTCCTGGTGGTGAAGTGGTGAAAGTGGGGAAATAATTTCAAAAGTGATATATCCCACAAATGTTAGGTGCTGCAATCACATCATAGCGTCACTTCCGGTTTCGGACTTTGCAGCCGTGGAACGCGGAAGCTTCCTGGCGTGGCTCAACACTGATCCGAGGCAGCTTCACCGTGAGTTTATACTACCTTTGTATTGGCATTTCTACTATGTACTGCTTTATGGGGCTCCCCTCTCTCTCCCCTATGTGAGACCGCCAGCCTGTGCCTTGCTGGGTCGTGGAGAGGAACCCCGGAATTCACTCCAGCTGGACCACTTCACCTAACAGGTTGTATATACAACACCTAGTGGTCTCTTAGGTGATTGCAGCACCTAACATTTGTGGGATATATCACTTTTGGAATTATTTCCCCACTTTCATCACATCACCACCAGGAATTTCTTTTGTTTCCATAACAATCAATACATACATACCATTTATTATTATATGATTAACCAGTTTTGCACTGTATTATTTTAACACTGGAATAAATTCACTATTGTATGGGATTCTGTTTATTTGTTGCACCTCCAGCACTTTTGGATAAATTTCACCATACACTAATAGATCCAATCGATTGGTTTGGATTGACACAGAAGTGTGTTTCTTACTTTTTCTTTGGGTATTTTAATTTGTGGGTGTCACCCCCCCCTCTTTTTTTGAGATTCAATTTATGAGGTCTTTGCACATGACTGCACTTTAATTAGCACTTGATCACCTATAGGTAGCGCCGTCTCAACCCCCTTTGCACATTCACTTTAAATAATATATATGCTGGTAAACTAAAAAAATGGGGAAGAGGCACCGCTGTTGAAAGTACCTGTATTAACAGGGCAAACAGAAACAGGAAGCTTTATATATAGATTGCATTAACAATGCACTCAAATTCCTGTAGGAAAAAGGATCAAATATTGTTATCATATCAAAACAAGCCATGGGACCATATAACACCACCAGAGATTCCACATTAAAACCCCCATATATACAGTATGCATCGTGCCAGAAACCAGAAAGCAAGCTACTCATTAGGGGGGGAACCTCTGGGTGAGTCTAGGATGAAAAAGGACCTGGGGGTACTGGTAGACAACAGGCTTGGCAGTGGCATGCAATGCCAAGCCGCTGCAAGCAAAGCCAACAGAATACTGGGATGTATAAAAAAGGGGATTCACTCCAGAAATAAAGAGATCATTCTCCCACACTACAAGACTCTGGTCCGGCCACATCTGGAGTATGCTGTCCAGTTCTGGGCACCGGTCCTCAGGAAGGATGTGCTGGAATTGGAAAGAGTCCAGAGAAGGGCAACAAAAATAATTAGGGGAATGGAGGACATCAGCTATGAGGAAAGACTACAAGCACTGAACCTATTCTCTCTGGAGAAGAGATGATTGAGGGGGGATATGATATCAATGTACAAATACTGTACTGGCAATCCTAGCATATGGAAAAACCTATTCAGAAAAAGGAAATACAATAAGACACGTGGCCACTCACTAAAACTAGAGGAAAGGCAGTTTAAACTTAAAATACGCAGGGGGTTCTTCACTGTCAGAGCAGTAAGGATGTGGAATTCTCTTCCGCAAGCAGTCGTATCAGCAGGGAGCATCGATAGTTTAAAAAAACTATTAGATGGGCACCTTAGAGACCACAACATACAGGGGTATACAATGTACGGTTAACAACAAACACACACACACATCATAGGTTGAACTGGATGGACTGATGTATTTTTTCAACCTCACTAACTATGTAACTATATATATAAGTATGACTCCTGCCCAGTAATCCTCAGCCATGGCCACACGATCGTATGTACTGCGGGAGTATGTTGTGTTCTCCCTCTTTTTTTCAGGGGTTAACTTCTCCTATAACACAACATCCTGTTGAGAAAGTGGAAGATAATCAGAAATCCATCACTAGACCATGTCATCGATTGCCTAACTTACTTCTACTTTTTTTTTTTTAAACAATTGCAATTTGAATTTAATTGAAACAATTGCGTATATACAGTACCAAGCAGCATTTTTCAAAACGTTCATAAAGAAACTAGACTGTTACAATGGGTTTTTAAAGGTAGAACTTTATTCTACTTTAATTGGAGAATTTCAGTTGGGAGGCATATCTATTTAGGGTAATCTATGTATTTTTTTTCTTTTTTTTTTTTTTTTTTTGCACCTAAACTAAGGGGTTGTTTGAACCGAAAACAGATTTGCATGACTCATTTTAGTTACCTTTTGACTATTATTTTTTTATTTTTTCCATACTAATAGCTGCAATAAATACCTAAAGTTATCATCTTGATCATCATTGATCACACAATATTTCATGCCCATTAGAAAAATATTTATATATAATCTAACACAATATAATATAGTGTTTATTGCATACAAATGTTAATATCTTTCACAGCATTAGCTATATTTAGGAAAATAATTATATCATTATTTCTGGACCATCACACTTAACAAGAATTTCCATACATTTATTCTCATTATTTTACAAAGTTCCATTTACAGATCTGATGTATAATCCTCACCCAACTATTAATATTATCACCTGGGTGGTCTTTTTATTACCCACAGTGTCAGAGACATACATAATTTAGGAAAAAAGGCAGCACTGCTTAGTAGAAGGTGTGAGTTAACACACCTGTCACTTGATACACTAGGCAAAAAAACATATGAAGGGTGAAATAAAATATATGCTTCCTTAATGGGAGGGAGATCAATGAAACTACGATGCATTTTGGACATATGTGATATTTGTCTTCATGAACCACACTGCCATATGGAAAATACATTGTAGAATTTCTGCGCACGCCTGGATTTGTTATTTTCTATTCATTTTATAGTTACACATTAATGCCTTGGCCAGTTCACTTGCATCCACTACAACTTATTGTATAATGAATGTGGAGTCTAAGCTATCCTTGATCTGCAGTTTGATTTTGTGTATATGATATATATACCAACACCAACACTCATGGGAACCCACAGGAAGAGTGAACTTCATCAGGAGGATATTTCCTGTTTTAGGGATTTGTGATCTGTCCTTTCTTACACCATGCATATTAATGTGTGGTATTTTGCACTTTAATGTGCGTTGCGTTAGGACAGCCTAATTAAATGGCAGTGCATGGCATATGCTTTGTAGAGAAGTGGAGCACATGGATACTGAAACTGCATGATGGGGCACCATTTTAAATTACCATTTTAGGGTACCATAAGACACCACACAATGTGTGTTAAACTGTCCATTACCGCAATGCATAGATGTAAAGGCAACCTTAAACTTTTAGCGAAAGGCAAAAACAAAAACACTTCTTCACAGAAGTTTCAATCATAAACATAATAGCAGCCTGTTTCCTTCTGATAAAGGATTAACCTATTAGTCTGGAAATCTGGTAGCGCAGAAAACAATCTCTTCTTTGATTGGACACTGGGCAACTATACTGCCCCACAAAAAGACAAAAAAATTGAGTGTCATCTGTTGGACTAGCCCATCAACAGTTTTTGGCATGGAATGCTCAGTTTTAACATATAAGCCAACTCACAAACATAGTCCACATCGGCACAGTAACTCTACCCATTTGTGCCACCAAAATACCTGAGCACTAATACATGACAAACAATGAGTGTTAAGTTGACTTCCTACAGTCTTTGCACCTAAACTTGGACTGTAAAACACAAAGTGTAATTTTGTCTGTAATTTATGTATACAGTAAACCCCCCTCCATCGCGGGGGTTACGTTCCAGACCCACCCGCAATAGGTGAAAATCCGTGAAATAAAAATACCCTATTTAACCACTTAAGCCCCGGAAGATTTTACCCCCTTCCTGACCAGGGCCTATTTTGCGATTCGGCACTGCTTGACTTTAACGGACAATTGCGACGCTGTACCCAAATGAAATTGACGTCCTTTTTTTTCCCACAAACAGAGCTTTGTTTGGTGGTATTTTATTACCTGTGCGATTTTTTGATCATGCGCTATAAACAAAAAAAGAGCGACAATTTTGCAAAAATAACAATATTTTTCATTTTTTTTTTATATGAAATTCCCCCCCAAAAAATAGTAAAAATCTAAATTTTTTAACATTTTAGGCCAATTTGTTTTCTGCTACATATGTTTGGTAAAAAAAAATCGCAAAAAGCCTATTTTGATTGGTTTGCGCAAAAGTTATTGCGTTTACTAACTAAGGGAAAGATTTTTGTCATTTGTATTGTTTTTTTTTTTAACGAGTAATGGCGGCGATCTGCGATTTTTTTTGCGGGACTGCGACATTGCGGCGGACAGATCGGACCCTTGACTGACATTTTTGACACTTTTGGGGGTACCAGTGACATTACTACAGTAATCAGTGCTATACATATGAACTGTTACTGTAAAAATGACACTGGCAGGGAAGGGGTTAACTTTATTTGAGAGGGAGGGGTTAAGTGTGTCCCTAGGGGCGTGTTTCTTACTGTGATTGGATGTGGCTGTGTGTGTAACAGCAGAGATCAACGGTCCTACATAGCAGGACCGTATGATCTGTATTTTTACACAGAGGAGAATGACAGGCGGCTGTGTTTACATTAGCCGCCTGCCTTTCTCCCACTGTAACGGACAATTGCGAGTGCCCGGCGGACATCAGGTCCACCGGGCACACGCGTGTGGAGGTCCGTGAGCGAGTGGGAGCGCGCCTCGGCGGCACGCGTTTGCTCCCTAAGGCCTCACAGGCAAGCGACGTAGTACTACGTCACTTTGCCTGTGAGGGGCTGACCGCCGCAGTAAATAGTCGTGCGGCGGTCGGCAAGTGGTTAAATACACTGTAGGCATGTTTTTATAACTTTCACTGTACTTTTAAAAGCATTTTAAGGTCTTTAAACACACTTTTAAAACAATAGAAACACATTTAAACACATAAAAGATATTGAGAGAGAGGGCAAGAGCAATGGAAAACACAAAAATACTTAATTAACAATGATTTAATTAGTAAAATAATATTAATAGGTCTTACAGAAAAAAAACACAAAATACCGGGACCGCGAAAATTGAACCGCAATATAACGGGGGTTTACTGTACATATATTTGTGTATATACAGTATGCATATATACTGTATATGTCTAAACTATATATATATATATATATATATATAGAGGAATATCAAGAGATAGATAGATAGATAGATAGATAGATAGATAGATAGATAGATAGATAGATAGATAGATAGATAGATAGATAGATAGATAGATAGATAGATAGATAGATAGATAGATAGATAGATAGATAGATACAGTATGTCCATTTATTCTTAACTGCAACTTATTTGAAGGCTTTCTTGCTTATCCAAGCTTATTCAACAACAGCATAAGTAAGTTTGATTGGCCTCTAGGGGTTTCTTTCCTTTTTTTGATGTTTTGAATAAGCCCAGAAATGATCCTACTCCATAAAAATGATCCTTGCTGATATAAAAGATTGCTTGCAAGAACCAAATCAACTGTTACAATTTCTATTTTGGCAAGCCACTCTGGGGCAGAGAAGGACACAGCCAAACAAGATCACTTCAAAACATAAAAAGGCCAGGAGACTGTTCATAATAAAGTGCTGGGGTTTCTAACACAGCACTAAATCCTGGAATAAGACATGCATTTTTTTATGACAGTACCACAATGTAAATGTATATACTGGTTGCTATACTGTACATTAAAATCAGTGAAATTTGTTAGTATTAAAATGATAATGAAACAAGGGGGTCATGGATTATCCTGTGGAATTCTCTGGTAAAGCAAAAGAAAATAGAGGGTCCTAATCCTTTAGCTAAGCAAGAAAAGCTATATTTAAAAAAAATATTTTTAGATATGTTTTTGGACGGCATATCAAAATGATCAGTAGATTTAGAAATAGACAGTTAAATCCACATAAAAGACACAAATTATTGCAGCTTTGTAATCATTAAAGTGATTGTAAAGTCTCGTGTAGCAGTATTTCCAGCATCAATGCTGGATATGGGTCTGCCATGGTTACCGTTAACACCAACAGCACATTTAAGCTTGTTGCCCAAGTGTGAATACTGAAACAATGACAAAGTCCGGCATCTTTGGTTTTTAGTTTTATTTTAGGAACTTGGATGGGAAAAGGGAAGGAGTGGGCTGCTCCTCTGGCTCAACTAGTTACAAGAATGGGACACTTGAGAAAAAATGCCTTCTAGCGCTGACGTGATGCCGGCTGAACGCCGACCAACGCTCAAAAGTCCTTTTTCACTGCTTCCTCCAGTCCTCCCTGACTGAGGTAGCCACTTGCAATTACTGCTGCAACACTTGGACTTTCTCCAGTTCCAGCACATCCTTCCTGAGGACCGGTGCCCAGAACTGGACAGCATACTTCAGCTGTGGCCGAACCAGAGTCTTGTATAGTGGGAGAATAATCTCTTTATTTCTGGAGTAAATCCCCTTTTTTATACATCCCAGTATTCTGTTGGCTTTGCTTGCAGCGGCTTGGCATTGCATGCCACTGCCAAGCCTGTTGTCTACCAGTACCCCCAGGTCCTTTTCCATCCTAGACTCACCCAGAGGTCCCCCCCCCAGTGAGTAGCTTGTTTTCTGTTTTTTGGCACCCAGGTGCATTACTTTACATTTTTCAACATTGAACCTCATCTACCATGTAGTTGCCCACCCCATAATTTTGTTCAGGTCCGCTTGTAAGGTTTCCACATCCTGCCCAGAAGATATTGGCATGCTTAGTTTAGTATCATCTGCAAATACTGAGATTTTGCTTGATATCCCCTCCTCTAGATCATTTATGAATAAATTAAACAGGATTGGCCCCAGGACAGAACCCTGGGGGACCCTGCTTTCCACACCCACCCAATCTGAGTACTCCCCATTAATCACCACCCTTTGCAACCTCCCCTGGAGCCAGTTCTCTATCCAGGTACTCACCTTATGGTCCATACCTACCTTCCTTAGTTTGAACAGTAAGCGTTTGTGGGGAACGGTGTCAAAGGCCTTTGCGAAGTCCAGGTACACCACATCCACAGGCTTACCTTTATCTAGGTGGCAGCTCACTTCATCATAGAAGGTTAATAGATTGGTTTGGCAAGAACGATTTTTCATGAATCCATGCTGATTACTACTAATAATACAGTTTTCATTACTAAAGTCTTGTATGTGGTCCCTTAACATCCCCTCCAAAATCTTGCAGACTACTGATGTTAGGCTGACCGGCCTATAGTTACCCGGGATATATCTCGGCCCCTTTTTAAATATTGGTACCACGTTGGCTTTTTTCCAATCAGCTAGCACCATACCCGTCTGTAAACTATCCTTACAGATCAAGAATAATGGTCTGGCAATCACCTGGCTGAGCTCTTTAAGAACCCTCGGGTGCAAGCCATCCAGTCCCGGTGAGTTATTTATGTTAAGTTTCTCTAGTTTAGTTCTAAGTCTATCTTCTGTTAGCCATGGCGGTATTTCCTGAGGTGTGTTGTTTAGTTTGGCCTTACAAGCTGGGTTGGTGTAGCCCCCCCGATTCTTTTGTGAAGACTGAAGAGAAGAATTTATTTAACACTACCGCCTTTTCCCTGTCCTCTGTGGCCAAAATTCCCTTATCGTCTTTTATGGGGCCAATGTGTTCTGGCCTCGCTTTCTTACTGTTTATATACTTAAAGAATTTCTTGGGGTTCTTTTTACTCTCTTCCGCTATATGTCTCTCGTGTTCTATTTTAGCACACGATTGACATGATTTCCAGAGGCAAAAAGAAGGTAATCATAATCATGAGTTTGGTAATACAACTTTCAGTTTGCATTTTACTACTTTTGCTATAACAACTCAACAAGGTCTGATTTGAACTCTTCCTTTCATGCACAACTCATGTCCCCATGTCCTTTGTACAGTTCTAGGAATAAAGTAAAAAATTGCCAACATTAACGATTGTCTTGGGTATGAATGACCACCAATTTGTTGCCCGCACATGATCACAATTGCCCACTTATTTAATTTTACATATTGTAACAACTTAATATTTTTTAGACCATGTGTTGTAATTGGAGTCTGCTTCTTGCCTGTGTATTGCAATGATTCCATTTCGGTTTACTGCAAATTATAATAATTGTCTGTTGGTTTTCCACGTATTGTAATAATTAATTACCTATTTGTTGTCTGTGTATTGACATGATTTCCCGACACATGAAGAAGATAATCATAATTATGAGTTTGGTAATAACCAACCAAAAACTTTTTCTTGCATTTTACTACTTTTGCTACAACAACTCGACAAGGTCTGATTTGAACTCTTCCTTCCATACACCACTCATGTCCTCATGTCCTTTGTACAGTTCTAGGAATAAAGTAAAAAATTGCCATATGTTAATGATTGCCTTGGGTGTATTTAAACATATTAATTTTGATGCCCCTTGCTTGCAAAATAAATAAAAGATTTTAAAATACCGGTAACTTTCCTACTAACTTGAGCACAGAAAAGAAAAGGCAACATTTTTATTTGCTAAATTCTTGGTATCCTAGGACATAGTAAAAGCCAGTTGTCCATTAAGCATGAAATAAAAATGGAAAAGAAACCTGATGTCTACGTATTCTATCCAGAATTTTAGTAATCTACTGGAACTACGTAAATTAAAAATGAGTTACTTTCCACCACAGAAAATCGGGTTAATTTGCCTTTATTGGGAGAATAAGAGCATGAACTTTATACATTATGTGTAAAACTTTTCGGCACTTTATATTGTATTTACTGTATGTATTAGCAGATATCCCCATTCTAGAGTCAGTTGTAGGAATGTCAAAAAATGACCAAGAATAAGGGAACACCCCAAAAATTGTTCTGATAATGTAATTTTACTGCAGAAGTAGAAGGGTGTCATTGCTGGTTTCTTGAAAATGCAAGTTACCTTGCTGTGTCTGGATTAAATCCTTTTGGGACACAGACCTGAAAGAGTCAAATAATAAATGCTTGTTCCAGGTAAGCAACTCAGGAAGCAATGAAGTTGAAATATTAGCAGAAACAAGCATCCTTAAAAGGTAAAGCCATCAAGGGCAGCCTACACATTTCTCTTATGAAAGGTGCACTTATATTCATAAGTCTATGCAAGTCAGTCTGTATGCAAACAGACAATAGGCTTAATTCATAAAGTTTTAACACTAGGGTAGGAATTTTTTATTTTAGCTATGAGACTATCAATTGCAAATCTCATTGAACTCGTCTATCTTTTTTAATATAAGAATCCTAATTCTGGTTATTATGAAAAGGTCCAAAAACCCATAACTTTGTGGTAGCTATTGTATAGGAATTGTTAGCGCTCTGGTAAACAATTTGTTGCTATTGATGTCTCAGAACTGCCCACCTGTTAAAGCCCTTACACATACCCTAACCTGTTTTTTTTTTTTTTTACTTTTATTCACTATGGAGAATGTAACTAGAAGAATAAACCTCCCTGTTTTTATTGTAGCAGGAACTACAGGGTGAAATTAACTGAAGATGAAGATGGTGTCTGGAAATCTCACCAACAGAGTCCCAGAAAGTGAATAAACTGGAGGATTTAACTAGTGCTGACCAAAGACTAAAAATGTGAGTTTTGGAGGGCCTGAACCTTTTAAATGTAGTCTACAAAGACATTATAACATGTATATCCAGTTTATAATTATTGTAAGCCATGCGAGACTAATATTTATAATTTTTCCAGAGTTTCCAAACCGTGGACCACATTGCAAGCAATGTTTGAATATTAAGGGACTCTTTAATATATTTTATATTTAACATAATGGAAAAAATTTGGTAATAATAACCTTTTTGCAAAACTGTTTGCTTTGCTGCTTTGAAGTAAAATATAATCTCAGCCAGTAAAGTTCAAAATGTTGGATTAAAATGTTGGAGTTATTTATTTTTTTTCATTTTGTATAAGAGGGTTACTGCATAATGCAGATTTTTTTTGCCATGCCGTGTCCTATTGGGGAGATTTTGCTTCCCTTCCTATCCCAAAGCCAAAACAGAAAATGAGAGGAAATAACTCCAAAGTGAAGGAATCCCTGGTGGTCACAAGGGTCATCTAAACTAGTGTCCTCCTTGTAACATTTCCCCTCTATCCCTGTTCTGACGACAACTCAAAGTTTGGTATTTTCTCTGTGTTAATTAAAGGTGGGACGAATAAAAAAGAGTAAATCTCCCTTACAAAAGCACAGAAAGAAATAAAAATCTGATGGATGGGGTAATCCCTCCCTACTCTGTCCAAGAGTAAAAGTTTTGCATTTAGTTATACTTTAAATTAAATGTTTTAAGGCTTACTAAGTGTTTCATGCACCAGTGGGAGGACGTTTGCAAATTAAGCCCCTTGTGCTCATTAGTTCTGTAAAAAATAGAAGTACAATTAAGGTAAAAGACCCTAAGGACAGAAAAATAATGACTTAAATAGCCACAGGGCTACAGTTCCAAGTCTGATTAAACTAATTTCAGGATTTGATTCATAAAACTTCATAACAAGCTATGAGGCCCAAATATGATGCCAAATGTTGGTGTAACCTATGACATATTTTGTAAGGGGTTATACATAGAATGTGTACTCTATGAGGAAAAGGAAGCATGTCAGAAGATGCAGTATTCCATGCAGTGCACATTATACATTAGACTAATTGGGTTGTTTGTTAGGATTATTGTTATTGTTTTATGCTTTGTTTGAATGATGGCATTTCTATATTTACAAATCAAATCTGTTAACCATCTGACCACACTAATGAATCTTCAAGGGAATGTGTATAGTTTTGTGTGTATGATCAGAACTAAAAATTTGTTTTTCAAAAAATATTTTACTTTTATTTTATAAGAATATTTAAATTTACATGCTGAGCCAGTTCCTCATCACCCCCACTTTCTTCCTTGCTTGCTCTGTTTAAATTGATTTTGTGGAATTCCAATTGAAGAGAGAAAGTCCAAAAGAAAGTAACTTCTGTTTTGCTATCTTTTTAGAAAACCCATAATGCTTTGTAACACCAGTCTCATGAATGCATATATAACCACAGAGGATAGCGCACACATACAAAAGGAGTAACTTTCAAATATTACAAGGCTACTGAGACCTGATCAAAAGGAGTAAAAATTAGGATTTGGTCACACCATATGCCCATATCGTGCTTAAGCCCACCACTGTGTCAAAGTACCCCATTATCAGTGGGTCCTATAAGCACTATCCATAAAATGAAGGATAAATCCCACCTCTCTTAACCATGGGAGATACTTACTCCTTATATGGGAGAAATGTGCTGCAGAAAATACTGCCTAAACTACACTATCAAGGGACTCCTTCTATATCTACTTACTAGTGGACCCTGAAGTACTGGTGTGGGAAAGTGGGGTGCTCCACCCCAGGAGTCTGGTCAGGACTCTGTGTAACAAACAAAGGGTTGAGGGGGCACACCCTAAACATGCATTTCTAAAGCTGGTGCTGCTATAAAGGCCAATATGCATATATAACCACAGAGGATAGTGCACACATACAAAAGGAGTAACTTTTAAATATTACAAGTGTCATGAATGCAATATATGTTTATTTGTAAAAGAAAGATGTTCTATAAAAAAATAAAACAAAAAAAATGACATCATCAGTTTAAAAAAAAAACATCAACCTAAAAACAAAAAATGGACCCAAAACCAATGTAGTTATAATGGAACAAGCCGGTCATTTAAGGCTCATTCACAGTATTGTGATGCATTAAACTTTGGTTGGTATGTAATGTGCTGTAAGTCAATGTGCATTGCATTAAGGCAACCCATTCATTTGAATAGGCTATAAAACTGAACTGGCTAATTAGGGTACCTCATCCATTAATGATAACAACCAAGAAACAAATAGGAACCTAGTGGACTTTACTGGTACCAGAGAAGGATGGTAATAACAATATAGATAAAAAATACATTTTATTACAAATCCATAGAAAACATTTTTAAAAAACATAGAAAAATGCTCGATTTGGCCAATACAGATATACATGCTAGAGCTGCTTATATTCGCAAAGTGTATTGCTAGAGGTTGACGCATTTCGCAAACATTGCTTCTTCAGGACCTCTTAGTCTTTGCAGCAAAAAGCATTGGCCTATCTATAAAGAAAAAAACAATATAATCAATAATTTATACATGATAGGTGACAATAAACATGGTAAAGTACTGCATCCATCAAATATACTTACATGCCTTTACCAGTGTGCAGTTATAGATGGTGATATGGATAAATAATAGGATAGAGTTCTGTAATTAGTTGCTGAATATGTTAACTTGTTGTCATATCATATGGAGCAAAGTATGTCTATAGTAATAAAAGAAGGCATATATGTATTACCCAGCTGCTTGCTTATAGCCAAAGTAGGTAGCTCTCAACTAAATGTATGTCTTACCTATTTGCTGTTTCCGAGAAAAACATCAAAAAGAGAGACAGTTTGTTGTCAGGTCTTGATTCCCACTGTATATAATTGACAGCAGCCTGGTATAAGGAAAATAACAATATGTAAAAGTAAAACTATTTCGCTTAGGGATGCCCTGAATCACCCTCCAAATGAAACCTTAAACCAGTCAATTATATTATTATAGCAAGCAAAAAACACTTACCCACATTAATACGTATAATATGCATCAGATGGTATAATAAGACCCATTCATGATGCACACATCCATCAACAAGGGAGTCTCAGAGCAAAAAAAATGGTTCTTGTGGTTGTCATGGCAGCCAGACAGTGGTGGGTCTTTGGAGGAGGAGAGAATTCTTGATAATAAGAATAGTCGGGACCCATCGGTGGTATGGGGTTCTTGGGTACATTCCGGTTAATGAGGGGTTTAACTCGGAATATGTAAAAAAAAGGTAACTGCGAATGATGTTTGTCTCCGAGTCGGTGTGTTGTGGCTGGGGGCCGAAATGGAAGCAAAGGTTTCGCAGTGAATAGTTTTTGTGTTGTTACCCTCAAAGACCACCAAGCTTCATTTCTCAGTTTCTGCTATAAGGAATGTTATGTTATGTTATTTATTTGATATTGCTGTTTTGTAATAAAAGGCTGCGATGGCCATTTTACTCCAAAAAGTTGTTGTGTCTTTTATGGTTAAGTGGGGTTTGGAGGGGATAGTCTAGCAGGCTGGGTAATGCTGTCAGGTATCTATACTACACGTGTCATGAAGCCATCTAAGAATATCAATAAAAACACAATGTAGAACCAACAGCATCCACCTCACCATATAGTCTTAAACCAGTATTGTTTGACTCACCCTCAAGCCAGCAGCAGCTGTGTATCACCATCTACACCTAACCTATACAACTCACCCCTATTTAAATCCCATTTTGTCGCCAAAATTATGTCATCGTACTGCGTCTAGATACAATCAATATACAGATATCACCTGTGTCTAACACGTTCCATTATTGATCCATATAGTAGGCAGATGGGCGTGTTTACTTTCTCCCATATAACCGCCCACCACCGCGAGGGTGTCCAATCAAACCACATAGATGGCTGTTAGATGCCACAAAATAGTATTGTCAACATCAATGACAGCAGCTGTGTTTTACCATAACAACTGAGGCTCAAACAAGCATATCATGTCTCGAGGGGTACAGTGCCTTGCGAAAGTATTCGGCCCCCTTGAACTTTGCGACCTTTTGCCACATTTCAGGCTTCAAACATAAAGATATAAATCTGTAATTTTTTGTGAAGAATCAACAACAAGTGGGACACAATCGTGAAGTGGAACAAAATGTATTAGATATTTCAAACTTTTTTAACAAATAAAAAAACTGAAAAATTGGGCGTGCAAAATTATTCAGCCCCCTTAAGTTAATACTTTGTAACGCTACCTTTTGCTGCAATTACAGCTGTAAGTCGCTTGGGGTATGTCTCTATCAGTTTTGCACATAGAGAGACTGAAATTTTTGCTCATTCCTCCTTGCAAAACAGCTCGAGTTCAGTGAGGTTGGATGGAGAGCGTTTGTGAACAGCAGTTTTCAATTCTTTCCACAGATTCTCGATTAGATTCAGGTCTGGACTTTGACTTGGCCATTCTAACACCTGGATATGTTTATTTGTGAACCATTCCATTGTAGATTTTGCTTTATGTTTTGGATCATTGTCTTGTTGGAAGACAAATCTCCGTCCCAGTCCCAGGTCTTTTGCAGACTCCATCAGGTTTTCTTCCAGAATGGTCCTGTATTTGGCTCCATCCATCTTCCCATCAATTTTAACCATCTTCCCTGTCCCTGCTGAAGAAAAGCAGGCCCAAACCATGATGCTGCCACCACCATGTTTGACAGTGGGGATGGTGTGTTCAGGGCGATGAGCTGTGTTGCTTTCATGCCAAACATAACGTTTTGCATTGTTGCCAAAAAGTTTGATTTTGGTTTCATCTGACCAGAGCACCTTCTTCTACATGTTTGGTGTGTCTCCCAGGTGGCTTGTGGCAAACTTTAAACAACACTTTTTATGGATATCTTTAAGAAATGGCTTTCTTCTTGCCAGCTTTCTTCTTCATGATGCTCTCTGCGCTTTAAACTGACCTCTGAGAATATCACAGTGCAGGTGCATTCATACAGAGACTTGATAACACACAGGTGGATTCTATTTATCATCATTTGTCATTTAGGTCATCATTGGATCGTTCAGAGATCCTCACTGAACTTCTGGAGAGAGTTTGCTGCACTGAAAGTAAAGGGGCTGAATAATTTTGCACGCCCAATTTTTCAGTTTTTTATTTGTTAACAAAGTTTGAAATATCCAATAAATTTCGTTCCACTTCATGATTGTGTCCCACTTGTTGTTGATTATTCACAAAAAATTACAGTTTTATATCTTTATGTTTGAAGCCTGAAATGTGGCAAGAGGTTGCAAAGTTCAAGGGGGCCGAATACTTTCGCAAGGCACTGTATGTCACATAGTAACCCTTGGGGGGGGGGGGGGCGGGGGGCAGGGGGTATAGTGATAGGTAATAGAGAAGTACATCTGTACTTTAACCCACTTCAGAATTTGAATGACAACTACTCCAGTCATGCAACACTGTACCCAAATTAATTTTATATAATTGTTTTTGAGACAGAAAGAGATTTATTTTGGTAGTTTTTAACCACCACTGGGGTTTTTATTTTTTACTATATAAAGGAAATAAGACAGAAAATTTTGAAAAAAAAATATATTTTTTGAATACATATTTTGCAAATAAATCATTTTTCTTCATAAATTTGGGCCAAATGTATTCTGCTACATTTCTTTGGTAAAAATTACCCAACTCATTATATATGTTTTAGTCTGTGTAAAATTTGTATAGAATCTACAAACTATGGTATCTACTGTATATTTGATATTGATCAATCCTAATATACCGACTGCCCATTTCATTTCTTGAGACTCTAAAATGCCAGAACAGTAGAAATGCCTCAAAAATGACCCCTTTATGAAAAATAGACAGTCCAAGATAGTTAGTAAGACACATAGGTCTTGTTTGTCACAATTTTGGGGAAAATGAAGAAATGATTATTATACAGTCCTGGTGATTGGCAGAGACAGACTGTCTCAGTGCAGGGGATCGTGTCAAGGTGCCTGACCTGAGGGGGCCACCCCAGAGTAGGATAGTCAGTGGACGAGTGTCAGTGGTCAAGAAAGAGGTTGCTAGGAGAGTGTCCTGAAGATAACTTTAGTTCATCAAGTCATCTGGAAAGAGACTTAGTCCTAAATCCACCTAAGTGGCAAGGTAGATCAACAGCCTGGCTGTATGAACTGATAGATGTCCTCCAAACTGTGCATAGTTAATCTGGAGTATCCCCCTATTCCCTTCTCACATCCCTAATTTATAAAATAAAAACAAAACAACAACATACCCCTGGATTAATTATCGACTGAGCCAAGAAGTAAAGTGAAAAACTGTGAATGCCAATGTTGCTAACAGTAACCCAGCAGTCCCTAAGGGAGCAGTGCTACATATGTCAGATCAGATCTTTTTTCATTACATGGTAAGGAGCTGTAGCAGTCAAATTATATTGTGTGTGATTACTATAATGCACTGATCAAAGAAATTAAAGGAATGCTTTGAAAGCACATCAGATCTCAAAGGGGAAAAATATCATGCTGGATATATATGCTTGTATAGACTGGGTAATGTGTTAGGAATCAAAGGATGCCACATCTTTTGATAGGAATGAAAATGATCAACCTACAGAGGGCTGAATTCAAAGACACCCTGAAAATCAAAATGAAAAAATGATGCAGCAGGCTAGTTCATTTGAAATTGAAATTGAAATTGAAATTGAATTTGAAATTGAAATTTCATTGCAGCAACTCAAAACGGTACTTAGTAGTTTGTATGACCCCCACATGCTTGTATGCATGCCTGACAATGTTGGGCCATGCTCCAAATGAGACGACGGATGGTGTTCTGGGGTATTTCCTCCCAGATTTGGACCAGAGCATCACTGAGTTCTTAAATAGACTGAGGTGCAACCTGGCGGCGTCAGATAGACCGAAACATAATGTCCCATGTGTGTTCTATTGGATTTAGGTGGGGCGAGCTTGGGGGCCATTTAATGGTATCAATTCCTTCATCCTCCAGGAACTGGCTGCATACTCTCACCACATTGGGCCGGGCATTGTCATGCACCAGGAGGAACCCAGGACCCACTGCACCAGCATAGGGTCTGACAATGAGTCCAATGATTTCATCCTGATACCTAATGGCAATCAGGGTGCCATTGTCTAGACTGTAGAGGTCTGTGCATCCCTCCATGGATATGCCTCCCCAGACCATCACTGACCCACCACCAAACCAGTCATGCTAAACGATGTTACAGGCAGCATAATGTTCTCCACTGCTTTTCCAGACCCTTTCCCATCTGTCTCATGTGCTCAGGGGGAACCTGCTCTCATCTGTGAAATGCATCAGGCACCAGTGGCGGACCTGCCAATTCTGGTGTTCAATGGCAATTGCCAATCGAGCTCCATTGTACTGGGCAGTGAGCACAGGGCCCACTAGAGGACTACGGGCCCTCAGGCCACCCTCATGAAGTCTGTTTCTGATTGTTTGGTCAGAGACATTCACACCAGTGTCCTGCTGGAGGTCATTTTGTAGGGCTCTGGCAGTGCTCATCCTGTTCCTCATTACACAAAGGAGCAGATACAGGTCCTGCTGATGTGTTAAGGACCTTCTGCAGCCCTGTCCAGCTCTTCTAGAGTACCTGCTTGTCTTCTGGAGTCTCCTCCATGCTCTTGATACTGTGCTGGGAGACACAGCAAACCTTCTGGCAATGGAACATATTGATGTGCCATCCTGGAGGAGTTGGACTGCCTGTGCAACTTCTATAGGGTCCAGGTACCGCCTCATGCTACCAGTAGTGACACTGACCCTAGCCAAATGCAAAACAGTCAGAAAAGATGAATAGGGGAAGAAAAATGCCAGTGGCCTCCACCTGTAAAACCATTCCTGTTTTGGAGGGTGTCTCATTGTTGCCCATCTAGTGCACCTGTTAATTTTATTAACACCAAAGCAGCTGAAACTGTTTAAAAGCCCCCTCTGCTACTTAGCTGACCAGATCAATATCCCAGGAGTTTAACTGACTTGAAGCTATGCTCTGATTAAAGAGCGTTCCTTTACTTTTTTGAGCAGTGTATATACACCCGAGACTAACTGTACTGTTTAACTTTGTGACTGATATAGTAGCTAAAAAAAAAAAAAAATCCTATTTTATTTTTATGGTAGCTCTATTTTTATATTGTTTATCCCCTTTCCTATCAATTTACTTGAATCCAAGTGTGCCAAATGTTTCCACGTTCTACAGCTTTTTGTATTTAATAAAGTTAGAAGGAAGTCTGCACACCATCTGATCTGTTCAGATGTGCTTTCACAATGTGTCTTCCTCAACATTATGTTTTTTCCATGTGCTATACAACCCACACATGAGCAACAACAAGTCTCATTCCAGTGCGTAATTTACATGTCTCTATGAATTATGTCTAATCATACTTATAATATGCAGATTGTCTTTTGACCACCTCAGAAACAGAATAAAATGCCTCAGCAAGACCCTTCTAAGTTACATCTGAAACAGATGCATGCTTATCCAATAAAACCACTGGGAACACATTAACTGAAGCAAATCTTCCTGGAGGGATTACATCTACAAGAGAACAAGAGATCATGCCTTATTTATCATAAACACAATACACTAAATGAAAGAGTTGTAATTGAATAGCTTTATCTTTAATTACCAATGTAAATCCTAATTATTTTTTTTTTTTTTAATTAGCATAAGGGGTGTTACATACTGTAATAATTTTATCCAAAGTGTCCTTTGTGCTGGTGCCAATTGTCATAGTGCAAATGTTCAGTCCTCTGACCCCCTCCTATACTCCACAGCCATAGCTTTCCAGTGCCCACTTTTTCCACCCTCCTCCTCTATTCAAAGAAGCTGGACTATAGCTGATATTATTGAAAAGTGATCTATGAATGGAGGAGGTACAGTAAACCTTTCATTCATCTGCTCTTCATCCATTCATAGAGGGGAGCAGTAGGGAGGGGGGTAGTGAACTTTGAATTTCCACAGCCAGAATCAGTAAAAGGAACACTTCACAATAAAGCTGAACCCCAGGAATTCATCCACTTTCTAAAATGTTCTAGGGGTTAGATCCAATGAGGTGCACACTGCCTCGTGGACTTATCTCATTTGATTTCCAATTTTTTATTTTTACTGAACATCAGAAGCATAGCTTCTGGTTTCAGCTCCTGAAGCTACAGAGTTGCATGCAGCCACTCTGCCCACCCCTTCTCTCATCCTGCCATTCACAGAGCACTTTTTTATTATGTGAAGCCATTCACAAAATGCAAAGCCTTCTGTGAATGGGCAGCAGAGGGGATCAGAGGACATAGATGCTCTGTTGGGGAAGGCAGCATCACTTCTGTCAGATGGAGTGTAGCGATAGCAGTAAAACTGTCAGATGTACATTACAGAGATAAGTCCAGGATGTGGCAACAGTGGGGTATTAAGTATCCAGGATTCTTAAATTCCCACTACGTGGATTTATTGAATATGTTTTGAGCTCCTTAATGCTGTGAGATCCCACTGTCCACTGAGTTTTCACCAGAGTTTGTAGGGATGGTGGTGTCCTTACTTCACATTGATTGTGAACATTATGGGTGGAGGTTATAGTCTCACTCCTAGAACTGTAATTTATATTGTGTTTTAAGCAAAAAATGCATATATTGTTTTTTCCGTTTAAAGGACTTTTTACTAGCGTAGAACATTTGTTGATATTTATGTTGTTGAATGTCCACTTGTAATGTCTAAAAGTTGAACCCTTTTATCTATCTGTCTGGTTTTTATTTAAATAATACCAGCAAGGTGTATCCATGTGCACTTTCTTTCCTAGGATGACAACACCTTTTTGGCTCAAATGCAGCATTGTCATCCTTTCCTTACACAATTCCCAAGTGCCAACTCATAGGAATCTATAGGAATGCACAGTGTAGGGAGCGATAAAATGAGAATAAACATTTTTTTTATTTTTGTTTTACAAAAAATATATAAATATTTTGTGGAAGTTAGCTTTACTATAACATTACTTATAGAGTCCCATTACAATATAATTTAATACAACAAATTGTAGCCCAGCCATGTCCTTAAAAGTAATAAGCTTGCCAGTTTTTATCATTTTTTTAAAAGGGAAAAACGTGCATTTGCTGTACTAATTACTAAACAGTATCTTGGCATAGACTATCATGAAACCTGGCTGGTCACTGGCTCTTGAGAATATCAGTTGTAAGAATCTTATCTCTGTTTTAATGACAACCATTTTTTAAGTTAACATTAAATTTCATCATGGCATTTTAATACCTAGAAAATATTCTCTATTAACATAGGTTGCATTAGACTGAGAAATAAGTCCACATTTATGTTACTTGGGGAAAAAGTGATCCATTTCTAAAAAAGAGGTTTAGGCTAAATCTTCGTAACAGCATTTTATGTTGTAAAATTCCATAGGATTCAATTAAGGAATGTAAATCCCTCTCCACATAAAGAGGGATTAAGCTAAAGTAAAGCAAGACTCTAAAGTTGTCATGCTGATATGCAAATTGACCTATACTGACTAGAAACCAGAAAAAAAAATAATCCCTGAATCAAAACAGAATAAAGTGTTAACATTAACGATTATGGAGTGGTGACATGATCTCTACTGGTATTTTTATGATTCAATTAAACAGACAAGGTGCTTAATATATCACAGAGACACATTGAAGGCATTTGTGAGATCTCATTGGGTTTTAAGAAAAATACTTTGACATGATGTTTACACTGGATTCATGGCACCTTACATTTTGACATTTTTTTTGATCAGAAATTATAATTACCTGTGTAGAAATTGCATTTTTTAAATGAATTCCTTATTTTTAGAGATTTCTCATAGGAAAGAACTGAAAAATTGTTAACTACAGCATACAAACGCATAGAGATTGATTTACTAAGGGCCAATAGACTGTGCACTTTGCGAAGTGCATTTGCAAAGCTTCAAAGAATACCCAATCACATACACGGAAAATAAAAAAAAATAACATTTTTACTGGCACATGATTGGATGATGAAAGTCAGCAGAGTTTCTACTCATTTACTAAGCTCTGGAGCAACTGCTCTTGCAGAGTGCAACTGCACTTTGCAAAGTGCACAGTCTTTTTTTTTCTTTTAGTAAATTAACCCCATAGTCATTATATGAGAAATAGGGAAATGTAATTACAAATATTTTTCAGATGGTATATAATATAATTTACATATTTGGTGATTTCCATCTGTCTGTTATTGTTAATTCCTCTTGGGACTCACATGCAATTACATTATAGGCTCAATTATACCAGAGAACAGATATTGCTATCCACTCTCCTCTATACTTCACAGTAATACTCCAAAATACCACAACCTTCATTTTACAGCCTGTTCACAAAATACAGGTCATGGTGTGGAGCCTGTGGTATTTCATAAAGCTTTGTCTGCTTCTCCCAACTGAGAAAGCCTGTTTTTGAATTGAACGGTTAAAGTGTATATAAACTCTAACAACAAACTTTGCTCTCTTTCAGTATATGTGTATATATATATATATATATATATATATATATATATATACACACACATTATCTCACAAAAGTACACACCCTTCACATTTTTGCAAATATTTTATTATATCTTTTCATGTGACAACACTGAAGAAATTACACTTTGCTACAATGTAAAGTAGTGAGTGTACAGTTTGTATAACAGTGTAAATTTTCTGTCCCCTAAAAATAACCCAACACACAGCCAATATTGTCTAAACCGCTGGCAACAAAAGTGAGTACACCACTAAGTCAAAATGTCCAAATTGGGCCCAATTAGCCATTTTTTTCCTCCTCGGTGTCATGTGACTCATTAGTGTTACAAGGTCTCAGGTGTGAATGGAGAGCCGGTGTGTTAAATTTAGTGTTATCGCTCTCACTCTCTCATACTGGTCAGTGGAAGTTCAACAAGGCACCTCATGGCAAAGAACTCTCTGAGGATCTGAAAAAAGAAGTGTTGCTCTACATAAAGTTGGCCTAGGCTTTAAGAAGATTGCCAAGACCGTGAAACTGAGCTGTAGCACGGTGTCCCAGACCATACAGAGGTTCAACAGGACAGGTTCCACTCAGAACAGGCCTCACCATGGTCTACCAAAGAAGTTGAGTGCACATGCTCAGCGTCATATCCAGAGGTTGTCTTTGGGAAATAGACGTATGAGTGGTGCCAGTATTGCTGCAGAGGTTGAAGGGGTGGGGGGTTCAGCCTGTCAGTGCTCAGACCATACGTCTCACACTGCATCAAATTGGTCTGCATGGCTGTTGTCCCAGAAGAAAGCCTCTTCTTAATATGATGCACAAGAAAGCCCTAAAAACAGTTTGCTGAAGACAAGCAGACTAAGGATATGGATCACTGGAACCATGTCCTGTGGTCTGATGAGACCAAGATAAACCTATTTGGTTCAGATGGTGTCAAGCGTGTGTGGAGGCAACCAGGTGAGGAGTACAAAGACAAGTGTGTCTTGCCTACAGTCAAGCATGGTGGTAGGAGTGTCATGATCTTAGGCTGCATAAGTGCTGCCTGCACTGGGGAGCTACAGTTCATTAAGGGAACCTTGAATGCCAACATGTACTGTTACATAGTTACATATAGTTACATAGTTACATAGTAGGTGAGATTGAATAAAGACAAAAGTCCATCTAGTTCAACCTGTGTAGGTGTATGTGGCCGTAATCATCTCGCATACCCCTGAATGTTCTGATTCTTGAGATGTACGTCTAAGAGTCTTTTGAAAGCCACCATACTTCCCGCTGAAACCACCTCTTGTGGTAGAGAATTCCACAATCTTGTAGCCCTAACAGTAAAGAACCCCCCATGTTGCCTGAGGTTAAAACGTTTCTCCTCTAAACACATTGTATGCCCTCTAGTCCTCATGCAATCCTTCCGACTGAATAGCATTTTCTATGCTGAGATCACCATTGAGATATTTATAAATTGCTATCATGTCCCCTCTCAGGCGTCTCTTCTCCAGGGAGAATAAATCAAGCGATTGCAGATGCTCTTCATAATTAAGGTCCTCCAATCCCCTAATTAGTTTAGTTGCCCTTCTCTGGACTTACTCCAGCTCCAACACATCCCTCCTGAGGACCGGCGACCAGAACTGGACAGAATACTCCAGATGTGGTCGGACCAGAGTTTTATAAAGTGGAAGGATTATAGTTTTATCTCTGGAATACATCCCTTTCTTTATGCATGCTAATATTCTGCCGGCTTTGGCAGCTTCCGCTTGACATTGCATGCTATTGCTTAGTCTATAGCCAACCGGAGGGAGGCCATTTTGGATTTGGTATTCACAAATGGGGATTCGGTATATAATGTCATTGTAGGCGAAACCTTGGGATCTAGTGATCACCAGTCAGTGTGGTTTAATATAAGAACTGTGAAAGAGTCACACCACACAAAAACAAAAGTTTTAGATTTTAGAAAAACAGACTTTTCAAAAATGAAATTAGTCATAAATGAGTCCTTATCAGACTGGAACGGATTACATGGAGTCCAGGAGAAATGGGACTACTTAAAAGGTGCATTATTGAAGGCAACAGAAAATTGCATTAGACTTGTCAGTAAAAGCAAAAAAAGGAAGAGACCACTGTGGTACTCAGCAGAAGTGGCCCAAATCATTAAAAATAAAAAGCTAGCATTTTGTAACCCAGAGCAATGAAGATAAGGAAATCTACAAGATTAGACAGAAAGAGGCCAAGCAAGTTATAAGAACTTCTAAAGCGCAGGCAGAAGAAAAACTAGCTCAGTCTACGAAAAAGGGGGATAAGACATTCTTCAGATATATAAATGAAAAAATGAAATTAAAACAAGGAATAACTAAATTAAAAACAAAGGACGGAAGGTATGTAGAAGAGAATAAAGGGCTAGCCGACTGCCTTAATGAATACTTCTGTTCAGTTTTTACAGAAGAAAAAGAAGGAGAAGGACCTCCACTTGAAAGGATGACTAATGAATCGTTGGATGCATGTGTCTTTATAGAGGAAGACGTTCTAAGATTGCTGTCTAAAGTGAAGACAAATAAGTCACAGGGTCCTGATGAGATACACCCAAAATTATTAAAAGAGCTTAGTGGTGAGCTGGCAAAACCATTAACAGATTTATTTAACCAATCATTAGTAACAGGAGTCGTCCCGGAAGATTGGAAATTGGCAAATGTCGTGCCCATTCACAAGAAAGGTAGTAGGGAGGAATCGAGCAACTATAGACCAGTGAGTCTGACATCAATAGTAGGCAAATTAATGGAAACCCTAATAAAGGATAGGATTGTGGAACATCTTAAATCCCATGGATTGCAAGATGAAAAACAACATGGGTTTACTTCAGGGAGATCATGTCAAACAAATCTTATAGATTTTTTTGACTGGGTGACTAAAATAATAGACGGTGGAGGTGCAGTAGACATTGCATATCTAGATTTTAGTAAGGCTTTTGACACTGTCCCACATAGAAGGCTTATCAATAAACTGCAGTCATTGAGCATGGACTCCCATATTGTTGAGTGGATTAGGCAGTGGCTGAGTGACAGACAACAGAGGGTTGTAGTCAATGGAGAACATTCAGAACAAGGTCATGTTACCAGTGGGGTACCTCAGGGATCTGTACTGGGACCAATTTTGTTTAATATCTTCATAAGTGATATTGCAAAAGGCCTCGATGACAGTGATATTGCAAAAGGCTGATAAAACAAAGATATGTAACAGGGTTGATGTTCCTGGAGGGAAACGCCAAATGGAAAAGGATTTAGGAAAACTAGAAGAATGGTCAGAACTCTGGCAACTGAAATTTAATGTGGATAAGTGCAAGATAATGCACCTGGGGCGTAAAAACCCAAGGGCAGAATATAGAATATTTGACACAGTCCTGACCTCAGTATCTGAGGAAAGGGATTTAGGAGTAATTATTTCAGAAGACTTAAAGGTGGGAAGACAATGTAATAGAGCAGCACAAAATGCCAGCAGAATGCTTGGATGTATAGGGAGAGGTATAAGCAGTAGAAAGAGAGAAGTGCTTATGCCGCTGTACAGAACACTGGTGAGACCTCACTTGGAGTATTGTGCGCAGTACTGGAGGCCATATCTCCAGAAGGATATAGATACTCTAGAGAGTGTTCAGAGAAGAGCTACTAAACTAGTACATGGATTGCAGGAAAAAACTTACCAGGAAAGGTTAAAGGACCTTAACATGTATAGCTTGGAAGAAAGAAGAGACAGAGGGGATATGATAGAAACTTTTAAATACATAAAGGGAATCAACTCTGTAAAGGAGGAGAGCATATTTAAAAGAAGAAAAACTACCACAAGAGGACACAGTTTTAAATTAGAGGGGCAAAGGTTTAAAAGTAATATGAGGAAGTATTACTTTACTGAGAGAGTAGTGGATGCATGGAATAACCTTCCTGCAGAAGTGGTAGCTGCAAATACAGTGAAGGAGTTTAAGCATGCATGGGATAGGCATAAGGCTATCCTTCATATAAGATAGGGCCAGGGACTATTCATAGGATTCAGATATATTGGGCAGACTAGATGGGCCAAATGGTTCTTATCTGCCGACACATTCTATGTTTCTATGTTTCTATGTTTCTATCCTCTACCAAGACTCCCAGATCTTTCTCCATTTTTGATTCCCCCAAAGGTTCCCCCCCTAAAGTGTATTGTGCTTTTATGTTTTTAGTCCCCAAGTGCAAGACCTTACACTTCTCCACATTAAACCTCATTTGCCATGTCGTTGCCCACTCCGTTATTTTGTCCAGGTCATTCTGTAGGATATCTGCTTCATGCTGTGCAGTTATTGACCTGCCCAATTTTGTGTCATCTGCAAAAACTGATATAGAGCTACTGATCCCGTCCTCAATGCTGTTGATGAATAAATTGAACAAGGTTGATCCCAGGACTGAGCCTTGGGGGACCCCACTTACCACCTCAGACCAGTCTGAGTATGCGCTATTTATTACCACCCTTTGGATACGCCCTTTTAGCCAGTTCCGTATCCAAGAGCAGACCTTGCGGTCGATGCCTGCAGACCTTATTTTATAAATTAAGCGCTTGTGGGGAACTGTATCAAACGCCTCAGCGAAATCCAGGTACACCACATCCACTGGTCTCCCCCTATCTAGCTCACAGCTCCCCTCCTTGTAGAATGTTAAGAGATTGGTTTGACAAGAACGCCCATTTGTAAACCCGTGCTGGTTACTGCTGATGATGTTGTTGTCTTTAGCAAACTCTACGATATAGTCCCTTATCATCCCCTCCAGAAGTTTACATACTATCAATGTCAGACTAACAGGCCTATAATTTCCCGAGACATGCCTCTGCCCTTTTTTGAATATCGGTATCACGTTAGCTTTCCTCCAATCCCCTGGTACATTTCCTGTCATAATACTGTCAGCAAAGATCAGGAACAGTGGTCTAGATATAGTCTTACTAAGTTCTTTGAGTACTCTCGGATGTACGCCATCCGGGCCTGGTGATTTATTTGTGTTAATTTTATCCAGCCTTTCTGTGACATACTGAAGCAGAGCACGATCCCTTCCCTTTGGAGACTGAGCCACAGGACAGTATTCCAACATGATAACAACCCCAAACACACCTCCAAGATGAACACTGCCTTGCTAAAGAAGCTGAGGGTAAAGGTGATGGACTGGCCAAGCATGTCTGCAGACCTAATCCCTATTGAGCATCTGTGGGGCATCCTCAAATGGAAGGTGGAGAAGCGCAAGGTCTCTAACATCCATCAGCTCTTATTGTCGTCATGGAGGAGTGGAATAGGACTCCAGTGGCAACCTGTGAAGCTCTGGTGAATTCCATGCCCAAGCGGGTTAAGGCAGTGCTGGAAAATAATGGTGACCACACAAAATATAGACACTTTGGGCCCAATTTGGATATTTTCACTTAGGGGTGTACTCACTTTTGTTGCCAGCGGTTTAGACTGAATATTATATATACGTTTGCCTTTACTACCTGGTTTGGTGCCTGTTTTCTTTGATATAGCACTACCATTGGGTACAAAGAATTACAAAATTACAGAGACACCACCAGTTCTTTCTCTCCTCCATACCACCTGCTGGAGCTTTAGATCCTCTGCTGCTGCATGCCTGGCAGCCATCCCTTGCCTCTGTGTAACTTCAGCTAATCGGCCCTGGTATCTTGTTACTATCCATTGGTGCATTGGTGATTGACATGCAAGTGTGCTGCTTTTAATAAAGGTGTTTTTTGATTGATATTAACCTCAGGGCCCTGCTTTTTGCTATTACCACTAGAAGTTGCTTTACCAGTAGGGCATGCTGGGAAAGGGTATGCATATTTGGGGTGACCCTGGACTGGGGCCTTTATTCCCCAGTCTTAGGCCTGGGGAGGAGTGGTGCTAAGCTGCTGTCTATTTTGGCCTGCTGCCTGTGTGCACATGAGATGTAGGCCTGGGATTAGGGCCTGCAGAAGGCAAGCCTGTATAGAAGGGAGCTACTCCCAGAATGAAGTACCAGAGGAGAATCCAGTCTGAGGTGTGTGAATGCTTTTCAAAGCTAGATCCTCAAAGGAATTGGTTAACTAATCTGGGAGGAAATATAACATTATAGCCAGTGCTTTAAGTGGCCCAAAAGAGGTGCCGGTACTCTATTATACCCTATAAATTTTGTTGCCCCCCCATCCCACATCATGGTCCCCACAGAGCACCCCTCCTGGCCTGGGCTGGTCCTCTGGAGCAGGGGGACTCACTGGTGGTGATTGGTCTGGCTCTGGAGTGGGAAATATTCTTGGGGGGCAATTGAGGGCGCAGATGTCCAAAATGAGTGTACTGGTATGGTAAGGTGCACGGAGAGGTGGCGGTATGCTCAAGAGCCATATTTGGAAGTGGCGGTACTGAGTACCAGTGCATACCGGCCCACTTAAAGCACTGATTATAGCCACCCACTCTCTTGCTTTGTTGTTACTGGAATACAGAACTGCCATTATCAGTTTCAAGGCTTTCTACTGTTTAGCAAAGTGTGGGGTCCTTGTGTTCTGCAAAAGGTCCTAGACATCCAGAGCTCTTTCCCTCCTTCCCTGTGGCAATGGTGAGGATAAAAATACATTTTATTCAGCAAAGTGTTAGGCACCATCACATGCCAAGGACTCAGCCCTGTGGAAAATGCTAGCTGACCCTGCCAATGGGGTCCCTCACATGCTCCTGGGGATCAAGAGGGTTCTACATTTTGGTGTATAATGTGGAGTCTGATTGTGTTTTTGCTGCAATTGCCCCTAGCAACCAACTGCTAGTGATAGTGATTTTGTCTTGGTCACCATGGAGGAATGAAACTGTTCCTTGGCTGTTATATTATCTAGTGGGGAAAAATCCTGCACAATACTGCAGAGTGTCTCCAGGGTTTGCTAATTTACTAGGAAGTATATGAGCAGACTCGGGAGATTTGCTATGCGCTTAAAGTGATGCTTGCAAGTCTGTGCCCTGTAGCTAGAAGAGATAGTGGGAGGAGACAGCCACTAGTTGCCATGAGACAGAGTTGCTATATGTGTCCAGCTATGACTGCAAGGTCCAGGAGGAGTTTTCATTCTATGCTGACTGTGCCATCAGGCACCATGACTCCTGATTCTCTGTCTGGACAGTGCTAATTGGCCCTGTGCTGATCACATGCACCCTCCCTAAAAAAAAAAAAAAAAACTCTCTAGTAATACACACCAAACTGAGCATGTGCAGAGTGCCACCAAGGCTCTTTACTATCAGCAGATGGATTGAGGACAGTGAAAGAAGAGGAGGATCAGAGAAAACAGGGTCAAACAGCCTTTTTACACAATGCGCAGGATTATACTCTTAGGTTCCACGGTGAGTATAACAAGCATGCTTTACTACATTTACAGACTGATTTTACTGTTGTGGGTTTAGTAACACTTTAGGAAGTTAATCTTTTGGGAGTCAGAAGGATTCAATAAGAAAAACCTAAAATAATAAGCAATAACAATAATATTTCTCCTATCTGAATGCAGCCATACTTTGATTATTTCATTATTGAGCTGTTTGAAATCGCAGATGAAGAATGAAATTGGCAAAATGTGTTCCTAGCATAAATGTGTTTTTTGTACAAAAGCCAACACTAACATCTTATGCTCGAAGAGTTCCTCAAAATTCATTTAGTATTCTAGTGAGAAACTGTGTATGTGTTGACAGGTCTGTGAGTTTGAGTCTATGTCCAGGATAGCTACATAAATAAATATTATTTTTCCTCTTGGCACTTAAAGTATTTTTAAGAACATATCTATTTACAGTATACAAGGCAACATATCAGATGGAGATTATTCAGATAGGATAGGCTCACAAGTGTATTCAATTAATAATGCTAACATATTTTTCCAGTAGTTCTAAACATATTCAGATACATCTGCCTTGTCCTCATCTCTACCATTATTTATCTTATTCCAGACAGAAGCATTAAAACTCTAATTCCCTGCAATCAAACATTGCTAAATACTATAGTTAATATATTTATTCATGTTTAGTTTACAGATGATTTTTTTTATAAACTATGGAAAATATGAATGCCACAATGATATTTATAATTACAAAGAAAAACATTGAAAATTCTTCAGATGAGAAAAATCAAATAATGTAGTAAATCGCTAGTAGGCACATAAAATTGTCCTAATCCCATGATACCTCTGTAATGGAGGAAATTAGTATGTTACTGGGGCTAATTCTTTTAATAACAGAAATTATCCTACTGGATCTATCACTGTAGTAAAGGATCTATGGGGTCTATGTTACCAAAGTGTAAATAGGCATGAACTTTATTAACTTCAAACACCCAATTATAGGGGGAAAAAAAACGTTTACCTTTCCTTTTTTTTTGTACGTTTGTGTTCTCTTCGCACTTCAGTAAAGCAGGCCTCCTGGATCTAGAGAGAGGAAGGCATCACTTTTGCCCCTTTAAAATGCATCAGCATAGCTGCATCTTGACTAACTACCGTGTTTCCCCAAAAATAAGACCTACCCTAAAAATAAGACCTAGTTTTGAAGTTGTTGTAAAATTCTTTAATCCACTCTATTACAGTATTACAGTTGTGCTCATAAGTTTACATACCCTGGCAGAATTTATGATTTCTTGGCAATTTTTCTGAGAATTTGAATGCTAACACAAAAACTTCTTTCACTCAAGGTTAGTGTTTGACTGAAGCCATTTATTATCAATCAACTGTGTTTATTCTTTTTAAATCATAATGACAACAGAAGCTACCCAAATGACCCCCATCAAAAGTTTACATACCCTGGTGATTTTGGCCTGATAACATGTACATAAGTTGACACAAAGGGGTTTAAATGGCTATTAAAGGTAACCATCATCACCTGTGATCTGTTTGCTTGTAATTAGTGTGTGTATAAAAGGTCAATGAGTTTATGGACTCCTGGTAGACCCTTGCATCTTTCATCCAGTGCTGTACTGACGTTTCTGGATTCTGAGTCATGGGGAAAGCAAAATAATTGTCAAAGGATCTGCAGTAAAAGGTAGTTAAACTGTATAAAACAGGAAAGGGATATAAAAAGATATCCAAGGAATTGAGAATGCCAATCAGCAGTGTTCAAACTCTAATCAAGAAGTGGAAATGAGGGGTTCAGTTGAAACCAAACCAAGGTCAGATAGACCAACTAAAATTTCAGCCACAACTGCCAGGAAAATTGTTTGAGATGCAAAGAAAAACCCACAAATAACTTCAGGTGAAATACAGGACTCTGAAAACATGTTGTGTGGCTGTTTCAAGATGCACAATAAGGTGGCACTTGAAGAAAGATGAGCTGCATGGTTGAGTCGCCAGAAGAAAGCCATTACTACGTAAATGCCACAAAGTATCCGCTTACAAAACGCCAAACAGCACAGAGACAAGCCTCAAACCTTCTGGCACAAAGTCATTTGGAGTGATGAGACCAAAATTGAGCTTTTTTGGCCACAACCATAAACGCTACATTTGGAGAGGAGTCAACAAGGCCTATGATGAAAGGTACACCATTCCTACTGTGAAACACAGAGGTGGATCGCTGATGTTCTGGGGATGTGTGAGCTACAAAGGCACAGGAAATATGGTCAGAATTAATGGCAAGATGCAGTATGTTATAAAAAAAACACTGGAGGAAAATTTGCATTCATCAGCCCGGAAGCTGCGCATGGGACGTTCTTAGACATTCCAACATGACAATGATCCTAAACACAAGGCCAAGTCGACCTGTCATTGGCTACAGCAGAATAAAGTGAAAGTTCTGGAGTGGCCATCTCAGTCTCCTGACCTCAAGATCATTGAGCCACTCTGGGGAGATCTCAAACGTGCAGTTCATGCAAGACAGCCCAAGAATTTACAGGAACTGGAGGCTGTTTGCCAGGAAGAATGGGCAGCTTTACCATCTGAGAAGATAAAGAGCCTCATCCACAAATACCACAAAATACTTCAAGCTGTCATTCATGTTAAAGGTGGCAATACACAGTATTAAGAACTGGGGTATGTAAACTTTTGATCAGGGTCATTTGGGTAGTTTCTGTTGTCATTATGATTTAAAAAGAGTAAACACAGTTGATTGATAATAAATGGCTTCAGCCAAACATTAACCATGAGTGAAAGAGAAGTTTTTGTGTTATTATTCATATTCTTTGAAACATGGCCAAGAAATCATAAATTCTGCCAGGGTATGTAAACTTATGAGCACCACTGTATATAGTGTACAATGTATTTGTTTCTGTAATATTATTGTGCCAAATACCTTCGTTACAGTGCTGCTCTATGCTCACCTGACCTCCCGGTTGTCAGCAGGGATCTTGGCCCCTCCTTTTGCAGTGCTTGGAGCGGGGAAGAGAGCTCCGGCAAGTCATATAAACACCCAGCGGCACTGTAATGATGGTATTTGGCACAATAATATTACAGCAACACACACATTTGCATTAAATAATACTGTAATTGAGTGGATTATAGGATTTTACAACCACTTTAACTTGGTTTACACTTTGGATTCCTGACAGACAGGGAGGAAGAGGGGGAAAGAAGACAGGGAGCACAAGAACTGGAAAACACACATTATTACATGCTAAGACCTACCCTGAAACTAAGCCCTACTGTGTATTTTGTTGCCAAAATTATATAAGACCCGGTCTTATTTTCGGGGAAACACGGTTGTTACTTTAAGACACTTGTTTGTTAAATGTTTTATGAGACTGTAAAAAGTTAAAGGAAAAGCAATCAAATAGCAGTGTGGGAGCACAGTCATGAGAAAAATAGAGTTTATATTATCTATTTACCCTCAAGAAAAAATAATCAAAAAATCTGTAAGGAAGCTACCATTTCTGACATCAGTCTGAAAATACCAGCACTCTGGCTATAATAGAAAGTTCTTTGGCTTTCTTCGAAAAAAAAAAAAAAATCATACCTAGTTGGAATTACTGACTTGCACAAATTATGGCTCAATTACGTAATAACCACTGATACCTATGGATTACAAGAAAGCCAAGTAACTAACATTTTCAGAAGCAGAGATTGGTAATGGCTGTCTACATACATTTCTCAGTGCAGGTTTCCTTCAAGTGGATTTACAGACTTACCAGAATATGTACGTAATTGGCCAAGTATTCAGAAAGGGAGTAATTGTAAGTTGCAGTTTATTAAACAAGTGCAATACTAGAGGCCATAATGTAAAACAGGTTCAGGATGGCAAAATCATGCAAACGCTGCAGAATACTGAAAGCTGAACAAATATATGAAAGGTGCATAAACATGTACTCATCACAGCAATGTTCCTGTAACTGAGTCAGAGTAATTTGATGGCATAGCACAGTCTTCATAAGAATCTCACTGGACCTGGGGTACTCTGGTAACAATGGATCTAAAGCCTCGTACACACGCAACGATTGTTGGCCGACCGATCGGCTGTCTTTTGTCCAGTGTTGTTGTGTTGGTTGAAATGTGCTCTAGACTGCACACAAATTTTATCGGCCAACAAAAACCAACTTCAGAAGTGATGTCATGTTCTAGTTTACTTTTCGTGTGTTTCTCTGAGCATGCCCAGTCTTGCTCATCACATTTTTGTCTGCCAAAATCTGTACTGACTGACGAACAATCGGCCGTTCTGTTGACGGCCAACAAAAATTTTATAGCATGCACACCAGACTTTGTTCGGCCGAAAAGTCGCAGTCGGTTGTCGGAAGCATCATACTAACAAGCCGACAATCGGCCGATCGGACGATGGCTGAAAATTCACGGCCAACAATCGTTGCGTGTGTACGAGGCATTAGTCTTCTGGAGACGTTTCATGCTATTATGCTCTGGCCTGGCTGCCCACACCTCAGTTCTGACATTTAAGGCCCTCTCACCTGGCTGCAGATCACTTGCCCAACTACCTCTGCCTTGTCATGTGTGGCCTCTTAGAATTGCTTTGTGAGAGGGAAGCCAAGGAATTCCTTGGGAATATCAAAGAATCCAGAAAGTTGTAGGAAACGGAGCTAAAATGCCTGCACCTGCATATGAGCATGGTGAGTAAATGGACACCCTGATATAAATATATTTTAGGGTCTTTGGGGGTGTTAGCAACAGTGGCAAGTATTCTTAGATCACACGCAAAGCCTTCTTAAACAACCCCATGGCTTCCTGCCTTTTAGGAGACTCTTTCTACAGCTAGGTTAATGCCATGTTGAACCTTAAAGGGACCACAACCCAAATAGAGGTGAAACATATCTTCTATGCAGGCATCAAGGACCCATCCTTTGCACCCTTTACTATGTGGTAGTAAGATGCATGACAGAGGTATGCAAACCTGTGGATGCAGAGACCTACCTGAAGAACCTGGTAGAGATCCAAGATCACCAGGGTGCAGTACACTTTTTAAAATAAATGGCCTATCAAGTTCCCATTAGAAAGTAAGGAAGGTTCTAAAAAGTTCAGGGGTTAGTGAGAAGTAATGCAGAGTGCAGAGATCAATAGAATGCAGATTGTGGGGGTCAGTAGTATGTAATGTAGAGTTCAAACGTCAGTGGTAAGCAGCTTACCACTGTAGTAAGTAGTTTGTGTGTCTCAGCTCAAGCACATGTATGTGCACAAAAAATCTTTTATGATCTGAGATTCATAGGTAATTGTTTATGTATAGACTTCAACAATACTGTAGATATGTACTTGTTTATTCTGTTATATGTTTGAAATCTAGCTTCAGAGGTTGTATAAAAGTCTTTAAACCAAAGTAAAGTTGAACCCTTTTAAAAAAAAAAAAAACTGGGAGAAATGTGGGGCCGCCTTTGCTGACCTCATTCTAACAAGGCTAGATTCCCGGTTGGCTCTATCTTCCTACATTTCTATGCCAGGTGCAGGTATTTACTTCAATCATCTATTTATGTGCAAACACACAATTATTTCCAATGCAAATTAATAGCTATTTAAAAAAAAAAACAGCTTTTTTTTACTAAGCTAGGCGAACATTTAGTTGACTCACTGGCCAGTTTCTACTCCTCTAGTTATTCAACCCCAATGACCAAGAACAAGCATGTAGATTTGAAAGGAAAGCTCACCACACATGATAAAGTCTGACTGTACATTCTTTTTACAATATCCTTTACATTTACCAAAACTATGTAATATGAGGACCTACCAAAACTGTCCACCTAATCTCTATTAATTCAGGTAAGCCAATGCACTACCTAGATGTTGGTCAATCTAAAGGAGATTGTGTAGATTGTGAGCTTAAAGTGCAACTTAAGTCCCGCTAGATCACTTTAGGGTTGCTCCTTTTGCAGGTACAGCTATGTAAAACTTTCAAAATATTTCCCTTTACTGTTAAAATCCTGTATTACACTGTCTCATGCTGCTCTGCATATGTTCCGTTGCTCTCAATTTTTAGGAATTTTTAGGCACTGTCGAGTTTGTAGAGGCCAATCTGGTGACAACCTTAAAGCGGAATTAAACCTTCCTATCCTTTACAGCCAAGGAATCAGCTTCTGTTTGATCCGCAACTGCCTTGATGCTGCACTTGTGATCAGTTATGACACCAACCGTTTGATGGTTTGACAGTTTGGTTGAAGACACAAGCAAATGTGACAGCAATACCAGCATTCCAAAAATGTAACTGTTTTTGGAACCCCTTAAATGGATGGGTTTAGTTCTGCTTCATGATTTCGAGGGCTCTGGGCGTCAACAAAATGGTAGCCTCCAGCAAGAAGAAATAGGAGCAATGCTCGAGGTAATTTACAGCACACACTAATGTTGGTAGCATAAATAATAATGTGGAATGTATGTTGTTTGCTTTTTTTTTTATCAAGTTTGTTATGGGTAATGTGAAGCTTATGACGTCACACCCAAGGTCTGCATGTTTGTACCAGTCAGAGCCTCAGAAGATATTAAGCCATTGGATTAGCTTGAAAGCAGAGCAGCCAACATCTTTAAAAGGGGGGGGGGTCAATAATAGCATCCTCCTCATTCAGAATATGTTTTTCCTTGGTGTAACATACTGATGCCTTAAAAAATTACACATTTTTTATTTAAATAATGGCACAAAATTAAAAGAAACATATTATCAGAAAAATAAGTCTTATTGGCAAAGAGTAGGCAGTGTTATGCTATGTTATTCCCATAATTGTCCTAGAATGATCAATACTTACATATGTAGTTACTTCAACAATTTTGATATTTAATATTCTGCATAATGTGATATCTTTTCATAAATTTAATGGATCTGGTTACAACATTAAATGATTTTTTGATTAGGATAGCAGTTTTTCTATCGTTAGCCTAAAGAATGTCAGCACTTACTCAGCATCCAAACCTATTATAATAAAACTTTCTGATTTGTCTGCATGTGTTCTGACTTTGCTGTTAGCAAAGGTTAATAATCCAGAGAAGAGTAAGCCAAGGCATCCTCATCCAACCGCACCCAATGGAGTTTATTTACTAAAGGAGTGATGAATGTTCACGTAGCAAAGTGAAAAACGTGAAGCTGACTTTAGTCCAGTCACCCAGTCAAGTGCAAGGCAACATTTTTCTGTTTAAAAGAGAAGTATTGGATTTTTATTTTTTTTTAAATCATACTTACCTAGCTGGATGCAGTATCAGTCCCCCGCGGGTTCTAAAGGCTCAAACACTGCTGATGGCTTGGTTCTCACAGCTCCATGAGCAGAGAGCTAGTGACTGTCAGTCACCAACTAACTGTTCTGCCTCCCCCCCCCATGTGCTCACTGGAAGGCTGGGTTGTGGAGGGGTGGGAGCGGCCAGCTCAGGCTGTCCAGGCATGTGGGTGGATCCCGACCAAATGGTCACAATATTTCCTGAACTTGGACTGGCTCTGTGACGTCAGCCGACGGCTGCTGAAAACCGGTCACAGGACTGCACAAACTGTACTCACAAGGCTCTTTTAATTCCCCTACAACTGATTGGTAGCCAATCAGCTTTTAACTTCAGTTTGTTCAATTAATCTATGGCAAAATAAAACTGGAAATAAAAAAGGTAAGTTTCCGCACTGATGGATATGGATAAGGCTGCAGCCTACCCCAAAATATAGTCCAGATGGCTATATCAAACAATGTAAGTGTGAAACGAGGTAAAAATGGCGCTGCCTGTTACAAAGTAGGAGCTGATAAAGAAGGGTATATAAAATATTTAAAATATTTAAAAGGAAGGGATAAAAATATATGGAAGGGATAATAAAAATATTTTTGTATAAAGTAGTGATGCGTATAAAAAACAATAAATAAAACTATATAAAATCGTGGTAAAAAATTAATCTGCACGTTGACATATAAAATAATGAATGGTGAATATAAAGTGATATGTGCAATCAATAAAGTGACAATGCCAAAAGTGCTGCTGTGTGAAAATCCAGTGAAATCACCAAGGTTATTAAATAAATAAATTAAATAAATTTAAATAGCAAAAAAGTCCAAACACAGTCCATAAAGTGCTTATGAAGGAAAAAATCTGTGCTTCATTAAAACCAATGGTGAAGTAATTTTCAAGCGGTGATCCGGTGATAAGTGTGGGGTGGGAAAAACACCATGCACCCCTCCAATGTATCCCGCACTCACCAGAGGTATGCACCCCTGCAGGGGTAATAAGCCTTAAGGTATTAGCCTCTCTCCTAGAAATCACGGTATTGGGCTTTTAGGATGGAAGTATCCCTGGATGAGGTTAGATATCTTCAATGGGCAAGATCACCATGATAATCCATACTCCAAAATAAGGGGAGATGATCCCAGGTACCATGTAGAAAGGAAGACCTCGTATAGTGAAGTACCGTTTTTCAATTGTTTATTAAAGTATGTAAAAAAGACTGTACTCACATTTAAAAAAAGGCAAAGCAAGCATGCGAAGCAGTAGGGGCCGCGAGTCCCTCGTTGGTGGCTACTTCCGGGATGCTACTGTAACCAGCGACCGGATCTGCGTTCCAGTGGGGCGGAAATGACGTAACCACGCACGACGCGTTTCGTCACAGCTGACGTCATCAGGTGCGTATGGTCACGCCATTCCGGCAATCTATTTATGTTGGGTGGTTACCAGGCAACCGGACATCGTAGGCAAATAGGAAAAGAGACGGAGGTACGTCATCTGTTACTAGGCAGAGCAATGACGAAACGTCAGCTGTGACGAAACGCATCGTGCGTGGTTACGTCATTTCCGCCCCACTGGAACGCAGATCCGGTCACTGGTTACAGTAGCATCCCGGAAGTAGCCGCCAACGAGGGACTTGCGGCCTCTACTGCTTCACATGCTTGCTTTGCCTTTTTTTAAATGTGAGTACAGTCTTTTTTACATACTTTAATAAACAATTGAAAAACGGTACTTCACTATACGAGGTCTTCCTTTCTACATGGTACCTGGGATAATCTCCCCTTATTTTGGAGTATGGATTATCATGGTGATCTTGCCCATTGAAGATATCTGACCGCATCCAGGGATACTTCCATCCTAAAAGCCCAATACCAGATCTCTAGGAGAGAGGCTAATACCTTAAGGCTTATTACCCCTGCAGGGGTGCATACCTCTGGTGAGTGCGGGATACATTGGAGGGGTGCATGGTGTTTTTCCCACCCCACACTTATCACCGAATCACCGCTTGAAAATTACTTCACCATTGGTTTTAATGAAGCACAGATTTTTTCCTTCATAAGCACTTTATGGACTGTGTTTGAACTTTTTTGCTATTTAAATTTATTTAATTTATTTATTTAATAACCTTGGTGATTTCACTGGATTTTCACACAGCAGCACTTTGGCATTGTCACTTTATTGATTGCACATATCACTTTATATTCACCATTCATTATTTTATATGTCAACGTGCAGATTAATTTTTTACCACGATTTTATATAGTTTTATTTATTGTTTTTTATACGCATCACTACTTTATACAAAAATATTTTTATTATCCCTTCCATATATTTTTATCCCTTCCTTTTAAATATTTTAAATATTTTATATACCCTTCTTTATCAGCTCCTACTTTGTAACAGGCAGCGCCATTTTTACCTAGTTTCACTCTAGGTAAAACTAATAAAACTAATAAAACTGGAAGCTGATTGGTTTCTATGCAGAGCTGCACCAGATTTTGCACTCTCCAGTTAGTGTCACTTTATACACAAGATAAGTAATTAAAAGTAATAATTATTCCTTCAGTGAATTCATGTCTGTGTTTTATAGGAGGGAGTATGTTTTAACATCCACTAGTAATAAAACATTATTCAAAGTTGGAAATATGATGGTTTTAGTGAATAGGTCTACAACCTGCATTAAATAATAACTTTGGAATAGTTAAACTTTCAGTTAAAAATCTACCCACTTAACCGCCAATGTTTTATACTCACTTGTCCAGGCTACTGCAAAATGCACAGCCACAGCCATTTTTCTGGTTGGTTACTCGCTTTTGTGTAAGTGCAGTGAAAATCATATTCATTGCTATAGAGAGGCTGTAAATTATGTGTCGCAATGAAATATTGCCTTTCCTCTCTGTTAATGAATGCTATCTTGATTTTTCTGAGCAAGCACAGAAGTGAGGGACCAGGGGAAGAGTCTGAAGTGGTGGCTTTATGGCTACCCATGAGCTGCACAGTGATCATGAGAGATAAATTGGTCTACTACATAATCAAAAACATGCTTATAAAGCATTACTACATCTGACCAGTGTGACAACAGTACCAGAGTTTGAAAGAGAAGTATGGGTTTCCTGAAAAAAAAAAAAAAATATATATATGTATACAGTAAATCTGGAAAGTATTCTTTGTTATGTTACAGCCTTATTCCAAAATGGATTACATTAATTATATTCCTCAACATTTTACAAACAATACCCCATAATGACAACATGAAAGAAGTTTGTTTGAAATCTTTTCAAACTTATTAAAAATAAAAAAATAAAAAAATCACATGTAGATAAGTATTCACAGCCTTTGCCATGACACTCAAAATTGGGTTTAGGTGCATCCTGTTTCCACTGACCATCCTTCAGATGTTTCTACAACTTGATTTGAGTCCACCTGTGGTAAATTCAGTTGATTGGACAAAATTTGGAAAGGCACACACCTGTCTATATAATGTCCCACAGTAACCATGCATTTTAGAGCACAAACCAAGCCATTACTTTCAAGGAATTGTCTGTAGACCTCTGAGACAGGATTGTATTGAGGCACAGATATGGGGAAGGGTACAGAAAAATGTCTGCAGCATTGATGGTCCCAATGAGCACAGTGGCCTCCATCATCCCTAAATGGAAAAAGTTTGGAACCACCAGGACCCTTCCAAAAGCGGGCTGCCCGGCCAAACTGAGTGTTCAGGAGATAAGGGCCTTAGTCAGGGAGGTGTCCAAGAATCCAATGGCCACTCTGACAGAGCTCCAGTTTCTCTGTGGAGAGAGGAGAACCTTCCAGAAGAACAACCATCTCTGCAGCACTCCACCAATCAGGCCTGTATGATAGAGTGGCTAGACGGAAGACACTCCTCAGTAAAAGGCACATAACAGCTTGCCTGGAGTTTGCCAAAAGGCACCTGAAAGACTCTCAGACCATGAGGATCAACATTCTCAAGTCTCATGAAACAAAGATTGGAGGAAATCAGGCACTGCTCATCACCTGGCCAATACCATCCCTACAGTGAAATATGGTGGTGTGGTGGTGGCAGCATCATGCTGTGGGGATGTTTTTCAGTGGCAGAAAATAGGAAACTAGTCAGGATCGTGGGAAAGATGAATGCAGCAATGTACAGAGACATCCTTGATGAAAACCTGCTTCAGAGTGCTCTGGACATTAGACTGGGACTAAGGTTCATTTTCCAACAGGACAACGACGCTAAGCACACAGCCAAGATAACAAAGGAGTGGCTATGGGACAACTCTCTGAATGTCCTTGATTGGCCCAGCCACAACACAGACCTGTACCTGAGTAACCCTCTCTGAAGAGATCTGAAATGGCTGTGCACTGACGCTCCCCATCCAACCTAATGGAACTTGATCGGTCCTGCAAAGAATAAGGGGAGAAACTGCCCAAAAATAGGTGTGCCACGCTTGTAGCATCATACTAAAAAAGACTTGAGGTTGTAATTGGTGCCAAAGGTGCTTCAACAAAATATTGAGCAAAGGCTGTGAATATTTAACCGCTTCCATACAGAGCAGTTTGACACCCTTCCTGCCCAGACCAATTTTCAGCTTTCAGCACTCTCACACTTTGAATGACAATTGCTCAGTCATGCTACACTATAACCAAACAAAATTTTTATCATTTTTTTCACACAAATAGAGCTTTCTTTTGGTGGTATTTGATCACAACTGGGGGTTTTTTTTTTCGTGATATATGCAAAAAAAGAGCAAAAATTTTGAAAAAAAAACACTTTTTTTTAGTTTCAATTATGAAATTTTGCAAAAAATAAAATTTTCTTCATACATTTGGGCCAAAATGTATACTGCTACATGTCTCTGGTAAAATTAACCCAAATTAGTGTATATTATTTAGTCTGTGTGAAAGTTATTGAGTCTAGAAGCTATGGTACCAATTACTGAAAATTGATCACACCAGATGTACTGACTGCCTATCTCCTTTCTTGAGGCCCTGAAATGTCAGGACAGTACAAATACCGACCAAATGACCCCTTTTTGTAAAGTAGACAGTCCAAGGTATTTAGTAAGAGGCATGGTGAGTTTTTTGAAGTTGTAATTTTTTCCCACAATTCTTGGGAAAATGAAGAAAAAAAATTTTTTTTTCTTTTTTTTCCCACAAAGTTGTCAATTTATAAGCTATTTCTAACACATAGCATGTACACAGCAAAAATTACACCCAAAAATACATTCTGCTACTCCTTCCGAGTATGGCGATACCACATGTGTGAGACTTTTACACAGCCCGGCCACAAAAAGAGACTCCACGTCCAAGAAGCACATTCAGGCGTTCTAGGAGCATAAATACACATACAACTTTCTTACTACCTATCACACTTTTCAAGGCCCTAGAGCACCAATACAATGGAAAAGTCCACAAAATGACCCCATTTTGGAAAGCAAACACTCCAACGTATATTCTATGAGGCATTATGGGTCGTTTGAACTTATCATTTTTTTCCACAGGTTTTTGGAAAATGTGGGAAAAAAATGAAAACTTTTTTTTTTTACACAAAGTTGTCAATTTATAGGATATTCCTAACACATAGCATGTACACAGCAAAAATGACACCCCAAAATACATTCTGCCACTCCTCCTGAGTATGGCAATACCGCATGTGTGAGACTTTTTCACAGCCTAGCCATATAGAGGGGCCTAACATCCAAGGAGCATCATCATGCATCCTAGCCACTTGCCTAGGCCTATTTTTGACATTTGGTGTTTACAAGCTAAAATCAGTTGTTTTGCTAGAAAACTGCTTAGAACCCCCAAACATTATATATTTTTTTAGCAGAGACCCTAGAGAATAAAATGGAGATTATTGCAATATTTTTTATCACACCGTATTTGCGTAGCGGTCTTCCAAACGCAATTTTTTTGGAAAAAATTCACTTTTTTTAATTAAAAAATAAGAAACCAGTAAAGTTAGCCCAATTTTTTTCCATAATGTGAAAGATAATGTTACGCCGAGTAAATAGATATCCAACATGTCATGTTTCAAAATTGCGCACGCTCACGGAATGGTGACAAACTTTGGTACTTAAAAATCCCCATAGGCGACAATTTAAAAATTTCTACAGGTTGCCATCTTTGAGTTACAGAGGAGGTCTAGGGCTCAAATTATTCCCCTTGCTCTAACGATCGCGGCGATACCTCACATGTGTGGTTTGAACACCGTTTACATATGTGGGCGGGGTTTCTGTATGCATTCGCTTCTGCGCGCGAGCTAACGGGGACAGGGCGCTTTAATTTTTTTTTTTTTTTTACTATTTATTTTATTTATTATTTTTTATTTTTACACCGTTTAAAAAAAAAAAAAAATTGATCATTTTTATTTCTATTAAAAGAAATGTAAATATTCCTCGTAATAGAAATAGGCACGACAGGACCTCTTTTTTGTGAGATCTGGGGTCAAAAAGTCCTCAGATCTCACAAGTACACTAAAAGATAGAAAAAAAAAAAAAAATAATTATAATATAAAATGAAAAAAAAAAAAAAGGACCTTTAAACCGGTTGCTAGGCAACAACATTTTCCGTAGCTCCGGTCCTCCAAGACCATAGAGTCAAGTGAGGGCAAGCTTGCCCTCACTCGACATCCTGTCTGTGAGGATTCGGGACCGGATCGTTTTCCCCGCTGCCGGCGGGTCCGGTAAGCGGGGAAAAGGACCGGAACGTGTCGGGAGGGGGGGGGGCGCCTCTTCCGCCATCCCGGAAGGGTGATCCCACGGCGAATCCGCCGCTGGGACCACCCTTATCGGAAAGCCAACTGTCCACCGTTTAAAAAATACCAGGGTTATGGCAGCTATCTGCTGCCATAACACCGGTATTTAGGTTTAAACGGACGACGTATATAAACCTTTTTGGACTTGGACATGGTGGCTGTATGAAGGGTGACAGGTACTCGGGTACTTTGTTGGGCAGGTGACAGGTACTCTGGTACTGATGAGCAGGTGGCAGGTACTCGGGTACTCTGATAGGCAGGTGACAGGTACTCGGGTACTCTGATGGGCAGGTGACAGGCAGGTGATAGGTACTGATGAGTAGTACTCACTGACTGATAGGTGATAGGTGATACTGTACTGAGGGGTACTGATGATCAGTACTGATACGTGATAGGTACTGATGAGTACTGATGAGTAGTGATGGGTACTGATGAGCAGGCGGCAAGTACTTGGGTACTTCAGGCGTCAGGTACTCTGATGAGCAGGTGGAAGGTACTCGGGTACTCTGATGGGTAGGTGACAGGTACTCAGGTACTCTGATGACGGGTACTCCGTTGACAGGTACTCAAAGTACCCGAGTACCTGTCATCAGAGTACCCGAGTACCTGTCATCAGAGTACCCAAGTACCTGTCATCAGAGTACCCGAGTACCTGTCAGAGTACCCGAGTACCTGTCATCAGAGTACCCGACATCAGAGTACCCGAGTACCTGTCATCAGAGTACCCGAGTACCTGTCAGAGTACCCGAGTACCCGTCATCAGAGTACCCGAGTACCCGTCATCAGAGTATCCGAGTACCTGTCATCAGAGTATCCGAGTACCTGTCATCAGAGTACCCGAGTACCCGTCATCAGAGTACCCGAGTACCCGTCATCAGAGTACCCGAGTACCTGTCATCAGAGTACCCGAGTACCCGTCAGAGTACCCGAGTACCTGTCATCAGAGTACCCGAGTACCTGTCATCAGAGTACCCGAGTACCCGTCAGAGTACCCGAGTACCTGTCATCAGAGTACCCGAGTACCTGTCATCAGAGTATCCGTCATCAGAGTACCCGAATACCTGTCACCAGCCCATCAGAGTACCCGAGTACCTGTCATCTGAGTACCTGATGACAGGTACTCGGGTACTTTGATGGGCTAGTGACAGGTGCTCTTTATTGGGGGGGGGGCAATCAGTGTGTTTAGGGTGCACTGTAGTTGGTAACTAGCTGTTACCACAATCTCCTCCTCACACAGGATCAGTGTGTGAGGAGGAGAACACGGTGACAGCTAGTTACCGTGTTCTCTGTTGACATTTGTGACCGGCTGTGATTGGACACAGCCGGTCACGTGGTAAAGAGCCAATTTCATTGGCTCTTTACCTAGATCGGGGATCGACTCTGTCCGAGGGACGAGCCTCGTCCCCGATTGCTGCTCTGCGCGCCCCCGGGGGCGCGCATTGCAGAGAGAACGAGCGGCTCGTGCAGGAGCCGCTCATGTGATCGGCTGTGATTGACACAGCCGATCACGTGGTAAACAGCCAATTTCTATTGGCTGTTTACCTTGATCAGTGATGGGCTATGTCCGAGGGACGAGCCTCATCCCTGATCGCGCCGCTGCGCACCGCCGGGGGCGCGCAGTAGCAGCTAGAACGGGCCGACGTCATATGACGGCGGCCCGGATCTAGACAACCACTTTGCCGACGTCATTTTACATGACTCGGTATGGAAGTGGTTAAGTACATGTCATTTTTCGTTTTTTTTTTTCGTTTTTTTTTTTTTTTATAAATTTGCAAAGATTTCAAACTTATTTCACATTGTCATTATAGGGTGTTGTTTGCAGAATTTTGAGGAAAATAATTAATTTAATCAATTTTGGAATAGGGATATAACATAACAAAATGTGGAAAGAGTGAAGCACTGTGAAAACTTTCCGGATGTACTGTATTTACCCAGGTGGATGCAGCATCAAGCTCCCCCACTGCCTCTACACTAAGAAATGAACGATCAAACACCCCGGAGCACTCAGTTCTCCCCTCTGCTCTGAGCAGAGAGTGATGACTGCCAGTCACCGGCTCTGTGCTTTGCCCTCCAGTCAGTTGAAAACAGGTTACAGGAGTGCAGAACACCATAGGAGAAATAGGGCCACAAAAGCTTTGGCCATACTTCTCCTGTAAGAGCAGATATATAGAGTATATTTGCAAATTTTAATTTAACTTTTAGAAGAATGCCTTAATAACAGGACTCTAGTCAAAATAATAATAACGATAATATTAATAATAATAATCATAAAAAAAAAGATTAGCCACTCTACTTTCTCTTCTTTTCAGCACATGCACTGATTGTCTCTTTTTTGCATTGCCACTATGTTAGGACTGAGTTTGCCTGCTGCTGCTTTGGTGCTCTGGGCAGAAAGCTGTAGGTTTTAGTGCCCACCAGCAGGTGTCTCCCAGCAGCCAGTAAGTGCCAGTGATCAACTCCACCTAGCCACACCTGCTGAGAGGGTATTAAAGGGTAACTCTACTTTTTTTTTTGGGGGGGGGGGAACAAAATAGCAAATAAAGAAAAAACAATATAGTGTATACAGTTGTGACAAAAATGATATTGTAATTGAATGTTATTAAAAGCAACCTTTCCTTTTCAATCTGCAGCCACTGTCATTTTCTGAAATTGCAATGCAATATGGCAACCTGGAAGTGTTCTGTACACAGAATGTGTACTGACCACACCCCAGAAATATAATTTCCTGCTTGTGTGATTGGCTCACCGATTTTCCCAGAAGTCTGCCTAAGATACAAGTCAGATTTCTGGCATCCCCTGCAATAAAAATGTCATTTTTGGTGAGATACTCCCAATAGGAACACATCTAAAGGGATGCAGGCCCAGCAGCTTTCCTCATTAGAGCTCTGCACCTGCACAGCTGATAGATAATTATGAAACCACTCCCATTTGACCCACTCAGCACAGAGGAACAAACAATGATTTCTTCAGAATAACAAAAGGTAGGAATCTGCAACAAAGCTTGTTAAAATCCTTGTAATGTACAGAGATCTACCAGAGGAGAATGTTTTTTTTCTCAACAAAAGTGGAGTTACTCTTTACGTTCCACCTTTGCTACTACTCCTTGCGTCAGTGTTTTGATTGTATTCCTTGCTGTCAGATCCCTATGCCTATGTACTCTGCTGATTCCCCTCTTCCTTGCATCCTTGGTATTCCCTGTTACTCGTATCCCTCATTTTGTATATCATTTGTGTATAGTTAGTTGTTAGGTTTCTGTTAGGTTAATTAGGTATTTTGTCACTGGGGTAAAATAATGTCCGCTGGAGCCGCTTGGCTCCCCCGTAGTCAATCAGGTACGTTGTTTCACGGGACAGAGCCAACCTGCCACAGTATAAGTGCGGCGGCTGGTCGGCAAGTGGTTAAACATTTCCCTGAGGGGGTTTAAACAATATCTCAAAATTCAGTTTAAGGATATGTAAACAACATAAGTAATAAATAACATTTAACAACAAGCTAATGGTTTCATTATCCATGTATCCCTTTTCTATAGAAGTACAGTGAGTGGATAACTTAAGTTCTAAATACTGTTCACAAAACAGATCATTTTATTATCTATGTACCATCACATTTTTTCGATGTTAAGAGTCAGACTCAGACTTTTGTTTGTAAAATGGTCGTTAAAACAAAAAGTGTTGAAAACGTCATGATGTTTTGATTCAACCAAAAATTGCAATGTTGCTGCTGTTGTATGACTCCTCTGGATGATGACACAAACCAGAGCACATAGCTACGTAAACCAGCTTCTTCTAAGGTCACTGGGAAAGGTGTATGTACCTGTAATATGATACTGAACGGATTAAAAACTGTAAAAACCATAATGATAGATATGTTTCTCATTTACCATCTGGCTTTCCAACTCATGGGATAATGACTACAAAGCTGGGAGAATCTATAGCATGATGAAAGTATTCCTAAATGTAAATAGACAAAAAATTTTATTATTACACGTTTTTGTACATCACGGAGACAAGGGGGGCTGCAAATAATTAATATACACAAAGCTACAGATTTACTGGAAGAAGGCATGCCAACACTTTCCTGTTAGAATTCATTTACTCAATCTGCTAACATCTACTTGTCATGCAATTTTAGTAAATTCCTCCAAACAGTTTTAAGTTAAATAAAATATAATATATTAACCACTTTAACACTAGCCACTGTGCTGCTACTGCAGCACAGTGGCTCATTATCGTCTAGCGACGTAGACCTACGTCGCTAGACTCCTCCCCTGTAGGCGGCGCTCGCGCGCCGCCAGAGGCGCGCTCCCGCTGTTTTCATTCACAGCGGGAGTCGGGCCGGGGGAGGAGCGGCGGCGATCGCCGCTGCTCTGCCCCGATCGTCGGGGAATCTAGTTTGGAGATCCGCCCGCCTGTGTAAACAGAGCGGGCGGATCTCCTAAGTGACAGGGAGTGACAGATCGGAGTGTTCAGCATAGCTGAACATCCGATCTGTCCCTGGCTCACTCAGTCACCTCCCCCCCCCCACACGTTAGTAAGCACCAGGCATACATTAACCCCTCCCTCTCCAATAAAATTAACCCCTTCCCTGCCAGTGTCATTTTTACAGTAACAGTGCATATTTATAGCACTGATTACTGCAGTAATGTCACTGGTACCCCCAAAAGTGTCAAAAATGTCAGTCAAGGATCCGATCTGTCCGCCGCAATGTCGCAGTCCCGCAAAAAAAAATCGCAGATCGCCGCCATTACTCGTTAAATAAAAAACACCAAAAATTACATAAATCTTTCCCTTAGTTAGTAAACGCAATAACTTTTACGCAAACCAATCAAAATACGCTTATTGCGATTTTTTTTTTACCAAACATGGATAGCAGAAAACAAATTGGCCAAAAATTTAAAAAAAATTGGTTTTTACATTTTTTTGGGGGGGAATTTCATATAAAAAAATGTTAGAAATATTGTTATTTTTTCAAAATAAATGCTCTTTTTTTGTTTATAGCGCAAAAAGTAAAAATTGCACAGGTGATCAAATAACACCAAAAGAAAGCTCTGTTTGTGGGAAAAAAAGGACGTAAATTTCGTTTGGGTACGGCGTTGCATGACCGCGCAATTTTCAGTTAAAGTCGCACAGCGCCGAATCGCAAAAAGTGGCCCAGACGTAAGACAGCAAAATGCTCTAGTGGTAAAGTGGTTAAAAAGTTAGTATTTAAAAGTTAGTATTTAAATGTTTGCCCAATGTATATCAATGCCACCATTTACAAATGCATATACAGCTGTATATGTTGGAGTACAGAGAATTTCCTGTGGTGCCTATATACAAATAAAAATTCTGAAAAAATATTTAACACCTGACAGTTTGTGATCTCAGCAAAAGAATACTCGTTGTTATCATACTACTTGTTAGGTAGCAGAGAATGTTGTTTCCTTTAAAGATCATCTCTTCACAAAAAATGAATTCCCTTCTAACCTCCCTCTTATCCATTCAGACTTGTTTTTGTTTTTTTGTTTTTTTTTTTCAATCTGGCCATACATGGATGGAAATCTGGCCAGTTAAGCAGGGACCAGCTGAATTTTGATCCATGTATGGCCACTGTAGTTTAACAGAAGGGGATCTACCAATCAACTTCTGTTTAACCACCCTGATGGAAAATTTTCACTCAATCTGCACCACAGGCTGTGGTGTGGGCAACCAAGGAAAGACCTCCACCTCCTGTACACAGAAGGGAGATGACTTGGGACCAGAATGTCACAGGCCATGAATTTAATGGAATGAAAGGGGCATTTAGGGAGGATTGTTTTATTTATCATTACAGTAATTACTTAGGTATGGTGGGTGATGTATCTGTGAAACCATCCCACAGAGTAGCTTTAACCTTCCTAGCGGTATTCCCGAGTGTGGCTCGGGGTTAAATTTCAGTGCCAAAAGCGGTAACCCCGAGCCACACTCGGGGTACCGCTAGGAAGATTGTTGGATCCTGGTAGAGGGGTTACTTACCTTGTGACCGGGATCCAGCGATGTATTCCGGCGGTGTGCGGTGGTGGATCTGAGTCCCGATGCTCTTTTTTTCCCCCGGCTTCCGTCTCCTGCGACGTGACATTCACAGGGGGGTGGAATCGGCGGAAAATTCAAAAGTAAAACACACCAAACACACTGATACATTGCAAAATGAAATAAATTCACATTAGTTTGCCCCCCCCCCCCCCCAGTGCCTTACAGTTTTACTGTACTTTTTATGTATATATATATATATATATATATAATGGATTAATTTACAAATCTCATAAACGTATATTTTATTCACAATATAATATAGATAACATATCAAATGTTGAAAGTGAGACATTTTGAAATGTCATGCCAAATATTGGCTCATTTTGGATTTCATGAGAGCTACACATTCCAAAAAAGTTGGGACAGGTAGCAATAAGAGGCCAGAAAAGTTAAATGTACATATAAGGAACAGCTGGAGGACCAATTTGCAACTAATTAGGTCAATTGGCAACATGATTGAGTAAAAAAAGAGCATCTCAGAGTGGCAGTGTCTCTCAGAAGTCAAGATGGGCAGAGGATCACCAATTCCCCCAATGCTGCGGTGAAAAATAGTGGAGCAATATCAGAAAGGAGTTTCTCAGAGAAGAATTTGAAAGAGTTTGGGGTTATTATTATCTTCAGTGCATAATATCATCCAAAGATTCAGAGAATCTGGAACAAAATCTGTGCGTAAGGGTCAAGGTCGGAAAACCATACTGGATGCCCGTGATCTTTGGGCCCTTAGACGGCACTGCATCACATACAGGAATGTTACTGTAATGGAAATCACAACATGGGCTCAGGAATACTTCCAGAAAACATTTTCGGTGAACACAATCCACTGTGCCATTCGCCGTTGCCATCTAAAACTTAGGTAGGCCAAAAAAGAAGCCATATCTAAACATGGTCCAGAAGCACAGGTGTTTTCTCTGGGCTAAGGCTCATTTAAAATGGTCTGTGGCAAAGTGGAAAACTGTTTTGTGGTCAGACGAATTTTCTTTTTGGAAAACTAGGACGCCATGTCATCCGGACGGAAGAGGACATGGACAACCCAAGTTGTTCTCAGTGCTCAGTCCAGAAGCCTGCATCTCTGATGGTATGGGGTTGCATGAGTGCGGGTGGCATGGGCAGTTTACACATCTGGAAAGGCACCATCAATGCTGAAAGGTATATCCAAGTTCTAGAACAACATATGCTCCCATCCAGACGTCGTCTCTTTCAGGGAAGACCTTGCATTTTCCAACATGACAATGCCAGACCACATACTGCATCAATTACAACATTATGGCTGCGTAGAAGAAGGATCCGGGTACTGAAATGGCCAGCCTGCAGTCCAGATCTTTCACCCATAGAAAACATTTGGCGCATCATACAGAGGAAGATGCGACAAAGAAGACCTAAGACAGTTGAGCAACTAGAAGTCTGTATTAGACAAGAATGGGACAAAATTCCTACTCCTAAACTTGGGCAACTTGTCTCCTCAGTCCCTAGATGTTTGCAGACCGTTATAAAAAGAAGAGGGGATGCCACACAGTGGTAAACATGTGTTGATGCCATGAAATTTAAAATCAACTTATTTTTCCCTTAAAATTATAAATTATCTCAGTTTAAACATTTGATATGTCATCTGTGTTGTATTCTGAATAAAATACTGAAATGTGAAACTTCCACAACATTGCATTCTGTTTTTAATTACAATGTGTACAGTGTCCCAACTTTTTTGGAATCAGGTTTTGTATATATATATAATATATGTATACGTGTGTATATATATATATATATATATATACATACTTTAACTTATTTATAGTTATTTATTATATTATAATAATGTGCTCACGAGGACTTTTCAATGATCATCAGTTGTTCAGTAATATCATCATAGGTATGCTAGTAATCAAAATTTACAATATTTCTAAATCCAATCCCCACTTGGGTCAGTCGAATAAACTGCCATATTTTAGACTGTCAAGAAAAGTGGAATCTCGGCTTTCTTTCTACTTTCATACGTGGAATGTCTGCTCCATCTAGCAACACAGTAAAGCATCATCATGGACTTTTTACCGATGGACCAATTTGACCTATATGAGTGATAATAATTTACATTATTTATAAATCCAGCCCTCAATTGTCTCAGTCTAAACAACCATTATATCTACAGACTGCTAAGTGCAGTGAAAGTCTGCTTTTATTTGGCCTTCATATGTAGCATGCCTGCTCCAACTAACACCACTGCAAAGCATCATCATGGACATTTAACAATGGAGCAGACAGGGGTGCCAGAGTGGTCAGCAGTGAAAAAAAATAGAAAATGTTTTAAAGGGTTATCAGACTCTTCATGTTTGCAGGTAGTACCACGGAAAAGAATATGGGCAGTGTCTCAGGATGATTAATATAACGGGAGACATTATAAGAGCCATGGGGCATCAAGATAACCATCAGTAGAAAAGGAAGGAAACATATACTTAAAAAAAAAAAAATATATTTATATATATATATATATATATATATATATATATATATATATATATGTAGGCTGCCATTGCTGAATCTTCAACCTTCAGATCATTCGAGTAAAGCTGGCCATACATGGATCAAAACCAGCTAAATTTCGATCCATATATAGGCACTTTGGTTGTACAGAAGTCAATTTACCTATTGACTTCTGTATATCCACCTTGAATGTGTGGATAGGGGAATCAAATCAAATGGGCTGTTTAACGTTGATCAACCCTATATCAATCCCACTTGCCCACACATGTATATCAGGGCATAATTACAAAAATAAAATGAAGTACATCTCTGCAGGGTAGTGGCTTTGGATGATAGGTTTCTGTGCTGCTTGTGTGTGTGTGATGGTGCAACATTAAGTGCCATGTGAGGATGTAGTAAAGACCAGAGGCACACACATCAGGATGGCTCAAGGAACAAAAAGGAAGATTTATAGTAGGCGCATAGGATAGAAAAACTGCCTCGATTTTCCTTTATAAAGTCCAAGTAGGTTTATAGTCCAATTAGGGCAAGCTTGTCCCAGAGAGGAAGTCAACTCTATTGAAGAACAAACAAAAAGAAAAGTAGTATTAGTAGTATAAAATACATTTATTCAGGCTTATAAAAGGGGCCGCTCCCATGGTAAAAAATAAAAACAAGCTCATTAAGGGGCAGTCATTAACTGGAGGATACCAGATTATCCACAAGTAGGCTACCTGTCAGCCACACTGAGAAAGGAGAACGCAGCCCACTCTCTTCCAGATTGCGGGAGCCAGGGATGTCCGTGGAGCACAACGTGAATCGCAGTGTCAACGTGATGATATCACCACCTGAGTGGCATGCACAACACGTTTCGAAGCATGCGCAATGCTGAATAAATGTGTTTTATACATCTACACTTAGAAGTGTTTTTCCTCTTTGTGGCAATGGAACAACCCTGCCTCAGAAAATATAGACATCAATATGTGCAAAGCCAATTTTTCTGCAAAGAAGGACTGCACCTAAAAATGGGACAGGGAGCAAACAGGTATGCTACAATATTTCATTTTTATCAACCAAAGTGCATTTTAAACCACATTTTGTTGTTATTATTATGGATAGAGTAGTTAAGGGTTTAATACTCTCTTAGGTTTTTGTTTAACACTCTGTGTCCCCTTGAGGAAATCCAGCTCTTTCATTTATACTGCCACATAAAGTGTTGAGAAATCCAAAAACTTTTAGATTTGGGAACAAAAATATTTAAGAAATCTTTCAATGGGGACTCTGAAGTCTGACATAGGTTTTAATTGTTCAATACTCCATCCAAAATTAAATAAGGTATGGCTTTAGGTACTTTTTAAACCAAAGACAAAATTACTGCAAAACATGAAAAATCATGTTGTGATTGGTTGATATCAGTATACCTAGAAAGGGTTCTCACGGCACAGTCTGGTTGATTTAGTTGGATCAAAACCTTATGCAGCTATGATAAATTTGGAAAATGCCTTTACAATTCCTATCCTTTAATAAACACAGAATCTAACACCAATAGCAGTATCAAAATGCCCAACAATACAAAGGCATGTACAGCGTGTAAATTATGAACATACTTTCTCTGAGGAACCCTTTTAAATGTAAAATAGTAAAATTCATTTTTACTATGCTACATATAATTTACAGCTTACCAGTGCAGAGTGGGTGTCCAGCTATTTTTCTGATACATGTTATAAATGAGTATTTACACATAAATGTATGCACCTAAATTCTTGTATTAATGGATGCTGGCCAAGTTTTAGCTGACTTGACATATGGATTAGTATAATATATAAAGCTAATTTCAGAGTTAACTGCTACTGGTATGTTTTTATTTTTTATGCTTTTTTGTATGTTTAGTATTTTATTATTGGCATAACAGCACTTTAAGAAGATAAATATGACCTAATTAAAAAATGAAATGTTCTATTGCAGCAATGCTTGGTATTGTTTTAAAGATTGCAATGAAACAATAGATCAAAAGCCATTATTTTACTAGCATATTTACATATAAAAACATAATTCTGTAATATGTATACCCACCTTAATCTTCTAGTCCTGAACAAAATCACCACATTCCAGTCTAAAAAAAAACACATTAGTTTAGTATTGTTTTGTAAGATACAAATTATATTATTCAAGATTTTTTATACTTTTCTTAAATTATAAACAGTACCTACATAGTAACCTGTCTTCGGTTACACTTTGAGGCCAGATCACACATATTTATCTGGACTGGAATGTTAATTCCTCCAACATCCTGTATTCTATAACTGTTATCTGCCAGACTGCCACCCCTCTATTCATCTTTTCACTGTCAATACAGATGAATCTCATTCATAGTCTACAGATGAAGCTCATTTCTCTTCTGACAAACTTAAACTAAATAGATGAATTCCATGTATGATTTTATCATTGTTGTAAATGTATAGGGAATGTATCGTATTTCTACATTGTTTTAGCTTAAAAATAGAATAATGTAAATAATCAGTATAATGTGGTATTTTTTTAAAGCTTCTAAATATAAAATTTATAATTTATATTTTTACATGCTGGTAGTCATATTTGTTTAAAACGCACTTAAACCCTTCTTTCTGCTTTGCTGTGCTACACAATGGTGTACTGCTTCTTACAATCCTAGTCTATGATGTAATTTACTACTAAAGCTGTGTAGTACACTTTGAATGCCCAAATGTGTACAAAGCAAAAAAATAAATAAAAAAATAAATGTTTGATTGCATATTCCTGACAGCAAAACAGCTTCACATTTATTTGTTAATTTGCAAAGTGAACATCATGTACCTCTTAAGTAAATCCATCTCTATGAGCCAGGTTTTAGGACTAGGGCTACAATGAGATGTAATCACCTACAATGGTGACTACATGTTTTTGCTGCTAAGAGATTTACTTGTTTATTAACAGTTATTTCATTAGTGTTGTATTGGTTTCGGTCTTCTGCAGAGTACACAACTGCAAACAAATAGTTAATCACTTAGTAGCAAAAAGGAATTGCCTGTGTAGCCCAAGCCCTTGAAGAGGAAAACAATAATTGTAGCAAACCCCTGACAGTTCCCTATGGTGACCAATCTACAAATGTTTATCTTTTTAATCTAGCAATTTTTATTGTAAGTATTCTATGTTTGTTATCAATCAACAAATGTAACAGAAAAGGGAAAGTAGAAACAATCATTATGGATTGATCCTACCCCCTGAACCCATACAATTTTGAAATGATAGAATATATGGATTAACGATTAGTACAGTTGCACAATACAACAGAGATGCATTTTGTATAACCAGTCAGCAGGTGTACGCTACATCTTGCATATCTTTGAATTAGTCTTAGGGACCACAATAAGGTATTCTCTTTTAGTCGATCTTGAATACACAAACAACATATGAAGAACAAGCTGAATGGCTGACACAAAAAAATTGCCAAAAAAATTGTTAAATTATAAGGTTGCATATCATTGAATAAATCAGTAGTTGTAAGCACTACAGTAAGTCAGTTAAGATGTACATTCCCAGAGGTCCCAAACAGCCAGTATACAAAGCTATTCTGAGACATTTCAGGTATTTATGTAGTCAGTCATTTGTAAACTGCTGTAGGATTGGATTAAATACAGCCATCTATCTCCACCACCATAAACTTTAGCAAAGTAGACATAATGGTGCATAAGAAAATTAAGTAAATAAATTAATTATTAAAAAAAAACGTAACTCCTGTCATGACAATAGCACATCCTTGTCACTAGTTAAATTGTGTATTGTAATATAAATGTTGTCATAAATATTTTAATATTAATTAAGGTAAAATATAAATCTTGACTAATTGATCAGATACCCTGTTTGTCCTGCCTATTTGTTGGTTGTAAGATTCACTAATTTGTGCCCAAAAAATGTAGATGACATTGCCCAGCTTTAGTATGGACAGTAAAACTGCTGTAGGATTGGATTAAATACAGCCATCTATCTCCACCACCATAAACGTTAGCAAAGTAGACATAATAGTGCATAAGAAAATTAAGTAAATAAATGAATTATTAAAAATAAAAAAAAACGTAACTCCTGGCATAACAATAGCAAATCCTTGTCACTAGTTAAATTGTGTATTGCAATATAAATGTTGTCATAATTCTTTTAATAATATTTTGGTAAAATATAAATCTTGACTAATAGATCAGATACCCTGCTTGTCCTGCCTTTTTGTTGGTTGTAAGATTTACTAATTTGTGCCCAGAAAATGTAGATGACATTGCCCAGCTTTAGTATGGACAGTCTCTGTTAGGTTTTCTGTAGTGCTTCCATGAAGAGCAATGACACAGGTGCTTCACTCTCACACACTGAGTTCACATATGTTTCCCATATAACATTCCTTTACAGTCAAAGGAAAGAATAGCAGCAAGAATTTCAAATCAGTTACTGACCACACAGACATGTAATACAGAAAGGGTGAAGGTTTTTGTCAGATGATTTATTTCTCCATTCCTTGCTGCTAACATTTAGCCAGGTGCTTGCCTTTTGGTACAAAAGTTATTTCCTGAAACTTAGCAAGTGTCTGAATTAGCATTAGTATGAGATCACAGGTGAATGAGGTTGGTGTACTAAAGGTCCGTACACACGATAAGAAAATCAGAAGTAAAATTTCGTCCAACAAATTGTAGTATGGTGCTTTTGACCGCCAATTACGAATTTTTGTACGACAAAAGCTGAATGTGCAGGCTATAAAATTTTCATCGTACGTTAACACAATGTCCGATTTTCGTTAATTTAGTGCAGTTTTCGTCTGAAAAAAAAATCATAAGTGCAAGACTACGCATGCTCGGAAACGAAAGAATACATACAAAACAATTCAACACATTACATCATTCTGAAGTTGAATTCTTTCTTACGAGAATTTTTGTATGAAAGTAACCTCTTTACTTTCGATATGAGACTAGCATGCAACAAAAAACAGAAGAAAATTTGTCCGATATTCTGATCATGTGTACCAGGCTTGAGGAGTAGCGGCTGTAAACTTAGCAAAGTGAAGGTTCACTGAGCTTAAATAAAAAGATGTGATTATTTCAATCATCCAATCCTATCAAAACAATGTTTTATTTTCATCAAATTTTACTTATACATCATTGGGTATTCAAATTTAACACAGGGTTCTCTTATGCCTCGTTTCCACTGAGCGGATCGGTTTGGGTCGGTTCGGTACGGTACGCTAATTTGAGTGTTTCCATTATGAAAGTGGCCCATACAACCGAACCAAACCGCACCATTCCTGGTCCTGCTTCAGATGTAGGGCCATAGGAAATGGTACGGTGCGGTTAGGGCGGAGCTACTGGCGTCACACGATAGATTCCACTGATTGGCGGACAGGAAAACTTCAATGCTCAAGTCAAATGAAACACCCATTTGGGATCTCCCTTTGTGCACCTCACTAGCTTTACTTTCCACCTATCCATCTCACCATCACCAGTAGCAATTCTGCTACCATTTCAGCAATTTTCACATTTGTCACATGACAGGTATGGAAGATACATCTCCTCACCACCCAGTGTCCATCCACCTACCATGGATTCCCCTCTCTGGCCCGTCTATCCTTCAGGACCCTTCAGCTCCCGGGTGAGACACGTTGTGCCGCCTTCTTACACTAGCCAATTTTTTCCATCAGTGTTTACCTACCTGTGAGTATTGAGCACTCTTTGGAGTCCTCATTATTGGATTAACAATTTTTTCTATTCAAAATGTCTCTTTTTTTATACTGCATACTCCAACATTTTATTTTCTTGTAGATATATTTGGAATCATATTGATCTCTGAAGAAGGGAGATACTGCTCCCGAAACGCGTCAGTTCATGATGTCATATATCCTACTTTCATGCAATTTTTATTTTTATTTATGTAATCAAGTGGCTTCACCAAGATATTTACTATGATGTGATGGAATAACTGTTCATGTTGTATAACATGTTTAATACGCATACACTAGCTATTAAGCTATATCATGTGCTATGGTAGTACATGCTATGAATTTTACTCATGCAACTTGTCCAATTATGCAATAAAAATTAATTATTGTTTTACTCATGCATTATGTATTCTTTGATCTCCAGCCACTAAGCACAACCTCATTTAAAGTCCCGCGGGCCAGTTTTCTCTGTTTCTGTATGCATTTAGGGATGGAGGTGTGCTTTGGTGGTAACCAGACCACTATTCTTTTTTGTACAAGTCAAATGAAAGAGCAAAACAAACACCTCATTTGGTGTAAACCCCGCATGGTTCCTGGTGGCCCGACTTGCAGTGGAAACGCTCACCTGAATAGACCGGACCATTCTAACCCTTCCAAACTGTACCGACCCGAACCGTTCCACTCAGTGGAAACGAGGCATTACTTAATAACATTCACTTTGCAAAGAGAATAGCCTCTATTTCTCTAGTAAAGAGACTCCAATGAGGATGATCCAAATTTGAAAAGGTGACCTGAACTTTTATCACTCCAACATACTTTTTTTAATAAGTGGTGCAAAATTCTACATGCGGTAAGGCTGCAGGCATAGCATCAAATCAAAACCAGTACAAAGTGAATTCTCATTGGTTGCTAAGGGGATTGCACTTTGCACTAAGCATTTTGATCTTTGCCAACAAAATTACTACCATCTCTAGTTATAATAAATAGAAAAATTCTAAAATTTCTATTCCTCTTGTAAACACACTGTTTTTTTTTTCTATGAATCCATTACATTGCTACTTGCCCTGTCCTGCTGCATAAACCAGCCACATATTATTTATTTATGCATGTTTGTCTAATCTCTTTCATTTGCTTACTGTATATTGTATCCTGGTTTCCTTCAAAGGAATGTTATAGAAAGATTTATTGTGTAAATTGAACCCTATATAGCTTACAGTGATCTAAGGCTAACCACAATCGCACCTGACTGTACTGGCAATATTGCTATATTGGTCATTCACATCCTCAGAGCAATCCAATGCACATTAAACATCCAAATGTAAAATGTTCTTCTGTTATTGAATATTCCCACTAGGCATAAACAGATCTTGACTGTTTGTATGTTAACCACTTCCATACAGAGCAGTTAGACACCCTTCCTGCCCAGACCAATTTTCAGCTTTCAGCACTCTCACACTTTGAATGACAATTGCTCAGTCATGCTACACTGTAACCAAACAAAATTTTTATCATTTTTTTCACACAAATAGAGCTTTCTTTTGGTGGTATTTGATCACAACTGGGGTTTTTTTTTTCGTGATATATGCAAAAAAAGGGCAAAAAGTTTGAAAAAAAAAACACTTTTTATTAGTTTCAATTATAAAATTTCACAAAAAATTAATTTTTCTTCATACATTTGGGCCAAAATGTATACTGCTACATGTCTCTGGTAAAATTAACCCAAATTAGTGTATATTATTTAGTCTGTGTGAAAGTTATTGAGTCTAGAAGCTATGGTACCAATTACTGAAAATTGATCACACCAGATGTACTGACTGCCTATCTCCTTTCTTGAGGCCCTGAAATGTCAGGACAGTACAAATACCGCCCAAATTACCCCTTTTTGTAAAGTAGACAGTCCAAGGTATTTAGTAAGAGGCATGGTGGGTTTTTTGAAGTTGTAATTTTTTCCCACAATTCTTGGGAAAATGAAGAAAAATTTTTTTTTCTTTTTTTTCCCACAAAGTTGTCAATTTATAAGCTATTTCTAACACATAGCATGTACACAGCAAAAATTACACCCAAAAATACATTCTGCTACTCCTTCCGAGTATGGGGATACCACATGTGTGAGACTTTTACACAGCCTGGCCACAAAAAGAGACTCCACGTCCAAGAAGCACCTTCAGGCGTTCTAGGAGCATAAATACACATAAAACTTTCTTACTACCTATCACACTTTTCAAGGCCCTAGAGCACCAATACAATGGAAAAGTCCACAAAATGACCCCATTTTGGAAAGCAAACACTCCAACGTATATTCTATGAGGCATTATGGGTCGTTTGAACGTGTCATTTTTTTCCACAAGTTTTTGGAAAATGTGGGAAACAAATGAAAACCTTTTTTTTTTTACACAAAGTTGTCAATTTATAGGATATTTCTAACACATAGCATGTAAATAGCAAAAATTACACCCTAAAATACATTCTGCCACTCCTCCTGAGTATGGCAATACCACATGTGTGAGACTTTTTCACAGCCTAGCCATATAGAGGGGCCCAACATCCAAGGAGCATCATCATGCATCCTAGCCACTTGCCTAGGCCTATTTTTGACATTTGGTGTTTACAAGCTAAAATCAGTTGTTTTGCTAGAAAACTGCTTAGAACCCCCAAACATTATATATTTTTTTTAGCAGAGACCCTAGAGAATAAAATGGAGATTATTGCAATATTTTTTATCACACCGTATTTGCGCAGCGGTCTTCCAAACGCAATTTTTTTGGAAAAAAATCACTTTTTTTAATTAAAAAATAAGAAACCAGTAAAGTTAGCCCAATTTTTTTCCATAATGTGAAAGATAATGTTACGCCGAGTAAATAGATACCCAACATGTCATGTTTCAAAATTGCGCACGCTCACGGAATGGCGACAAACTTTGGTACTTAAAAATCCCCATAGGCGACAATTTAAAAATTTCTACAGGTTGCCATCTTTGAGTTACAGAGGAGGTCTAGGGCTCAAATTATTCCCCTTGCTCTAACGATCGCAGCGATACCTCACATGTGTGGTTTGAACACCGTTTATATATGTGGGCGGGGTTTCCGTATGCATTCGCTTCTGCGCGCGAGCTAACGAGGACAGGGCGCTTTATTTTTTTTTTATTTTTTTTTACTATTTATTTTATTTATTATTTTTTATTTTTACACCGTTTAAAAAAAAAAATTGATCATTTTTATTTCTATTAAAAGGAATGTAAACATTCCTCGTAATAGAAATAGGCACGACAGGACCTCTTTTTTGTGAGATCTGGGGTCAAAAAGTCCTCAGATCTCACAAGTACACTAAAAGATATAAAAAAAAAAAAATTATTATATAAAATGAAAAAAAAAAAAGGACCTTTAAACCGGTTGCTAGGCAACAACATTTTCCGTAGCTCCGGTCCTCCAAGACCATAGAGTCAAGTGAGGGCAAGCTTGCCCTCACTCAACATCCTGTCTGTGAGGATCTGGGACCGGATCATTTTCCCCGCTGCCGGCGGGTCCGGTAAGCGGGGAAAAGGACCGGAACGCGGCGGGAGGGGGGGGGGCGCCTCTTCCGCCATCCCGGAAGGGTGATCCCACGGTGAATCCGCCGCTGGGACCACCCTTATCGGAAAGCCAACCATCCACCGTTTAAAAAAATACCAGGGTTATGGCAGCTATCTGCTGCCATAACACCGGTATTTAGGTTTAAACGGAGGACGTATATAAACCTTTTTGGACTTGGACATGGTGGCTGTATGAAGGGTGACAGGTACTCGGGTACTTTGTTGGGCAGGTGACAGGTACTCTGGTACTGATGAGCAGGTGGCAGGTACTCGGGTACTCCGATAGGCAGGTGACAGGTACTCGGGTACTCTGATGGGCAGGTGACAGGCAGGTGATAGGTACTGATGAGAAGTACTGATACTGATAGATGATACTGTACTGATGGGTACTGATGATCAGTACTGATACGTGATAGGTACTGATGAGTACTGATGAGTAGTGATGGGTACTGATGAGCAGGCAGCAAGTACTCGGGTACTTCAGGCGTCAGGTACTCTGATGAGCAGGTGGAAGGTACTCGGGTACTCTGATGGGTAGGTGACAGGTACTCAGGTACTCTGATGACGGGTACTCCGTTGACAGGTACTCAAAGTACCCGAGTACCTGTCATCAGAGTACCCGAGTACCTGTCATCAGAGTACCCGAGTACCCGTCATCAGAGTACCCGAGTACCCGTCATCAGAGTACCCGAGTACCCGTCATCAGAGTACCCGAGTACCTGTCATCAGAGTACCCGAGTACCTGTCATCAGAGTACCCGAGTACCCGTCATCAGAGTACCCGAGTACCTGTCATCAGAGTACCCGAGTACCTGTCACCAGCCCATCAGAGTACCCGAGTACCTGTCATCTGAGTACCTGATGGGCTGGTGACAGGTACTCGGGTACTTTGATGGGCTAGTGACAGGTGCTCTTTATTGGGGGGGGGGGCAATCAGTGTGTTTGGGGTGCACTATGATTGGTAACTAGCTGTTACCACACTCTCTTCCTCACACAGGATCAGTGTGTGAGGAGGAGAACACGGTGACAGCTAGTTACCGTGTTCTCTGTTGACATTTGTGACCGGCTGTGATTGGACACAGCCGGTCACGTGGTAAAGAGCCAATTTCATTGGCTCTTTACCTAGATCGGGGATCAACTCTGTCCGAGGGACGAGCCTCGTCCCCGATAGCTGCTCTGCGCGCCCCCGGGGGCGCGCATTGCAGAGAGAACGAGCGGCTCGTGCTGGAGCCGCTCATGTGATCGGCTGTGATTGACACAGCCGATCACATGGTAAACAGCCAATTTCTATTGGCTGTTTACCTTGATCAGGGATGGGCTATGTCCGAGGGACGAGCCTCACCCCCGATCGCTGCGCTGCGCACCCCCGGGGGCGCGCAGTAGAGGGGAGATCCGGGCGACGTCATATGATGGCGGCCCGGATCCTTACAACCACTTTGCCGACGTCATTTTACATGAATCGGTATGGAAGTGGTTAATATACTTAACATCCCTCTGCCGGAGCAGGCCCCGTAAAATCCAGAAAATATCCATATTTGTGTGGTAAAGATTAATTGTACCAGTAACAGCAGAATAATACAACCCTAATAAAAGAAAAAAATAAACTACACTGCATTCTTTCATCTAATTGTATTGAATTACTTTCATCCTCTCATAATTCAACCAGAGAAAAAGCAAAAAATTAATTGGGTATATTTAATTCAAACAGAGTTCAGATGGCTAGAGAAGTGCAGATGTCTCCCTAATGATGATAAGCAGGTAGACATCTGCCTAGTCTCCACAACAATGGGACCCATTGCTGTTTCTCATTCCACTCGCCTAATGGCCAAAAAGGACACGTGGTTATCAGCTTTCACCCTTCTTAGTGAAAAGGAGTTAAGAATTAACCAGGTTAAGACAAATTGGGAAATCTCTGTGAGTGATAACAGACACTTCTAATAAATTGAACCACTCGTCCTTGCCTGCTAGGGTATACCCTAAAAAGATTAATCCTTACTTTAGACCCATATTACATGTTAAACTGGGAAACTGGGAATGGGATTGGACAGTCTATAGCTGTCAATCAACATTTTTTGTTTTGGACACCTGTAAATGTGGAAAAAACAGTGGCCGATCACCACTTGCCAATGCATGTTTGCAAAATGTAACAAAAATCTGTATGCAAAAAGCTGTTATATGTTATTTAAAATAATATGTCATTACCCGGGCAATTTAAAGTACAGTAGATATAAACTATAACTGAATGACATTTAAGTAGGCCCTATGTATCATAAATTGTTTTTGACTTTTTCACTCTTTGTTGCATCTTAGAGCTGCTGATCTCCTGCAGCCTCTTCCTGTCTATAAGCATGCACTCCAGTGACATTGCATGGCATTTCTCAGAGTGAGTTTCCTAATGAGGACAAGAGTGGACTATGTCTGTGCAATGTGGATTGGCATGACCATTTGTCATCTCCTTTAGGAGAGCTTGTTATAGGGTCACAATACAGAAACCCAACTGCGAGACAGAGACAGCATGTTTTCACCCAATACCAAAAAGTGTGAGAACTGTAAAACTTTGCTATATTTTGCTACAAAGTGTTATATTTTGTAAAATACCAATAAAATGTATTGAATCAAAAAAGTGCGAGAACCAGGACCTTTATGGCAGGATCACAAGGTATTATTTTAATGAAAACTTTGGATTGAACATTATTAAAATGACTGTTAAATTACTATAACATGTTAAAGCTTTTGTAAGATTTCAGTGTTTGTGTTTACTTATCCTTTAAATACAGCATGTGATAAATAAAGGCATTATCAGAGGTAAATGTCAGTGAAAGTCATACGTAAAAACTGTCACTAGATCCAGAAATGTATGCATCTCTCACTATTTTATATTTGATTTATATGCACATTTCACTATATCCTGATCAAGGTGTCATTTTTCCTTCCCCCTCCCTATTTATCAGCCCACAAAATGTAATGGCAAAAATTGAGTTTTGGGATGTAGGAACAATGGAGCTATGTTCAACTTTACAGGAAAAGTCAAGATTTGCATTTATCATTAGCTGTCTTTCTTTGGGCACATGGGGAGTTATAACACCCCTAATGCAAGTTATTGATGTATCCTTATATTATATATGTAAGTACTATATAGTAAATGTTTTATTGAATGACAATGATAATATTCAATTTACTATTATGTATCTCCTTCAATATGCCCATAGCAGACCTGTATGTACCCACATCTGACAATTGAGCCACAACTTGGCTGTGTCTGGGCTTCCTTCAGGCCCTGGGCATGAGCACTGTGACCCTGACATCCCTCTGTGAATGAGTGTGTTATAGAGAAATGACATTACAGTGTATAAAATAACTATTGTTGCATATATGTATTCTAATAAATGTATGTTCTAATTTGAATGGATTATTTATGCTCCTGAAGAAGTGACCAGGTCGTGAAACATGTAAAGCAGAATCTATGAGATTTATTGAGGACAAGTGAAACCCCGACACTGGAGGATATGTGAATACTTTGATGTACATTTCACCATATGAACGGTTTCATGTATGCAATATGTTTCTCTGGAGAGAATTTACAGCTTGGCCGCGGCTCATAATATTTTAAATAGAAAACGTTTTTTATCCTTGTTACACTGTATACCAATGTTTTAATGCAGATTAACAAAATTTGTAAATTTTTTACATATGTGCCCATAAAGTCCATTATTTTCCTAGTCTTTAACCAATATCCTGCATTTGGATCTGGCACAGTGAATATTTAGGGTACCCATGGGCCCACAAATGGGTACCAGATTCAATTAATTTAACTGTCTTTCTTTGGGATCATAATCATTTTGATGGCTGAAGTATTTTTCATCATTTGCTTCGTTTGGGAAAAATTTAATTTAACACTCCCAAAGGCTTTCAATAGAAGACCGCTCTCATAATACATTTTTTTTCAAAGCATGCTGTTTAGTTTTTTTCTTTTGATTTAACAACTCCATTTACATTATTAGAAAATGGGTGCTTGCATGTCATTCTGCATTCCCATATAATAACATCTGAATCTTCCTTATGGTGGGCAATATTTCAGAATGAGAACTAATAGTCATGTGACTTCAGCACAGTATACAATTTCATATGTTTGACATCAGATGAAGAATTAACTGAGAATTAACTGGCACACTGCAAGGACTTTACCTCCTGGAGTGCTGTAATGCTTTGTGGTATTAAGATTTATTGATTTGAACTTTAACTACATAAAATGATGATTTGATTTATTATCTAGAAGATTCCCTCATATGTTTATAAATGATTCTGGCTATTGAACATAGTGTTTCTATCAATCATAATTAAAGGAAAAATGCTGAGGTTGAAGACAAGGGACAGCCACTGCAATTACTGTGATTCTCCTAACCATTTACTTATAAATTGTGGTATGTAAGTTTATGCATCATGTAGAAATCATATATCACCTTCAGAAAAAGACAGGCCCTTTTCAGAGTTATGTACAAGTATGTAGCTGTTATAAGATAGAAGTTGGTAAATGTAGCTAATCAGCAGTTGGAATGCTGAAATTTCCAATTCATATCTTAGGAAATAACCAACATGGGATAATTTATATAAACAAAGCTAAACATTTTTTTTTTTTTTTTATGCAGTTAAACTGGAACACTATGTGAAACAATGATAACATTTTTCTGCAAAAGTACAAATAAAGGAGCAAAAAATATGAACACAAAGTCGATTTATGTAAAATAGTTTTTTACATAATAAAAGTAGAATAAATAGACAATTCATATCCTGCTTGGTTAGAGGTTTTTTTTTAAAGCCTAAGTGTAACTAAAAAAAAAAAAAAAATAGAAGCAATAGCACAAGGGACATAACTCCCCGTGAGTTAGATGTGTCCCTTGTGCTGATTGCTCTTTAGCTAGAAATCCTCCACCGGCCATACCCCCCCTCCCCCAACCAAAATCTTCTGATGCCGCAGAGGTTAATACAACTAAGGGACTGTCACATTGGGGTTTATTTACTAAAGCTAGAGAGGGCAAAATTAGTAAATTCTGTAAAGAAACCGATCGGCTACCACATTTTTTTGATAAAGCTTAAACAAGCTGAGGTTAGAAGCAGATTGGTTTCTCGTCAGACTTGTGACCAATTTTTGCCCTCTCTAGCTTTAGTAAATAAACCCCACGCTGTCATCAAGAGAGCCAGACTATTTCCCCTAGCTGTTCCATTTATGAATCAAACAGCATCTCTGTCACCTTCTTAGATCATGCATCATTCATAGAAGCTGTAGTAGAGAAAGGGCAGGCATAGTAAGTCTCTCTTTGATGAGAGCCCGTGACAGCCATTAGTTGTATAAAACCCCACTTCTGTGAACTTCTGGTGCAGCAGGGGTTAATACAATGGGGGGTAAGGGACAAAGGTCAAATTCTACTACAAAAGGAAATCAGCATAAGGGACACATCTTACCAACAGTAGGTTGTCCCTTGTTCTGATTTTTCTGTTTTTAGTTTTAGCTACATTGGTCTTTAGTGGAAGAAATGGAATCATGGCCAGACCACCAAAACTCAGCAGCTTAAAGGGTGAGGGGGCTGCATATTAGGGCCCCTGCTGAGGAATTGACGAGTCTTGAGACTGCTACCTCTGTAATTTAGCATCTGTTATCAGTTAAGTGGTTGTAAACCCTCACACATACCCAGTGAAATCAATAGCCTCAGATGATACACAGAGATTAAACAGATCCTCCTACACAGGTTTTACCTTTTTATCTGCAGCCTTCTCTTCTCTACAGCCCTAAAAAGGGCACAAATGTGATAAAAGCCTTCTGCATTTGGGAGGAGCAGAGAGGAGGGGGTGGAGAGGCTGCACTTACACTGTGTGGGAGCTGATTGGAGGTAAGGACCACACCCCCCTCCACATAGGCAAAGGAATAAAGAAACATGCAGAGCTGTATTCTGAATAGACAAGCTTTCTGCTTATGTCCCTCCCTGACACAAATGTTATCTCATGTGTTGGGAAAACTTCTCAGAAGTGAATCATGCTGATAACAGAGGAATGAAGCACCAGAGAGAAATAACAGCTTTGGAGAGAGACAAGTAAACACTACATATATGTGCTTTGTTTATATTTGATGACTGGGGTTTACAATCACTTTAAGTTCATGTTATTTTTTATTCTTTTTAACGGTGTGTATTATCCACTGGCACTATAGAAAGAGGTTTAAATCACAAATATGATCAATTCCTTGGTGTCATTGTGAATTAATGTTATGGCTTCATGCACACTGAACATTTTTTTTGCTGCTCCTAGAAGCATTTTGCATTTATTTTTTTGTTTCCTGCCTCTGCATGTTTGCCTTGGTGTCCATGTACACATAGGCATTTAGAGGGGATTACAGGCAGGGGTGTTTGGAGGCAGAAAAAAAAACCCACAGCCAGTGCTTCCAGGAACAGCATTGACGCGCCTAAACGTGTATAAACACTTTAAAATGCGTCTAAATGTGCCTAATTCATTTCAACGGCCAGATTAAATTATTGTTCTGGGCAATGATAATGTCCAACTGCTCGATGTGCCTAAATGCACCTAAACGCGTTACATGAATTTACAAGCATCAAGTACTTTTTTTCTGCTAAAACTCTGCTACCAGGAGGAAAGGAGTCTAGGAGAATTAGCAAAACACCCATTGGGTATGAGGCTTCAAATTAACTATGCCATGCCATTGCCATGCAATTGATGAGCTCGATGAGATATGCTCATTAACCACTTGAATATAGGGCACTTTCACCCCCCTCCTGCCCGTGCCAATTTTTAGCTTTTACGCTGTTGCATTTTAAATGACAATTGCGTGGTAATGCAACACTGTACGCCAACAACATTTTTTATCATTTTTTTCTCACAAATAGAGCCTTATTTTGGTGGTATTTTGACACCTTTGGGTTTTTTCTTTTTTGCTAAACAAATAAAAAAAGACCGAAAGATTTGAAAAAAAAAAAAAAAATTTCTTTGTTTATGTTATAAAATTTTGTAAATAAGTATGTTTTGTCCTACACTGATGGGCACTGATGAGGCGGCACTGATGGGCACTGATGAGGCAGCACTGATGGGCACTAATAATGAGGCACTAATATGCAATACTGATGCGAACTGATAGGAGGTACGGATATGCAGCATTGATGTGCACTGATAGGTGGCACTGATGTGCACTGATAGGTGGCAATGATGGGCACTGATGGGCACTTATAGATGGCACTAATAGGCAGCACTAATAGGCAGCACTGATGAGGAGGCACTGACAGGCATTACTAATGGGCACTGATTGGCATCCCTAATAGGCACTGATTGGCATCTTTGATTAGCACTGATTGGCATCCCTAGTGGCCACTGGCTGGCATCCCTAGTGGCAGGGTCAGCATCCCTGGTGGGCTCTAGTGGGCATCTCTGATGGCTCTGCACTGATAATCAATGCACTGATTATCAGCGCAAATCACCCCCCCGTCCCCATCAGGAGAGCTGCTGATCACATGGTAAAGAGCCTACGTCATGCTGATGTCTATGGGCGACGTCACTTCCCAGGCATTTCCAAGCCATTGTCGGCTGTCTCTCTTTACACAGCAGCCGCCTCTGGAGACCGGACTAGATCGGCTTCAGAAAAAATATGTAGAGCGATATTTATTTTAAAGGGTTAGATAGATTAGGTTTAGAATGTGGCAATATGTGGAAATAGTTCTGCGCTGTGAACAGAAACAATGGGATTTGGACTGTGTGCGTAAAGGATGCTTACTACTTTAGGAACAAGATATATGAGAATGCTGTGGCAATGGAAGTAAGGAGAAAAGGAGAGGCAGTCATTCACTGTGTCTAGAATCCATATACAGCCAAGTGGTGCTGTGAATGCCGGTTACCAGGGCTGCTGTTAGAAATCGCGGGGCCCTGTACAGACTACCTGGCAGGGCCCCCCCCAAAAAAATATTAAAGATATATTTAGCTAAAATTACAACAAAATCACTATTATCAGACACATATATAACATAACTCACATAATTCCTGCTAAATCTAAAAAAAAAAAAGCTATGTTAAATAAAAAAGAAGATGAGATGAGAAAAATATACAGTCTGTGCAGTTGGAGCTCAGTGATCAGAGAGACAGAGAGAGAGAAACAAAGTTACAATTTACAAATAAACTCCTGAGCAGAGATAAGTGCTGGGAGGGGGGCCCACACAAGGGAGGGGGATTAGTGAGGGACAGCTGTCTCTTTCTCAACAGATAAAAGCTGATAGCAGGGAGAGGGACAGATCAGATTCAGGTGCTGGAGGAAGATTTCTGTATTTGTTGTCCATCACTAATCCCCCTCTCTGTGTGGGCCCCCCTGTGTGCTCGGGCCCCCTACAAGAGGGCTGGTGGTCCCCCCCTATCAGCGGCCCTGCCGGTTACCCCTTGGTGGTGAGTGAGTGCAGCAAAAGAGGGGGCACGTGTGAACACGCCACATGGTTTTCTATGACTTTTTTTTTTACTATTTATTAACTAGGATTTGGCACACTTGTTCAGCGAATTATGGATGTTTATTGAATTTACAGCTGGTATTGAGTTTATGTTTTCAACCAAATATAATATATAAATAATTAATATACTATAACTAATATTATTAATACGTTTTTTTTTATAACCAAAAGCACATATATGTATGTAATTCTTTGACCAACAAGAGTAGAACTGGTGATTTGTTTACTCTTTGTTTCTTTGCACATTTTTTCTGAGGCACATTCTATAGCACATATCAGCACATTTTTTTTTTTACCACACTTACTGTAAAAAAGCAGCGCCACATCCACTCAATAATTCTCTATTTAAGTTTGGAATGTGGCTGAGGGTAGATTTAGCGTTAGATAGGTTTTGGCTGTACCTAATTAAAAGTGTAAGCGTCAAGCACTATTACGCACCATATCTATGGAGTTTAGACTCTTCATGGTAATGGTAGGTCCTTCCAGATGCTCCAGGTTCATTTTAGAATTTAAAAAAAAAGAAAAGAAAAAGAATAAACTGTTTTTCACTCAGAAATTAGCCCAGCAATGTCTGTATGGTTGCAGTAGGGGTGTCATGTTTACATTGAATGTGTTGTGTGGCTTTTTTTAAAGTGTAACTCCACTTTCATGAGGAAAAAAATAGCAAATAAAAAAAAATAATATAGCGTATATAGTTGCGACACAAGTCATAATGTAATTGAATGTTATTAAAAATTACCTTTCCTTTTCAATCTGAGGTCGCTGTATTTTCTGAAAATGCAATGCAATATGGCTACCTGGAGCTGTTCTGTACACTGAATGTATACTGACCATGCCCAAGAAACATAATTTCCTGCTTGTGTGATTGGCTCAACAATTTTTCCAGAAGTCTGCACTAAGATACAAGTCAGATTTCTAGCATACCCTGCAACAAAAATGTAATTTTTGGTGAGATACTCCCAATAAGAACATGTCTAAAGGGATGCAAACCCTGCAGATTTCCTTCATTAGTGCTCTGCAGATGCACAGCTGACTGATAATTATGAATGCACTCCCATTAGACCCACTCAGCACAGAGGCACAGAGGAACACAGAGGGATTTCTTCATAATAACTAAAGGTAGGAATCTGCAACAAAGGTTGTTATAATCCTTGCAATGTACATAGATCACCCAGAATGTTTTTTCTCAACAAAAGTGGAGTTATGCTTTAAATTGTCACACAACACATTCAACGTAGCAGGTGCCTACAGAGCCACATTTCTGAGCATAGGGGATGGGCAAAGTGCGGCATCCTAAAAAATTTAGGAATATGATTTTCTAACTACAAATATATTAGATTTGTATATGAGATGCACTTTTTATTTTAGCTTTTTGAAATTAGGCTGTGTAGACATTTGTGGTTGAATTTAGTAAATTCCCATGCATAGTGGGATATGTATATAAAGTATCCTGCTGCATCTCTAAGGAATAACTGTATAGCAAGCACATTTTTAGCAAATCTGTGCTTTCTTCTTACAACATGTACTTACTTTCTTTTTGTTTCCATATCACCCTGTTTAGCCACCATGATCAAATAAAGGAATTCATGTTTAACCACTGAGTCTCCCTAGCTTAAATTTATACGAGGTTTATGACTACTAACCCACATGTTACAGAGCTGGGAAAAATACCTAGAACCCGCAATGTCATTAGAGAGGAAGGTGGGTGAGCTAAATGCTCCTAAATATTGCATATTATAAAGTATTTTCTTCACTTCCAAGGGCTAAATAAAGCAGCATGGGAGAAAAGAAAATGTGATTATGTGCTGCTTGGGAGGAAGTCAATGAACCCTTTAAACATTTTACCTGGCAATACATGGGCAGATTTTTAACCTATAATTTGAATGTTTCATCATTATTTTCCAAGTAAATCATATCAGCTTCCTTCCAACATGATATTTTTTCTTTTACAATTGAACACACGATCAGCAAAAGGGTAATTCTATTTTCTCCATGCACACTAGCATTTTTTATTAAGCTCATAGAAGCTGTTATTAGCATTTTTATTTCTGCTCCTTGAAGCAAAATATTGTTATCTTATGTGCCCATGCACACTACTTCAGGCTATTAGCATTTTTTGGTTTTTCTTGGAGCGTTTTTTCCAGCAAAAAAAAAAAAAAAAGAGGTATGCTTCTAAATGCTCCTAACTGCTTCTAAATGCTATTAACAGATTTTTTGAGCTTTTTTCGTTTTTTCCTTATCTACTGCACAAACGCTTATAAAATGCTAATGCTCCTAAATTCTCTTAAAAGCTTTTAAATTCTTCTAAAAGCTACTAAAATGCTACTAGAAGCTGGCACAAAATGCTATTATCAGCATTTTTCATCCAGAATTTTTTTTTCTAGCTTTTTTTGAGCTTATGAAAAACAATAGTGTGCACGGAGACTTAAAATTGTTGCGACCTATGGTAAAAATGCTTTTTATGGATCATTCACTATTCATAGTCTTTATGATCACAGCTGGTGAGTTTATCTTTGAAAATACAACTGGTGTTATTTAGCAAGGCAATGTAAACGGCAAAAACCCAATTACCATATATCTTACCTGATACATTTACAGTAGAAATTAGGTCTACACTGTGCATTTTACACTTTATTGAATCTTCTTGTCTCTGGGGTCAATGCAAAATGTAACATATTCATTCAGTTTTACGTTCAACTATAGTAGAAAAACTACCCTATCTGTATTTGACGAAAGAGAACACTTATCATATTTGATTGATTAGATAAATCTTTGCAATGCACAGTTGTTGATAAACCTAAGGAAAATTGTACAATTCGATTGTAATGTGTGGCCAGCTTTACTATGAATTATTTCTTATTCTTAAGGAGACTATAGGCAATTATTTATTTATTGTATTTTAAATTCTCTGGTACTTACAATTAAACATTTCAAAAGAATCCTTAAAATTGAACATGCATTACTTTTGGCTAAGAATAAAGTAAAATGATATTATATTTAAATTCTCCAAGCTCATGCAAAAATATATTATAAATATATACAAGTCACAGAGGAGTCTTCTAAACATATAAAACTGCTGACTAAGCCCCTTTACAAAGATTAAGAAACTCTAATGTGACTTTTATTTTTTTTATAGGAAATGGGTATATGGTTCCCTGTATATTATAAAAAAAAGTAAGAAATCTTTCTATGCATTTATGTATATCACGCAATTTCTTGTACTGTCTCTGACAGTTATAAATCCCATCACAGTACACTTTCAAAATGAGTCATGTAGCAAGTTATAGTACTAGCTTAAACATAGAAGAAATTATTGGATTTCTCATATACTGTTTATGTTTCTAGGTATCACATCCCAAATCCCCAATATAAAATAATATTTTACAGAAATCATAAAATCTTTTTATTATGGATAGATATAATGCATTTGGCAATAACAAAAGAAGAGTCATACCTATCAATATCATCTAAACAGGACAATGAATGCAAGGTGCATCTTCCCTGCAAATAGATCATGTTGGTACTACTATTCACTTGGTGCAACAGAATATACTGTACCGGCGTCCATATTTGAATAGGTTGTAGGCAATCAGTGATGGGTTATAACACTCCTGCAGTTTTGTTGATATTCTTTTAAATATAGGATTGCATATGTGTCAGTTCTGCAGATAACCATGCAGTTCATGAATCCTGATGGTCTATATTCCTGAATTACGTGCTCAGCCAACTGCAACCAAATGTTTAGGTCAATGAAAAATATATTCAACAGTTCTCCTCATCTGATTATCACCAAACCCATCTTTCTCAAAGCCTTTTTACAAAACATAATATATTTTATATACACTGCATGTTATATCAGTATTTTAGAAATTGTGTAGGGTGTATCTGTTGTCACTTACTTAACCAGGTGACATAATGGCAGTGATGGCACTGGAAGTGTCCATTCTATGATCTCCACTGGTTGTTTTGAAGAAGAAAATGCAAAGATTGAATGGAAGCTGACAACCACGTTGGAACAGGCATGGTTACAAAGTGGATGTGTTGGGAGAAGAGTATATCTGTTCACACACTACAAAGAGTGTATACTTGGATGAGACTGAGCAATTGTAGAATCAGAGGATAGGAGTGATGTGGGGGGTATATGCTGATTACATAGACTTTATTTTAACATGTCCACATTACACATTTTACAATATTCTTCTATTAACAAGCCACTTTAAAAAATAACAAATAATTTGCTGCTAGATTGACCATCACTCACCATTGGAAATCACCTGAGTCACCAAAAAATCAGGAACTTACTTCACGGGTAAACACACAATGTCATTTTGAGAAGTTACTAGCTGTTAAAGATCATAGAATGCCTATCTATAGTAAACGATGGATTCACTGGTTAAAGCATCCTAATGCCGCTCCTGGTCTCAAGCCCAATTAGCCTGCTTTGATTTACCACCAAAAGTATTCCCTTTACTTTACCTTTCATATATTCTCTGTTAGTGTCACAAATAACAACTTGTAGAACTATGTACATGGCAGTCTAATATATGGTGGTCCGCGGATGTTTAGCTGTCGGAGGGTCTACCCCCCCCAACTGGACACAGTGTGTACCCATTTTGGGTGTTCGGGGGGGTTGGGGGTGGCCCGATTAGAGAACGGCCATCAGCGACCCCATTTTATAAGTATTAATGCTATTCGTATATTTGGAGTGCTTAATGCTCTAAAGGCTTATCTTCATGGGCATGAAGTTAGATTGCATAACTGCACCTATGTACTACTGGCCATAATATCAATGTTTTATGAGTTTGCTTTCCTCTGTTATTATTATGATTTCCTTTCCCTGTTTGTTACTATTTGAAATAATCTTAATAAAAACTATTTAACAAGAAAAAAAAATAACAAATAAAAACCTCAGATTATGAAAACATGGCTAGTAAATAATTGTATGTGGCTAATTGTACACTGTAAAAGTTGAAGGTACACAAAAAAATAAAGCATGAGGATGGATGTGCTATATAATATCAATAGATAATACATAAAAAAATATTAAGAAATGTAATAAAATAAAAAAAATTTGAATTTAAGAAAATATATGCTTACCAGTTTTCCAGAATGTGGAAATTTTTTAATCTGGCTACTAGTTCACGTGATGCAAATGTTTGCATATTCGCATAAACATCCCCCAACAAAGTTCTGCCACTGTCCAGTCTCAAAGATAATAAATTGGCAGGTGTTATGGCATGTACAATCCAAGTTTAATACCCCAAAAGATACATTTGTATATTATTTTCATTTTGCACCATTAATATAGACGTACCTGAGTTTGATACACGATATGTTTTTACTGGGAAGTATGCAAAGTGCATTGCACAATGATTAGGCACCTGTTGTTAGTGAGGTCAAGGACCAGAAAAAATAGAATTTACAATACCGCCTTTAATCCGTTCTGGCAGGTGGTTATGCAGTCAGAATACAAATATGTCTGACTTCTAATTACACAAGTGCATTTCTTAATGCTTGGTGAAATCTGGTGTCACAACAGATGTAAAATATGTCAGCAGATTATTCTTTTACTGCCTTGTAAAATGCATTAAATCTCTTTTGGTTAAGGGCCCTTTCCTTTCCTGGTGGTGGCTACATTCATATTTTATCTGAAAGCATAAGGTAGCTGTCATTAATATAACTCCTCTTAACATTATGTATACATATTACACTATGCATATTATGTTACCACTGTATTTTTTCCCTTATGAAACTGTGCACTGTCTCCTGTCAATAACATATTTGTCATCCTGCATTACAGAATAACGTAGAGGACAATATGAATAACCTAAGCAGTGACACCTAGAATAGCACTCTTATTTTGGCTTATATTATGGCGATTTCTGCAATGCTGTTTTTGTACCACTTATTTTGGCCTCAGGAGATAAAAAGTATGAACACAATGGAGGTAATTTGTGATATGTGTGATATAGATTTAGCCACCATTACTGCTCTTCTCTTAAAATCAGAAGGGAAGCACCCTTAAATAAGATAATGGGTTTCTTTGGAGGTGGAATGTTGTGGGCACTGCACTCAAATGGGGACCCAGAGAGAGACCTCACTAGTGCCCTCAGAGCTGGGCTGAGGCTGCCACTTTAACGCAAAACTGCCATTAAGGCAGCACTCCAACTTAAAAGCAATTCTTCTCCACAAAGATATTACTGACTCCTTGTAATCTCTGGCCCAAATGTCACATTGTACATGTAGGCAAGTGGAGGTTACTGCTGTTGCAGTGGGAAGTTAGGGGTTAACTTCACTCCTGGATTTTCCGTCTTAACTGTTTTTTTTTTGGGTTCAACCTTCTGGTCCTGTGTGCTATAAAATGGACAGGGGGCCCAGATCCAGAGTGCTGGGAGAAAAGTTACACACACAGTCTGTATGGGAGGAAAGACAGCCAGCAAGATGTAAGAGAATTGTTGGAACTTTCAGTCCTATCTGAAGATGCCAATTCTTGGATTCTGCCAAATATGGACTCTGCCAAAGATGGACTCATTCCTATGCAGAAATGTGGGGGTAGCCACAAGCCTAAGTTAGGGACTAGGGATGTTAGGGAATGTCTGCGCTTTATTCTGAATTGTTACCTGTGACTGCTATCCTGGTAATTTATACTTTAAACTCTTGCCCACCGCCCACCGTAGTATTACTGTGGCAGAGCAGCTCAGCTGGCAAAATCACGTAGTACTACGTGATTGCGTGCATGAGGTTGCGGCGGCACGCGCACGCTGCCAGAGCCGCGCTCCCGCTATGTTTAGACACAGCGGGAGGCGGGCCGCAGGAGGAGTGTCGGCAATTGCCGCTGCCCTCCCGTGATCATCAGGGAAACTGACTGATGACCCGGATATTCTGTCAGACAGGCAGGGAGAGATCAGAGGTTTCAGCTAAGCTGAAACCGCAATCTCTCTGTGCCTGTCACAGAGCCATACCCCCACACAGTGAGCAAGCACTTTAGGCATACATTTAACCCCTTTGATCACCCCCAGTATTAACCCCTTCTCTGCCAGTGTCATTTATACAGTAACAGTGCATAATATTTAGCACTGATTACTCTATTAACCACTTAACGCAAGGTGACGCAGATCTATGTAAGCAGACTTTGCGGTGTTATACCGGGATGATACCTCTAGCTAGAGGCACCCTCCCGGTACCGTGGTTTACAGCCGACGGTCGGCTTTCCGTCAGTAACGACCGATGCGGCTTGGGAGCCGCTCGATCGTTACCCGGGTGAGCGGGAGGGGACGTCCCCCCCCCCTCCCGCCGCCTTCCGTGACTTTGTTCGGGCCTCCCGTCCCACCGGGAGACCCGAGCCCCCAGCCGACACGTCCGCCGGCTGGATGGAGTCCTGATCAAAGCCGGAAACAGCTTTGATCGGGTCTCCGATGATGTAACCCGGAGGTGGCATCCATGACGTCACTTCCGGGTTACTGTGCTGCAAAAGGCGGCAAATTAAAAAACGGCTGTATGCAAAAATGCCGTTTTCGGGGTTTTGCATACATGGAAGTGTAGCGGAGGGGTCTAGGGTCTTATAGACCCTCGATCCCTCCATAAAGAGTACCTGTCACTGCATATTGGTGTCACAAGGGATGTTTACATTGCTTGTGACAGCAATAAAAGTGATCAGATTTTTTTTTTTTAAAAACCTGTAATAAATTAAAAAAAAAATAAATAAATAGGAAAAAAAAAATATTTTAGCCGCCCCCGTCACCGTTAGCTGGCGCACAAAAAAAAAGGTATACGGAAGTCGAGCGCGAATTAAATCGCTGTTCAAACCACACATGTGAGGTATCGCCACGATCGCCAGAGCGTGAGCAATAATTAAAAAAAGAGCTGCACTCTAACTCTAAACTGGTAACCGTTAAAAAAATTTAAAGCGTCGCCTATTGAGATCTCTATTGACCGTAGTTTGTCGCCATCCCACGGGTGTGCGCAATTTTAAACTGTAACATGTTGGGTATCTATTTACTCGGCATGACATCATCTTTCACAATATACAAAAAAATGGGCTAACTTTACTGTTTAGCAAAAAGAAAATTCCCCTACTGGTGGGACTTTTTAGGCATTTGATTATAGCATACACAAATTACGTTTAATAATGTTTATTGAAAAAATTAATACAACAAGTTAAAAGCATGGCAAGCTGTGTAATACATCACATGGAACAGATAGATAATAACCACAAAGCCCCAGGGTGGATATCCGACGCTTTTCGGAATGTCAATAACTTTACTGTTTAGTATTTTTTAAATGCAGTGAAATGTGATTTTTCCAAATTTTTTAAAAAGAAATGGCGTTTTAAAGACCGCTGCTCAAATACCACGTGACAAAAAATATTGCAATGACTGACATTTTATTCTCCAGAGTCTTTGCTAAAAAAATATATATAATGTTTGGGGGTTCTAAGTAGTTTTCTAGGAAAAAATACTGATTTTACCTTGTAAACAAAAAGTGTCCGAAATAGGGCTGGGGCTTAAGTGGTTAATGTCACTGGTCCCCAAAAAGTGGCAAAAATGTCAGTAAGGGGTCCGATCTGTCCGCCACAATGTCACAGTCCCGCTGAAAAACGCTGATCGCCCCATTACTAATAAAAAAATAAATAAATAAAAAGTCCAAAAATCTATCCCATAGTTTGTAAATGCTATAACTTTTGCGTAAACCAATTAAAATACGCTTTTTGAGATTTTTTTTTACCAAAAATATGTAGCAGAATACAAATTGGCCTAAACTGATAAAAAAAAAAAATTTTTTTTTAATTTTTTTTATTGGGAATGTTTTATAGCAGATAGTAAAAAATTTGAACCACTGCGAGTTTCAATGTAAAGTTAATGACAACCCAAGATCGGATTGCAGATCGCAGTGCGAACTGTGAAATGGTACAGGAATTGGATCGTATGGGTGTGAAAAAAAAAAAGGGTCCTGCACCATTTTGTTCTGAATGCGATGCGAAATTTAGCCATACAAACTGTATGGCTGAATTTGCATCGCACAGACATCGCATGTGATCTGCACAGAAATGCGGTGCAAATCACATACAATAGCTGTGATCGCACCAGTGTGAACCCAAACTCTCATTTTTTTTCTATTAAAATAACAAAAATACCTCTACTTACCTGCTCTGTGCAATCGCTTGCACAGAGCAGCCCCGAAGCTCTTCTTCTGGGGTCCCCTGCCGGCGCTCCAGGCCCCTCCTCTTCATCCCTAGGCGCTCGCTATTGAAATAGACAGCAGAACTCGGATCCATCCCCTGCTCCTGTGTCACTGGATTTGTTTGACATCAGCAGGAGCCAATTGCTCCTGCTGCTATCATTCTGTCCAATGAGGAGAGAGATAGGAGATAGGATAGGGGGAGGGAGATAGCGGTCGTGCACATTTCGGATCAGTTAGGGCTCAGGAAAGAAAAAGGGGGGGTCTGAGGGGAACTGCAACACAGAAGGTTCTAATAATGGCAGCGATCATCAATTTATAGTGGGACTTCAATATTGCAGCAGACAAATCGGACACCTAACTGACACTTTTGACACTTTTTTGGGGACCAGTGACATTATTACAGTGATCAGTGCTAAAAAAAATGCACTGACACAGGCTGGGAAGAACATCAGGGGCATTTAAAGAGTTAACTGTGTGACTTGCTGGTGATTCAATGTGGTGGGGGAGGGGCTTTTACTTGTGAAAGCATGGATTGGCATTCCTGCTTTACAGAAACACTGGATCCATGCCTTCTGTACTGACAGAATGACAATCTGCCTGTGTACAGAGCGATCAGTGGGTGCCGGCAGACATTGAGTACACGGGACATGCTGATCAGCCCCTGCTGTGTAAAATCACAGCAGGAGCAAGCGGCCAGCGGCGCGCACTCACACCCAATACCTGGAAGCACAGGATCACTTATATATATATATATATATATATATATATATATATATATATATATATATATATATATATATATGTGATCCTTCACAGCACAACTGCCCTGTAGCAGTAAATGAAATAAAGTATGTGTTTAAATTCTAAAAAAAAAGTAGAATGGGACTAATATCACAATTTCTTACCAAGGTAGGAAAGGCATATGCTTCACACCTGTATGTGTACGTATGGGTATTTGTCACTACAGGATCAATTTGCAAGCAGCAGTGCATGATATTGTACATTTGCCATGACAAAATCTTGCATTTATGCACACGCAGACTGGAGTATACCTTCAAAGTATTGACTTGTCTGGAATGATCTCTTGTTAGATTTGTGATTTTGGTTACTGCAAGTTAGCATCACGTTTTACTCACCAGTTTGATAAGACAGCACTGCTACCTGCTGGCCATAGGCTAGTGTAGCAGAACACAGGCATTAAGCATAGAACGAAAAACTCTAGTAATATCATAGTAACAACATAACACTAGTTTTGTTGAAAAAAAAATCCTTTAGGTGAACTATATACAGTATATAAATTATGGGGAATTTTTGCAGACATGCTCTTTTCTGTTCTGAAGAAGCAGTTGTTTGTTTCACTATGTTCCTTATTTCTGAATAGGAAGTCTTACTTCGCTGTAACTACTCAATACAATCTTACTGTTGGAATGAGAAAACAAGCAATGTTTTCATCCCTTAAAGTGATTGTAAAGTCTCTTTTTTTATTCTTTTTTATACCAAACATGTTATACTTACCGCCTTTGTGAAGTTTGTTTTGCACAGAGCAGCCCGGATCCTCCTCTTCTCAGGTCCCTCTTTACTCCTCCTAGCATCTCCCTCCTGTCTAGTGCCCCCACAGTAAGCAGCTTGCTAGAGGGGCACCCGAGCCGAGCTACAGCTCTGTGTGTCCATTCAGACATGGAGATGAGGTACGGCCTTGCCCCCTCTCTCACCTGATTGGCTAACTGACTTTGTTTGACAGCCATGGGGGCCAATGGTGCCACGTCTGTGTCTCAGCCATTCAGGAGGGAGAGTCCCGGACAGCCGATACACTTGTGGACAGCGCTGGACAGAGATGGAGCTCAGGTAAGTATTAGAGGTGCTGAGGGGTGCTGCTTTACACAGAAGGCTTTTTATCTTAATGCATATAATGCATTTAGTTAAAAAAAACTTTCTGCCTTTACAACTCCTTAAAGCCCAGCTTCAGACATAATTATTTGTAAATAGAGAGGGGAAGGCTACAAGTGGTATTCAACCCAAAAAAAAATTTTCTTTTTTTCGTTTTTTTTTTAACCTGTATTTTCACCTGGTAATCCAGCCTGTTATTTTTCAACTTCATTTGCCAAGCTGTCCAACAAAAATGACAGTTAGAGGGTTGAAACAAACCATTTACCACTAACAAGGATGTTTACAACGATCCTCTTTTATTAATTTACTGTATATAAAACCTTTATCCCAATAGGGAAAAAAATGTGGCTGTAACAGCTTAACAAATTTTAGTTGAAGTTCAGATTTAACTGGTTGCCGACCGCCCGCCACAGTTATACGGCGGTAGGCAGCCGCTGCCAGGCAAATCGCCGTAGCTGTATGTCGCTCTCGTACACGGCACGCTCCTGCCCCCCATTTGTCAGCAGGGAATAGGATCACATGTCTCTATGGTCATTTCAAAAGCCACGCCCCCCATAGTTATAATCACTCCCCTAGGCTCACATTTAACCCCTTGTTAACCCCTTCCCTACCAGTGTCATTATTACAGTAACAGTGCATATTTTTAGCACTCATTACTGTAGTAATGTCATTGGTCCCACCAAAAGTGTCAAAAATGTCAGTCAGGGGTCCGATCTGTCTGCCGCAATGTCACAGTCCCGAAAAAAATCACAGATACCTGCCATTACTAGTAAAAAAAAAAAAAAAAATTAAAAAAAAACAATAAAAATGACAAAAATCTTTCACGTAGTTAGTAGACGCGATAACTTTTGTGCAAACCAATCAAAAAACGCTTATTACCAAAAATATGTAGCAGAAAACAAATTGGCCTAAAATGTTAAAAAATGTAGATTTTTAATTTTTTTTTTTGAGAATGTCATATAGCAGAATGTGAAAAATATTGTTTCATGACAGACTCCATGGCAGCATACGTATCGGGTTTGGCCCCGCCTTCAAACCTACCCATAGGACATCACTCCCATAAATCTTTGCACCTGTTCAGCACACATGTTCCTTTTTTGTCCTCCAAAGGATTACCTGTATCCTACCTGAAGATGGATCCCAGGAGATGGATGACTCTACCAGTCGGGTATTGAGTTTCTCCAATAAGCCCCAGCTGCTGTGGGGTATGGAGTAGGGGCGAAGAAGTATGCAGCCTTTGGCCAAAAAGCCCAGCTGCTGCGGATGGCCGGTACCCTAGAATATGCTAAGTCCGGTGTGTGTCCGTCCATCCCTGGTGGCCAGCGGTTCGCGAGTACCCCATTTATTTGTCTAATCTCCATGGCAGCTATTGTTGTATTTGCTGAATGGCTGTGTGTTACCTGTATTTTTTTCCTCTGATGTTCCCTGGTGGCTAGCGGTCCGGGGCCGGTCAGTGTCTTCCTGACCAGCCACCGGTTCGGTGCGCTACTGCGCCTCGGGAATGAGGCTTGGTTCTCGTGCATGTGCGGTGGCATCCCGGCGCATGCGCAGTGAGATTTCGGGTGGCGCCCGCTGATGACATCACCGAGCGCCATATTTAAACTCCTAAAGCTGTCAGCAGAGTCTGTGTAATTTACACTCTGCTGCTGTAGGACGCTTTGGTTGTTACCAGCTCGGTTTTGCTTTCTGGAAGGAGGTTTTTTCCCTGCCGCTCTGCACTAGAGTCCACCTGGTTTCCTGGTGAGTAGCTGGACCCCAGAATTGGGAGCCATCCCCCTCCCCCCCCCATATTGCTTCCTTTCTGACATCGTTGTCCAGCTCATCTCTGTAGGTCAGCACCAGAATGGAAGCCTCTCCGCCCTTCGGTGGTCAGCCCGCCCTTAACAGGTACTAGGGGCTTTTGGGGTTTGGGGTGTGGGTTAGGGGGGGGATTGGAACATCTCTTATGTTCCTAGCTTCCTGTTTGTGTTTCTTTGTTTCCTTGTTTTTTTTCAGCCCTTCCCGCTCAGAGACTCGTCACTCCTCTCAAAGGAGCGAACGGCGTTCAAGTCCACACCACCGTCACTCTTCAAAATCTGCTCGGAGGTCCCCATTGGGTTCCCAGCATCATAAGAGAGCGTCCACATCATCTGGCCACTCACGTAGACCTGAAAAAGCAGGTTTTTGGGGTTGTGGCGCTCGGGTCCCTGAAACTAAGTCCCTGTGCGATAAATGTTTTTCCCAGGCTGCGGGAGAAAGGGACACCTCAGACCAGCGCCTTGAAGCCCTTGTTAAGAGGGTCGTAAAGGACTCCTTGGCCGAACTGGGTGTCAGTCAGCCCCAGGGCTCTGTAATAGCTCCTCCAAGCCCTTCACCTGGGATGGTTCAACCGCAGGAAGACTTTGAATCTGCTCATACAAGTCATCAATCAGCACTCCTGTCTGATAGTGACTCTGAAGTTGAGGACCCTTGTCTGGGCTTTGAATTTGCCTTGGTTCCTTCCCTGGTAAAGGCGGTCAGGGAGACCTTAAATTGGGAAGATTCAGCTGTTCCTCCTCCCAAACAAAAGAAATACTTTAAACAGCTCAATAAGGAACGTCTTAATTTTCCTTTCCTGGGAGAGTTGGGAGAGATCATCTCAGAGGAATGGAGTAAGGTGGAGAGGAAGAACTCCTTGGTCTCAAAAATTTCTAGATTGTATCCGTTTAAAGAGGAAGATGTTAAAAATCTAGAGTCTCCCCCTCTAGTGGATGCAGCAGTCATGAGACTGGTTAAGCATGTGACCCTCCCATTAGAGTATACGGTCTCTTTTAAGGATCCTTTAGACCGCAGAATGGACTCGGATCTGAAGAGGATCTATTTGACGGCAGGTATGGCCTGCAAACCGGCCCTGGCCTTAGCAGCTCTCTCCAAGGCTATGGAGTCATGGGCCGATGTAGTAGACGAGTCTGTCAGAGCAGTGTCGGAAGAAGTGGCCAGGAGTTCCCCGATCCAGGAACTTAGGTTGGCGTCGTCGTTTCTTGGGGAGGCTTCCATAGATCTAATCTGCCTGTTAGCTAGAGTTATGCTGTCCTCAGTTACAGCAAAACGGGCTTTATGGCTCCATCCTTGGGTTGCCGATCCGGCTTCCAAACAAGTTTGGTGCCGTATTCCCTTTGAAGGGTCCTCCCTTTTTGGGAATAAGATTGAAGAGGCCATAACTCGGGCTACGGGCGGGAAGTCTGGGTTTCTTCCCCAGGATAGGCGCCAGTTCAATGTGAAGAAGGGGCAGCCTAACAGGAAGTTCGTCCCAGATCGGGCCAGGGAGGCTCGTACATGCAGGCCTGGACGAGAATTCAGCCGTAATTGGAGGTCAAGACAATCCTCCAGAAGGACCTCAAAGAACGTTTCCTCTGGTGACCGCAAGCCCACTAATTCTTTTTGAAGTTGGGCCCGCTCTGGCATGTCGAGTAGGAGCACGTCTACTCTCCTTCCGTCATGTCTGGGCGGCTTCGATTTGGGACCCCTGGACTGTCAGGACGGTGTCTTCAGGTCACAGATGGGTTTTCAAAGAAACCCCCAGTTCAAGATTTCTGCCTACTGCTCTACCATCCCTAGGAGAGAAGCGTCAAGTTCTGCTTTCCTACGTAGAGTCTCTGGTATCTCAAGGGGCCGTCATTTCAGTTCCAGAATTCGAACGAGGCCAGGGAATCTATTCTCCGCTTTTTCTGGTCCAAAAGAAAAACGGGTAATGGAGGCCAGTTATAGATCTGACTTTCTTAAACCAGTTTATAAAGAAGGAAAGATTCAAAATGGAGACCCTGCTATCCATACAACAAGCAGTACAGCCGGCCGATTGGATGGAGTCCATCGACCTAAAGGATGCCTATTTTCATGTCCCTGTGGCAGAAGGATTTCAGAAGTATCTCCGGTTCGCCGTGGGCGACTCACATTTAATATTTACCTGTCTCCCATTCGGGCTTTTCACATCTCCACGGACCTTTTCAAAAGTCTTGTTGGCTGTGGTAGCCCTGTTAAGGACAGGGGGGATTCGGCTCCATCATTACCTGGACGACCTCCTCCTTCTATCTCAAGACAGAGACCAGTTGATAGATCATCTAAATCAGGTCGTGTCTACTCTCCAGAGGTTCGGTTGGCTACTCAACGAAGAGAAAAGCCACTTGACTCCAACACAGTCCCTTGTTTACCTCGGTGCCCTGTTTAACACAGCGAGGGCGACAATCTCTCTGCCAGAAGAGAAAGTAGGTATAGTCCGGGACAGAGTTCGCTACGCCCTCTCATCTTCCCATCTTCAAGCATGTCAATGCCTGAAGGTGATTGGGACTATGGTCGCAGTAGTCCCTATGGTGAAGTGGGCCCTGTGGAGGATGAGACCCTTTCAGAAGGGATTCCTGCAACAATGGGATGCATGGCACCTAGATCAGCCTATTTTTCTGACTCCAGCCATGAGAGCGAGTCTCCCTTAGTGGCTGTGCAGAGATCACCTGCTGAACTGCCACTCACTGAGACCGACTCCGTGGGTAGTGGTCACCTCAGACGCCAGCAATACAGGCTGGGGCGCCCACTGTCTTACGGAGGTGGCTCAGGGCAAGTGGAGTTTTCCTACTCAAGGGATAGTATCCAATGTCCTGGAACTTCGGGCAGCATTTCAAGCTCTGCGGGCATTCTTTCATCTGACAAAGGGTCTACCAGTAATGCTAAGGCTGGACAACACCTCAGCAGTAGCCTACGTGAGAAGGCAGGGAGGAACGCGCAGCTGGTCCCTGCTGAAAGAAGTGGAGCCTATCATGTCATGGGCACAGAGAAATCTATCGGATCTGTCGGCAGTCTAGGTTCCAGGAATCCAGAATGTCCAAGCCGACTTTCTGTCCCGAGTAAACCTGGACAACAACGAATGGTCTCTCCACGGGGAAGTATTCAGCTGGATTCTGTCATTGGGGTTCTCCCCAGATGTCGACCTCTTCGCCTCCCCCTGCAACCACAAGTTGGTGAAATATTACACGAGGTTCAGGGATCCCCAGGCATTCGGGGTGGACACCCTCTCGGATCAATGGAGGTTCCACAGAGCGTATGCATTCCCGCCAGTACCAATAATATTACAATTCCTTCGGAGACTCAGGTTGGAGGCAGTAGAGATAGTGGCGGTGATTCCCTTCTGGCCCAACAGGCCATGGTTTTCCGTTCTGACACTTCTCAGTGTTCAAGATCCAATTCCGCTGCCCATCAGAATGGATCTGTTGTCCCAGGGGTCTGTGCTCCATCCATGCCCTGCTCGTCTACATCTGAAGGTATGGATGTTGAGAGGAGGAGGTTGCAAACATTAGATTGTCCTGAAGAAGCAATTTCTACGCTCCTCAGTGCCAGAAGAGACTCAAGAAATAGGGTCTACCAAAGAATGTGGTCAAGATTCTCCTCACAGTTGGCTGCAAGACCTGATCCTCAGTCTTCCATTAAAATCCAGGATGTGCTGAGCTTCCTGCAATCAGGTTTGGATCTCCCACTTTCAGTGAGCTCTCTCAGAGTCCAAGTATCAGCCATTTCAGCCTTCACGGGTATTTCTTGGGCTAGTCATACCAGTTCTTTAAGGGAGCAGTTAGAATTCAGGCCTCAAAGAAAGCCAAGGTTTCCCAAGTGGGACCTTCCTTTGGTGCTGGATTTCTTAGCACATCATATTCAGGACATGTCTGAGTCCCTTACCATCAAAGAGCTTACTCTAGTGACGGTCTTCTTAGTGGCTGTGACTTCGGCAAAGAGAGTATCAGAGATTGGGGCCCTCGGGGCACAAGAGCCCTTTTTTACATTCTTTCCTGACAGAGTGGTACTTATTCCCATGTTGGATGCGAGACCAAAAGTGACATCGGTCTTTCACGAGAATGTTGAGATCATGTTACCTACCTTCAGACAGGAGGAGGACTCTTCGGTTCATCCACTGGATGTTGGTAGCTGCATCAAAAAGTATCTGGATGCCACATCTCCCTTCAGAAAGTCGGAATACCTTTTTGTCGCCTTTCATGGCAAAAATAAAGGCTCAAGAGCCTCTACAAGGTCAATTTCCTCGTGGATCATTCAGGCCATCCAGTAGGCTTATAGGGCTAAGGGCTTGACCCCTCCAGCAGCGGTTACGGCTCACTCGACGCGGAGCGTGTCTACTTCTTGGGCAGTCTCCAGACACGTAGCTCCTGATGTAATCTGTAGAGCAGAAGCGTGGTCTTCTATCAATACCTTTTTATCTCACTACTGTGTTGAGCCAGCGGCTCTTTCTTCTGTAAATTTTGGTTTGCAAGTCTTGTCTGTTGACAAAGTGAATTAAACTTTTTTCTGTTCAGCACCTGCCCACCCTGTTGTGTACGGCGAGTTATTTCCCGATACGTATGCTGCCATGGAGTCTGTCAGGAAAATGGAAAATTTATATCAAATACTTACCGTAATTTTCCTTTCCTGATGGACTCCATGGCAGCAGGAGATCCCTCCCAGATTCTGTGTGGGATAGTTACAGAACACTTGTGCTGAACAGGTGCAAAGATTTATGGGAGTGATGTCCTATGGGTAGGTTTGGAGGCGGGGCCAAACCCGATACGTATGCTGCCATGGAGTCCATCAGGAAAGGAAAATTACGGTAAGTATTTGATATAAATTTTCCATTTTTTTTTCAAAATTGTCGCCCTTTTTTGTTTATAGCGCAAAAAATAAAAATCACACAGGTGATCAAATACCACCAAATGAATCCTATTTGTGGGGGAAAAAGGACATAAATTTTTTTTGGGTAAAGCATCGCACGACCACGCAACTGTCCGTTAAAGTGACGCAGTGCACAATCGCAAAATAGGGCCTGGTCAGGAAGGGGGCAAATCCTTCCGGTCTTAAAGTGGTTCATTTGTTAGTCAAGTCCATCTAAATCTGCTAGTGAATCTAACACTACCTTCTCCGAAGACTGACAATGGTGCTATCTCTGCTGTCTCTGCTGCTCCTTCATCCAGAGCAGAGATGTCCTATGACCCTAACCAGATCACCAAGTAATTATATAGGGTAAAATCCAAAATTAAGAAACGAATGCAGCCACCACATTTAAGGATTGGTAAATTGCAATATATTACATTTTAGTTTTCGCTTTAAAACCTCTATTTTTGTTTCCGTTGCTGTCTATGACTTTACTGAGGATATTTCACTCATTGTTTGTCAGGGTGACCCCACTATAACATTGTAGCAGAATGCCTCTTTACTTACTATGGTCAGATGCAGGCACAAGCAGGTTCACACTAAAACACGGAGAGGAAAAGGCAAGTTCCGTGCACGTTTCCCACACCACAGGTAAACACGCTGACCTTGCGGTCTGAATGTGGGTGCCAATGTATTGTTAATGGCACCCTAAATGCATATTGCAAAAACAGGGTTTTTGGGGGCACAAAATTGTATGGTAACACAGTACCCTGTGGTTTGGTCGAGTGCGTTCTGAAACAATTTTTTCCATGGTTCAGTGCTTTTTGTAGCCCATTCAAATGAGTGGGCTGCAAAACTGGACCACATGGGAACATTCAAGAATTTCATAGGAACGCACACGTCTGACTATGCACATTCCAGCGTGAAGCGGCACTAACTTATTTTCCCATAAATTCTTGGAAAAAAAAAATAAAAAAATAAATTCTTGGGTTCCTGCATATGCCCAGGAAAGCTATGTTTCTCTGTTTCCCTCACTCAGCAGCTTTGAGAGGACACACCGGATGGGGCAGAGGCAGCTGGGCAAGTGATCTGCAGCCAGGTGGGAGGCTCTCCACTGTCAGAGCAGGAGCCTAATAGCACACAGCCTAACCATAAGACCCTGTTATTTTGGGGAGCATCTCCCAAATAGGTACCTTAGCACGGCAGTTTAAGTAAGCTGGCCCTTTGTCCTTGGATCCCTGCGGGGAGAGCCTTCTTTTTCCTGCACGTGGGGGTACCTTTTCACCTGGAGTGCGCTTATCAATGCCCAGGACCAGGCTTAGACTGCAGTCATGTGAAGAATCTTGAAGAATGAAGAACATTAAGGCAGATCTCTAACTTAAATATGAACCTTCACTGTGTGCAGCAATAAAGTGAAGTTCCTCTGAAAAGCAACTTGTCCCATGTCACTACATACTGTAACCTGCATGTTGCATTAGGAAGGATGCAATTCCACATGTCCTGCGTACCTCTGTTACCTCACTCTTAGTAACAATGGGGTAACGCCGAGCCCCTAGCATGGACCTAATGCATGCTCTCAGTTAACTCTTCTCTTATCGTACCTCATAACCAGGCCATAGATCTCTGTAACATGGGTTCGGATCTGGTGCTATTGGATACCAACTGCTAAGGAGGGAGTCAAACATCGATCCCCCCCTGCAGGACCTGTCACCTTACCAGGTACCACGCTTAACGACTGGTTGTTGTAGCTTTTTCCTTCCCTTGGTTACGAATAGCAACTACACTCCTCATCTTGTCCTGCCGAGTTAACCTTTTGTAGTAGTGTTACTTCAAACCCCATACATGCTCTACAGGCCCTGGTTCTTTAGATATGCCAGAACGCACATGCACCCCTTTGATTAACTTTAGACCAGTATCATAATGGTTAATATAACTTTACTGTAAAAATGCAACATGACAGTTCAAAATGAACAAAGTCCTGTCCCTCATCCAAGATAATGTAGTGACCCAGGCATACCTTCATGAAGTGAGAGTCCATAACAGTATGACTTGGATGTTCTCTGCAAGTTCCGGTTTTTCAATAGCTCCACTGGCCATGATTGCAGGTGATGCTGCCACTCCTGAGTCCCCCGCAACCTGCCTTTTTGTACCTCAGATGTCCCCCTTTTAATAGCACAGATGGGTTGGCCAGGACCAAAAGCATGGGAACTAAACTAGAACATTTAACCCATTCCTCAGCCTGGGCCGGCTGCTGAATAGCTAACTGTGTACAAGTTTTTCAAACCACCTACATCCCTCTAGCTGTTTTCTTGTGTAACCAGAGCTACCCTGAACTTCACTGAGAGGGATACCTTTTTTTGAGGACAACAGCAAGTAGCTATTAGTGTTATATACTATTGTAATAAAATAGTGATTCTCAGCATGACTCTGTTGTTATAGAGTCCTATAGAGACTATGCGATGCAGCTACATGTTATCCTGATTGTGCCACAAAGATATTGCTGTGAAGATTTCATGTTTGTGCAATTTTCATAATCTGTTTTGCATGAGTATGCATGTTCTTATCATTCTGAGCTTTTTGTGCATTATTAATTCTAACTTTGCACCTTTAGTAAACTGCAAGTCACAGCTTCTCGTTGACTGATCATTGGGACAATTATTCATCTTGTTATCAGGGCAGTAAATAAGAAGAACCACAGCCACTGGAACAGGAAGAAACGGGCATTAAAAGCAACTTGACTACTGTTTCCCTACCCTACTAAAATGCATTTTTATTACTGTCTCTGTCTGGATAGTTTTCCCACTACTTCCTGTCCCTCTGACATTCTGTCATGGGCTGCAATAAAAACTGGAAAGAAATTCTAACCCTTCCCTTCTCTATTCAAAACAAGAAAAAAAATATTGGTGTTGGGGTTGATGGAGTAGATGAACAAAAATAGAATGCCTATTGCAGAAATTTGTGTTATTTAAAATAGTTTTGTAATATTTATATTACTATATTGGTTTTACTATTACAATTTAACTTTAGTATTTAAAATTATTGACCAAAGTTTGACTTCTATGTCAGTGTAGACGTTTCCGTGTAGGGACCCTGCTTTAAGCTAGAGTGTCCCTAATTGAATCCTGTTTGCTTTGTGCAGTTAGGCTGTTGCCAGATTGGCCTTTGTTTACTTTGTTTTGCTTTTTTACAATATGGCTATTTGGAGGAATCGTGTACAACATTGTGTGCATAGAACAACTCAATTTTGCCATATTGCAAGAAAAAAACATCTGAGTTTGACATTTTTAGACAATTAAAGTGTGTAGCTTGAAACAATAAGATAAATCGAGTTAAATGTTTGGCTCCTAGACAGGAGGAGTTTTAGACAAAACTAGGCCATGGGCAAATGTGAAAATGGGGACCCCATATGCTGAAATTCTGTACTGTGTGACATAGTTGTCTCAACAGAACAAGGGGTCTACATATAAAGCAGTGTTGCCAACCTACCAGATTGAAGCTTACTGACATGACACCCAAAATGTATTGGCACAGCCAGTGGTGTATTTAGGTATTGTGCTGCCCTAGGCCTGACTAAACATGTGCACCCCCTAATTTAAATATGACCCACCCCTTCCTGTAAAGGCCACACCCCTTCCTGTTTACGACCCACCCTGTCATCTGTAAACCACAGACCATAACCACAGTCTATCAGTGTCCATCAGCATAGCTTCATCAGTTCCCATAAGTTCAGCCTCATCAGTGCAGCCTTATCAGTGCCGCCTCTTTCTGCCCATAAGTGCAGCATATCAGTGTGGCCTCATCAGTGGTCACCAGTGCAGCCCAGTCAGTGGCCACCAGTGCAGTCTTATCAGTGCCCATTAGTACAGCCATATGTCACAAGATTAGTAAGATTGATCTTTTAGGCTATTTGGACTTGTGTTTGCCGCCACTGATTGTAATTATAGGATTATTTTACTTATTTGTATAATAAATAGGAAGTGCATAGTCATTATACAAATAATTAAATATTTTTTTTGCTGCCCCCCTGAAAAGTGCCTCCCTAGGCCTGGGCCTTGTTGGCCTAGGCCAGGATACAGCACTGGGCACAGCCACATTTGTACTTCCAAAAGTTACAAAATGACAGGTTTAAATGCAGATTTCAGTATTTAAGCCACAAAGAAGTACAATATGCAATTAGCAATCTAATTTAAGGTAGATATTAAGGCAAAATATATATTTCTTGTTTTATTTTTGATAGAGTAAGTAAGTAGCATAGGCACAGGACTCAGGAGGGCAAGAAATTAGAATGATCCCACAGACCCGCATACAAGGCTCCAGCTGCTCGGCTCCCTTGCTTCATTACATCACATGACATGCTCAGGCACCACCTCCTCCAGACCGCCCCCCCCCCGGCTACCCGAGCACACTGTAGCAGGCACTCGGATGGGTATGCGCAGTTCCAAGCCAATCATCACAGCCATATTTTTAACTGCCAACTTTTTCCTAACTGGCATTTACTGGCAGGAGAAAAGTACCTGTTTTTTATTGGCTGCCAGTAATAATACTGATAGTTGGCAACACTGATATAAGGCAATATGTTGGTGCGTGTACAGTATGTATGTAAAGGGAATTAGGGAGGTTTACAGAACATGAGCTTCTGAAATTAGCACCATATGTACCCATTAATCAGAAAGATTCCACCTCCTCAGCAACAATAATACTTAGTAGGTGCTCAGGTCCTCAAAGTGATTGTAAAGGTTTTTTTTTTTTTTTTTTGTAGAATAATAAATGTGTCATACTTACCTGCTCTGTGCAATGGTTTTGCAAAGATTAGCCCCAATCATCTATTTTTTGGTCCCCGCCGGTGCTCCTGGCTCCTCCTGCCTTCGTATAGGCTTGCTATTGAGCATGCGTCGATTGGCTCAGCCCTGCCCTCTGCTCTCTGCTCATAGACTTTGATTCATAGCAGTGGGAACCAATGGCTCCTGCCACTGCTGAGCCTCCTGTGAGAAAAGGGGGGGAAAGAGCAGCGCTGCTGCAGATGGGCACATCGCAGGATCGAGATCGGGCTCAGGTAAGTACTTTGTATTTAAGGGGGGGGGGGGCTGACATGGAAAGCTGTTTTACTTTAATGCAGAGAATGCATTAAGGTAAAACCTTTTCCAATGACAACCACTTTAAAGCCAACTTGGCAAGAAAACATAGCGAGAGAGTAAAAGTGTGTGACAAATGCTGTGGTGTGCAGTTTCATAGGAATGTCTTCTATTACAGTGTTTTTCAACCTTTTTTGTGCAAAGGCACACTTTTTTCATTAAAAAAAAATCACGAAGCACACCACCATTAGAAAATGTTAAAAAAAATTTACGCACAGTGGAGTTGGTTTGTTTGCATCTCCGGTGAAAGTAAATCCAAATGAAATATAGCTTTCGCTATATTGCCTTATGCCAGAGAATTTGCTTGAACTAACCATCTTTGCTTTCTTTTGATCCCCACTCATACTTGGGCTCTCATCTGGCTCTGAATTTTGTTCAGAGTCCAGTTCTTTCCTTTTCAAAAACTTGTCCATCACTGCAGTATCTCACTGTCACTCAGTACTTACTGCGCTTGTCTCCTCCAGATAGCCGCTGTCCGTCACACTCAGCACTCTTCTGCGCATGTCTCCATCCAGATCCATCAGTCAGCGCTCTTCTGCTCTTCTGCTCATGTCTCCTCCAGATCCAGATCCATCGGCGCTCTTCTGCTCATCGGCGATCTACTGCGATGTCTCCTCCTGTCCTCCTCCTGTCAGTGTAACAGTGACACCGGAGCAATTAATAGTCCTTAAGATGCGCTTCGGATGAAATTGGAATTTTTCCCACGGCACACCAGGCAATATCTCACAGCACACTAGTGTGTCGCGGCACAGTGGTTGAAAAACACTGTTCTATTACATATGCTGCACACAGAAAATAGACACAGAGCTAACACTTTGACTGAGGCTACCTAAAATATGAACTTTATTATAACAGTTGATGACTTTTTAGCAACCAGCAACTGTTGAGACGCAAACACATTTTGGCAAATATGTAGTGTACATCATAGTGTATATAGTAGAGAGGTCATGACTATGTAACACACAATATAGGATAAACAGTGTAAATGTCAGGAGCATGTAATGTACAAAATAGATTGTGCAGGGTTCAACATATAGAGTGAAACTTTAGAGAGCATACAACATAACATTTGGAATGCAATGATCAGGAATATGTTAACTTGAAAAAAATACTCATACAATTTAAAGGTCCTTTTTTTTTTTTTTTTTACCTAAACACAAATGTATACTGTTCACTGTGTGTTTTTGGGGAAACTAACACTTTGAGCATTCTGCTTTCTTGCCTACTAGCATTGGTAAAGACCTGTAATGGGCTTTATTTTATTTAACTCGTGGTTTCCCATCTTTTGTTATGGTTTCACAGAATACCAGAGATAACATGACTTCACTTCTTGTTTCCCTATATGGATGTCACTACTTGTTTCCCTGCATCCTAAATCTGGTGCTGTAGTGAATGTGGTGAAAGTGCTGCTTTTAAAGGCCACCAGTGCTGGAAATGTACAGCTCTTGTCTGGCAGGAGATCACTCTACCTGACTGGTGCTAGTCTACAGTCAGGTGCTGGAACATATAGTGTTCCAACACCTGTCACCCACTGCCACTCTGCCACCTAAGAACCAAGAGGGGGGGGAACTAGGCTTATGCCCATTTGCCACCTATGACAGCCTGAGTCTAGGCCGACATTTCAACATTGTCGGATGCAAACACTTTTCAAACATAATGGAAGCCCTGTGTCAATGTGTAGTATTATCTAGGGTGGTTCACCCTACTTGTTGAGTTTGCCAGCAATGGGGCGCTGGCAGTGTGTGTAATGTGTAACTTTACTCTGTAATGTACAGTATGTTTTTTTTTATTTCACACAGAAGACACGAGTTGCATCTAAATGTACTACAACATGTCTTACAGGATACTAATGTGGCTTTAGCACCACCAGTGAAAATAACATTATACGCCTTAACATGGTGGCGCTAACTAGTGTACACTACAGTATGTAAGACGATCTGGTAAATGCATTTTTAGGTTATTAATTGCTTCTTGTACAGAACACACACACACAAAAATAAAGAAAACATTTTGCAGAAATTTGTAACAAATTCCAGCAGGGTAATTTTTTGCACAAAAAGGTCATTTTATGTGATAAAGAATGTGTAGAAAAAAAAAAAACAGATTACAGTATACCATGGCACAAAGCAGTGTAGTTATATCACCAAACATATTTTTCTTTTTATTCATATGGCCTTCTTTTTGTATTTGTTTGTTGTGAAATAGACATGAAATTTAATGATGGCTTGGGAGATCCAAGTCCTAATGGTTGTACTTCATGGTTTTACAGATATGTGGACTTATATGATTTTACTGTGCTATATCTCTCGTTGCTTTATCAGCTTATGACAGTTTAATGGATTACATGATACAGGAGGTACAGCAAGCTATTTTGGAATGGATATATTGCATTTCTAGAAGAGCTTTGTACACCGAGAAAGCCTTGCTTTTCTTTTCCAAGATCAGCCTAAAATGACCTGTATGTAACGGCAAGTCCTTGCTGGCTGCTAACTCTTCCAGAGGTCCCTGCAGCTGGAAAAAAAACAGTCCCAGATGTCTTTGTTTTTTTAAGCTTAGAAATCCCTTTTTTCATGCACATACTGTATTTCTTTTAAATTGTTTTAAAACAGAAATATATAGATTTCTGTAAATTTAAACATTTTTAGGTGTAGGGCAGCATTTCTAACAGTTCTTTCACAACACACAGTGAACCATGCGTGCCTTTTCCTCATGTTTCCAGACATCTAATCAAGCTGTTTGTAGACATTAATCATTGTCAATATGCAAAAAAATTTGCCTATACCAGCTTCTTCTTAGCTTTAGCATTACAGTTTATTCATTATTTGACATGAAGGCAGGTTTTGGACTTTTCTTCATATCTGGGATAAAATATACATTGTTACTCTACTGAATATAAAGCAGATTCCTCAGATAAATGCTGAATATAGAGCTGGGGTGTAAATATTAGCTGTTTACTGGGGACAAGTTCACCAAGTGATTTGAGACAGGGTTTTCAGAAAATCTGGCTAATTTGAACTGAGCCAGGGTAGGTTGCAAACCATCAATTTACCTTGGAAGACCAATTCGCCCAGTGAACTTGTAGAGTAATGCCCCATACACGCGTGCAGATTATCTGCAGACTTTTGTCTGCAGACTTACCAAAACCATATAATATGAGGTCAAACCTAAACACTTTCAATTTGTATGCAATCCGGCAGGCCCTTGCACTACATAGAAAAGGTAGGTCTGCAGACAAAAGTCTGCAGATAATCTGCACGTGTGTACGGGGCATTAAACAAAGGTCCACTTGCCCATTTTCTTTTGGCACTGGCTGAGCTTCAACAGTGGATTCTCATCCCATAATTCCTTGCAGCTTTAAAGCTAAACTCCAGGCAACCAATTAAATACACAAAAAATAAAAATAATTTGTTTTACTTGCCAAATTATTTGTTTTTTGTGGTCATCCAGTCCAGAGATTTTAAAACCTTAGTAAGGCAGATGACACCACCTTCTCTTTTGCTGTTAAAGCGGCAGTAAACTCAAAGACCCCTGGACACTGCTGTGGGAGCTGACATGATCCCTCGGTGTCTCTTCCAGGTTCAGCGGCTCTGGCGCTGTGATTGGCTGGAGCCGCAACGACGTCACTCCCGCGCATGCGAGCGGAAGTCATTTTCCGGGAGTTCCAGGCAAGGAACTCTGAAGGCCCGCCGGACCTTCAGAGCACATGCGCCACACGCATCAGCGGCTGCATGCAAAGCAAATATCTCCTAAACCGTGTAGGTTTAGGAGATATTAATTGTACCTACAGGTAAGCCTTATTATAGGCTTACCTGTAGTTAAAAGTCAAAAAAAGCGGTATACTACCGCTTTAAAGAACACCCCTCCGGGAAAATGCTCATTCAACTGTTTAATTCTGTACCTTCCGACTTTAAGAAACATTTAAAAAGAAAAAAGAAAGAAAACTTTAGTCAATTGCAACCGTTTTTGCAGATCAAGCAGAGGAAAAAAAATGTTGAATCACTCAATTCTGAGGAAAATATAATGGAATCACCATGTACTTTGCAGTTCTAAAACAAACATCTGCACCAGATTACATCTGCTAATTAGTCTGCAGTTAAAAAAGAGTGCTTGCACACCTTGGTAAGCTGTTTCACCAACCTGATTGACATTAATTATGGCTCCAACATGAGAGATGTCAGTTGAAACAAAGGAGATGACTATAAAACTGCTTCAAGAAGGTAAAACATCATGTAATGTTGCAAAAGATGTTGGTTGTTCCCGGTCAGCTGTGTCTCAAATCTGGACCAAGTACAAATCAAATGGGAAGGTTGTTAAAGGGAAATGGACTGGTAGACCAAGGAAGACATCAAACCATCATGACAGAAAAGTGAAGCGCCGGTTCACACTACCGCGACACTACTTCCAGGGGCGACCTCCGAGATCGCGGTGCGAGCAGCGCGCCGCGACCTCGGAGCGGCCGCCATGGACTTCATAACATTGAAGTCTATGGCGGTCGCCTCCTGGTCGCCCCAAAGAAGCTCCGGACCCTTTTTCTAGGTCAGGTCATAGCGACTTGTGTCGCTCCTATTAGAACGGGTCCGCAGCTTCCCTATGGGAGGCGACCTGTGAGGCGACCTGTGAGGCGACCAGGTCGCCTCACAGGTCGCCCTAGTGTGAACTGAGGCTAAAGCAATATGCCTTAAATAAACAGAAAATGCACAATAAAACAAATGAGGAACAGACGACAAAGAAGTCATAAACTGGAGTCAATGTCTGTGACCAAACTGTAAGACATCACCTAAAGGTAATGGGATTTATAAATGAAAACCATCATTAACACCTAAACAGAAAAAAACAAGGTTACAGTGGGCTAAAGAAAAGCAATCATGGACTGTGGGTGATTGGATGGAAGTGATATTCAGTGATGAATCACAAATCTGCATTGGGCAGGGTGATGATGCTGGAACTTTTGTTTGGTGCGATTGCAATGAAATGTATGAAGACGACTGCCTGAAAAAAAAAATGCAAATTTCCACAATCATTGATGATATTGGGCTGCATGTCAGGTAAAGGTACGGGGGAGGTGACAGTCATTAAATCTTCGATAAATGCACATTTATATTGATATTTTGGACACCTTTCTCATTGCATCAATTGAAAGAATGTTTGGTGACGATGACATCATTTTTTAGGAGGATAATGAATTTTGTCTTAGGGCAAAAGCCGTGAAAACTTTTTTTCAAGAAAGATATATATAATGTCAATAGCATGGCCTGCAAATAGTCCAGACCTCAATCCTATTGAAAATCTATGGTGGAAATTAAGGAAAAATGGTCCATGACAAGGCTCCAACCTGCAAAGTTGATCTGGCAACTGCAAGAAGAGAAAGTTGGTTCCAGATTGATGAAGAATACTGTTTATCGATAGTTAAATTCATGCCAAGTTGTTATAAAAGCCAGAGATAGTGCAACAAAGTATTAGTGGTGTACTGTAGTGGTTTTTTTTTCATGATTCCATAATATTTTCCTCAGAATTGAGTGATTCCATATTTTTGCTTGATCTGCAAAAACAGTTGAAATTCACTACAGTTTTCTTTCTTTTTTAAGTGTTTCTTAAAGCCAGAAGGTTGGAATGTTGAATGGAAATAGTTTTCAGGCATGTCTGCCATTTATTTATTTTCTACACAATTAAACAATTTAATGAACATTTTCCAAGAGTGGGGTTGAAGTCATCATCCCATGCCCAGCCTGCCGACTGTATAGAGGAAAAGCAATAGCAGACTGATTCAATTTTCCCTCTGCTCACTTTGTTTTCCCCTCCTTTCTGTGTTTTACTTATAGGCATGTGCGGTCTATTTTTTCCACTGCAGATGCCACTCATCCATAATGGCAATCCAGGTAGGAGAGAAAGCAAGTTCCTTTATGAACTCCTGGGTCACAGAGAGGCAGCATCATATGTGGGTTTGGCAGCCATTTTGGGTCAGGCAGAGTCTATTTAATACCCTGGCTCTGGGTGTAGCGTGCATTTCACATGTGGCTAGAGTAGGGTTATGTCACCCCTTGTTAGGGACAGAAGTTAGTGTCAGGGAGAAGTTCCAGACAAGTAAGGAAAGTGCAGGGATACATCATCCTTCCTGGAAGCCTCCCCATCTGGGTACGGACTGGCCAGGCAGCATTCCACCCCTCGAGAAAGACAATGTTGGCACACCTGAGATCTACTGCTATAACTCATCACTGTACATCCTGTGAGTGCACCTGGTAGGGTTGTCTTCCCGCTAATAAAGAAAAAATCAGGTGCGCTAAATTCACGTATGTCACAAGTCAGGAGGTATATGATACTATAATAAGTATCTACCACACTCCTGTGATGTGTACCTTGGTTGATGTGCAATCAAAATGGGTATACAATAACACTATATACTCATATACATAAACATAAATATAAATGTGATGAATAAATCATGGTGTATCAATGTCACTCCAGTGAAAACCAAAAAACAACACAAACGTGCACGCTGAAATTATTCAACATAAAGTGTCCATTAATTCAACCGTTGCCACCTCTGTGTGATGGGTGCAAAACATTGAAAAAGGTGCATATAGTTCCAATTATTCCCACACAGGCTTATGGTAAATCCACCTAGTAGATTCCCCCTGGGCTTGTCTGGTGCAGATAGGTCCCACCACCTTATTGGGGATTAGCCCCTTACCAGAAGGGAGAAGGTCAAGGGTGGAGTGTCAACTCAGTAGTGTAGTAGGATTTCGGGAGAGCAGGTGAAACACTCAGGTGGTAAATGTAGCCTCTTACCAGATCGCTCAATAGTAGGGCAAGTATCACACTAGTGTCATGGTGCCTCTTCCCAATCCTGGTCCTCCACACTCTGGCTATGTCTCTCTGCTATCACGGGTAAGGACTTCCACATGTGTCTCATAAAAACAAAAACCGGACCATAGTGCAGTACCTCTCGTGTTTATTATAACATAGGATCAAATGCACTTACATTGGTGTTCTTCAGTAGTCACAAGAAATCAAACCGGTAGAAGAGAGGCCGTGGCCGTCTGCAGTACGGTCAACGGCGACTAGCGATGACGATGCGGCGCTCCTCTCGGGGTGTTTCACCTGCTCTCCCGAAATCCCTACTACACTACTGAGTTGACACTCCGCCCTTGACCTTCTCCCTTCTGGTAAGGGGCTAATCCCCAATAAGGTGGTGGGACCTATCTGCACCAGACAAGCCCAGGGGGAATCTACTAGGTGGATTTACCATAAGCCTGTGTGGGAATAATTGGAACTATATGCACCTTTTTCAATGTTTTGCACCCATCACACAGAGGTGATAATGGTTGAATTAATGGACACTTTATGTTGAATAATTTCAGCGTGCACGTTTGTGTTGTTTTTTGATTTTCACTGGAGTGACATTGATACACCATGATTTATTCATCACATTTATATTTATGTTTATGTATATGAGTATATAGTGTTATTGTATACCCATTTTGATTGCACATCAACCAAGGTACACATCACAGGAGTGTGGTAGATACTTATTATAGTATCATATACCTCCTGACTTGTGACATACGTGAATTTAGCACACCTGATTTTTTCTTTATTATTCTTTATCACCTTTTAGGTCTAAGGTTGCAGCTTCATTCACTTCACAGATCCTGCGCACCAATATTTTTTATACATTGTTTTCCCGCTAGACTTGTTGTGCATTACTGAACCTCAATTCCAATACAGTTCTGTTTTCTGCAACTGTACACTGCACCTATCCACATACTTGTCAGAAGATCAGCAAGCAGTAAACCAAACTGGCTGCAAGTCATGACCCTTCTAGGAGCTGCTGTATAGGAGATTGCAAGTAGCTTATACAAAGTCTGGTTAGGGGCTTTGTTTATATTAGGTAGCTTAACCTAATGACTTCTTGAATCCCTTATAAATAAAATGGAACCATGTTTGGGGGGTTACAGATTTGTGTGCTCACTGTAATTAAAGTGGTTGTAAGCCTCTAACATTAAAAATGAACAAAGTATATCTGTCTATATTGTGTAATGGCCTCAACCCAAAGCACCAAGTGTAATTTCTCTTTGTTGTCTTATCCCTCTTCTATCTGCATGAGTCACTAATAATAGTCCAGGTTGACTCCACAACATTCTGGGTGATGGCCCACTCCTCCTACAGCTGTGTTTTTTTCCCTATGATTCTGTGTATGGGGTGGGGACGTGTTTATTCATTCCGCTCAGGTTGCAGGTTTCTCTGAGCTCTGTGAAGTGTGACTCCAGATTTGAAAATATTCCTCTGTACAAGAGTTTCCCGTAACAAAGACCAGTCACTGATGCATTCTCTCCTTGTGCAGGGTGATTGGTCTTGTATCAACCCCCTTCTTTAATTTTCTGCAGAGAGCCTGTAGGGGTGTGCCTACTAAATCCCTCCCATAGATCTGCTCCCTGCACAGGTTATATGCAGTGTTTTGTGATGTCACTGCTGCTTTTACTAGGTAAAGCTGGATCTGCAAAAGCATTTGGTGCACACAAGGTGTATTTATTTCCTTTGTGGTTACTAAGGAGTATACTTTATATTTTTTGTGCAGGAGTTCTGTGTTACGCTGAGTTCACACCTATGTGTTTGCTGCGGCTCAATTTTGCATAGGCACAGCCGCCAAATAGCTAGCTTCAAGCTAGAAAATAACAGAAAACTCCAAACAGATTAACCATTTAAGCCCCAGAGGATTTGCCTGCTCAAAGACCAAGGCCTATTTTGTGATTCGGCACTGCGTGATTTTAACGGACAATTGCGCGGGCGTGCGACGCTGTACCCAAATGAAATTGGCGTCCTTTTTTTCCCACAAACAGAGCTTTCTTTTGGTGGTATTTGATCACCTGTGCGATTTCTATTTTTTGTGCTATAAACAAAAAAAAGAGCGACAATTTAAAAAAAATAACAATATTTTTCACATTTTTTTATATGAAATTCTCAAAAAAAAATTAAAAATCTAAATTTTTTAACATTTTAGGCCAATTTGTTTTCTGCTACATATTTTTGGTAAAACTAACTAACTATGGGAAAGATTTATGTCATTTTTATTGTTTTTTTTTTTTAGCTAGTAATGGCGGCGATCTGCGTTTTTTTTTGCGGGACTGCGACATTGCGACGGACAGATCGGACCCCTGACTGACATTTTTGACACTTTTGGGGGTACCAGTGACATTACTACAATAATCAGTGCTATAAATATGCACTGTTACTGTAAATATTACACTGGCAGGGAAGGGGTTAACTCTATTAGTGATCAAGGGGTTAAGTGTGTCCCTAGGGGCGTGATTCTAACGTTCAATGGGCGTGGCTTGTGATGTAACCACAGAGACATACGATCCTACATAGCAGGATCGTATAGTCTCTACAGTTACATCAGGGAAAATGACAGGCGGCTTTGTTTACATCAGCTGCCTGCCTTTCTCCCTCTCCAGCGGGAGATCGCGAGTGACCGGCGGACATCGGAGCCGCCGGTCACTCGCGCGGGTATGTCAGGGAACGAGCGGGGGCGGGAGCGCGCCTCTGGAGGCACGCGCTCGCCCCCTAGAGGCTCGTGGGCGAGCGACGTACCGATACGTCGCTTTGCCCAGGAGGGGCTGACCGCTGCAGTATATGTATTCGCGGCGGTCGGCAAGTAGTTAATAACTTCAAGAATTACTAGGTTGTAAGCAGCTCCCAAAATCACCCGAATCACCCACATGTGCTCCTTTAGGGACCACCTGTATCAGGGCTTGCTCAGGTTTAACACCGGTCATACTTACAGTCCACAGTACTGTAAGTACACTTCTTTTCAGCACTGCAAGTACTCTAATTTTCAACACTGTAAGCACTTACTCACCTTTTCACCGACACATACAATGTGCCTAAGACAAGGCGTGCCCTATGCACACATTTACCATAATCCTAGTCACTTCAGTCAGCACTGCTCCTCTGGCTGGGGACACTCACTGCACCGGGCTAGGTGTCTGCCACATGATTCTAGGATAGAGTTCCAACTCCCCTATCCACCATAATCCCTTAGCCTGGCCAGGTTTGCACACAGTTGGTTACTCCTGGATCCCTCTTCTTCAGGTAGATACCTCATGAGATGTATAGTCTAGACCAAGCCTAACAGGGTACTATCCCACTTCACAGCAGTTTCTGATTGGTTTCTTAACATTTCACAGACCTTGTTGCTATTATCAACTGAATTCTGTAACTGGGTAATTTCCTCAACCTTACCCCTCAAACAGTTTTCCATAGTTAAACAGCAAGATAACAAGTCCTGCCCAATACCACCTTTTCTTTTACTTTTTTTTGAAATTTTGTTATCAAAAAATTTTTTCTCAAAAAATCCTTCATTAAAGTCCATGTCTGCTTACATTTTTCTGGAATTTTATAAGGCCTGCCATGAAGCTTAACACCCATCTGATAACTTTATCAGAACTGACACTAGCTTCAAAATGAGTAAGCATTTTGACTATATTACTAGTAATTAAAAAAGGAAATATTTTACTCACCACATTTGAGGCTCCACCTTGAAGTAACTTCTTTAGCTTCCAGTTCAGGTCTTCTGGTCCATGACATGTGTTTGCTGCGGCTCGATTTTGCATAGGCGGAGCAGCCCAATTGCTTGCCTATTAGCATTTAAAATGACCAGCACTGATTACCAAAATCCACCAATGAGGTTTGAATTCCGAATTTTTTATTTTTTTAACTTTGCTTTATAAAAAATTATAAAACCTAATTTTAGTATATATCCAATTCAGAATAATTCCCTGACATTAATAATTGGTGGCATGGATTATTCATAGTTCAGACATTACTAAAAAAAGCAAATACTATGGGTTTAAACTGAAGCCAGTCAATGTAGCATGATGTAAGTGCCGGTTCACACTGATGCGATGCGGGAAGGCTGCGAATTCGCAGCCTGTTCCCGCATCGCACACGCACCCCAGGCAGTTCACACTGCCATATGCGATCCGCTGGGGGTGTCAATGTAATCTTAACGACACCCCCAGTTTGATCGCATATCGCAGTGCGATCGTGCAGTTCGCACAGGATCGGATCGCACAAGTGTGAACCGCTGTGCGATCCGATCCTGATGCGGCAGCAAAAATGCCTCCTGTGCGTGTTTGCTGCGGGTGCGATGCGAATTTAGCCATAGAAACTGTATGGCTAAACTCGCACCGCACAGCTGATCGCATGTCATGTCGGAGCAGTGCGCTCTGATATTACATGCGAACCCCGCACACGCAGTAGTGTGAACCGGGGCTTAAGCTCAATGAACATGCTAACAGTTGCAGTTATGGTGTAGTAATTTATTCAAAGATTTTAATACATTGCTAAGTATAAGCATAATAAACATCTGGAAGAACTTTATGGCTATTGTATCTATTTAAAAACAGAAGAGGTTATCTTTATTATGGGTCTCATACTTATCAAGGCATTTGGAATAAAAGGAAATATTTTAAAGACACTGATAAATGAGGCAGTGGGTCTTAGAGTCTGATTATTTGGCAGTCTTTATCAATGTTATTGTTAAACATGTATAGCACTAATTAACGTGCCATTTCATTAGAGCAGCTTGCTCTGAGTAGCACATGATTGGCACAACCTAAATATTTCTATAGCACAGATAGTGAAATGTACTGCAACATTCATTCCTAGACCTTCAAATTTAACCAAAGAACCATTAACCATACTGTGAAATTGCTTCTTGAATACAAGTTAGTTTATAGTTTTAAATACCAACAAAAATAAATATATATATATATCAAGTGAGTACACCCCTCACATTTTTGTAAACATTTTATTATATCTTTTCATGTGACAACACTGAAGAAATGACACTTTGCTACAATGTAAAGTAGTGAGTGTACAGCTTGTATAAAAGTGTCAATTTGCTGTCCCCTCAAAATAACTCAACACACAGCCATTAATGTCTAAACCGCTGGCAACAAAAGTGAGTACACCCCTAAGTCAAAATGTCCAAATTGGGCCCAAACTGTTAATATTTTGTGTGGCCACCATTATTTTCCAGCACTGCCTTAACCCTTGGGCATGGAGTTCGCCAGAGCTTCACAGGTTGCCATTGGAGTTCTTTTCCACTCCTCCATGACGATATCACAGGGCTGGTGGATGTTAGAGACCTTGCTCTCCTCAACCTCCCATTTGAGGATGCCCCACATATGCTCAATAGGGTTTAGGTCTGGAGACATGCTTGGACAGTCCATCACCTTCACCCTCAGCTTCTTTAGCAAGGCAGAGGTCATTTTGGAGGTGTGTTTGGGGTCATTATCATGTTGGAATACTGCCCTGCGGCCCAGTCTCTGAAGAGAGGGGATCATGCTATGCTTCAGTATCTCACAGTACATGTTGGCATTCATGGTTCTCTCTACGAACTGTAACTCCCCACCATGCTTGACTGTAGGCAAGACACACTTGTCTTTGTACTCCTCACCTGGTTGCCGCCACACATCTGAACCAAATTCGTTTATCTTGGTCTCATCAGACCACAGGACATGGTCCAGTAATCCACGTTCTTAGTCTGCTTGTGTTCAGCAAGCTGTTTGCTGGTCTTCCTGTGCATCATCTTTAGAAGAGGCTTCCTTTTAGGACTACAGCCATGCAGACCAATTTGATGCAGTGTGCGGCGTATGGTCTGAGCACTGACAGGCTGACCCCCCCACCCCTTTAACCTCTGTAGCAATGCTGGCAGCACTCATACGTCTATTTCCAAAAGACAACCTCTAGATATGACGCTGAGCACATGCACTCAACTTCTTTGCTCGACCATGGCGAGGCCTGTTCTGAGTGGAACTTGTCCTGTTAAACTGCTGTATGATCTTTGCCACTGTGCTGCAGCACAGTTTCAGAGTCTTGGTTATCTTCTTAAAGCCTAAGCCAACTTTATTTAAAACAACAATTCTTTTTTTCAAATCCTCAGAGAGTTCTTTGCCATGAGGTGCCATGTTGAACTTCCAATGACCACTATGAGAGAGTGAAAGAGATAACACCAAATTTAATACACCTGCTCCCCATTCACACCTGAGACCATGTAACACTAACGAGTCACATGACACCGGGGAGAGAAAATGGCTAATTGGGCCCAATTTGGACATTTTCACTTAGGGGTGTACTCCCTTTTGTTGCCAGCGGTCTAGACATTAATGGCTGTGTGTTGAGTTATTTTGAGGGGACAGCAAATTTACATTCTTATACAAGCAGTACACTCACTACTTTACATTGTAGAAAAGTGTCATTTCTTCAGTGTTGTCACATGAAAAGATATAATAAAATATTTACAAAAACTTGAGGGGTGTACTCACTTTTGTGAGATACTATATGAATTACTGATTGTGTTTTATTTATTTATTTGGGTTTTTTCAGGGGGTCTTTTTCAACATTGTTCTTGATTTGTTTTGCACAGAATTTAAATGGATATGTGCACCTATTGTTTTTGTTATTCTAGAGCTCTGGTGCGGTATTCAGACCTGGTTAGGTGCTGCAATCATTCTTTGACTAAGCTCAAGTTTATTATATATAAATTTCTATATAGTGTATGAAATTTGCTTTGATTTAAATGTGATATACTAAAGGCATTGCAGTGATCTATGTGACACAATAGCTCATTGTTTTTCAGTAAATATAGTAGTTCTACTCATCCTTTATGTAGACGTAGCACCCTCTAGTCTGTGTTAGAAGTGAGAGTAGGCCAATCATATCCTGACTCATACTGTAAATTTATAAATCTGTAACTGGGTCAGGGTTATTAGAGCTCAGGGTTGCATGACTCATTTCAGCAACTATCTGGTGCCTCCCCTTGTTTCCGGAGTGTTGGAGAATGTTCTGGAAGATAGTGGGTGGAAGCTAGGAGGGGCTGCTCAGCATATTTAGATATCTCTGGCCAATCCCTAGGAGTGGGCCTGGCAGGGAGCCAGTTAGCCTTTAAATATTGATGAGCCATGCCAGCAGGGCAGTCGGGTGGAAGATGGACATACAGTGTTGAGGAGGCTGCCGGTGGCCCTGAAGGGTACTCTCTAGTCTGGGGGTTGTCCTGCCTTGGGCCAGGGCTCAAGTGGGGGAAGGATCTAGCCAAAGACAAACAGAAGGAAGTTTCCTGAAAGCACAGGAGTGGGCAACTACGTGGCAAATGAGATTTAATGTAGAGAAGTGTAATATTGCACTTGGGGGCAAAAATAAACGCAAATTATGCTCTAGGGGGGAACCTCTGGGGGAATCCAGGATGGAGAAGGATTTGGGGGTTCTAGTAGAAGATAGACATAGTAATAGCATGCAATGTCAAGCTGCAGCTGTCAAAGCTGGCAGAATATGAGCATGCATAAGGAAGGGAATATATTCCAGAGATAAAGCTATAATCCTACCACTTTATAAAACCCTGGTCCAGCCACACCTGGAGTATTCTGTACAGTTCTGGTCGCCAATCCTCAGGATGTGCTGGAACTGGAGAGAGTTCAAAGAAGGGAAACTAAACTTATTAGGGGATTGGAGGACCTTAAATATGAGGAGCGATTACAAGCTCCTTGCAGAGGAGATGCCTGAGAGGGGACATGATAGCGATTTACAAATACCTCAATGGCGATCCCAGCATAGGTAAAAAACGATTCAGTCTCAAGGAGTGTAAGAGGACACATGGCCACACAATGAGATTAGAGGAGGGGTGGTTTAACCTTAAGCTGTGGAAGGGGTTCTTCACTGTAAGGGTGGTAAAAACTTGGAACTCTCTTCCACAATTGGTGGTAGCTGAGGGTAGTATGGCTACTTTTAAAAGACTCTTGGACATGCATCTGGCAGATCACAACATTCAGGATTATGGGAAATGATCAGGCCACCATCACACACACACACACACACACACACACACACACACACGTACAGGTTGAACTGGATGGACTGAGGTCTTTATTCAACCTGAACTACTATGTAAACAGAGGACAGAGTGAGTAGTGCAACACTGGTGGGGACTAACAGAGGGGGGTCGACTGCCACATGTAGCCAGTCTCCCTTTAAGACAGCAGTAGGCTTAGGCTTCTACCCTTTCACCTGAAAGGTCTCCAGAGAGAGAGAAAGAGTCAGTCGGGTGGGCTGGTGAAGAATCAGTTGGGCAGATTGATGTAGAGAGGCAGCCAGGAGAACTGGTGAAAAAGTCAGCTGGGTGGGCTGATGAAGGGACACCCAGGTGGGCTGGTGAAGAGTCAGTTGGGCATACTGGTGTAGAGAGAGACAGCCAGGAGGGCTGGTGAAAGAGGCAGCTGCAGCCAGGTCGGCCAGCATTGCCTGAAGAAGTGGAGCTGGAACCAGCGACCACAAGGGAAGCAGAAGGTAAGATCACATGCTGTTTCACTTTCTACTGTGTGTGCTGCTTTTAAGGGACTGAATTCTTGTCTGTATTGGTCTACTACTGAATTGACAAGGAGTCTCTCAGTTCCCACAAGAGAGACTCAACAGGCGCTGTATAAACTGGGCAAGTGTGTGCAGGAAGAAGAAGTTGAAGAAGCTGTACTTAAGAAGTTTGTCCCTTAAGTTACCATCAGGTGGGCATCCAATACTCACCATATCCCCATCCATGTTGTTAACCCCCTAATAAAACAGCAAAAAAAAATAAAAAATCTAACTAGTTTTTTCTAGCTTTGGTGTGCCTGTGAAGATTCGGTGTGCCTGGCTGTGCAGGAGTGGGGATCCCTGTTCATCTGCAGCTCCTATGTGGGGTGTGCTACATGGAAAATATAGTATACTAGTAGGGGAATTTTTTCCACTGTACACTGTTCTCTCCCTGCCACTATCAGTACTGGTATCCTTTCTGCAATAGCTGTATTGCACTTCCATTACTATATTGCTTTATGTATATTTTGCATGCAGAAGTTGTACAAACCAATAAAAGCACATTTTTCTGATTGTCTTCTCTTCAGATTGGGAAGAATGGTCTTTATTCTGATCTAAACATTTCTGTAGTTTACGTATTGCAATTATTTCTAATGGCTGCAGTCCTGGTAGTTGTTAAATATACAGTATGTAACCACAATTACTGATATCATATATAAGCTTTACCATATTAATGTAATTTCAAAAGTAATTTTCAATATTATTAGTCTCCAGTAGGGATGATCGAACGGTTCGGGTCCACTATCGGTTCGGCCCGAACATTGGGTGTTCGAGGTTCGGCCGAATTTAGAACTTTTTGCCCAAAAAGTTCGGAATTCGGCAACCAGAACCGACCAAAATGCAATGCTTCAGGAAATGGGCTTTAAAAGCCCGTGATTGGACCAGAACCATTAGCAAAAGCCAATTGAGGGGGCAGGAGAATGCTAGGAATGTGATTGGAGTGACTAGGGGGTCCCTAGACCAATCATTAGTGAATACGCCCCCCAGTATATAAGATCGCCCCCGCCAAATTCCTAGCATTCTTGTACGGGACATGGAAGAGAGTGGAATGCTGTTCTGTTCTAATGTGTTACAAAGTGTCATTTAGCTCATATTAGTGTGAGGAAAGGGATATCTAGTGTAGTTAGAGTGCTCCTTTACACTTAAGTTAGCTTCAAAAATGTAGTTTCTGTAGGGAAAGTGTTAAGTGTAAGGGGACTGTAGTGTAGTGTAGGGTTAACTGACAGTGACTGCTATGGAAGGGTGACAAAACCCTTCCATAGCAGGGTGACCGCTATAGAGAAATGATCATTTCTCTGAGTTGCTTCGGGACAGGAATATGGCTTCTCACCAGCAAGCATTTTTCATGCTGCAGGGGCTGCCACTGCCAGTGCTTTTTTGAGGACATGTTTGATGTCAGACATGACATCTGAACATGTTTATAGGGGGTATATATACACATATATGTCTGTATATATACCCTTAGACATATATAGGTGTGATAGTAGCAGAAATATATGCTTGCGCTAATGAAATAATTTACAGTAATATATTTCTGCTACTATCACACCTATATATGGCTAGGTGTCTATATACATATAATTATGTGTGTATATATACCACTATACACAAGTTCAGATGTTTTGCCTGCTTCAAAATAACCCCAAAAAATGCCAAAAAAAATGCTAGCGTCCAAAAAAAAAATGCCCAGGTGTGTTTTTGCTGGCATTTTTTGGGGGTTTTTGGAGGCAGGTAAAACATCTGAACTTGTGCACAGTACCACTATACACAAGTTCAGATGTTTTTCCTGACTGCAAAGAACCCAAAAAAATGCCTTCTATTAAACCGGCAAGGTGTGAAAACCGAGAAGAGAAGCCAACCCCCTGAGCTGAAAGTGTTCTAATACAAACAATCCTTTTTTTTATGGTTCTGGACATGCTACTGAGCTGAAACTTCACAGGTACACCTTTTAGACCCCCCAGATACGAAATCACACAAAAAAAGTTCTTAAAAATTGTCATTTTTGATAAAAAAGCCAATTATTGAAAAAATTAAAGAAAAAAAAAAAAAAAAAGATTTTTTGATTTTTACTTTGGATTTCAGATCTGGGCAGGGACCCCCCAGATACTAAATCCAAAGTCAAAATCAAAAAATCTCTCTTTTTTTTTTTCAATAATTGGCTTTTTTATCAAAAATGACAATTTTTAAGAACCTTTTTTTGTGTGATTAATAGTTAATGGGGCATGACCCAGAACCCTAGGGACTTTTTAGGGGCATTTATTGGGTTTTAGGGCTTAAAAATTGTGTTTTTTGATTACCGAAGTTCGGGTCCCATTGATTTCAATGGGGTTCTGAAATCCGGGCCGAACTTTCGGGAAGTTCGGATGTTCTGGCCGAACCGAACTTTTCAAAAGTTCGATCATCCCTAGTCTCCAGCTTTCACTAATACCTTGTGATCCTGACATAAAGGTCTTTGTTAAGACCCTTCTAGGTATAGGGTGATAATGCTTTTTCCCTGTCTCCTAATAGTGCTTCTAAGTTGTCACATGAGCAAGGGTTAATGTTAGCGCACAAGGTAGAGGTCAACTCATTCCATAAGTCCATTAGAGAATGTCCATAAACAAACAGTGTCCATAAGAAGTGCGCCTGTAAATTGAGGAGGGGGATCAATAACAAGCAGGGCAAGTAGGCTCTTCTGCAGAGTGAAGTTAGCTCTGTGAGTGAGATACAAAGGAAAAAACAAGAAAAGTGCCTCTAAGTGCAGTAGTTTTAATAGGTAAAACACTAGGACAAGTGCAAACACACATAAGCAAAGGCAATAAAGGCTCATCTGGATCACTTGAAAAAGGAGCGTGCATGCCCAGTTGGGGCCCGTGCACATGCTCTGAAACGCGTTGTGTTCCCCTCCCACCCTTCGGTGACATCACACGCTGCTTGACATTGCGTTTCAGGTTGATCCTCTGTGAAGCCACACCCGAAAGATGCAGGCATGCCGGCATTCGCCCTGTCTCCCACAGCCATCTCGGCCGATATACCATGGACCCTGGGTGCCTCCAGCGATACGTCTGTCATCTGGCTTTCAGCTTCCAGGTGAGCCTTTATTGCCTTTACTTATGTGAGTTTGCACTTGTCCTAGTGTTTTACCTATTAAAACTACTACACTTACAGGCCTTTTTCTTGATTTTTCATTTGTAAGTTGTCACATGGGCCTTTGGTTCGGACCACAAGTGGGCATTTCAATACAAATTATGTAAGCATGCTCCAAAGCTTTCATCATAAGAAAACCTGCCCTGAAAATTGCCTTTCATCCATTGTTGCATCCATGCATATGTAGAAAAGAAGTGGCTTCCAAGAGGCAATAGGAGACAAGCAGCACCGAGTTGCAACCATGGATGCAAAAAAGTAAAAATATATATTTTATTATTTTATTAATATATCACACTGAAATATATATTAACCACTTGCCGACTGCCTAACGACGATTTACGTCGGCAGTCAGCCCCTCACAGGAGAAGTGACGTAGTACTACGTCGCTATCCTGTGAGGCTCTAGGGAGCGAGCGCGTTCCGCTGGAGGCGCGCTCCCGCTTGCTCACGGACCCCCCCCGCGCGAGTGACCGGCGGACACAAATTCCACTTCTTAACCAGTATCTGTCTTCGGATCAACGTTACCAAAATGATACATAGGCAATGGACAAAATGGATTAGAGCCTACAAAAACATTGAAGAGGAGTTAGTAAGGAAGTGGAAGTTAGGCTCTTTTCACTTCGTCTAGAATTGCAGCCGAACGGAACGAATGTCATTTTTTTTACATACGGGCCTATTCAGTTTATGCCTGGCGGACATGGGCGGACCCTTCAAAGCTCTATGGGCGGCCAGATGGACTCTGATGCCTGTTTACATCCGCCGGTCACTCGCGATCGTCGGGTGGAGAGGGAGAAAGGCTAATGTAAACACAGCCGCCCGTCATTCTCCCCTGTGTAACAGCACAGATCATACGGTCCTGCTATGTAGGACCGTAGATCTGTGCAGTTACACACACAGCCACATCCAATCACAGTTAGAATCATGCCCCTAGGGACATACTTAACCCCTCCTTCTCAAATAAAGTTAACCCCTTCCCTGCCAGTGTCATTTTTACAGTAACAGTGCATATGTATAGCACTGATTACTGTAGTAATGTCACTGGTACCCCCAAAAGTGTCAAAAATGTCAGTCAAGGGTCCGATCTGTCCGCCACAATGTCGCAGTCCCGCAAAAAAAAAAAAAAAATTGCAAATCGCCGCCATTACTCGTTAAAAAAAAAAACAATAAAAAATGACAAAAATCTTTCCCTTAGTTAGTAAACGCAATAACTTTTGCGCAAACCAATCAAAATACGCTTTTTGAGATTTCTTTTACCAAACATATGTAGCAGAAAACAAATTGGCCTAAAATGTCAAAACATTTTGATTTTTACATTTTTTGGGGGGGGAATTTCATATAAAAATTATGTGAAAAATATTATTTTTGCAAAATTGTCGCTCTTTTTTTGTTTATAACGCATGATCAAAGAATCGCACAGGTGCTCAAATACCACAAAAAAAAGCTCTGTTTGTGGGGAAAAAAGGACGTCAATTTCATTTGGGTACAGCGTCGCATGACCGTGCAATTGTCCGTTAAAGTCACGCAGTGCTGAATCGCAAAATAGGCCCTGGTGAGGAAGGGGGTAAAATCTTCCGGGGCTTAAGTGGTTAATGTATTATACTGTATATGTGTTTAGATACTGTATATATATTTTTTTGGTTGTGGTCATGGCCTATTTCTCAGGGCAGTATACACCGATAAATTCAGGTAGTCCAAATCCAAATTCCACTTCTTGACCAGTATCTGTCTTAGGATCAACGTTACCAAAAGGATACATAGGCGATAGACAAAATGGATAATAGCCTACAAAAACATTGAAGAGGAGTTAGTAAGGAAGTGGAAGTTAGGCTCTTTTCACTTTGTCTAGAATTGCAGCCGAACGGAACGAATGTCAGTTTTTTTAAATACGGGCCTATTCAGTTTATGCCTGGAAGACATGGGCGGACCCTTCAAAGCTCTATGGGCGGCCAGATGGACTCTGATGCCTTTTACATCAGGCTAACTCTGATCCGTCACATATAGGTCTGCAAAAATAAACACAGTTTTCCATTATTTATTTATTTTTTTCGGACCTGGACAAACTCAGCGGTAGGTGGGTGTAGACACAAGTCCTTTATCTTCTGCCTGTTGATACAGCGGCATGAAGCTTGCAATCAAGTCCACTTAAAAAATTGACAAGGGAACATTATCGGAATGCTGGTGTGAAAGAGCCTATACGTGTACTACTTGGATTTGCTTACACCACCGTTCATCAGCTTGCTTTGTTAATCAGACGTGTTGAAAAGCTGAACACATGGAGGCAAACAATATTATTCTGGGCTGTAAGTGATCTAATGTCATTATATTAATATTTCCACTGTTAAAGTCATATTAAAGGTTGGATTTTTTTTTTAAACTAAAATAATAAACATTTCATACTTATTTGTTCTGTGCAATGGATTTGCACAGAGCAGTCCCAATCCTCCTTTTCTGGGGTCCTCTGCCAACGCCCCTGGCTCTCCCTCTTCTCTAAATGCCCCCATAGCAACCTGCAGTATTGCAATATACAGCAGTGGGAGCCAATGGCTCCTGTTGCTATATATGAGCCAATCAGGAGCGAGAGAGGCAAGAGAGTCTCTGCTCTCGTGCACATTGATGGATCAATCAGGTTTACATATGTATTTAGGGGGGCTGCGGGGGGAGCTGTATGCAGAAAGTTTTTTAACTTACTGCATTCTAAAAAAATAAAAATAAAAACCTTCTGCCTTTACAATCACTTTAATATGAACTGACTGAAGGGGTATTCTGTCTTATATCAATATGATCTTTCTATTTAATTTTTAAAAGTTAAAATTGCATTTGCAAGCAAATTTACAAATATATTATATTTTTTTGTTTCATAGCTTGTTTGGCAAGGGGAAATTGCAGGCAATGTTGCAATCAGTTCCAAAGAAACTTGCTTCTCAAACCTTCCGGGTTTTTTTTTTTTTTTTTCACAGCATCACAAGATGTATGTTGAAACATTGGTGACGCATTACCAGTTAAAATTAATTTTAGCACATTGAATATTCAGTGTTGACATACCTGCACATTCTACTGTAGATTTTTAAATTACTTAGTTATCTTCCGAAAGCTAGCATTTGCAAAAATTTCAATTTTGCAACACCACCATCTTGTGGTGATAAATTAAATGACAGTCTGAGAAAAATACGACGTCAAGATTTGGGCTTTTGCAGGAAACAAAATGTTAATTCTTAAAATACCATAAAGGTGTAGGCTTGTCTGTGAAATGATTTATGTTTGTCCTCTTTCGTTAAAAGGAATGTAACAACTACAGGGCTCAGTGCTGGATACTGTAATTGACGACAACATATATTACAAGCACAAGTTCAGGGCAGCAGTAACTGTCAGACTTCAGTGATCCCTTACCTCAAACTGTTAGCTTCTCATGCTTCTCAGTCCAACTAAGTAAAGCTAAACAAGGTGGTAAATATAAATCATTTAAATGTAAGTCTTTAAAAACAAAAATAATAAGTAAAGACTTTTGAAATTCCTTTAGAAACCCTCTTCTTGTTCTTCTTTGACAACTTTTTTCCTAGCACGTATTTAAAAACACGCTAAAGTTGTGCATGAAAATGAAGCATTTAAACAGGCATAACTGGTGTAACCTACTTCAGAAGCAGTGACATTTTATTCTGACATCAGTTTTTAAACCTGGCAATTTGAAAGTGAAATCTCTATGTTTAACAGTATTTTATTCCTTCGAGTTCGATCCCTTGATTCTGAATGTGTAAAATTAAAGAGAATAAGGCCCAGCATTTTAATTTCTAAAGACATTGCAACCATGCTGGCAAGTCTTGTAGTTTGATAGAGAGGTTGCACAACCGGTAGCTATTTGACAAAAAGATGCAATTGTCCCCCCAAAGTTCTATAAGAAGCCAGAAAAACTGGCCGCATTAGTTGGTTATAAAACAGTAAAATTCATAACTTTTCTCATCTACAGTAACAGTAGCAAAGGTTTACAGCAGCTCACCTACAGATTATATTTTCTTCTGTAATTGCTATTTCTTTCAAATAGGTTTTTATTAAAGGTACTGCTCTATAATATGTACAATTACAATTTACAATGCATTTCAGAAACCATAAAAATGTATTTGCATCAATAAATAGACATTATAAGTTTTTGCATATGGTCTGGGTACTCATAAAAAATGTAAAACATACCCAAGTTTAGAACTATGAACTGGTATAGTAGGAGTAACAGGTAAGTGAAAAAGGTGGGCGAGTGACAGGTAGAATACTCGGGGTAGAGCTGGTAGAAGAGAGCTAGGGATGTAGAGAAAGATAGGAAGGGGAAGAAGACTGGCTTTGGAGGGGAAGAAGGACAGGGAAAGTTTGGTCTGCCCCCTTGTGGTTTGTTCTTGTTCTCATAATTATTTTTATGGAGAAAATATAGCTATAGAGTGGATGGATAAATCAAGTTTACATACACAACATAATCAGCGGCCAAAAAAAGGTTCTAATACGGGAGAAAACAAGGTCTCTGATTTGGGCCTCAAGCACACTGCTGCTGTTTTTGTGAGTTTGGGTGTTTTTTTTTAACTACCCTCTGTTATCTTATGTGTCCATGTACACATGGACGTTTTTAGCAGTTTATCAGCAGGGGAGTTCATGGGCTGTTGTCTGAACGCCCTAAAATCGCATTCAAGAGCAGTTCTTTTGACCAAAAAAAAACGCTGCATGCTGAAAAACGCTCATGATTACTTATAAATGAGCCTTAACTCTAGGCACACTTAGCACTTCAGCGTTTATTTATTTCTAAGGCCAGAATAAATAACAATTCTGTCCAATTAAAGAAATAAACTCCAAAACTATGTTAAACTCTGATAAACTCACCTAAACTGTTATCAAAATGCTGATACAAGATACCAGTGTGCATGAGGCCTTATAGATGATCCAAGCAGCCCACACGTTGTCGAGTTTATCTACATTATCCCTGTCAATGGCTATGAGACATAGCATAGTGTTCATTATTTCATGTAGGAGGTCATCCCATTCCCCTAGTAGGGGCATCAGGGTAGACTTCCAATGTCTAGGTATTGTCTGTCTTGAAGAAAATTGAAATAATATCAAAATTATCTTTTTTGCCTCTGAGATTTTTTGTAGAGTGTGATAACTCGCATCAAAGGTAAAGTTTTAAAGACGTAGCCACTGGCTTTCTTCTTCCTTTTAAGGGCTTTTCATGCCCAATTTTATTAAAAGAAAGGTCAGAAAAAAACTATAACATGAATTTACTTTGCAGGGGTATTTAGCATTCCTTTTCCATAAAAAAAAAAAAAAAGAAAAAACTAACAAACAACATTCAGCCTTCTGGCTTGCACTTGCAGCACTTCCACTTTGGCCTTACACTACCATGGCAGCGTAACACTCAGGACCTTTCTCAACAGCTTGGTCCATACACTTGGCAGCCCCTTGCTGTCCTGGATCCCACCTCTCTCCTAGGTGGAGCCTTCCTGACTCCTGAGAAAAGACCTTCTCTGTCTGCCAGGGTGGAGCCCAGAACCATGGTCATTTCTAATAGCCCAGCACACACCTGACCAATTAGTGTGCTGGTAAATCTGAAAACCTGAACCCAGGATTAGAGATTTGATCCCATCTGGATCACTTTGAAATCTCCAAGCTCCAGGTCTCAAAACAGATTTTATCAAACACTGAGGAAACTGAAAAGCCAGTTTCCTCCCTATGACACAAGTTCCCCTGAGCCCCTCAACCCATCTGGTTAGGAATCCTGGATCATAACCTCTTTTTAGACCCTGGCAGGGCAACGCTCTGCCACAAGTGGTATTGTAAAAAAAAGCCAGTTGTGGAGAATTTAATATGTTTTCAAGTTATACCCTGTTAAATATGTAGCACCCTCTAGTGTGCTATTAGTGTAGTGCAGGCACATTTATTGACATGATAAGTGTGAGTCTGGAATTGTGGTCATGGCCTGTTTCTCAGGGCAGTATACACCGATAAGTTCAGGTAGTCCGCATCTAAATTCCACTTCCTGACCAGTTTTTGTCTCATGATCAATGTTACCAAAAGGATAATAGAGACGACGAACAAAATGGATAATATCCTACAAAAACATGTGCAGTTAGTGAGGAAGTAGAAGTTAGGCTCCTTTCAATTCCTCTGGAATTGCAGCTGAACGGAACAAATGTCAGTTTTTTTACATCTTGGCCTATTCAGTTTATGCCTGGTGGACATGAGCAGACCCCTCAAAGCTCTATGGGTGGCCAGATATAAACGGACTCCGATGCCTGTTTACATCAGGCTAACTCAGATCCGTCACATGTAGGTCTGCAAAAATGGAAAATAACACAGTTTTCCATTATTTTTATTTTTTTTCGGACCTGGACGAACTCAGAGGTAGGTGGGTGTAAATAGCCACAAGTCCTTTTTACTTCTGCCGTGTCTTTTTACTTCTGCCTGTTGATACAGCTGCATGGAGCTTCCGATCAAGTCCACTTGAAAAATTGACAAGCGAACAATATTGGCATGCTGGTGTGAAAGAGCCCATATGTGTGAAACGCACCTCTAGTAAACTAAAACTGTGTAAATCAAACCAGATAACCAAACAATAGTGACACACAACAAACAACTGCCCAAACCAAGTATATACAGAAAAAAGGATAAACTAATCGTAATAGTAACAGAGCCAGGGTCATACACAGGAGATCAAGCAGAGGGAGCAAGACAGGACAGGGAGAGGGCAACAGGAGACGGAGTAAGCAGGTAGGAAGGGATCAGGCTGCAGGGTTGGGATCAGGGTCCAGGATCTGGAAGCAGGAACGCAGGTCAGGGGCACATGGATACAACTTTTTAGGGAACTTCCCACAAGAGAGCTGGATCTGCCGCCCACACTAATGCAGCGACACCCAGTGACCTATTTAAACCAGCCTGCTCCAGCCATTAGTTGCTGGATGATCTTCAGCTTCCTGTTTCCCAGTTGCTGCATTTGTCCATAGAGAAAATGTCTTATAGGCCAAAGGAGTGCCGGGTTCCAAATAAGAAGCCCTGCTGCCAGGATCCAACAATAAGCTAGGTGTCCCACCGCCTGGGTCTGGTGACTGGCTAGGTACCCCACCGCTGGGGTTAGGCAACTGGGTAGGTATCTTGTTGGCCAGATTCTTAGAGACATATGACATTTGATCCCTCATGACAGTAGGCATCCCAACGCTGGGATACCATGGGTCATCCACAAACTTAGCCCTGGAGTCATGTGACAACACCAGAACTCCTGAATGTCTGGTTAAAACTGTGTAGCTTACCTGGTTTCCATGACTTGTTCTGCACATCAACAGCCATCTAAGTTCCCCAAGACATTGGTTACCCAACACAGGTTCCCTAATGCACCTTGAGTTGTGGCAATCGTATCCGGGTCATGGCAAGGCACAAATGGTACTCTGCCACTCTACTAGAGCTCACCACTACCAAGGTCATGAAGGCAAACGTAGCTACCAATTGTGAAGGGTATGTCCGGACCACCAGGCCTTGGCACCATCTGAGCAATTATTGTAAAAGGGACCAAACCAAAGCAACTGAAAAAAGAATCTCAGGCAAAATAGGTAACCAATACAAGGTACACAAAGACTCAGAGGTGTCAGACCCAATGGCAGATGGAATCCCACCCTTTGCAGGACAATCTAGCTGAGCAGCAGGCATAGAGTCAATAAAAGCTGGCTGGGCAGTAGGCACAAAGTCAGTAGAACTGGGCAGTAAGTAGAGGATCATTAAAACCAGGTTAGTCATTGGTCAGGGGATCATCAGAGGTGGGCTGGACACTGGGCAGCGAATCATCAGGCTGGACAGCAGGCATTAGATCAGCAGGCACTGGATCATCAGGCTTGGCAGCAAGCACCGGATCTTCAGGCTTGGCACCCTGCAGAGACACATCAGGCTGGGCAGCAGGCAGAGGCACATCAGGCTGGGCAGCAGGCAGAGGCACATTAGGCTGGGCAGCAGGCAGAGGCACATTAGGCTGGGCAGCAGGCAGAGGCACATTAGGCTGGGCAGCAGGCAGAGGCTTGTTAGGCTGGGCAGCAGACAGAGGCACAGGCACATCAGGCTGGGAAACAGGCAGAGGCACATCAGACTGGGCAGAAGGCAGAGGCAACTCAGGCTGGACAGCAGGCACAGGCACATCAGGCTCGGCAGCAGGCACAGGCACATCAGGCTGGACAGAAAACATCAGGCTGGGCAGAAGGCAGAGGCTGGGCAGCAGGCAGAGGCACATCAAGCTGGGCAGCAGGCAGAGGCTGGGCAGTAGGCAGAGGCACATCAGGCTGGGCAGCAAGCAGAGGCACACCAGGCTGGGAAGCAGGCAGAGGCACACCAGGCAGGGCAGAAGGCAGAGGCACATCAGGCAGGGCAGCAGGCAGAGGCTGGGCAGTAGGCAGAGGCACATCAGGCTGGGCAGCAAGCAGAGGCACACCAGGCTGGGAAGCAGGCAGAGGCACACCAGGCAGGGCAGAAGGCAGAGGCACATCAGGCAGGGCAGCAGGCAGAGGCACATCAGGATGGGCAGTGGGCAGAGGCACATCAAGCAGGCAGAGGATCAGCAAGGTCAGCTGGGTCATAAGGTTTGAGATCGTCAGAGGCCTGCCTAACCCCAGTGGTAATCATAGAGGCAGGCTGGAGCAGATTGACTGGCGTGGAGGCAGGCTGGAGCAGATTGGCTGGCATGGAAGCAGACTGGAGCAGATCGGCTGGCATGGAAGCAGACTGGAGCAGATCAGCTGGTGTGGAGGCCGACTGGAGCAGATCAGCTGGCGTGGAGGCTGACTGGAGCAGATCGGCTGGTGTGGAGGCAGACTGGAGCAGATCAGCTGTCATGGAGGCAGACTGGAGCAGATCGGTGGATGCGGAGATTGACTGGAGCAGATCGGCTGGCATGGAGGCAGACTGGAGCAGATCAGCTGGTGTGGAGGCTGACTGGAGCAGATCAACTGGCGTGGAGGCTCACTGGAGCAGATCAGCTGGTGTGGGGGCAAACTGGAGTAGATCAGCTGGTGTGGAGGCAGACTGAAGCAGATCGGCTGGTGTGGAGGCTGACTGGAGCAGATCGGCTGGTGTGGAGGATGACTGGAGCAGATCGGCTGGTGTGGAGGCAGACTGGAGCAGATCAGCTGTCATGGAGGCAGACTGGAGCAGATCGGTGGATGCGGAGATTGACTGGAGCAGATCGGCTGGCATGGAGGCAGACTGGAGCAGATCAGCTGGTGTGGAGGCTGACTGGAGCAGATCAACTGGCGTGGAGGCTCACTGGAGCAGATCGGCTGGTGTGGGGGCAAACTGGAGTAGATCAGCTGGTGTGGAGGCAGACTGAAGCAGATCGGCTGGTGTGGAGGCTGACTGGAGCAGATCGGCTGGCATGGAGGCAGACTGGAGCAGATCAGCTGGCGTGGAGGCAGACTGGAGCAGATCGGCTGGCGTGGAGGCAGACTGGAGCAGATTGGCTGGCGTGGAGGCAGACTGGAGCAGATCGGCTGGCGTGGAGGCAGACTGGAGCAGATCAGCTGGCGTGAAGCCAGAATTGGATAGTGGCAGGATTGGGGAAAAACGTTTGTTTCTTTTAGGGTTTTGCCACTGAAGTTCTGCATGTGAACACAAAGCTGTAAGTAGGGGGAGCAGCTCATAGCAAAGAAAAGCTGGGGGGTGGTGAAAAAGAGGGAGCAGTTGCTAAGGAGGATTTCTAAGGGATTGGCGCAGGCATCGAAGAAGAGGTGATCTGCAAGGTGTTAAAGGCAGGGTATGTGCAGCAAGTGGAAACAGGGTACTGACATATGGTTGTTAGTAGGTTATACTTGGCTGCAACTGTGGTTGCTGTGGGTGATGGAGAGAGATATTTTTGAGCAGGAGGGTGTCTAGCAGCAGGAAATGGTTGGTGCAAGCTGATTGAGGCTGAGTGCAATATATCTGACCATGCTTCAATTAATGGTTGAACAAGATTCAGTTTACACTCTGCCTGTATGACAAGAGACTGCACTGCAATAATACACTCTACTAGCACCTGTTGGGAACATGCTGAGTAGTGCTCAAAGAAATAAGCAGAGTCATCCTCCAATTTATATACCAGTGATTCTACCTGAGCCATACTGAAGGGGGGAGGAAAGTCATCACTTCCTTTAGGAGTAATGGACAAAGCCAACTCTGCACAAACTTGAATCCATGGCTGAACATCACCAAACAGAAGCCTGCCCTGATCAACTAGGGAATGAGCAAGACAAATACATTCTAACATCTGGTCACTGGCCCGCTCCTTCAGTATCTGGAAGCAGTATTCTTTTTCCTCTGTCACTAGCAAAGAAAAGTATATAATCTCTTTAGGATGCATCTTGCAACAAGCAACAGGAGAGCCAAGATGGCTTCCCTGTGCACTCACTTCTGGTCAGGACTGGCCTTGGTGTTATGTCAGTAACAGGTGTGACCAGAAATGTGTGGACTGCCACAGAGAATATCAGGCACAAGTAAAGCGTAGAATAATTGAATTTATTTAAAAATAAGTGAATAACACAAATGAAAATGGACCTCCAGTAAACTAAAACTGTGTAAATCAAATCAGATAACCAAACAATAGTGACACGCAAAAAACAACTACCCAAACCAAGTATATACAGGAAACAGGATAAACAAATTGTAATGGGTCATATGCAGGAGATCAAACAGAGGGAGCAGGGAGAAAGACCGGACAGGGAGAGGGTAACAGGAGACAGAGTAAGCAGGTAGGAAGGGATCGGGCCTCGGGGTCCAGATAAGGGTCCAGGATCAGGATGCAGGAACGCAGGTCAGGGGCACATGGAGACAACACCAAGGCAGTAAGGAAGAGCATGCACAGGGTTTAAATACACTTCCTGCAACCATCATCAGGTGATGACTGATTGCATGAGATGTCAGCTTCTGGCTGCTGAGGGACACCTACTGGTGGACACTGGAACTGCAGCCTATAGATCTGGGAGCCACGGAGCCACAATGCCACCAGCAGGTGAACCCTTTCCTGATATTAGGTAGTATATAGACAGGCTAGGGTAGTATATAGACAGGCTAGGGTAGTATACAGACAGGCTAGGGTAGTATACAGACAGGCTAGGGTAGTATACAGACAGGCTAGGGTAGTATACAGACAGGCTAGGGTAATATACAGACAGGCTAGGGTAGTATATGGACAGGCTAGGGTAGTATACAAACAGGCTAGGGTAGTATATGGAAAGGCTAGGGTAGTATATGGACAGGCTAGGGTAGCATCCGGACAGGCCAGGACAGTATATGGACAGGCTAGGGTAGTATATAGAAAGTCATTGGGAGCTTCCACAATCAGAAGAACAACATATTATGATAATGATGATCAGCCTCCCTGCTGTATTTAGCATAGGCAATGGTCAGGACTCTTCTTCTGCCTGATTCCCTCAGCACTTACTTGCTGAAGGAGTCAGGCAGTGTGCAGGGCAAGCTGAATAACCCACCAGGCCAGCAGCAGGGACTGAGAGACTTCCACTGCAAGTGCATGCTTTTGAAAATGAAAAAAAAAGTCCCCCTCGATCTATAGTCTCCGAACCCTCTGGGTGAACTGTTGGGGCCCCCCTCAGGGAATATGTTTACCCAGGAGCCATGGCAGGGATTCAGGGAAAAGGAATTGTACACTGGCTGACTCTGACTGTACACATCCTGCATGAATTCTGAAGCTGCCACCAGGCCACCCTGTGAAATGACAGAGCCTGGGTCCCCTAAAGGAGTGTGGATCTGAGGAACTGTTCATGGGAAGGAGCTCCTGTGTGCTGCCCTGGTCCTCCTCCTGCGGGGCACAGAGGGTGGCGCCCCCCCACTGATGTGCACTCTAGGCCGGCAGAGATATGACCGCACTCTGGTAGAAGTTTTTTTCTTGAAATCAAAAGTGTTTCCTTTATTCTTCCAATAAAATCAAATGACAGACAGTGTGGTTATGAGTAAGCGACTGGGAATGTCGTGAAACGCGTCAACCTTTTTGTCTGCTTGTACACTGTCTGTCATTTGATTTCATTGGAAGAATAAAGGAAACACTATTGATTTCAAGAAAAAAACTTCTACCAGAGTGCGGTCATATCTCCTCACACTTTGCATGCTTCCGGAATACGGATCCGACCTGCACCAGGTTCCTAGACACACACCTGAGCGGCTACACCCTCCTGTTTTCCACTCTAGGCCGGCCCCTACCTTGCCTAGGCTATAGGTAGCGCTGGCCCTGAGCATCACAGTTTGTCTAGGAGTTTCACCTGAGAAGCAGTGGGAGCAAGGAGGACAGAGTGAGTACATCAGAACATTCAGGGATTTTCAAGAGGAGAGACTGCCACATTTAGCAGGCTTTCCTAAAGGTAAGTGCTGTGCTAGTGTGCTTAACCCTTTTAAACTTGCCCTGAGAGATCTTCATAGCAGCCAGGAGGGCTGGTAGTGCCTGCAAGCAGTGGAGCTGGAGGAGTTCTACACAAAGAGAGGACACACTCCTGCATGCAGTTTGCCTCATTTTGTTTTGAGCTATCTCCAAGAGGGGCAAAGAGCTCCTAGTCTGTAATGGACTTTTGCTACTGATCCACTAAGAACTGTATAAGGACAGGAAGTAAATCAGTTCAGGATCTTTTTTGTTTAGAAGAAGAAGTTGCCCCCTTTTAGTTGGTCTTTGCTTAAATTTGGGCATTTCATAAATCCCTTCACCCCATCCAAGTTGTTACACAAGTTGTTACCCCTAATAAATGATTAAAAACAAAGCCAGGGGACAGTGTTTGGATAAAAACAGAGAATGCGTGTTGCCTGGCTGTGCAGAAGTAGGGGAGCCTACCACCAGCAGCCCCTGCGGGGTTAGTGCTACATATAAATTGATGACTCTATGCCAGGAATTATGGATGGATTGGCACTCCCACTAGATGTGATGGTGTTGTGTAGCAGTATCAGCCAAGGGACCAAAGACACATAGTGATGCTTATTTGACCTTTACTTACAGGACAGAATGTTCCAAAGAGATATAAACAGTATTGAACTAAGGGTTATAAAAAGAAGGCATCCAAACAGAGTAACAGGAATACCAGAAATAATTTCATTTGACCACCAGGTGGTGATAGAACATAACTATAGACATGGCACAGCGAAAAAAAGAGTCACTGGCAAACAATGTGCAACATGAACTGATAATTTAAGGCAGAATTTTACTTTTCATAATAAATAGAAGCCTTTTTTAATGTAGTTTCTGCCAAAGCCATGCCAATGTGCTTATCTCTCCCGTACCTAGTCCATGGCAGCTTTGAATCTGTACCTCTCAGTTAAACATTTTAAACAGTGCATTATGAACCCATCACTTTCTGTGGCATCATATGGCCATCCAGGAAACTTCATATCCCATCACACACTGCCTTACTGTATCACAGAAAAGGGTGCATTTTACTTCTGTGGACTACACCTCCCTCATTACTATACCACCACTTATTTTTTTCCACCCACATTCCTACTTTTTCCTTTAAGGTGGCCATACACTGTACAATCTGATTGTACAATCTCCTTTAGATCTACCATCAACTATATAGTGGAAGGACCTGTCGGATTTGATAAAAAATGTAATGAATTGTTCAGGTGGGTCCTCCCTTTTCATAGTTTTGGTAAATCTAAAAGGAAATTGTACAGAGGTTGTACAATCAGATTGCCCCATTCACATAGCAAAGTGGGAGCGCATGTTTTCTGGTGCATTTTCCCAGTGACACGCATAGGGCAGCCTATTGTTTTTTTTGGGTGGCCCTACACAGGACAAAAGAAGTAAATTAGCTCATGGGGCATTTTGGCGCGTTGCAGTTTGCACATTTTTTTTAATCATGCCTTTGTCACTTGTTTTTGCACTCCACAAAATGCTTGTTTGCTTCTGTGTTTTAGGTGCCATTGACAATTAATGGCATCAAAAGTGCAATTAGTTCATTTTAGGTGTATAAAGGTGGCCATACACTCTACAATCTGATTGTACAATCTCTAAACAATTTGCTTTAGATTTACCCAAACTATATAATAGGATGACACACTTATCTATCCAGTTACTCTGTATCTAATCATGCAGGCCCTTGCACTTCATAGTTGATGGTAGATTAGAAGAAATTGTACAATCAGGTTGTATAGTGTATGGCGAGCTTTACAGACTTCCAGAGACACACTTCTCCTATTTTTAATACTACAGTTCTGCTCCACATAGGCTGTTATGGGATAGCTCAGCTCCTGCACACTCTGCTAAATGAATGATCTTTGCAAGAAGAAGGTAAAGAAAAAAAACGATAGATCAGCAGCAGAGGACACTGGCTGTGTATTCAGGAAAAACGGTGCTCACTTGCAATGTCTAAGAGAGGTGGGTGCAATCTCCAGGAGGGAGAGCCCAGGTGCAGGGTGTGTGTTAATGAGGTCAGCTGCTGAAGTACTTCCTTCTAACTGTTTTCACGTCCCAAATATCAGGACGAATACCAGGAAGTACTGGAGGAGTTTTCTATAGAACAAACTGAAGGCTTAGGTAAAGCCTGCTGTAGAATATTAAGAGCTTTTTAACATGGTATAATATTGATAGAATGGTACAAATGGAAACTGGAATTATATAGTTATTATTTATAATTATTATTTATTTATTTATATTTATTTATAATATTATTTTATTAATAATATTAATAATTAATTAATAATTAATCATTAATAATATTATATTATATTTATAATATTATTTATTATTTATATTTATATAAACATACATAGATATGTGCATTTCTCTCATTAGCACCTGAATAACGCCGTTTTACCACGGTATTTGCGGCGGTATTTGCCACAATTCACTATAACTCCCACTAACGTTTTCTAAAACGTTATTTTTAGCCTACTTTTTGGTATGGAGCATGCGCACATGGGCTATCTGCCAGAAATAGATTCCGGAGCTATTTTTGCGTTTTACACTTTTATTAAAATCTTTTTTTCTACTTAACTTTTTTCACACAGTTTAACCACTTTACCACTAAGCCTATTTTTGACACTTTTTGTTTACAAGTTTAAATCAGTATTTTTTGCTAGAAAACTACTTAAAACCCCCAAACATTATATATATATATATATTTTTTTAGCAAAGACTCTGGAGAATAAAATGTCGGTCATTGCAAAATTTTTTGTCACGCGGTATTTGCGTAGCAGTCTTTAAAACGCCATTTTTTTGGAAAAAAATTGAAAAATCACATTTCACTGCATTTAAAAAAATACTAAACAGTAAAGTTAGCCCATTTTTTTTGTATATTGTGAAAGATGATGTCATGCCGAGTAAATAGATACCCAACATGTTACGGTTTAAAATTGCGCCCCCCCCCAGCCCCCCCCCCCCCCCCCCCGTGGGATGGCGACAAACTACGGTCAATAGAGATCTCAATCTGCGACGCTTAAAATTTATTTAATGGTTACCAGTTTAGAGTTAGAGTGTAGCTCTTTTTTTTAATTAATGCCCACGCTCTGGCGATCGCGGCGATACCTCACATGTGTGGTTTGAACAGCGATTTCATTCCCGGCTCGACTTGTGTATACGTTTTTTTTTGTGCGCGAGCTAACGGTGACGGGGGCGGCTAAATTTTTATTTTTTTTTTCCTATTTATTTTTTATTTTTTTTTAACTTTATTACAGGTTTTTTTTAAAAAAAAAAAATCTGATCACTTTTATTGCTGTCACAAGCAATGTAAACATCCCTTGTGACACCAATATGTAGTGACAGGTACACTTTATGGAGGGATCGAGGGTCTAAAAGACCCTAGACCCCTCCACTACACTTCCCTGTATGCAAAACGCAGAAAACTGCATTTTTGCATACAGCCGTTTTTCAAATGTGCCGCCTTTTGCAGCACAGTAACCCGGAAGTGACGTCATGGACGCCGCCTCCGGGTTACGTCATCGGAGACCCGATCGATGCCGTTTCCGGCATTCATCGGGACTCCATCCAGCCGGCGGACGTGCCGGCTGGGTGCTCGGGGCTCCCGGTGGGACGGGAGCCCCGAGCAAAGCCACGGAAGGCGGCGGGAGGGGGGGACATTTTGCTTTTAGCTGGACTGTTTTTAACTCCAGCCCTGACGTTATTTGATCTTAGTGAATTTGACACTGTTCATAACGTTTCTGATAAAGGTATAGTGAATTACATTTGCACCTTAAAATAGTCAAAATTGAGGTAAAATAGATCCACCTTCAAGAAGCTATGGGCAGCTGTAGCTAAACATTTATAGCATAGGAATACTTGCCTAATAGTCTCTGTTTCAGGTCTTGGAGAAATACAGCAGCAGTAGTTCCTGTGTGTAGAAGGTAATGTGGCTCAGTTCTGTCTCTGCTTCCTGGAAACTCCCCTTTAACGCAGCTATATTGAACATATTTGGTCAATGATGTCACCCAGGAGACTTTGGCCCGCACTAAGCAGCAGGGCAGCTGCTTGGCATGGTACCCAGAAGCTAGTGGCAATCCCTGTAGTTGCAGTGTTTACTAAAATGTTGTCTAGCTTCTACAGGGATTGGTCAGGTACGGGACATGAACAATTACATGTAACTATGCAAAGTATCCCATACCTATCATTCAGCTTTAATGCCCCTAAGAGGTCCTAAATATAAAAGATTATATCCTGACTCATAAATTCCTCCTTCCTAAAGTGGTTGTAAACGATCACCTTGTAAAACAACCCATACCATTTAAGATAGAAATGAAAGGCAAAACATTTTTGTATAGTTAAAAAAAATGTAAATGTCTTTTTTCCCCTTTTCTAAAAGTGATCACATTCCCTCTGTTCTCAGCTGCATAAGAGCTGGGGGGAGGAGAAGCAGAAGCATGCTGATCTTCCCAGTGAATGGCTGTGCAGCAGGGGTATGTCAGGACAAGTCTGATCATTGGAGAAGAGCACACCGAATTCCAATCAGAGCTAGAGAACTGACCTGCTTAGTGTGGTCGGTTTTTAATATGAAAGCAGTGGGACTGGCAGGAACACCAGGAATTTCACACAAAGAAAGCAATACAGGGTACTTTCTCATACAAGTACATGGTACCGCAGGCACATATCAGGAATATGAAGTGTTGGAGTAACAAACACTTTAAAAGTAGTAATGTTTTTTATAGATGCTTAGCCAGTTGCCAATACCTTAAGCACATTATTTTATACCACCTACACAAAATCCACAATTATCTTATTCTTACAGTAACATGTATATCTAGTGACAATATTAAAACAATTCAAATACATATCTGTGCTTAGATAAAATCTACATTTTACAAGCAGCCAGCACCTATAAGGTGAATATAAACCATAACAAAAGTAACCTATAAAAGTAGTACAGCCATAAGTGTACGCAGGGGGTGTGCTGGGTGTGCCTGGGCACTCCCTAATCACTATGTGCAGTGCTGATTCCCCCTACTGCCTGAGTTTCCCCCCACATTGGCCCCCTGCCCCACAGTGCTGCAGGCTTCCCTCCTCTCCTCTCCTCTCCTCTTCCCTCCCCTGACTGCTGCAGGGGATGTTTCAGAATGGAGAGTGGGGGAAGGGGCTAATCAATATGTCATTTACCAGCCCCTTGCTTTTCTTAATGAACACACTCACTGTGTCCATTCATAACTGGAGTATAGTAAACTATGTTTACTATGCTTCAGTTTGTGAATTAATAGGAAGCTGCTCAGCACAGAGCACTTCCTATTTATTTACTACCCCGTTCAACTGAGGCTGCAGAGAAAGGCCTATGTATGTGAGCTTTGGGGTGCACACACTAATGCAATAGGCTGCGCACACCTATGGGGACAGCACTAAAAGAGACATGAAAATGAATTTAAAAAAGGCCAAATATAAAATCAATGTTGATAGAGTAGAATCCCCACACCAGCTTCTGTGAGGTACATGTGCATGCACACTCAACATCACTGTGAAGGGGCAAGCTTGCTTACCTGAAACAGGAGACCCTCAAATTATAAAGAGGTCTAATTCAGCATGATTACAATAAAATGACCCAAAAGAACATTCAGGCCTCAGCTGGTTCCAGGCACCATCCATCAATCCAACCTACTATGGTATACGAGACTTATGGGCCACTTTCAAAGAGATAAACACGTCCAGTAACAGCAGCCAAACCCTCAGTATTAACCTTTGTTTATTCCAGGTAATTTGAGTTCCTGTGACCCTCCTGGCTCTTACTCCTTCAGGCTCCTTTCACACTGGCTTTCCGATCCGGTCCACCTGTCAGTTTTTCAGGCAGACCTGATCGGCAGTTCCTAAATGTTTTGCAGGACAATTTTATGGGTCAGATAGTGAAAGCACCGACAAGAAACAATACGGTACTTGACTGATTACCAACAATATAGACCTGCTCACAGATATAGAAATATGGGGCAACTTAGGAAACAGTGACCATAGGTCAAATAGTTTCAGTATTAATCATAGTAATAGGAAACACAAGGGTAGTATAAGGACACTGAATTTCAAAAGAGCCAATTTCCCAAAACTGAGCTCTTTGCTAGAAAATATCAAATGGGATAGAACCCTGGGAACAAAGAACACGGATGAAAAATGGGAGTGCTTCAAGAGCATACTAAACAAAGGGATTGGCCAGTGCATTCCAAAGGGAAATAAATTTAAAAGAGCAAAACTAAACCCTGGGTGGCTAAACTCCAACATAAATATGCATATTAATACTAAAGAAAAGGCATTAAAAAAAAATACAAGACTGAGGGGTCATTGGCAGCATTCAAGCATTACAAAGAGTGTAATATAAAATGTAAAGGCGAAATCAAGGCGGCTAAAATAAAACACGAGAGACATAGCGGAAGAGAGTAAAAAAAGCCCAAAGAAATTCTTTAAGTATATAAACAGTAAGAAAGCGAGGCCAGAACACATTGACCCCATAAAAGGCAATAAAGGAAATCTGGCCACAGAGGACAGAGAGAAAGCGAAAGTGTTAAATAATTTCTTCTCTTAAGTCTTCACAAAAGAATTGGGGGGGCTACGCCAACCCAGCTTGTAATGCTAAACTAAATAATACACCTCAGGAACTACCGCCATGGCTAACAGAAGATAGACTTAGAACTAAACTAGAGAAACTTAACATAAATAAATCACTGGGACCGGATGGCTTGCACCCGAGGGTTCTTAAAGAGCTCAGCCAGGTGATTGCCAGACCATTATTCTTGATCTTTAAGGATAGTCTACAGGTGTGTATGGTGCCAGCTGATTGAAAAAAAGCCAACGTGGTACCAATATTTAAAAAAGGGCCGAGATATATCCCGGGTAACTATAGGCCGGTCAGCCTAACATCAGTAGTCTGCAAGATTTTGGAGGGGATGTTAAGGGACCACATGCAAGACTTTAGTAATGAAAATGGTATTATTAGTAATGGATTCATGAAAAATCGTTCTTGCCAGACCAATCTATTAACCTTCTACGATGAAGTGAGCTGCCACCTAGATAAAGGAAAGCCTGTGGATGTGGTGTATCTGGACTTTGCAAAGGCATTTGACACCGCTCCCCACAAACGCTTACTGTAAAAACTAAGGAACGTAGGTATGGACCATAGGGTGAGTACCTGGATAGAGAACTGGCTCCAGGGGAGAGTCCAGAGGGTGGTGATTAATGGGGAGTACTCAGATTGGGCGGGTGTGGAAAGTGGGGTCCCCCAAGGTTCTGTCCTGGGACCAATCCTGTTTAATTTATTCATAAATGATCTAGAGGAGGGGATATCTAGCACAATCTCAGTATTTGCGGATGATACTAAACTAAGCATGCCAATATCTTCTATGCAGGATGTGGAAACCTTACAAGCGGACCTGAACAAAATAATGGGGTGGGCAACTACATGGCAGATGAGGTTTAATGTTGAAAAATGTAAAGTAATGCACTTGGGTGTCAGAAACACGAAAGCAAGCTACTCACTAGGGGGAAACCTCTGGGTGAATCTAAGATGGAAAAGGACCTGGGGGTACTAGTGGACAACAGGCTTGGCAGTGGCATGCAATGCCAAGCCGCTGCAAGCAAAGCCAACAGAATACTGGCATGTATAAAAAAGGGGATTCACTCCAGAAATAAAGAGATTATTCTCCCACTCTACAAGACTCTGGTCCGGCCACATCTGGAGTATGCTGTCCAGTTCTGGGCACCGGAGAGTCCAGAGAAGGGCAACAAAAATAATTAGGGGAATGGAGGACATCAGCTATGAGGAAAGACTACAAACACTGAACTTATTCTCTCTGGAGAAGAGACGCTTGAGGGGGGATATGATATCAATGTACAAATACTGTATTGGCGACCCTAGCATAAAGAACAAACTTTTCAGAGAAAGGGAATACAATAAGACACGTGGCCACTCACTAAAACTAGAGAAAAAACGGTTTAACCTTAAAATACGCAGGGGGTTCTTCACTGTCAGAGCAGTAAGGATGTGGAATTCGCTTCCACAAGCAGTCGTATCAGCAGGGAGCATCGATAGTTTCAAAAAACTATTAGATGGGCACCTTAAAGACCTCAACATACAGGGGTATACAATGTACAGTTAACCGCAAACACACGCACATCATAGGTTGAACTGGATGGACTGATGTCTTTTTTCAACCTCACAAGCTATGTAACTATGTAACTTCCACCATCTTTGGAGTGCAGGTGGACAGGGCCGTCTTTAAGGCAGGGCAAAAGGGGAAGCTGCCCTGGGCCCCATCATTGTTGTGGGGCCCAAAGCAGCTGCCTCATACTTGCCAACTATCCCTGTTTAAATTCCCTTACATTTTTAGTCCCATAGCTGCCCAACTCTGCACTATTGCCATGTACAGATGATTAACCTGCAGACCCTGTGTTTACCTGTAAATAACCTGCAATGATATGTAAATTGCGTGGCATTAATATGTAAATAGCCATGGACCAGCTGAATTGATATGTAAATAGAGGCAGCATTCATATGTATATCATGACACCTTGAGGTCATATCCACCTTCACTTCTGTTGAATGCTGCCCACTGGGGAGGTAAAGGGGCATGCTTTCAAGTCCTGTCTACAACTGAGGTCATTAAGCCCACCATCAGCACTAACCCCTTGCAACCAATTATTGATCGGTAAGGATGTGCAGTAACCTCTAGAAACCAATCAGTGAGCAGTAATAATGTGCAGTAACCTCTAATAACCAATTAGTGAGTGGTAAGGATGTTCAGTAACCTCTAGCAAGCAATCAGTGAACAGTGTTTTTGTACAGTAATCTCTAGAAACCAATCAACAAGCAGTAGTCATGTGCTGTAACCTCGAGCAAATAAACAGTGAGCCATAGTGTGTGCTGTAACCTCTAGCAGTCAGTCAGTGAGCAGTAATGATACACTGTAACCTCTGGCAACCAATCGCAATTGCTGGCTGATCTGATTAAGTAAACTGATTTTGAGTCTAGCTGCTGTTTATTGTATGTCTCAGAGAAGGTGGAGAGCAAAATTGCATGGGGGGCCCAAGAAAATGTTTGCCCAGGGTCCAATCAATAATAAAGATGGCCCTGCAGGTGGAATGCAAATCGTCGTCCCTGTAATTATAGCAGGCCTTATTTAATCGTCAACACTGTAAGAGTATTTGTTTGCGTGTAGTTCAATAAATCTTATATACTGCACTATAAGAGGAATCTGCTTTTCCTTTTCTGTATGATATCAAATCTGGAACCATGAGGGTTCATTAATTACTGCTGCTGCGATCGGCTTCCGTGCTCGGCAAAAGGACCAATTTGGCAACTAGCTTTCTATGACCTGTAATGGGTGTCACACAGTTCTGGTGAGTAGGATGTGTGCCTTAATGTTGGTGAAAGAAGACAGGGTATCATTCACTTGTTGTTGAAAGAAGATTTATTCACACTTGGTTGAAGACACCTGGTGGCTGTTAATGGACATTGCACTTATATTTTATTTTAAATTTTGAATTGTATTGCACTTGCGCATACACTTTGATTTGCTTAAATTTTGTATACATATTATTTAGGGAGTGCGGTTATTAATTAATTATTTCACTACTAAAGCACAATTACTGTATGATTTCCATAATGAGCAACTATGGTTTCTACCAGATATTTACAAGAATGGCACACTATATATTCAACGTTAACACACATTGGAAAATATATTTTACTCTTTGCTAATCACAATACTGCATTCTAATGCATGTACTGTGTGTAATAAAGATTCCCTCAAGCTGCATTACTGCACAGCACAAGATCAAGATATCATTCAGCAAAAAATAATGGTTTCTTATCCTTATTTTATTCATGAAGCTGTAATATTCCAATATTCCACTAGAGAGCATTGTAGCCTCACAATTGCTTTCACTTTATAAAAATTGTAAATGTGTATGTGTCTTTCTCTCCCTAGCTTTGGCAGCAAGGTGTCACTTCATCGCTGCTGAAAATGCGGCAAGACCACCAGCAACACATGCAAGCAGGTAAGTGTTTTCCCCATGTCCACCAAAGCAATGCAGTTGCTGGAGAGTTTGGGGTGACATGACCCTGAAAATCATATGAAATAGTAATAAATAGGTTTATTTAGAAATATATACATTGTAAACTGTAATCATCTCTTCATAAACATCAACAGAGACTGATATTAATAGAAAACTTACGTTATATAATATACTGCATATTAAGGAACACCTATAGTGACAGAATATGATGGCTGCTGTTGCAAACCTTTCTTTCTCGGGGTTGGTTCACACCTGACTGCGTTCCTGTGCTACTCCTGCACGCTGCATTTGAACGGGCTGCAAATCATACTGGACCACACAAAATGTAGGACATGCACTACTTTTAAAAAATGTGCTGCACCCCCTCTGTCCCTCCCCGGGGATAGATACCCCTCCCCCCACCCCATCTCCATCTTCTCCGCTACTCTTAACCTTGGCTCTTCCCCTTCTCTCATACATCCTGCATTTATTATGGTTCATCACCAAACCCATAAATACCTCTCACTTCCTCTCATACCCAAGTTTGACACTCACCATGTAATAGGCGGCCCTCCTGGCCCCCATAGTCCCCCTTTTTCTGCCTCACTTGCAGACTTCTGTACATTTTCATGTTCAATATTTGCATTTCTGTCATGACAACGCACTAAGTTAAAATTGTGTTCTTGACTCCCCGTGTCTAATGTTTTTTATTAATATAGTTTCCGTTGGGCTCTCTTCAATACAATGTACTGAACTCTTGGTCATACCCTTTCTTATCCCTAACTGCTAGACTGTACTGTACCTTTCACAATATGTTATGAAGTCTACCTGTGATATTTTTTACTCTACCTTGTCCATTTCTGCAAATAAATTGTTTGGAAAAAAAAAAAAAAAATGTGCTGCACCAAATCGCATGATACCGCAGTACCATGCGACTTGGTGGCAGTCAACTCGCTGCATTTGCAATCCGCATTTGGGGTGTCCTAAGAATATATTGTCACCCACAGCAGATCACAAAGGCACACATTCTGGTGTGAACTGGCCCAAAATGCAGACCTTCCACGTCAAAGAGAAGGTCTGTTTTTCTTTTCCAGCCTCCAATTCCCATACCTCCATGCCAAAACACAAAAAAAGCCATTTGTAAATAAGTAATTTGCCCAAAAAAACACTTACCTTTGGCCCTGGCCTTCTATACTTCAGCAAGACATGGGTGACACCACCATGTCTCTTGGCAAAGCTGGGAGCATAAAATCCTGTAAGAATGCACTCCAGCCCATTGCAAGAGATAATTCTCACAAATATTGAAACTTTTAGCTCTCCTGCGAGACACAGTGACACCACCTGTGCCATCAGGAAATGCTGAAGGGGGGGGGGGGGGGTTCGGGGGTCAAGCCACTTGTGGTGGTGGATGGGGCAGGGGCTGGTAAAAAAAGCAGGCCTTCTGTTTGCCATGGAAGACCCACTTTACCCCTTCAATACCGGGCACTTTTAGTCTTTTCCTGCCCAGATCGATTTTCAGCTTTCAGCGCTGTCGCACTTTAACCACTTAAGCCCCGGAAGATTTTACCCCCTTCCTGACCAGGGGGTATTTTGCAATACTGCACTTCGTGACTTTAACAGACAATTGCGCGGTCGTGCGACGCTGTACCTAAACGAATTTGACGTCCTTTTTTTCCCACAAACAGAGCTTTCTTTTGGTGGTATTTGATCACCTGTGCGATTTTTTGATCATGCGCTATAAACAATAAAAAAGAGCATCAATTTTGCAAAAACAACAATATTTTTCAAATTTTTTTATATGAAATTCCCAAAAAAAAAATGTAAAAATCAAAATTTTTTAACATTTTCGGCCATTTTGTTTTATGCTACATATGTTTGGTTAAAAAAAAAAAAAAAAAAATCGCAAAAGGCGTATTTTGATTGGTTTGCGCAAAAGTTATCGCGTTTACTAACAAAGGGAAAGATTTTTGTCATTTTTGTTGTTTTTTTTTTTAACGCGTAATTGCGGCGATCTGCAATTTTTTTTGCGGTACTGCGACATTGCGGCGGACAGATCGGACCCTTGACTGACATTTTTGACACTTTTGGGGTTACAAGTGACATTTCTACAGTAATCAGTGCTATACATATGCACTGTTACTGTAAAAATACACTGGCAGTGAAGGGGTTAACTTTATTTGAGAGGGAGGGGCTGTGTGTGTCCCTAGGGGCGTGATTCTAACTGTAATTGGCTGCGGCTTGAAGTGTAGGAACAATGATCAACGGTCCTACATAGTAGAACCGTATGATCACTGTTTTTACACAGGGGAGAATGACAGGCGGCTTGTTTACACTAGCCGCCTGCCTTTCTCCTGCTGTCACGGACGATCGTGAGTGAGCGGCGGACATCGGGTCCACCGCTCACATGCGCGGGGGGGTCTGTGACCGCGCGGGAGCATCACAGGCTAGTGACGTACCGGTACGTCACTTTGCCTGTGAGGGGCAGACCGCCGCAGTATATGTACTTGCGGTGGTCGGCAAGTGGTTAAATGGCAATTGCGCGGTCATGCATCACTGTACCAAAACTAAATTTGTAACATTTTGTTCACACAACTAGAGCTTTCTTTTGGTTGTATTTAATCACTACTGGGTTTTTCATTTTTTTTTGCTAAATGAACAAAAAATAAAATTTCTTCATTTCTGTTATATAATTTTGCAAATAATTAATCTTTCTTCATAAATTTAGGCCAAAATGTATTATCCTACATTTCTTTAGTGAAAATAACCCAAATCAGTGTATATTATGTAGTCTGTAGGAAGGTTATAGAGTCCACAAACTATGGTATATACTGTATATATCTGAAAATTGATTGATCCTGATGTACTGACAGACTATCTCCTTTTTTGAGGCCCTAAAATGCCAGGACAATAGAAATACCTCACAAATTACTGCTTTTGGAAAGTAGACAGTCCAAGGTATTTATTAAGAGGCATGGCGTTTTTTTTTTCAAATTAAAGAAAGTGCTCACAATTTATTTTTTGTTACATAACTGTCACCAGCGCAGCAGTACAGCGTCATCATATAACTGGTGTGGCGGTAATCAAGGACACTGACTGGTGACAGTATGGAAAAAAAAAAAAAAAGTTTTACATTTTTTTATGTTTTGCTACTTTATTTTCTTTTTACAGTTGTTTTTTTTAACACACTGTGACCAGAGCAATATAATGTTACCATAGTTTTTTTTTTACACATTATGTTTGCTTATAACAGTGAATTACATTGCTATGAGCAAGCATTTTACTGAATGAAACTGAATCATTCAGTCTGTTTTCAAGTGATTAGCTGTGATTGGTCAAAGCTAATCACATGGTACAGATGAGCTGTGATTGGCCCTGTCTGTACCATGTAATCAAATTGACCAATCACAGCTAGCAACACAATTGTATACAATGGATGGCATGGAATGAAGCCATCCATTGTGTATAACAGTGTTTCTCAACTCCAGTCCTCAGGGCACACTAACAGGCCAGATTTTAAGTGTTACCTTGATGAGATGCAGACTAGAATACTGCAATCACTGAGAAGCAAATGATATCACCTGTGATGTATTTAAGTTTTCTTGCAAACCTGGCCTGTTAGTGTGCCCTGAGGGCCGGAGTTGAGAAACACTGGTGTATAACACTCATGTGGCCTGCTGTGGTTGGTCACAGTGGTCACATTGTACTGGCAGAGAGCTGGTACACTGATCAGTCATTGGCTGTGTCCTGTGGACACAGCCAGTGACAGATCGCACCACTGCAGATCCCCTTGGCCTCATGATCTGCGATTCCTGACAGGACATCATATGACGTTCACTTCAGAATAAGAAAGCCTCTGGTTTAAGTATATGTGAAACGAATCTTTATTTTAATCTATACATATAAAGTACAAGTGTCTCTGCGTCCAGTCCCTGTGTCCGTGGGATTGCGCTACTGCGCATTTGCCCCACGGACAGCCGTTGGGAGTTGGAGCGCAGAGATTTCACATTACTACACCCAGCCTCAACTTGCTCTCAGGCATCCTACTACACTCCTGCTCCCCCCTCCAACCTTCCTCTGGTGAAATGTACTCGGTTCCGGTCTCCGGTAATCCGCCTGCCCGCTCCTCTCTGTCACCGGAGAAATCCCGCCTTCAACACCCAGCACTGGGCGCCACCGTACGCGACAGCTTATTCGCCGAAGGCATACGCCCATCAAACATATAAAGGTAGTTTGTTTGGAGTATTGTTAGTGTGGTCTATGTACGTGCCCGTGTTGTCTGTGTGTGTTTGGGTGGCTTAACCCAAAACAGCATATAAACAAAGCGTTCTGTATAGGTCACATAAAAAAGGAAGGTTATTTTGTCAGCAATAACATAGCGGGCTCTAAATTAGGTGAACATAGACATTTATTTTGAAAAAATAGGGGATGTGGTAATAACATCCGTGCAATAAAGATATCAGTGGGTACAACCAGTGTTGGGACAAGAAACAAGACATACATAACATGTGACAAACAGTGACAAAAACCGGCCGGCAAAGTAATGTTGCATCAAGAATCTAAATACTCATATGATCAATCAAATGTTGGTTACAATAATGGTGATTCTTGAAGGGGCTCCTTGGGGGGCTGTGGGTCGCCAGTGGGGCTGATGGCCGTATTGCACAATTATATTGAGTGTTGGATCCAGTGAGGTCACTCTTTTTTTGTGCTATTAAGGCCCGTACACACGTACCGATCGTCGGCATACAAACGTCGGTGGACGAAGGATCTGCCGATTGTACGCGTGTTAGTATGGTGCCTCCGACAGATGTCTGCGCACAATCCGCGGACAAAAGTCTTTCTTGCAAACATGAAAATTTTTGTATGCCGACACCAGAACGGACGATTGTTCGCCTGTCAGTACACAATTCGGCCGACAGACCGCAGATTTGCAAGACTGGGCATGCTCAGAAAATAGAAAACACAGGGAAAGTTAACCATTACATGACATCACTTCTGCAGTCGGCGGACAAAATTCTTGTGCTGTCCTTGTGCTGTCTTTGCACTTTTCAGCAGACACCGACATCCCGGGGAGAAAAGAGGAACATTTGTATGCCGACCATCGGTACGTGTGTACGGGGCTTTAGTCTTTTCTATGACTTTATGGGGAGAGGGCTGGGGGTATCTCAGTCAGAGAGGCAGCTTTGGGGGAGACAGTATATGTTTAATGTTGCTGCCATGTGGTAAAGCCTCAATCATTTGGCATATAGGGTTCTTTGACGGGGACTAGGCAGAGATCTGACAGTTGTCTTGATCACTGACGGTAAAATTACCGTTTCTTCACCCCTATCTTGTGACAGAGTGTCGCTCTACGTTTTTAGCCTTGTAGCTGGTGTTGTTGTGGGGGGGGGGGGTATAGGGTGTTCAAGGGGACTTGTGCAGAGCAAAACCGATCGGGTATGTGCCTCCGATTCCTGCTGACCGTGTGTAAGAAATGGCGGTTCAGTGCGGTAAGCGGTATCTCACTTGCTCCGACGGCCCTTCGGCCGTTTCTTCACCCCTGCTTTTAGGAGCACACAGTACCTCATGAATGGTCCGTAGAGCGATTACTTGTGTCCTGTCACTGACGGTCTCCGTGCGTGCTGCCTTCGGCTTCTGCTCTCCCAAGCGATCCGACGCCTGTTAGGAGTAGTGGAGGGATGTGCCGTCGGGCTGTGACGTCGACGCGTTTCGCTTCCTGTTGCGTAGCTTCGTCTGGACGTCAAAGCGGGCACCCAATGGGATACCAAACTACAACAGCCGGGGTGGAGATAAGGGGGCGGACCAAGAGGCCACGCCCTCCCTCTCAGCCCTCGCAAGCAGGCGCAAACGGAAAATGGCCGTCAATGGACTGAAACTCGAGAGCCAGCCCACAAGTCTCTGTCAATCATAAACGGTGGACCCGCCCATGACCAATACTATTGGTTGGCGGAGAGTAATCTGGGCGTATAGCGCTAATGTGAGGAAACGGAATATGAAAGTCACGCCCCCACATACAGACACACCCCTCCGTACCCTGTTTGTTTAGAGGAGGATGGAGCCAGAGAATCGTGGTGAAGGCTGGCAGGGAAGGAGCCATGTGATCCTGGCTATACAACGTGTTCATAAGGGGCTGAGGGGGGACACAGAGCGAGGCTCCGCGGACCTTCCAAGTGCCCTCTGTCTATATGGGTGACGAGTACGGCAGGGTGATCTGGGGACACCGACCTATCAGAGAGCGAGGGAACCGCAGCAGCTGCTGCCAGCCATTCCTCTATAGAAGCCTAACCTATTCTATATTCCTCTATAAGGGCCTAACCTATTCTATATTCCTCTATAGGGGTCAGCCGCCTAACCTTCTATATTCCTCTATAGGGGTCTGCCGCCTAACCCTCTATATTCCTCTATAGGGGTCTGACGCCTAACCTTCTATATTACTCTATAGGGGTCTGCCGCCTAACCTTCTATATTCCTCTATAGGGGTCTGCCGCCTAACTCTCTATATTCCTCTATATGGGTCTAACCTATTCTATATTCTTGTATAGGGGTCTGCCGCCTAACCTTCTATATCTATACATATAAAAGTACAAGTGTCTCTGCGTCCAGTCCCTATGTCCATGGGATTGCCCTACTGCGCATGTGCCCCACGGACAGCCGTTGGGACTTGGAGTGCAGAGACTTCGGGCGGCCGGGCGAAACTGATGAAGCGGCGGGTGTGCGCGGGCACGCGGCGCGTGTGCGCTCACGTGGACTTACTGCTAAACGGCAGCGGCCATTACAAGTGGCGGCGGTTGAGCGATGTCACGCAAGAGCCACTCGGTCAGCTCTGCGCATGTCCCCGATGTTGCTAGGGCAACAGGGACGCAGAGCTGACAGAGGCTATAACTAAGGACTAAACCAAACAGATACATATATACAACATTCAGAAGAAGAGTGTTCAAGTCAGCAAGATAAGTTAAACAGTACAAAGGCCAAAAGACAAAAAAAATAAATTGGATCTATTGAAGAACAGGAAAATGATCAGATTGGAATCCTGCGAGCTACCCCCCTAATCTAGATTTAACAACTGCCGCAAACACCTCACTCCTCAGAAAGTGCTCTGTGCTATAAATACAATGAATAGTGTTGCGCAAGAGTAAAAATCTGCCTAGTTGCTATTTCAACGATATTGGTGACCAATCCAGATTGTACTGTGTATGGTGTGCTATCCAAAAATATAAAATAAAATAAACCTGTGTGATATAAATTGTTTCGTGAAAAGTCAATGCTTTGATGTGATTCCAATGCTGAGTATATAAATAAATTTGTAACCCGCTTCAATAATCATACAGTGTTACCAAATATAAAGTGCTGTGTGCTGATACCGTTGTGTTTAAAAAATCCTTGCAATCAATATTTGCTATGTTCTCTCATGCAAACAGAAACCAATATATATAATAGATTCTAATATATATATATATATAAATAGTCCATAAAGTGCTTATAGGTGTTATAATCTGTGAGTCCTTAATATAAAGAAAAAGTGCCAGGTGCTTGTGGAATAATCAGCTGCAGGTGCTCAATCCACCAAGTCTGTGGACATATGGGTGTGTTCCCAACTGGTATGCTTGACTGATATATCACCAAACTCCATGCACCCCCTCGTGATTGGGCGCTCACCTTAAGACCGATATAGATATGCCTCTAATCGTATACAATATTAACTCCTCTGGGGCACTTCTCCTCCCTTCCACTGAGATACTGAAAGATCGCTGGCAGTATCCTCCTACATGTAACTCCAACACTCCATAGGGGACGATGTCATGTGAAAGAGATAGCTCCAGATAGTGCTTATATCGTTTTATACTTTTTATTAAATGCCAAGTGAAAAGTTGTACACTCACATTTCCAGGTGAATGTATGCACGTATGAATCGCTTTAACCGTTCCCGGATGCCTTTCGGATAAATTGGGAGCCGCCTCGGCTTGCGACCGTCCTCCTTGGTCTGCCCGACAGCCTCACCTACGCTGGGTGCAACGCTCCGCCCATCCTAGCCCCTCCCCATGGAAAGGAAAATGATGTTTGACCACATATGTTCTAGCGCCTGTTAATTTAACGGGCTTAATGTCTACTGTTACATAATCTTTAACACGTTTATGTCATTTCAGAAACTGCTTTTCAACTTTTTCAATATGCAGCTTTTATTTAAATAATACCTAGTTATCTCTGGGCTGGTAACAACTGTTTTCCATTTGTAGCCCTTCATTTTCATTGTGTCACATGTACCCCTGGTGCAGACTACAAGCCACAGCGCTGACACATTGGGGTGGATTTACTAAAACTGGAAAGTGCAAAATCTGGTGCAGCTGTGTAATCCGCTTCTAATTTCAGCTTGTTCGATTAAGCTTTGACAGAATAAAAACTGGAAGCTGATTGGTTTCTATGCACAGGTGCACCAGATTTTGCACTCTCCGGTTTTAGTAAATCAACCCCATTGTCTTGGCAGGGTCCACCGTTTTCACTAACAAGAAGCTGATCCTGAGTAATGATGTACAGCCAATGCTGGAGCAAATGCATTTGGACAGGAAGGGCTGAAAGAAGCTGCAGGAGATCAGAATCACTAAGATGCAAAAAAGGATAAAAAAGAAAAAGAAAATGATGAAATGAGTGTATTATGGGAAAAAAAAAAACTTGTCAAAACTTGCCAAATTGGTTATGATCTTGCTTTAGCAAACTAAATGTCATTCAGGTTTGCATGTTCTTTAAAATACTAGTCTTCACTCTGATCCAATGGCATCAATAATTTCTACAAAAGGGACATTTTCAAGTATAAGTAAATTCTGCATTTTCATAAGTAGAAAACAGATGAAGAAAATCATTCTTTAAGAAAAAATATCAAATACATGCCTATAGCATTCAGGGGTTTAATTGCAGAGTCTTGGAAGGAATGGAAGAACACATCTATCTTTATGACCATATAACCATGTTATATATTACTTCCATATTTAGGGTGTAACAAGAAACATGGCCACAGTCTGCAAGCCCCATCTTCAAACTGCCCCCACTTTTACAGAATCCAGGGGTTCTTTTCCCCAAAACCCACCATCTCCTGCCAATATTTGAATTTGGCAGGAGATGACATAGGCACTTCTACAAGTGTGGGGATGTCACCGCACTTGTAGTCCATAAATATGTCTTACAGCCTCTTAACTCAAGGTCTGAACCTCTGGTCAAAACTGCAGTTGGAAGAATAGTCTGCAGGAGCCAGAGCATTACACTTGTGACCCACTGATCGTGGTTGTAAAGTTTTTTATGTTCAAATGCAAAAAATAATAATAAATGCACATTTTATTTACAATTTTTTTTTTGCAAAAGGTGGAGTTGGCCTTTAAGGCCACTTTCACACATACGGACCATTCATTTCCTCAGTTTAGTCACGTCAAAATGGATGAAGTATTCATCCGTATTTCATCCATTTTTCATCCGTTTTTCGTCAGTTTTCCGTCCGTTTTCCATCTCGTTTTCCGTCTCGTTTTTCCTCGGTTTTTCATTTTTTTTTACATCCACTACCAATGCCAAAACGGATGAAAAACAGACCGTTTGTCCATTTACATCCATTTTTTGTCCAATTGCTGGTTTTGAAAATGTAATACAATGTACATAAACCCTCTTTGAATTGTTTTTGCCCTTGTTCTTTCCCAGTCATATTTTGTCCTATTGTGTCTTTGCTTTGTCCCAGCTGTTCTCTGCGTCCTATCCCTTGTGTAAATGTTTTTAACTTTCCTTAATATGCATTTGCCTCTGCATCCGCAATAGCACAAAATAAGTAAACAGATCAGTTTTACAAAGATGGTTTAAAGAGTCCGTACGAACCTGTAATTTCCTGAAACAAACACATAATACAACTGCAGGAAATGAATGCTGTTGCATATACATATGTCCTGCAACTAGATATTAACCCTTAAGGCTAAGGTCCAGGAAGATATCAAAGACAAAATTTAGTGTTTTTTTTTTTTTTTTTGCTTTTTGTTAAAATAAACATGTTATACATACCTACTCTGTGCAATGATATTGCACAGAGCAGCCCTGATCCACCTCTTCTTGGGTCCCATGCTCCTGGCTCCTCTCCCCCTCACCAGTGCCCCCATAACAAGCTTCTTGCACTCATACATGTTTGCCCCCGAGGCCAGCTCTGTGTGTCCATAAAGCACACAGAGCGGTGACTAGGCCCCGCCCCCCACTCCCTCATCACTGGCTGTGATTGACAGCAGCAGGAGCCAATGTATCTGAGTCAATGAGGAGGGAGAGAGCCAAGAAAGCTCTCATGCCCATTGCTAGATCGAGATTGGGCTCAGATATGTATCTAGTGGGGGCTGCGGGGGGGGGGGCAACAAGCAGAAGGTTTTTCTTTTTTACCTTCAAAAAAAACATTCTGCCTTTGCAACCACTTTAATGCATCTCTGTAATCAATAATACATCATTAAATTTTACTTTTGAAATACAAGTAAGTACCTAAAATGCCAACCTTTTGCAGTCTGTACAACAGTGGGTGCAGAAGACTGTATGGAGGGGGAGGGAAAATCAACAAAATGAGCCAATCAGATATGCTGCAATGGAGGGAGCATGCACATAGAAGGAGAACAGGGCAACCTAGGTGAGCTCATCAGTGTGCTACCTCTCCTTTCGCTGTCTGGTAATGGGAGAAGGGGTGAGACCTGTATGTGAGAAGGGGGTAGACCTGTATATGAAAGTTAAACTGCAGCACAGAAAAACACAGCTCTGTAGATCTCAGGATTGGATGGACAGAAATATAAATCTTTTTGGGAGGTGAAACAGCTTTCATATATACAATATATTTCATATATGCATTTAGCTATTTGCCTGAAATTCAGTTTTAAAGTAAGCCTTTCATGAGAGAAACACAGGAGTTGTTATTGCTGACCTTCTAATAATGCTAGTTAGCTGGTTATTATGCTGACCGCCTGGCTTCAAAACATTTTGAGTCACTGACCCAGAACAGTTATTCAGATAGGGAAAAACTGAGATTATTTAGAAAAACCTGCATACTTGTCCAAGATTCCTAAATCAAATACTAAAGAAAATGAGTGTGACAGATGGCCATTTAGCATCTTTAGCCTTATTGCTTTATACATATTCAGAACTCTGAATTATTATTTGCTTATTAAAGTCTACATTCATTGCTTCATTCCATCAGACCCACTAATTTTGAACAGGATGACTTGCAGTGTGATTGCTCTTTAAAGTCAAATGGAAATACTGACTCTAATGGGCCATACACACCATACAATTGTCTCTAGATTTTTTTCCTTTAGATTTACCAAAACCATATAATATGAGGTCAAATCTAAACACTTTCAATTTGTATGCAATCAGCCAGGGCCCGGAACTACATAGTTCAAGGTAAATCTAAAAAAAATCTAACAACAAAAGTTGTATATTGTGTATCCAGCTTTAGAAGACCAGGCCAATCTCTGTAGAGAAATGCTCTACACTATACAACTTTTGTGGTTAGATTTCCTTCAGATTTACCTTTTCTATGTAGTGCGAGGGCCTGCCAGATTGCATACAAATTGAAAGTGTTTATGTTTGATCTCCTATTATATGGTTTTGGTAAGTCTAAAGGAAAAAGTCTTCAGAAAATCTTATAGTGTGTATGGCCCATAAGACCAGGCTGATCCCTCAACTTAGCAACGAGCTGATGGGACAGCATGCAGTTAAACTGAACAGAGGCATTTATAATTTTATTAAAGTATAAAAAGACTCAAAAAACATTTTCCAGGAGTTTGGCTCACATAACTGTGCAACATTTTAGCTGTGAAAAGTTGATTAACCAAGCTTATTAAGTAGCTGAGCAGATCAAATGTTGACTTCAAGATGACAATGTAACTTTTGACAATTTTCAGCTTATTTTGTATATTGCTACCATTAAAAAGAATACTTACTTTTAGAGCCGGTTCACACTGCCGGGACCTCTAAGTCGCCTCATAAGGGGCGACTTGTTAGCGCAACTTTTAGTGCGACTTCATCGCGACTTTGCGCGTATTCAGCGCGACTTGTATGATAGACGACTTTGTATTTGGCCAATCAGAATACGATGGTTCTGGGTCATGCTCAATCACACAAAAAAAGTTCTTAAAAATTGTCGTTTTTTTTTTTTTGTATAAATCTTTTTATTAAAAAATTTTCGTTTTTGATAGAGAGCCAATTATTGAAAAAATTGTTGAAAAAAAAAATGAGATTTCTTTGGATTTAGTGTCTGGGGGTCTAAAAAGTGTACCTGTGAAGTTTCCGCTCTGTAGCATGTCCAGAACCAGAAAAAAAGATAATTTTTCTTATAATTATTAATAGAGCAGGGTAGTGGCTCCTCTCCACCTGGGCGTTTTTGTTGCAGGCATTTATCGGGCATTTTTGGAGGCAGGCATGACTTTTTGGGGATTTAGTGTCTGGGGGGTCTAAAAGGTGTACCTGTGAAGTTTCAACTCTGTAGCATGTCCAGAACCAGAAAAAAAAAGATAATTTTTCTTATAATTTGTAGTAGCACAGGGATATGGCTCCACTCCACCTGGGCGTTTTTTTTGCTGGCATTTATCGGGCATTTTTTGGGCGTCTTTGGAGGCATGCCTTTCTCCAAAGACGCCCAAAAAATGCCCGATAAATGCCTGCAACAAAAACGCCCAGGTGGAGAGGAGCCACAACCCTGCTCTATTAATAATTATAAGAAAAATTATCTTTTTTTTCTGGTTCTGGACATGCTACAGAGCTGAAACTTCACAGGTACACCTTTTAGACCCCCCAGACACTTAATCCAAAAAAAAGTAATTCCTGCCTCCAAAAATGCCCGATAAATGCCTGCAACAAAAACGCCCAGGTGGAGAGGAGCCCTATGCCTGTGCTACTAAAAATTCTAAGATAAATGCTCTTTTTTTCTTGTTCAGGACCATTTTAATGGAAAGTCAGATCACAAGTCAGATCACAAGTCGCTTCAAATAAGATAAGGAGGCGACTCCCATTGAAGTCTATGGGACAAGTTGGATACAAGTCGCCTCAAAGTAGTACAGGACCCTTTTCAGAAGTCGGAGCGACTTCTGTAGTGCCAATTAAGACGGCACTCATTGATTAACATTGCTTTTGTTATGTCAAGCGACTTGGGGTGACTTGAGGGCACACAAGTCGCCTCACAAGTCGCGGCAGTGTGAATGGACTCTTAAAACAATGTATTTATAAAGAATATGTATGTTTATATATTTATATTTAAATTTAATTTCAATGTAATGTATTATGCCCTCATTTTTGACACAGCCAGCAAAGAGTAGAAAATGTACCTGTTGGCAAGAGCTGGGGAACTGTTCTAAACCTCCTTCAAAAACTATAAGTGAGGTAATTTGCCTTGTCTTAAAATGGCAAATAACAGTAGGTATGGGCTAACAAATGATGTTCTATACATAATGATGCTGCAGTGGTCATTTCATGACTTTACCAGTGTATGTCTGGTTGTCACTCCTTAGCACCATTGGTGTTAATATGGTATTGAGTCCCTTGCTATAGTGGTTTTACACCCACTGTAGTGATGGTAATGTAGTTAACACACCTATATAAAAATAATTTTGATGTAACTGATTATAAAGTGTGAGATGGAGTTTGGCTTCAATTTGTTAGTTTATCTAAATCTACATACATAGGTTTAAATACATAGATACATTTAACATGACCCTCTCCTCAGACTGACAATGATGCTGTCTGTTGTGCCCCCTGTGCTTTTTTCCCCAGAGTTGTGTATCACCAATTCACCAATCTCACCAGGAAGCGTTACTGGCCAGTTCACCAAGTAAAAACAGAGGAAAAAAAAAACAAAGAAAAGAAAACTGATGCTGCCACCACATCTAATGGTGGTTAAGCTGCAATATAATACATTTTTGGGTTTGGGTTTAATACCGCTCTAAAGTTATCAACTTAAGTTATTAAGTTATGTAACAAAAGTCATACCGTTATTGTTTTATGAATAAAATACAAAACAAATTAGGCATTTTCTCAGCGATATTAAACTTTACATACATAGACTGAATAATAAATTCAAATATAAAATACATTATAGACAGCCTGGTAAATCTGTCCAGAGTTTATGAGAATAAGATTAACCTGCTATAGTAGTAGTAAGTCCCTAGGACTAGTGGCGATCACTATCTGGCTATAGCTGGAATTAGTTCTTGGGTCTATTGGTCATTACCTGGCTGCAAGGAGTTGTCATTATTTGATTCTTATCACTGACAGCTGTAGCTGGGGTGAGTTTTTGAGGTTAGTGGCCAATCATTGCTAAAATTGTAGTCATTCATTTGGCCTAGAAGTGGTCACTCACAGCTGTAGCTAGGGTAAGTTCTTGGGTCTAGTGTTTATTACCTGGCCACCAGGATGATTAGTAAATACCAATCTACAATATGAAGCACTGCTCCAAACCTCCTCCTGTGGGCTATCTCTGTTCCAAAATGAGAATGTACACTAGATGAGAGTTGCACTCCATAAGAAAATCCACTTATTGCTTTATTCCATGAAAAATGAAACAGCTGCATATATACTGTCTTCGCCCAACGTACCACACTCCTCAAAAGTGTTTCACCCCCAATGGGCTTGTTCATAGGGATAGAGTAGGTACCTACTCTATTCCTGTGTGCAAGCCCACTGGGTGTGAAACACGTCTGGGAAATGAGGTTTGTTGGGTGGAGTCAGTACATACTATATGCAGCTATTTAATTTTTCATAGAATAAAGCAATAAGTGGATTTTATGATGGAGTGCAACTCTCATCTAGTTTACATTAGCCAGGATGGTCAGGTGCTGTATTGAAAGGTGGTTATTTCCTGGTTGTAGGAAGGATGAGTTCTTATGTCTCTTGGTGGTCACTTCCCCTGCCCAATGCTTGCTTTTCTCTGTGGCCAAACATGCTTAAGGCCCGTACACACGTAGCGATTGTCGCCGTAAATATTCGGCCAACGTCCGATCAGCCGATTGTCGGCTTGTTAGTATGATGCTTCCGACAACCGACTGCGACTTTTCGGCCTAACAGAATCTGGTGTGCAGGCTTTAAAATTTTTGTTGGCCAACACCAGAATGGCTGATTGTTCCTCAGTCAGTACAGAATTCGGCCGACAAACAGCAGATGAGCAAGACTGGGCATGCTCAGAGAAGAAAAAACACACAGAAAGTTAACCATCACATGACATCCTTTCTGCAGTCGGCTGTTGTTGGCCGACAAAATTCGTGTGCAGTCTTTAGCACTTTTCAACCGACAGGACAGCACCGGACAAAAGACGGACGATCGTTCGGCCGACAATCGGTGCGCGTGTACGGGGCTTTAGTCTTTCCATACATTTCCTTACACTTTGCTATAGATATTTTTTTTTTCTCACTAAGCATAGATTTTAGATATTAATAATTGATGATAATGATAATTGTATACCATTTCTGCTTCATTCATAAAAATAAAACACAAACTGAATAGTGTCTTAGCTAGCTTAAATGTGCATACATTTTTGTCCAAAGTATTGTCTTTTTGATTTGATCTAGCTTGTGCAGTTTCTGTTCCTGACACTGACGAACAAACCTAAGTATGGCTCACCCTGAATTAACATGAGTCTGGCTATAATCTATAATCTATAAGTGCCCACACATGGGATGATTTGATTTTCAAAAGAGATGTGACAAAGTTAAGCATCACTCGTGATAACTGGGGAGGACAGGATCACCCTAGCAAGAACCAGAAGTGCTCTTATCACCTGCTGAGCTTTTTCAACATGTTGGATGTATCACATTCAAATGCCAATCAAACCAAGGAGAAAAGTTGTACAAGGTTCAACGGCACAGCAGCTTGATCAATGGGCAGACAAATCTTTGATCTCCTGTCATTTTGAATTAGACACCTGCCCATTTACGGGCAACCTAACACAGCATGAGTAGCTTGTAATATGTGTGCCCATCAGGAGTCAGTTTAAGGCAAGCATAGCAAAGAGAATAAGTACTTGCATTTTAACATTCACTACGAAACGGATTAAAATTTAGTTGTTAGGATGGATGAAGCTACACATCTGTTTACATATTTATTTTTTTGGCACCCAAAGGAGCCAGTTAACAGGCTGCTAATTAATTGCTATTTTTTTCTTCCTTACATCTTTTTTTTTTTCTAGCAGATTCAATTACTGTGGTCTTAAAAAGAATTGCCATTTTAGTAACTGCAATCATATGGCAATACATGGGAACCACTTTACTCAGAATACTAACAGATTTAAAGCAGACCTAAAGTCAGTATTTGATTTTAGGTTGGCCTGCCCCCCCAAGATGGTCTTCTTAAACAGAGGGGGCTCTGTGCAAGGTACAGGGGAGGGTTATAAGGCTTGGAGGGGTTTAGATACAGTAAGTAATGACATTGCATATTAGCTGCAGGGGGAGTTACAAGAGTTGGGTTTATAAAAACTGGATCATTGCATATGGGATTTAAGTTCAAGGGCACAGACTCATATTTTTCACTAAGGCCCTAGTTATGCCTCTAGCCTGCCCAAAGATTTAGTTACACCTAAAACATTTTCTGAAAACCCAATGGACTCCACAATTTCAAGGAGTAAGCTGTATGAAAGGTTCAATTCAAAACCGATGCAGTTTTACATCCAGTCCAACCCTTTCTCACCCAGAATCTATATATGTACTGCACTTGAAAACACTGTAAAAATCCTCCCATTAAAACTAAGTTCCACCCAAAAGTGGAACCTCTGCTTTAAGCACTCATCCCCTTACATGCCACATTTGGCATGTCATTTTTTTTTTGGGGGGGGGGGGAAGTGGGTACCTAGTTTTAGGTTCAGGTACCCACTCCCGCTCAGGCCACTTAGGCGGCTGAAGCGGAAGTTCTCCTTTCCCCCTCTCTCCTTGCAATCTTCTGGTACGCGTCAGAGGTCCCAGAAAATTGCCTGGCCACGCATGCACAGTGTGCACCTGGCTGTGAAGCCACAAGCTGTCACAGCTGGGTGCCTACACTTGTGATGCCGGCGCCGCCAAGAGAAGAAGGAGAGAAGCAAAGCTTTGGGCGGACGCATCGCTGGATCATGGGACAGGTGAGTGTGTGTTTATTAAAAGTCAGCAGCTATACTTTTTGTAGCTGCTGACTTTTAAAAACCTAAAAACGACTGGAACTCCGCTTTAAGAGACATCAGCTGACAATTTTGAGGGTCTGGTGGCTTTTAAACCCAAGCATCACTGACCGCTCCAGTTCCCAAGAAGGATCTGAAGCCAATAAGAGCATTTCCAGATTATATTTCTACTCTGTCAGCTAGGACATAGTGATCCCATGCAGACTGGTAGATTTTGTGACGAAATATGTCTTAAGATTGTAGATGGCAGTGGAGCCTGAAGGTGGCAGTGTTTATCTGTTTAATATTGCAATTGTCTGATACATTTATAAAATTAAAAAAAATTGTAATAAAAAAAAGAAAAAATTTGTGTGTATTTCTGTGTCTTTGTTAGTCTATAATTTAAAAAAAAAACAGAGCAGAGTTTTTACTAAAATAGAATACCATATAAAGGGTTATATATCTTTAAAATTTAGCAGGCACATGCAGATGCTGTTTAAGTTGACCTATGTATCTAGGCATCAATGACATCTACTCAAGAAAGGGTAATACTGATAATGCAGTTAAACACAGTTTTCTGCGACTACTACTTTTATACAGTTCTCAGCCAAATCCACAGAAATACTGCCAAGGAGTCCTGACAGTGAAGGCTGTATATACGCCAGAAACAGATTCCCTGTCAGATCACAGAAAGGATCATAAGATAGACTTATCCTGTGTGTACCCTGTAATATTCAAGCAGAAATACAAAATACACAATTTATGGTCATTCTTAGCTTGTATTTTTGAGATAAAAATGAAATGCATACCAGATGCATTTTGTGATCATTTATTCGTATAAACATTGCCCTAAATTTTTAAGATAATATTATGCCCAAAACTTATATAAAGACCATACACATCAGCCTGTTAACAATTACAATTTCATGGATTACAAAGGAGTGGCTTACTGACTGAGTAAAATAATATGTGGAGTTTAATTCTCATATTAGCGTAAGCTTCTTGCTAGATTTGCCGCGAGCATTAAATTATTGGAACGGCAATCAGTACGCACTTTCCTGTGCCATAACTGGCTGCGGCATTGTTCATTTTACATATCTGGGAACTCCTGCTCATAACGAAATGACTGAATGTTGGCGTCCAACTACCTGCTGCCTTAATTGCTCTTCACATTTTGGGACGATCATTGGCTTGTGAAGATAATTAGGGACCCCTGCTATGCAATCTAAGCTAAGAATCTTAAAGCTAATTAAAATGAAACTCTGCACATATGCAGCTGGCTGATAAAAGTATGCTGTGTTTTATCTGGATCATGACAATACAAAGAGAAGCACAGATATCAAAAAAGCTTTATATACGGTTTTATAAAAATGAAGAAAACCTAATTCAATTAAATAATCCCATATTTTTTGTTGTTCATTTTGTTCCATGTCTTATCTAAGAAGTTTGACAATCAAACAATTGTGGCCTATTTTTTTCCTTTCAGAAACACCAGTTTTGCATGTAGTTATCAAAATATCACATTTGTAATTGAGTATACAGGGGGTGAACAAAACAATGAATGTATACCATATTATAAGGCACTTGCTGGCAGGATAGTGCAAGGTGTATATCAGCAAATGCCTATTCCCCTTACATTGTGTGTGTGTGTGTGTGTGTATGTGTATGGGTCTTAAGGATCATCCTTTACCTAGAGGACAGTTTTGATTCTTATAATAGTTGTCAAATTTCCGGATTGCGGTCCAAAATGGATCAAAAACGTATAATAAAAAAGTCACCCTAAAATTCCAATATGCTAAAATAAACTGTAAACTGTATAGCAGAAAAAAAATCCAAATAACATCTAGGAGTATATTTCGAAAATTGCGAATTTGACATTTAAAAAACACACATTGAGAAGATTCCCGTGCAGTATAGGTTTAGAGAATGTCCCATTCACTACTTCAGCCTTTTTTAAGCAGGGTGCCCAGGCACCATGGGGTGCCTTAAGGTTTCTTCAGGGGGCCTTGGCAAAATGCCTAAAAACTGCCCAAAAATTGCGTACAAGCCAGCGTGTGGATAAAGCCTGCCTTTTAGTTACACAAAGCCACAGGTTTTCATTGTGCACCATTACAGCCTTCTAACCACCGGTGTCCTAATGACCAATGACATCATCAGTTTATAAGGAGGATGTCAGTCACCTGTATAGCATCCTTGTTTGACCCTCTCCTGCCCCTCTCCATCAGCTTTGAGGGCACCTTAGCTGAGTGATGGAGAAAAACTGAGAGAGAAGAGAAACATTGGAATACTAGTCAGATTTAGTTTGCAAAAGTGTGTTTGCTTTGGAGGAATAAATCACCTCTAACGTTGGGTATCCAACTTGTGTGGATGTTTCTGCGTTATGCAAAACTATTAGAATAGCTTTTACATTTTTAGAATGGGGTGCCTCAAGACTGTCCATAATTTTTAAACTGTGCCTTTGAGACTGTCCATAATTTTTAAAGGGTGCCTTAAGACTGTTTATAATTTTTAAAGGGTGCTTCAAGACTGTTAAGCATTTTTAAAGGGTGTCTCAAAGTGGTCTATCATTTTTAAAGGGTGCCTCGAGACTGTCAATGATTTTTAAAAGGGTGCCTCAAGACTGTCCACAATATTTAAAGGATGCCTTGACTGAAAAAAGGTTAAGAAACACTGCACTTCTTTATACAGATACAGTGCCTTGCGAAAGTATTTCGGCCCCCTTGAACTTTGAGACCTTTTGCCACATTTCAGGCTTCAAACATAAAGATATAAAACTGTAATTTTTTTGTGAAGAATCAACAACAAGTGGGACACAATCATGAAGTGGAACGAAATTTAATTGGATATTTCAAACTTTTTTAACAAATAAAAAAATGAAAAATTGGGCGTGCAAAATTATTCAGCCCCTTTACTTTCAGTGCAGCAAACTCGCTCCAGAAGTTCAGTGAGGATCTCTGAATGATCCAATGTTGACCTAAATGACTAATGATGATAAATAGAATCCACCTGTGTGTAATCATGTCTCTGTATAAATGCACCTGCACTGTGATAGTCTCAGAGGTCCGTTTAAAGCGCAGAGAGCATCATGAAGAACAAGGAACACACCAGGCAGGTCCGAGATACTGTTGTGGAGAAGTTTAAAGTCGGATTTGGATACAAAAAGATTTCCCAAGCTTTAAACATCCCAAGGAGCACTGTGCAAGCGATAATATTGAAATGGAAAGAGTATCAGACCACTGCAAATCTACAAAGACCTGGCCGTCCCTCTAAACTTTCAGCTCATACAATGATCCATTTTATTTATATATGCCTTTTCCTTATGATATTAATATTCGAATCTTCGGATATACAAAGAAAACTCTGCCTATTTATACCATAATATGACCATCCTTCCTTTTTTGTTTTTGCCCATTTAGCTCAGGACTATATTCGCATTCTGAGTATCCATTTTGGTTGGAATCCATTTCTGATCTTCTACTATACATCCTTTTATTATTATATATAATTTTGTAGTTATATATACTACTATAAGTTGCTAGGTAGTCTTGCCCTTACATAAACAGTATATCAAGAGATCACTTTTGCAGGTTCATTCATGAAGTTTTTAATATACAGTATGCTTTTTTTTAAACATGCCTTTTTTTTTTTTTTTTTTTTATATATATGCATTTTTTTATTAATGCATTTTTATGTAAGCATTTCCTTTATATGTGCATATTTCCCAAACTAATAGTTTTCATACTACTATTAGCTGCTATGCAGTCTTGCAAACGCATACATACTAATACCAATTATTTTAGGTTTATGCATGCTGTTTTTATACATGTTTGCATTTCTATTATATGTGCATTTTTCATATATACTGTACATGTGTATACTATGTGTATCCCCTATACAGCCGTGGCCAAAAAATTTAAGAATTACACGAATTTTAATTTTCACAAAGTCTGCTGCTTCAGTGTTTTTAGATCTTTTTTTTAGATGGTACTATGGTATACTGAAGTATAATTACAAGCATTTCAGAAGTGGCAAAGGCTTTTATTCACAATTACATTAAGTTTATGCTTGAGGTAATTGTAGCCGTATTAGTGCACTTGCGACAGAGACAATTGAGTACTGTCCGTGATACTTTTTTTATTTGCACTAACATACAATTTTTCAGGACAAGCTTTCGGGGTCCCCTTCATCAAGATCCAAGCAGTACTGTTTTAGTTTATGCAAAGAGCCAATATTTGCAGTGTTGACCCTCCTTTTTCAAGACCTCTGCAATTCACCCTGGCATCCTGTCAATCAACTTCTGGGCCACATCCTGACTAATGGCAGCCCCTTCTTGCATAATCGATGCTTGGAGTTTGTCACAATTTTTTTTTTTTTTGTTCACCCGCCTCTTGAAGATTGGCCACAAGTTCTCAATGGGATTAAGGTTTGGGGAGTTTCCTAACCATGGACCCAAAATTTCAATGTTATTTTCCTCAAGCCATGTTTTTGTTCTATTCTTTTTTTCATGGCTATGTTCTTTGTGAGTGAGCCCACACATGAATGGTTTCAGGATGCTTTACTGTTGGCATTATACAGGACTGATGGTAGCACTCACCTTTTCTTCTCTGTACAACATTTTTTCCAGATGCCCCACACAACCGGAAAGGGGATTCATCAGAGAAAATGACTTTACCTCAGTCTTCAGCAGTCCAATCCTTGTACCTTTTGCAGAATATCAAATTGTCCCACATGTTTTTCAAGGAGAGAAGCGGATTCTTTGCTGCCCTTCTTGACACTAGGCCATCCTCCAAAAGTCTTTGCCTCACTGTGCGTGCAGATGCACTCACACCTGCCTGCTGCCATTCCTGAGCAAGCTCTGCACTGGTGGTGCTCCAATGCTGCAGCTGAATCAACTGTAGGAGATGGTCCTGGTGCTTGATACCCCCCTCCCATTAAATAGAGCTTGCCTGTCTATGATTTTCAATAGTATGAGAAAGGAGCCAATAGGAATTCCGAAACATGTTACTATAGCAACCAGCCCACCCCAGGTGTGACGTGACAACCTGCCCTGTGTTCCACAGTGATTTTATATTTCTGTAAGTTTGCATGTGGTTTTTTCATTGTAATAGACCCATTGATGCTGCACTTTCTGGTTCAATTTATGTAGGACACCAGAGGACAGGGATGTGAAGCAATAGCTCAAGATCTAAACTGACAAGACTTAACTGACAGTGCGGAAATTGGCTACTGAAGACATGCAAAACCTGGATATAGCAATAAAAGCAATAAAAAGAGGGAACATTGAATTGGGAATGAAGGGCATCAAAGGTAACAAGCTAGAGCCCCTAACTATATGTGCGAGATCTTAATTTTATATTTGGCCCAATCCTGAGGGACAGGGAGTATATTAAAGTTGGGAAGAGAAAAGTTTAACCACAGAGAGGTGTTAGGGGCGAACAAAGTTGGAGGCAGAGACTAAAAATGGGGCTCCAATTTCCAAGCTTTCAGTGTATTGCGCATGGAAGGAGTAAGTGAATAAGGAGCATGTGGCCCTTGATATAAAAAAAATTGGAGACCCTTAAGGGAGTGTAATATGGCAGCCTCTAAAATGGCTGAAGCATTAGACATATTGGGCTGCAGCCACCAATGTGCCGCCACAAGTTGAGTGGCAAGGAAGTATTTCTGACAATCTGAAAGGCAGCTTGCTCAAGGTAGTGAGTTTAAATCTTGTTGGTTGGGTACCCCATAGAATGGACATAAATAGTTGAATATGGTTAATAAAAAAGGCTTTAGGTATCCAATGGGGAAACTGAGAAACAAATATGTGAATTGTGGAAGAATTTTTATTTTCAGCAAATTAATATGCCCCGATTAGGGAAAGTGGCAAGTTGCTCTATGTCCTCAGTCTAGCCTTAACCTCATGTAATACAGGGTAAAGATTGAGGGTAACATTTTCATTTACATTTCAAGAAATAACAAACCCCTAAATACGTAAACTTTTCACACAGCGTAAATAGTATAATAATAGGATATTTTGTGAGCTGTATTTTTTTTTTCCAGTACCACACTACATCGTCTTAAAAGTTTAAAAAAAGTCAAAACAAATTTCACAAAAAGCCTCCAACTCATAACCCCACATTCTCTGAATCCCTCCCACCCATATCTCCAATTATTCCAAAATTATTAAAAAATATAGACTTTAGGTATTTGTATGGTAGAAGTACCAAACCAGTACGTGAGTGCTAAATAGGCAGAGACAAGGCAGGCTTTGTCTTGCAATAAAAACAAGAGTGTATTATTTGAGAGACAATAGCAATAAATAATGTTTAAAAAGATGAAAAAGGGTGCGCTAACCTAGATAACTATGCAGCAGCACTAGAAATGTGAAATAATAATGAAAAAATGAAAATAGTGCGCTTACAAATCCCATACAAATAAGGTTGTATATTGACAAGTTAATCATAAAAACATATATGAACCATATACAGTATCATAACTGATAAACCACACAGAGTTGATTATTAACAACACAATGTGCAAAAAATGTCCACACAAATCAGCAATCCCCTAAAGGAATGCATACTGTAGATATGATATAAACACAAGAAAGTCTTTTGTGAAATAAATAAAGTAAAGTGTCTTCCAATCTTGCCGGTGTGAGACAACAAATCCGTGACACCCAAATAAGTGAAATAGCCCCTTATCAATTGGCAATAGGAGCCAGGTGTAACAAAATCACAACCTCCACTCGTGAAAAATAAAAAGCTGGTCTGCTGTCACGCAGGTGATAATTATAGCTTCTTACCAGAATTAAAAAGAGGGTAGACCTTGAACCTCTGTAGGTATGTGGATGGTGTATAGACAGTGCCCAGGATCAACTCCAGACCATGGAGAGTATGGTATCTTTCCCTTCACTGGGGCGTATCAAAAATCCCATATGAAGCTGAAGCTGATGATGACTGTATCTTGTTTAGCTGCCCCAAGGTGGAAAAGAAATTGCCAATAGTGCTGTACCCTGAGAAGTTGCAGCCACTTAGCCATATAGAGGCAGCCCTAATCGTGTAATCAGCATCCCTATGCACACTGTAGTATGACATCATATTACTGTGTGCATAGGGATGCTGATTAGACGATTAGGGCTGCCTCTATACGGCTAAGATATTATTTGCGAGACAATATACATTGTACAGTACCTGGACAGTATGTAACCAACCTAATAAGGCTGTAATGTAAAAGGGAGAGAAGAGGTAAGTCTATTTTTTCTTGAAATAAATATAAGAGTGTATTATTTGAGATAGACCACACACACACACACACACACACACAAAAGTAGTCCCAAAAAGCATAAACAAAGGTAGCGCTTAACTGAAAAAAAAATGAATACATTATAATTATATTAAAGAATCCTTAGTGTGTCAGTGGCTATGATATAAAACATTTGAAGTAATAAGTGTTCTTGCTTTAATAATAATCCAAATTCAAACTCGGTGTCAAAATAAATACACTATAACAATGTCCAAAATACAGCATAAACAACATTAAGTGACATGTAACCTCTATTCACAAAATCCATGTAGTAATTAATACTCTATAACAGCCTTTCTCAACTAGGGAGCGAGGCAGTCTGGGTTCATCAGGGGTGCCCTCAAACTACAGCACTCCTGACAAAAGTGTAACACATATATGCAGAGTCAAAGAAGTGGACTTTCTTCTGTTGTGCGACATATATGCAGCATGTGTTTATGCTTGGAGCGTGTTCAATCATGTGCCCCCCCCCCCCCCCCAACATGGGGACTGAGCTGTCACCGACAGCTCCTGGTCTCAGAGTAACAATTGGGAGCTGGTAAGACCAACTTGTGATCACATAATCACTGTGATAGTCAATGCAAACAGAATGTATTAAAAAAAATAAAGATGAATTAGTTAGGTCAGGGCTTGATCTAAGTTAGCATTAGTGTCAGTATAGGTGCATTTAGTGGCAGTGTCTAGATATGAAAAATGTGTACTTGGTGCTACTACAGGTAGAAGAAAATAACTGTTATTACTTTGAGACAGTTTTCCTATCATAAAAAAAGCCAATATCAATCAATATGTTCCACCAAATAAAGGCCTAATTTGTCCAGAAAAAACAAGGTATAGTTAATGCGGGGTGCTATGAGATCTTGCATACAGTTATAGTGTTCCACCAAATGAAGGCCTCATTTGTCCAGAAAAAACAAGGTACAGTAAAACCTTGGTTTGAGAGTAACTTGGTTTAAGAGCGCTTTGCAAGACAAGCAAAATTTTCAAATAAATTTTGACTTGGTTTACAAGTGATGTCTTGATATACAAGTAGCCTCAAGTCACAGCTGAGTAGAAAAGAGAAGAGAAGAGAGGCGCCTCTAAGTGTAGCAATATGGTTAAATTTAATGAAGGTACAACATTTAGCAACTCACATGGTTGATGATTGGAACAGGCACATCTAAGGATGCAGGCATCCAGGCTAAAGCTGTCCACATAGACGGTCCTCCACACCACCATCTACGTCATCCCTTCCATGCTGCCCCTCGCTTTCAGATCGCTTTACTGCAGGGTGGTCTTCCCAGTCAGGATTACAGACTGGCAGCCGGCGGTGCAGAAGATAGTCTATGTGGACAGCTTTACCCCGGATGCCTGCATACTAAGATGTGCCCGTTTTATTCATCAACCATGTGAGTTGCTAAATGTTGTACCTTCATTAAATGGAACCATATTGCTACACTTAGAGGCGCCTCTCTTCTCTTTCATACTCTGTAGCTCCTGCTGGAAGCGGCTATTTGTGGATGGACATTTTATGGTTATATAACCTCTCGCAATGCTATAATCTTTTTATATGGACTATAAACTGAAGGGCTTATGAATAAATGGTTGTGGAACGAATCATCTGAGTTTCCATGATTTCTTATGGGGAAATTCGCTTTGATATAAGAGTGCTTTGGATTACAAGCATGTTTCCGGAACGAATTATGCTCGCAATCCAAGGTTTTACTGTATAGTTAATGCGGGGTGTTATGAGATCTTGCATACATTTATAGTGTGTCATAATACAACTTAAGACACCTGAGGTGATGAGTATCCTCTGTTCACAAAATCCAAACTGTGTCACTACACACCTTGCGGATCCCTCCAACCATGAGAATCATACTAGTATGACCTTCAAATTATAGTTAGGGCATAAAGCACCAATATAATGAGCATCCCCAAATTTTTCCAATAAGTATAATGTTTCCAATAAATAACAGAAGAGCAGTATCCCTTTAAATGCCTGCATCTTAATTACCAAAATATAGTTCAATATGTTACTAAAAATAGAAGCAGACAGTCCTCATAGAGCAAACTTGTATTCATTAAAATACTTAAAAACTTGATACCTAAAAACAACTCACATTCTAGGAGTGCACCTGTTGCACTAAACATTTGAAAGCATGTAAATATAGTCATAGTACGATGGACCTGCTGTATCTGCTATACCTTTCCATCAGATTGGCAGAGCCCAAGCAGCCAACAGGATGTCCTCAGGGAATAAAAAAAAAATATATATACAGTGCTAAGCATAAATGAGTACACCCCTTTCGAAAAGTAACATTTTAAACAATATCTCAATGAACACAAGAACAGTTTCCAAGATTTTGACAACACTGAGTTTATAGAACATTTTTTTAGCTCATTACATGAAAGTAAGATTAATAATATAACTTCAAAATCTTCAGTTTTACTCAAATTAGTTAATGCAAAAATGAATACACCCCACAACAAAAACTACTACATCTAGTATTTTGTATGACCTCAATGATTTGTAGGGACAACACCAAGTCTTCTAGGCATGGAATGAACAAGTTGGCGACATATTGCAAAATCTATCTTTTCCATTTTTCAAGAACAACCTCTTTTAGAGCTTGGATGCTGGATGGAGAGTGATGCTCAACTTCTCTCTTCAGAATTCCTCATAGGTGGTCGATTGGGTTCAGATCAGGAGACACACTTGGCCACTGAATTGCTTTCACTCTCTTCTTCATCAGAAATGCCACAGTGGCCTTAGATGTGTTTTGGATCATTGTCATGTTTTAAAAGTGCATGAGGACCAAGGGCATGGAGTGATGGTAGCATTTTTTCCTTCAATATAGAACAGTACATCTGGGAATTCATGATACCATCAATGAGATACAGCTCCCCGACACCAGCAGCACTCATGCAGCCCCACAGAAGGACAATGCCACCACCAGGTTTGTATGTACCATGCATTTTTCATTGTACTCCTCACCTTTGCGAAGCCATACAGTTTTGAAGCCATCAGTTCCAAAAAAAAATTTATCTTGGTCTCATTACTCCATAGTACAGTAGTCCCAGTAGTCTTCTTCTTTTTCAACATAAGCCCTGGCAAATTCTAGGCAGGCTTTTTTGTGATGGGCTTTAGGAGAGGCTTCTTTTGTGGATGAAACCCATGTATGCCATTCCTCTGCAGTGTGCTCTGTATTGTGTCACAGAAAACAAAATCATCCCAGTTTGGCTTTCTACTTCTTTAGCTAACTGCAGTGAACTTGCATGGTGATTTTCTTCAATACTTCTCATCAGAAGACGCTCCTGTTTAGGTGTTAACTTCTGTGGATGGCCAGGACGTCTCTGTGAGATGGCTGCAGTTCCATCTTTGTTAAAGTTTTGTATCACTTTTACTACAGTATTCTGACTGATAAGTAAAGCTTTGCTGATCTTCTTGTAGCCTTCACATTTCTTGTGTAAAGAAATAATTTTCTTTCTCAGGCCTTGTGACATTTCTCTTCCATGTGGTGCCATTGCTGACAGCATGAAATTTAAAAGGGGTTTCTTTGTTAAGTAACGCCCTTTTATAATCAACTATCTGCTAGACACATTTAATTTATACCTCACCTGTAGTAGAATTCTTGGTAATTAGGATTTTGTTGTGTAAAATTTTGCTTTGCTACTAAGACTTTCACTGGGATATATTCATTTTTGCCACATGGTCTTGAATGAATTTTTTAGAAAAAATACTTCTTTCTGTGTGCAAATTAACAAATCTTGGTTGCAATCAATGGCCCGCATTTGTGGGAGTATTTTTTAGTATAGTGTCCCATAGAAAATGTTGATTCTGAAAGGAAAGTAAAGGTTTTCTGGAAAATCTGTTTGGGTGTACTCATTTATGCTGAGCACTGTAGTTGTAATATAGTTGTTGATGACAAACATACAAAGGGTATTCCTAGGACTGTTGAATCTCTGAACTTTGAACATAGCTCCCAACTGTCCCTGATTTTGAGGGACTGTCCCTGATTTGGAACAAAGTACCTCTGTCCCTCTTTCACCCTCATTTTTGTCTGATCTTAATAGATGTATATAAAATGCACTTTTTATCTTTCAAAAAGCATTTCCCAGTGCTAAACCTTTCATCCAATTTCTAAATTGCTGCATTTGTAAATTTCAAAAGCCAGTATTTTTTTTTTTTTGTATAATTCTTGAATGCTTACATACTTTTGCTAATAAGTGTCCCTCATTTTTAACTCCAAAAGCTGGAAGGTCTAGGACTACATAAGAATATGTAGTCCACCACACTGCAATCCACAGCACTGATAAAAGGCAGCTGGGAAGCCACCCTCTTATAGTAAGGATGCTACCGCATAACAAAGTCTCCATTATTAGCCCTTCTACGCTAGCTGACCTAAGTTCAAGGACCAGGCAGTGCATTATGTTTACAAAGAATTTGCTCGGGCAAATTTCACCATAAATTCTCAGGACTGTGAATCTTGAACATAGGTTTCACCTTAAACCAATGATAGTTGGCATACCCGAACTTCATCCCTAATCAGCATATGAGCAGCCATACTTTCTCATCATATACACAGGTTCTTCTTTCTACTTAGTGTTGCACAATGCAGTTATGCCTTACTCAGATTCTCTTTTAGAATAAATTTGATGGGTTGTAAAAATGCACACCCTGTACGACTCCTATATGTTGCTAATCAAGGAAAAGTTGATACAGTAGTAAAAAAATGATACCCACTAGATGGAAAGTCTAAAGATATAAATATGTAATACTATAAAGGAAACATGATAAAGCAAATATGTAAAGTGTGTAATTACCATAAAAATTACTTTTTGGTAAAGGAAGCAAAATAAACACAAAATATGCGCCCCTTCTAAGTTCACACACATATGGACCTACTGGTTACCCTATTAGGACTCTTTGGAATATACCCATCTGATGAGAGATTCTTCCTAACAGCCTCATTAGTAAGCTGAAGTACACAGAGTTTAACTTTCTTCCGTAATATTTTAGATTTCTAAACAATTGCAGGCAGATCTGGCCCAAGGCATTGTGCTGCCTGGGTCCAAGATTGAAATGCTGCCGCCCCCCCCCCCCCCAAAAAAAAAAAAATCACGCTGACCAAAAGGCCCCCCATCCATTATTTTATATAAATATAAAATTTAGAAAATATTATATATATTGTTATCTTCTTCCATAACTCACCACCGGACCGGTCCACCAAACACCCACTGTCTGTCCCAAGTCCTCCTTTCACTCCTGTGTCTGACACTCCCACTGCCCTAGAAGATCCAGCCTGTGCTGCATGAGATGGAGTGCGCTGATATCTAATGTCATTGCGCACACCACAATTACGCGAGGGAAGTTCCCAGGAGGAAACACTCCGCCTCCTCATACTCATAAGGTTCCACTACGGGCGGCAGTATGAGATGGGGAAATGCCGCCCGTAACGCGCCGCAAATTGATAATACACAAGACTACTGAAAAAAAATATTGGAAGTAAATTTACTGCCCCTCTCCATGTCCTGTCTGGGTCCAATGGATCCTGTGGGACCCATGGTAGGACCGGCCCTGACTGCAGGCAACCTATTGTACTTAGGATTCAGAGAAGGTGGAGGGAGGGAAGCAAAAGGGATTTATTAGTGATTTACTCTTTGTAGGCCTACCTCCCCTTTCCATCCTTTATCCTTCCCCTCTACCGCCTTTTCTTCTTTTCTTCCTCGGATATTTCCTTCTGAAGACCCTTCCTCCTAAACCATTGTGTCCTAAGTTTCCTGTTCCTTTTTAAAATGCCAGGAGTCCGGTTCTCCTACCCTTGTTATGTTACATCTCTTTATATACACATATGATCCAACGCCTTCCAATCCCTAGTGTCATTATTGTATCCTTTTTATTATTACTGTGTACTGTGGTGCTAAGATGCTTGTTCACCTTTTTACTTACTTGTTTTTTTATTGAGTACTTTTGCTATTCTGATCCTACATTGTGGATTTAGGCCTTTTTCTTGATGCCTTTAGATGTCCTGAAGTTGTACTGCCATGTACATCAAAATCCAATAGTTCCTTTGGGAAAACAAAAATATACTGTATGTTTAGTATAATTTTCACAATTTGAGTAGAGAGGCTGAAGTGCAAAATGAGCATAGGTTTTCTTGTTTGCCATAATGGAAAGATTGCAAAGATCACAGAGTAAAAAGAAAGTATAGCACTCCAGGTCGTTCCACACTTTTCTGTCCGTTTATTGGGTACCAGTCCAGCTCGTTACTGCAGATTTGTAAAGAAGATAAATGGATGGCTGCATTACAAAACAACCCTTTATTGTAGTATATATATATATACTGTATATATATATATATATATATATATATATATATATAAAATAGTGCAATACAGCAGGAGAAATGAGACTGTCAACTCATTTCATGTTATAGAGTACTTAATTATAGCTACAATTAAGTCACTCCTTTGTCTTCTATACATTTCAAACATCATGTTGATGAAAGACTACTGACATCCATGGCCCAATACATGGCTGCTATGCTAGATCCCAAGAATAGACCTGGAGAATCCCATACAAGAAGGTTCATAAGTTTTGCATAGCATTGGAAAGCTTAGAATCTCTGCCAGCCTTTAATCATAATGCCCCCAATGGGGAAATTCTGCCCCTATTTGTCCTGGTGACCAATATCACCATGACAGAAAATTATAAATACCAAATTTCATGGTTTTAACAGGAAAAGAAGATGAGAGGAGTTCTGCTTACTTTGGAAAGATTTCCTTTTACTTCCCCTTGTTTTTCCAAAAAAAGTAGTAAAAGGAAATCTCCGCAGGGAGGTCATAGACAGCAAAAAAAAAAAAAAAACAGGCAGTGCTTTAACAATTAACCTTACACTTTCCGAAACTTAAAGAAAGTTTTGCCTCTGAATTTACTTTAAATGTCTGCACATTCTTATACCTCTACCAACCCTCCATAATGTCTCCATACTTTTTAAATAAGACCTTCATTTTCACTTTATGTTCACTTGAAATTAATTGAAAAGTTTATTTCTATATAACCAATAAGAAAATCTATATTTTTGTGGTTTCCAGACTAATATACATTACATTCATTTTATTTTCAAGTTAATAAAAAGCAAAAAAAGTATCTAACTATGCCATCACAAAATATAATTGACAGTGGGAATGTATCAGTTTTCATATTCACTTCTGAAAACGACGATAATCCCTTGTGAACCTGCAATAGCACGCTCGTCCAATTTAATGATTCTCACTGCAAAGGCTCTGCATACAACACATACAGTATAAAAGAAAGTAACTTATTTAACATTGCTGTCTCACTGGAATGCAAAAATGTCAATGTTTGAAAAGTAATTTGATGTATTACTGATTTATTATGCCAAAGGTTGTCATAAAGAAATCTAACAAGCTCATTCAAAGCACCAGCTCTAGAAACTGCCAAATACATTAGTACTTGTATCTGCTGGTAAGAGAGCCAGATGTTAAGTGGCTGGAATAATTTCCATTAGTAAATTAAAACTATGATCTTCCAGTTTTACTTTGTCACTATCATGCACACTGGCAAGATTGTAGATAGCTAGCAAAATGTATACATATAAAGATCTGCACCTAAATTACTAGCATCTGTTTAAAATCACCAAGTGATACAAAAATATTTGAATTTCATAAAAAAGAGGTGAGCCATGTTAGAAGAAGGTGGCAGGGGATTCAGAAGTGAGCAGTAATGGAAGAGGGTGGCAGGCGATGCACAACTGAGCAGTGGTGGGAGAGGGTGACAGGGACTGCAGAAATAAGCAGTGTTGGAAGAGGGCTGTAGTGGGTTCACAGGGGAGCAAAGATTTGAGAGGGTGGCAGGGGATGCAGACATAAGCCGTGCTGGAAGTGAACTGTAGGGGGACATGCGCAGAGTCTCCGGCGATGGCCGTCTGATCTATGAGCTCCGTCTTGCTCTGGCTAATTGTGCCCCACCACAGCTACCAGCTTGAGCGACCCTGCTCCCAATCTCATCCTAAAGGCAGCAGAATGACCCAGGACCACTACCATGTGGGGTGGGGGTGTCCTGGGGGATTTATCCCACCAGCTGGGTGCTGATCTCTGGGCCCCAGACGAATCCCAGATGACAGCTGGCATGCAGCACAAGGCCGACACAGGAGGAAAAGACATGGATGCAGGCCTTGAGCCCTCTCCACACACAGCTCCTATATACTGGGCTACCCTGCAGTGAGTACCCACATTACTATCAGCCTCTACAGAATCCTTATTGGAGAGGATTTTGGACATATTGTTACTAACTCCTATTGAGGATCTTGAGGGGAGCCCTTTATTGTCCGGTATGCATGCCCAGATCCCCCCCCCATTGAACCCCATGGAACTTTCTGCAATATCAGCCACTTTCTCTAAGATGCTCTTCAGGGGCATGGCTCAAACAGCAACTCAAATTACATCCACTGCTTAGGCTGACCTTTAAAACTTAGGCTCCAGAATAGAGCCATTGAACAAAAAATGGAGCATAGGATTGCCAGGGAAATTCAAAATAAACCCTGCATCCAGGATTTGCGAGATCAGTTAGACTCTATCCTGAAGAAAGATTGGTGACCTCGAGAATAGATCCAGACAATACAATTTCAGAATCAGAGGCCTTCCTGAGTATATTAAAGATGTACACACAGCAATTTGTTTATTTATCAAAGAGCTGATACCGAAAATTACTGAATGCCATCTAGAGTTGGATAGAGCACACAGAGCGTTGCAAACCACTACTGCACATTCTGTCCCAGAAATCTACCAAATTTCAGTGGTCGTTTTTTTTTTCCGGTTGAGTTTCGCGTATCAGAAAAAGACACATGGCTTTCACCTCAATCCATGATGGGGAACGTCTAGTTCTGCACCTGGGCCTTATTTCTCAAGAGCCTTTGCCAGCTACCTCAGGATCCTCCAAGTGCCCCCTCCGCCTAGCCCAATCACTCTGGTTTGGCAAAAGCATCAATTCAAGAGATCCAAGGACTCTCGTCTTTCTTGATTATGCTCACAGTCTCCAAGGAACTCCAACTACCAACTTTTCCCGCAATTGTTCTTTGTGGTTTTCCCTTTATCGCAGTGTCTTTTTAGGACTGAAAGGCAGTCCCTTAGTCCTCTGTTCCTATTCCTATTTTTGAATCAATGATCATTTGTTTACTATACTTTCCTTATGCCGCAGTGCATTTTGTCAGGGAGAACATGGGCTGTGTCTTAATTGACCCCCAGGTCCTTTCTCACAGTAGTTTTATTGTATGTTCACCTGATTTCTCCTGGGAGTCCCCCTGTGGGATCTCCTAGTCTATGCATTTTTCCTGTTTCTATGGTATTTGTACTACATTCTCTAGTCCTTCCCCAGAGAAGTTGTTTGGGTTGGGCTCTGCCCACTTTTAGGGCAGCCCTGGCCAGAATGGCTTTTTCAAGAGAGGGATTTTTCAATGATTGGGGTTTTACATCCTGAGGGGAGGGCTACTCCTCCAGGGATCTGTTAACAAAGTATGGGACTAGGCCCGGAGTGGTCATCAAGTGCCTTCCTCTGCCTCAATGTTGGGGATATTCCTTAATGTCGAGGCATATTTTTGTCTGCTGTTTGGGGGGATTTCTTTGTGGTTCTATGTCAAAGTGGGAACTGGCAGGTCCTGTATGGATGTCTTTGAGCCCGGGTTGTTTTTAACCATTATTTTACTGACAACGTTGTCACAAATATTTTTATCTATGGTCTGGTGAAGGTTTTGTATTGTATTCAATTTGCCAATAAACTATTTGTATTTGTAATAAGCCGCTGTGTGCCTCTATATGGAGCCTCTGTTTTGACACTAGGTTTGCTTTGCACCTGGGTAATTTTTTTTCTGGATATCATATGTCTGTAAGTGATGTAATTTCCTTTTTTTTACTTTCATGACAATTTTGCTTCTGGATCCCCTTTGGATCTCTCTTTTGGAATCCACTTAATTAGGCATTAATTGACATGGTATGATTTACTTGTAACCTTCACCATTTAACAATTTTTGTGTACTTAACACTCACAGCAGTTGTAAATGTTTCCCAATGGCTTTTATGATTGGGGAGGAGAAAGAGGAGGAAATTGGGGTGTTTTCTGTAAAGAGTCCCGTGAAAACACACCTACTGACAATTATGTGATTAAGGGGTTAAACAACGTAAAAAACGTACTATTAAATTTTTTAATCGTAAATGGGATATTTCATCCCTTGAGTACTATGTCAGTAAGGGTGTGATACAGCAAGGGCTTAGCGAACGTGTGACTTCAGTACAACATTTGCACACTGAGCCATTTCTGGATAAATGGAAGAAACTCATAAAATAATCTCTTATGAAAGGAAATTGATAAAGTGCAAAGAAACCTTTGCCTGACAAAACAGTCCAAATTCCAACAAGATCTGGATGATTGGGCGTTTGAAGAAATATTTGATTTAACTCAAAACAAAAGTACCAGCAAATCTAGAAGATGCCAAAACCGGTCTCATTCCTCAGCCAGGGGTGGCCCTACCTCATTAGAAAGTGAGGAGGATGCACCTTGATCTGTTCATTTTTTAGATGGAGAAATTGCTCATATAGACGAGATGACCCTGTACAAGGAATTTTGAAGACAACTGCTCCGGACAAGGGATAAAACAAGGAAAACGGAAAAGACATGGGAAGACGAAAACTAACTACAAAAGAAGGGAAAAAACTGTTACCAGAAGTAAGAAACACAGGTAGATTTCTCTGTTAATGACATGGTAACTTTAGCCACCAACAATGAAACTATGGAGGTCATTATTCTTTCTGATTTTGACCTCCAAGATAGACACATGCGATTACTTCTCTGCAGTCTGTCAATTTCACCTACAAATCGATGAATCACTTTGCAGTGTTTAAGGATATCATTCTTTTCCTTAGGAAGGTCTATGTCAAATCAGTCCACTCAGATCCTCTGGTCCCCTTGGAGAGGGAGGGTGACCCCTCTTGATAGGAAGGAACAACAAGCAGTCATGGCTTTAGTTTCCCTGATGGAGGAGGGTCTAAGTGAGACTGAAAGTGAGAGCGGTGATGAGGATCTATGGAGAGGACAAGTTAAGCTTAATATTAAATCCACAATATGCCACAGTTTAGAAATAATCAGTGGATTGGGATGTTTCTTGATCATGTCCAAGAGGACCTAAATAAAATTAGATGGGATAAAATAATTAATGATAACCTTCTATCAGACGAAAGGATAGCACTTAGGGAATTGAGTGAGGCTCCAAATTTAGTCCGTAAACCCAGTGACAAAGGAGGCACTGCGATCCATCAATCAGAAAAAAGTTATGAACAAGAAATCCTAAGACAACTTGGGGATCAATCAACCTATATAAAACTGAAAATTAACCCATTTCCTTTCATAGTTAGTTCTTTAAATTACAAATTGCAGCTAGCTTTTGAGGCTCACCTTTTAACTAAGAGAGAACTGGACTACCTCCTGGTAACTGAATATATCATCCACACTATATACACAATCCCAAAGATCCATAAAAGTCTAAATAGTCCCACGGGAAGGACCATCGTTTCAGCTATAAAGGGCCCCCTAGAACTGGTTGGAAAGTTTTTGAATGCCTTGATCAAAGATATGGTGATAGAATTTACATCTTTTGTTCAGGACACAAGTGATGTCCTGTCCAAGGTGGCTCAGATAGAGGTGCAGGGGGGACTGTCGGTATTGACGTTGAGTCCCTCTACACCTCTATCCCCCATTGGTGGGGTATATCTGCGTTAGCCCATTTACTGGAATTAAAATATCCTTCTATGGCATCACAAAAGGAATTTATTGTGGAATTACTGGAATTTGCTTTGACCAACAATTGTTTCCAGTCATTGGGAGCAAATTATCAACAGATTAGGGGAACTTCCATGGGGGGACTATGGGCATCTGCGTACGCCTGCTTGCACCGTGGTTGGTGGGGGGAATGTCTTGTCTACTGTTCCCAGATGTACCTCTGCCATGTACGCTTGTTGCTGAGGTACATCTATGACGTCCTGGTCATATGGTGTGGAACTGTGGCCGAATAACAGAACTTCATCTCTTAGTTAAATACAAATGATAGGAATATCAAACTTACGTTTTCCTGGGAATTTGAGAGAATTTCTTTCCTTGATCTGTCCATATCTGTCTGTGATGGCAAGTTGGAGACAAGGACATTTTAGAAAGGATACAGCAGCCAATACACTTCTCTTGGCTTCTAGCCATCATCCTCCATCACTTATTAAGGGTATCCCGACTGGTCAAATTGTGCGCATTCGCACAAACTGCTCCACAGATGAAGTCTGCAGGTCCAATTCAGGGGAACTATATAAAAGATTCTGAAATAGAGGTTATTCTCATAAAACTCATAGGAGGTCACATCAAAAGGCTTACTCACGTAACCGAGAGGACCTCATTGCAACTCAGGTGTCTAAACCCTCTCCCCCTTCATCCTCTCCAGTTCGCATCATAACGCACTATGGATCGCAATGGGAAAAAGTGCAGTCAGTCTTGACCAAGCATTGGCATGTCCTTACACAATCTCCTGATCTGTGTCGGATTGTGGGTCCAAGACCGTTACTTGTTTCCAGGAGATCTAAAAATCATAGAGATAGCTTGGTACATTGTGAGTTTACACGTACTCCATCAAAAACTGGCTAACAGATATGCCTCGGACTAATGGCATGTTCCCATGTGGCCATTGCCACATTTGCAAAAATGTGGAACGTACTGATAGATTCACCAATGCGGATAGGCAGAACATATACCATAAACAAGCAAGTAGATACACTGTCGGTGCTCTGCACCTATTCCCTGCGCTCTGAGTGGTGCAATCCTCTATTCAGCTCAGCTTGTAGATGAGAACAAATAACTCGACAACCTTCTAATGCTCCAGCCTTGCAGCCCCTCACTAGACCAAGGTGGTCTGGGAACACTGTGAAACGACAAACAAACACAAGGGCGCACCGGCCTAGTGCATTATCCTTAAAACAGGTTTATTAAAATACTGAATTAAAAATACTCACAAACGAGTTCTTGATAAAAGGTACATCAAACAAGGTATGAAATCATCAGCATCGAAATCGGGATTTGATCGTCCCCCGAAGCTGTACAGGCTTACGCGTTTTGAGGCTGCGCCTCTTCTTCAGAGCCACGAGTTTATATTGGAATTTCCCCTTAATCTTCTCTATGTCTCCTAATATCTCAACTGTTGCGGGTGTGCTTTGTGGTATGAATGTGGGGTTAAAAGGGCCCCCTATAGATAGTAGAGAATAATTCTAAGTGTTTATTTTTATACCATCTAGATATATATATGTACCGTATTTGCCAGCGTATAAGATGACTGGGTGTATAAGACGACCCCCCTAATTTTCAAGGTAAAACATAGGTTTTGGGCTATACTTGCCTTATAAGACTATCCCCTTCCCAGGCAACACAATTTAAAAACATCATATTTGAGTTAAATACCATCATTTTTACCGGTACTTAAAATCCTTCAAAATCCTCATCATGTTCATCATCTGACATCATAAGTTCATCAATGACATCTTGTCATACAGTTATCAGACAGTCATCATATGGATCTAATTCCTAATCAGATGGTGTGGCTTCAGCTTCAGCTTCCCCTTCATCTTGCCACAAGTAGTCATCCTCCATACCATCCAATGAATTTGATATGTCACACTTTTTAAAAGACTTGATTACTGTTTCTGCATCAATATCATTCCAGGCTTTTATGACGAAGTTACACAAAACATTCAACTGTAAAGCATGCATGTTTCCTCCATTTGTGAATGACTTTTTGCTGCTAACCATCCACTCGTTCCGCTGTTCTCGAATGCGATCTTTAAATGGCTTGTTTAGGTACACATCCAGTGGCTGTACCAACTATGTCAATCCTGCAGGAATAACTGCCGCATCTGTGTTTATTCTTGCCAGCCTTTTCTTTGTGCTGGTAGTTAAATGAGCCCTGAACATATCCCACACCAGTAAGCTACGTTCTCGACGAAGTCCACCTGGTTGTCTACTCCATACATTATTAAGCCATAGCTTTATCCCTTCTTCATCCATCCAGCCTTTTTCATTCACATGTACCAAAACTCCAACAGGGAACTTAATTTTCGGCATTGCTTTTATTTTAAAAATAATCAATGGTCTTAGTTTGGCGACATTAGCTGAACATGCTAGTACCACTGTAAAACTGGACTTCTCATGTCCTGTTGTTTTAATTAACCACTTGTCAACTGGCCACCACAGATTTACTGTGGCAGGAGGCGGCCGCTCCTGGGCAAACCGACGTAGTACTATGTCGCTCGCTCAGGAGACTCTAGGGGCGAACGCGAACCACCGGCCCACGCTCATCAACCGGGGAGCCAGTGCGTGTGACTCGCGATCTCCCCCCGCTGACAGAGAAGGACGAACGGCTGATGTAAACACAGCCATCTGTCATTCTCCCTGAAGTGATCACAGAGGCTATGTGATCCTGCTATATAGGATCACATGTTTCTGTGATGATCTCACAAGCCCAACCCCCTCACAGTTAAAATCCCTCCCCTAGGCTTACATTTAACCCCTTGATCACTAAAAGGTATTAACCCCTTCCTTGCCAAAGGCATTATTACAGTAACAGTGCATATTTTTAGCACTGATTACTGTAGTAATGTCACTGGTACCCCCAAAAGTGTAAAACATGTCAGTTAGGGGTCCGATCTGTCCGCTGCAATGTCGCAGTCCCACAAAAAATCGCAGATTGCCGCCATTACTAGTAAAAAAAACAAAAAAAAAAACCAATAAAAATTACATAAATCTTTCCCGTGGTTATTAGACGCAATAACTTTTGCGCAAACCAATCAAAATATGCTTATTGCAATTTTTTTTAACAAAAATATGTAGCAGAAAACAAATTGGCCTAAAATGTTAAAAAATTTTGATTTTTACATTTTTTGGGGGGAAATGTTATATAGCAGAATATTGTTTTGTTTTTGTTTTTTTTCAAAATTGTCTCTCTTTTTTTGTTTATAGCGCAAAAAATAAAAATTGCACAAGTGATCCAATACCACCAAAAGAAAGGTCTATTTGTGGGGGAAAAAAAAGACATCAATTTTATTTGGGTACAGCATCGCACGACCGTGCAATTGTCCGTTAAAGTAACACAGTGCTGAATCGCAAAATAGGGCCTGGTCATTAAGCAGCAAAATCTTCTGGTCCTTAAGTGGTTAACACTGTTTTTGCACCTTTTGAATTGACCTTTTTTTCCCAACAATATCGAAATTCATAGGAGTTTCATCCATATTTCCGATATTACTTTATGCATAGCCGTGTTCCGTGCAGTTTTATTACATATCGATGGACATTACTTACTTTGCTGTCAAGATCTGCAGGTCATTTTTGTGCAATTTTGGTCTTTTGCCTCAGTACCAGATTATGCCTTTCCAAGAATCTAGTACACCAGGATACAGTGGTCTTAAATCATTTGCTGTGATCTGGGTTAGATTTAGCCCACTGAAGTGCAAACAAACGTATGTTGTTTCATGTCACTACATAACCATTTTGACGATGCTCATGCACCATGTCTGCTACATGCTTTTCGAGTTTTGGCCAATGTAGGGTGCCTCTCCTTAATGCACACTTACTCCTTGGCATACTCTGTAAAGCATTTTCCTTTGCTTTCCAGTCTCGGACCATCTTTTCTGGTACTCCATATTGTCTTGCAGCAGCACAGTTCTTATGTTCGTTGGCAAAGTTTACAACCTTCAGCTTGAAACTTGCTTCATATTTACTTCTTCTTGCTGGCAGAGCCATGATGGGGTCTTGTCTAGCAGCCATTTACACCCACTAATCTGTCAGCCCAAAGTGAATGTCCCTAATCTCTCAGTTGAATGTGCGGTAATAATGTATGTACCGTAGCAGAGTATAAAATGTGAGGACTACTTTACATGGCCCAAAACGAACGTCCATATTAATCTCTCAATCCGTCTGGATGTGCGGTAATAATGTATGTATCATAGCAGAGTAAAAAATGTGAGGACTACTTTACATGGCCCAAAACAAACGTTCCTATTAATCTCCAAGCAGAGTAAGTACACAAACGTCCCTATTAATTTCAAAGCAGAGTAAGTACACAAACGTCCCTATTAATTTCAAAGCAGAGTAAGTACACAAACGTCACTATTAATCCCCAAGCAGGGTAAGTACACAAACGTCCCTATTAATCCCCAAAATAGGTACACAGGGTGTAATCTCTCAAAACACTGGCTGGATGTGCCGGAATACTGTACCCGTATGTACCTATTACCCTATGTACCGGTATGTACCATATTAATCTCCAAGGTAAGTGCACAGGGTGTAATCTCTCAAAGCGCTGGCTGGATGTGCGGGAATACTTCGTTCCTACCTTGGTATTCTGTCTTCATGTGCCCCTGACCTGTTTTCCAGTGTTCCTGCATCCTTCTTCCTGTTTCTGGAACCCAATCCTAAACCCTGCAGCCTGATTCCTTTACACCTGCTTTCTCCATCTTCTGTTACACTCTCCCTGTCCTGTCTTGCTCCCAGCTCTCTCTGTTTGATCTCCCGTTTATGAACAAGGCTCTGTTACGACTACACTTTGCACTCCCTGCTTGCTGTATATACTTGGTTTGGGCAGTTGTTCTTCGTGTGTCACTATTTGTTTGGTTATCTGGTTTGTTTTACATAGTTTGGTATATTGGTATATTGGAGATGGATATTTATGTTGTTCACTTATTTTTTTATAAATTATATTCTTTTACACTGTATTTGTGCCTAGTATACTTTGTGGCAGTCCACACATTTCTGGTCGCACTGGTTCCTAAAACCTTGACGCAGAGGGTACGTTTCCGCTATGTGATGTGTCTGACTTTTACTCTGATCCATGATACCGACGGACACCACTTTATTTCCCTTACGCATGGTTTCTGTACGAGGACTAAATTTCCCTGATAAAACGCTGCAAATTGTTCCCAACATTTGGATGTCCTCTTACAAGAGATACACTTCTCTAAACAATATAATCACTCTTTTATCCACCACAAATACCCACGGTTCTACCTATCTAAAGCAGAAGATAAAACGAAAGGGTTTGGGGATATTTTTTTCTAGACACACTACTTTTACCTTCTCAAAAGAAATTAAAGACCCTGAAGGCAGATTCATTCTCCTCTCAGGCACTATTGAAGGCTCCCCCATCACTTTCATCTCCTATTATGCTCCGAATAGTGAGAAAGCTGCATTTTTTGCATCTATAATGAAAGTCCTCTCACCTAACTTTGTGAGCACGGTGGTTTTGGGGGGGGTGACAGGAATGTGGCCTTAGACCAGATGCTAAACAAATTGGGGGTGGTCATTTCCATCTTCTTCACTCTCTGAAACAAAGCACCCGTAGAGCTAAGCTTCTACACTCTTATGGGTTGGTGAATCACTGGAGAGAACTCAAAAATATCAAAAGATTATACTCACACCACTCCCCACAGCAAACCTACTCCAGGACAGATCACATCTTTACGACTTCAGTGGTCATCCCTTGTGTCTCCAAGTCACTAATCAGAGATTCCTCCCTGTCTGATCATGCCTTGGTCCTGGTGTTTCTCACAAAGCCTCTTAGCTGTGGCGGTTCATTAGGCTGGTGCAATAATGAGGCCTTGTTGAGCGATCCAGTTTAATGCACAGTTCTGGAAAAAGAACTTGGCAAATTTTTTTAGGATCAACAAAACGGGGAACCTCTCCCGAAATGCTTTGGGCAGCTCATAAAACAATGATCAGAGGTAAACTTATCCAGATCGCCTCTCTATAGTCTCACTCCCTATTGGAATCAGTATGATTATCGCTGAATCTTGTGTTAGCCACAAGGCTGAAAAGAGCCTCAACTAGACTAACGCACACTTCAATGCACAGAGAGACAAAATAGGTCCCAGGTTGGCAGCCAGGTTGACACCCAAAATACGCTCTTCAACCGGTACCCTCACGCAGAATCCCGAATGGATAACGGTCACCTTTCAAAAATTCTATTCTAATCATTTATAGGGCTGACACCCAGACTCACTCTAAACTTCTGACTGATTTTTTGGATGAGATTCCTCTACCTAAATTGGCGTCAGCACACTGGTCCAGTCTTGAAAAACCTTTTGCCGACTTGGAGGTCTGAGATGTAATAAAAAATCAAGAGAAGATCTGCCCCTGGATCATATGGGTTTTCCATCTGCTATTATAAGGCATTTGCCCTGTCCTTTCTCCATACCTGAGGAGGTTCTATAATTCTCTGGAAAGTTTACATTATGAATAGTGTTTCTAATTTGGCCTACATACAGTATATGTCATTCCTAAGCCGGGCAAAGATTCTGCAGAAGTAAGCAATTACAGACTAGTTTCCCTGACCAATATTGATCCTAAAATTTTAGCCAATATTTTGGCTAATAGAATGTCCATCTTTTTGGTCTATTTGTTCATACAAGGTAGGCTTTATTCTGGGGAGAAAGTGGCTGGATCAAATTCGGAGAGCAATTGATGTGATTATGCTTCTGCATTCAGAATGGGAATAGAGGTGCTCCTCAGGAGAGTTTACTTTTATCTTTCGATTGATATACAAAAAGCTTTTGATACAGTGGAGTGACCCTATCTGTTTGAGGTTCTGTCTAGATGGGGGTTCGGACCCTACTTTTTAGTGACCCTTTAGACTTTGTATTCCAACCCGAGTGCACAAGTGAGACTCCAGGGTCACTATTCAGACTCGTTCCCAATATTCAAAGGGAAGAGACAAGGTTGCCCTCTATCTCTCTTGATTTTCACCATTGCAATTGAGACTCTAGCTATAGTGATCAGGGACCACCCAGATCCTCAGACCCACAATTTCACTCTACTGTATTGGCTGACGATCTACTACTTTTTGTCACTTCCCCCTTGATCTCTACTCTGAATATTCTCAAACTGTTGCATCATTTTAGGAGGACCTCTGGACTACAAGTAAACCTCTCTAAATCTAATTCACTATTCCAACCACCTTACTTGAGAGGCTTAGAAACCATTTTTCTTTCAATTGGAGCTTCTCTTTTCTCCCTTATTTGGGGGTCAACCTGATGGCCGATATAGGATATCTCTACAAAACGAATTACCCTTTGATTTATAAAAAAATAAGTGATGACTGGGATCTCTGGTCTAGATGTGATCTGTCTTGGTAGAGTGAACTCTGTCAAAGTTACCCTTTTACAGCAGCTGCTAAACCTCTTTAGATTCCTTCCTATTCCGATTTTGAAATCCCACCTGAACAAGTTTCAATCCAAAATCATTTACTTTATTTGGGGTACTAAAGAACATTGGTGCCCTAAAAGCATGCTTTTCAGATTGAGAACTCAAAGGGTTTGTGCCTGCAAACTTTATGGAAGTATTACCAAGCAGCCCAGCTGGCTCACATAGTCTATGCACGTGGTATTAGATGTGATTGGGTTAATATGAAAAGACAATCAGTCCCCAAGCACACCATAGATTTCCTTCTCTGGTACCACCTATTTTAGCCCCTACTCTCTCACACTCCATGGCCTTATGCAATAATCGCTATTCCGATCCTTTGCTTACATCTGAATTTCACCCATTAACTCATCTTTTCCATAATCCACAATTTCCACCGGGACTCGATATTAGGGCTTTCTAGTGGGGGTTTAAAAAAGGGATTTTCAGTATAGGACATTTCCTCTCCTCTCTGGGTCCATTAACGGTGAGCCATTGTGTTAGCAAACTGGAGATGCCTCAATCTGAAAAATTTAGATTGACTCAAATCAGTAATTTCTTGCTTTCACTGTGAAATACCAAACCAGACCAACTGAGGACTACTCCGTATTAACAGTGGTGTTCTAAGATCATGGATCGGGAGGGGGGGGGTATTTCTATTATTTACTTATCACTGGTGGAAACTTCAGAGAGACCCTCGTACCCACTACTGAGTTGGGAACAGGATTTGGAAATTGATTGGGAGTTGGACACTTGGCACCACTGTTCATTATTCCTTTAAAGGAATTGTAAATATCTCCCTTGTGGAGGCTAGTGTAAAACTCCTCACTCGTTGGTATCATGACCCTTCCCATATAGCATATATTGTATTTACCTGGGATTTTCTCCTTTATGCTTTCAGGGCTGTGCTCATAAAAGGTACCTACCTGCATACCTGGTTGTACTGCCCTTGTATAGGAGGCTATTGGAACAAACTCTTTCATTTGCTGCGAAGGATCACAGGGCTGGCAATCCCCAAATTGCATTATTAAATGAAAGGGTGGACAAGAATCCTTAAACTACCCAGAAATTGATCCACTTTGTGTTGTTGGGCACTAAGATTACAATTGCCCAAGCATGGAAAAAGTCCTCTATCCTTTGCGGCAGCAATGCTAATGATTTCATGGATAATGATTCAAGAAAAATCAGTCCCCAAGCACACCATAGATTTCCTTCTCTGGTACCACCTATTTTAGCCCCTACTCTCTCACACTCCATGGCCTTATGCAATAATCGCTATTCCCATCCTTTGCTTACGTCTGAATTTCACCCATTAACTCATCTTTTCCATAATCCACAATTTCCACCGGGACTCGATATTAGGGCTTTCTAGTGGGGGTTTAAAAAAGGGATTTTCAGTATAGGACATTTCCTCTCCTCTCTGGGTCCATTAACGGTGAGCCATTGTGTTAGCAAACTGGAGATGCCTCAATCTGAGAAATTTAGATTGACTCAAATCAGTAATTTCTTGCTTTCACTGTGGAATACCAAACCAGACCAACTGAGGACTACTCCGTATTAACAGTGGTGTTCTAAGATCATGGATCGGGAGGGGGGGGGGGGGGGTATTTCTATTATTTACTTATCACTGGTGGAAACTTCAGAGAGACCCTCGTACCCACTACTGAGTTGGGAACAGGATTTGGAAATTGATTGGGAGTTGGACACTTGGCACCACTGTTCATTATTCCTTTAAAGGAATTGTAAATATCTCCCTTGTGGAGGCTAGTGTAAAACTCCTCACTCGTTGGTATCATGACCCTTCCCATATAGCATATATTGTATTTACCTGGGATTTTCTCCTTTATACTTTCAGGGCTGTGCTCATAAAGGTACCTACCTGCATACCTGGTTGTACTGCCCTTGTATAGGAGGCTATTAGAACAAACTTTTTCATTTGCTGCGAAGGATCACAGGGCTGGCAATCCCCAAATTGCATTATTAAATAAAAGGGTGGACAAGAATCCTTAAACTACCCAGAAATTGATCCACTTTGTGTTGTTGGGCACTAAGATTACAATTGCCCAAGCATGGAAAAAGTCCTCTATCCTTTGCAGCAGCAATGCTAATGATTTCATGGATAATGACTCAAGAAAAAACAGTTAGCATACTCCAGGACACAGTCCAGAAATTTTAACTCATCTGGGATCCCTGGGCCAAATATATACACACTGTATGTCTGTGTAAACCATGATTTATCCCTTGTGGATTCTGTCTCCTCTGTGTCTAACCTCTCCCTTGTCTAGCATGCTTTTCCTCCCTTTCCTTGTCTTTCTCTCTTTCCTGTCCTCTTTCACATTTCTCCTTATTTTGTTGATTTTAACATCCGGAAACTCCAGTCGACAGTTATATGTTGGATATATGTTTATATTTTTCTGCACAGGTGGAATCTGAGACCTAGCGGGGCCTTTACAGCCTGTGCTCTTCCTCTATTCCTGTCTTAGGGGCTACTTCCCAGTTTCCCCTTCGAGCGACATAAGTATTCCAGCCCTTACCCATGGCAGCACCTTAGGGGGTGATATGCCTCTAAAACTTAAAGCGGCAATGCAATGTATGGTACAAAGAAAATTAAACAGATATTAGTGGCCAATGTATGCAGAATGACATCCCCACCTACAACCCTCCCCCCTCCTTTTTTCCCCCCCATTACTTTATCATGGACATACAATTAATTATTCCGTTGATTTTCCCATCCTGGGAACTTTGACCCCTGTAATGACCTTTATCATGTCCTCTATTATGATCCTTATTTTCATTACCCCTGCACCCCTAAGTTGTCACCATTACCACTTTTGATTGTAATGACCCTCATTATGACTTATATTATGTCCTTTATCATGATCCTCATTATCCTAATCTCCGCATTCACATCCTTGCTACCACTGCCATTTTTTTTTATTTTACAGCATATGATATTAATACTTGTGTGGATACATACAACAAATGTCTCTGCCATATTGCACCCTCATTGTTCATCTTGTATGTACCCATTTTAATTGTCCCCATTGCTATACATTTGCTTCACCCCATTCCTTGCCCCTTTGTACTCCTATGTTTCATTCTGCATACATTGGCCACTAATATCTGTTTAATCTTCGTTGTACCATAAATTGCATTGCCGCCTTAAGTTTTCCTTTTGCATTGCCGCTTTAAGTATTGCTCACGCCCCCCCTGTGGGCTATATAGACTGTCTACTTTCCCTGTCTGACAACTTGACAAAGGAGTGCGCATGTCCAGACCAGACTTTAGCGCATGCTCCGAAACGCGTTGTGAGCCCAGACTGCCCACACTGCCCTCTCCTACCTCAGTGACGTCAGACGCCACCGCCGGCCACCGCACCAGCTTCTCCATCCTGTCCACCGCGACTCGGAAGACGACAGAGCGGGCCTCTCGAGTCCTCCAGAGCTGCCGGACATTACCTGGATGCTGCGCACACTTACATCTGCCCCCGGAACAGGACGTGCTGGACATGTGAATCCACTTACTTTAATGTAAGTTTCTACTGTATTATATTGTAATAAAACTTTTATCACACTCAAGAGGCGCTTTCCCCTCCTTTTATCAATGTGTGATACTACGCCATGAGAGTCCTCTTTCTTCTCTCAACACATGTCTTGGTCCTAATGTATCAAACGGCTTGAATATACACATACCCTGAGAGAGAGAGTGACCCAATACATCCATTGTGTTATATTTCTCGGAGGTTTATTGATGGAGTACCTGTCCAGTTCGATCAGTGGATAAGAGGATACCGCTTATGTGACCCCCTATAATCAAGGGGTCCATTAGTTCTGGTAAGTAGTTAATCCTGCACTCACTGGGTGAAAGAGTGACGGTGAAGGTGAAAATCAATTCTTCTATCAAGCCTCAGGACACTTACCAGCTTATTTTGATATTGTGATATCTCTTGCTGGTGTTTTGCACCAGAGACTTTTCATGAAACCACTTTTTTGCACCTTTTTCACTTTTGCATGATATATCACTTTTAAATTGCAACTTTATATAAGTTTATATTGGTTTTGCCATTAACCATATATATATTAATCAGTGCACTATATACTTTTATACATTTTTTTATTTTTCATTTTCATTTATGTACAGTATGTGGTTTGGTTGAGCACCATACCCCCCCCCCCCCCCTCATAAAACACTATTCACGTTAACCACGTTTTACGTTGCAGCTCTCAGTTGGAATCAATTATTCCACGCTTAATATATAGTTCACATACAATTTAAATATTCACTATATAAGATTTATTTATTATTCATTAGCGCAGGTTGTTTGGTGTCCAACACCAATCTTTTTCCACTATAGTATAGTATAGTATATCCAGTTGTAATACTGGGTGTGGGTTGAATAAACAGGGTTGTTCTCCAAATGTTATTATTTTATCCCTTTAATATTTCTTGATTTTATTCATTGTACAATCAGGTCCATAAATATTGGAACATCGACACAATTTTAATCTTTTTGGCTCAATACACCACAATGGATTTGAAATGAAACAAACAAGATGTGCTTTAACTGCAGACTTTCAGCTTTAATTTGATGGTATTTACATCCAAATCAGGTGAAAGGTGTAGGAATTATAACAATTTGCATATGTGCCTCCCACCTATTAAGGGACCAAAAGTAATGGGACAATTGGCTGCTCAGCTGTTTCATGGCCAGGTGTGTGTTATTCCCTCATTATCCCATTTACAAGGACCAGATAAAAGGTCCAGAGTTCATTTCAAGTGTGCTATTTGCATTTGGAATCTGTTGCTGTCAACTCTCAATATGAGATCCAAAGAGCTGTCACTATCAGTGAAGCAAGCCATCATTAGGCTGAAAAAACAAAACAAACCCATCTGAGAGATAGCAAAAACATTAGGTGTGGCCAAATCAACTGTTTGGAACATCCTTAAAAAGAAAGAACGCACCGGTGAGCTCAGCAACACCAAAAGACCCGGAAGACCATGGAAAACAACTGTGGTGGATGACCGAAGAGTTACATAGTTACATAGTTACATAGTAGGTGAGGTTGAATAAAGACAACAGCCCATCCAGTTCAACCTGTGTAGGTGTGTGTGGCTGTAATCATCTCACATACCCCTGAATGTGAGTTCTTTCTCTGGTGAAGAAAACACCCTTCACAACAGTTGGCCAGATCTAGAACACTCTCCAGGAGGTAGGTGTATGTGTGTAAAATTCAACAATCAAGAGAATACTTCACCAGAGTGAATACAGAGGGTTCACCACAAGATGTAAACCATTGGTGAGCCTCAAAAACAGGAAGGCCAGATTAAAGTTTGCCAAACAACATCTACAAAAGCCTTCACGGTTCTGGAACAACATCCTATGGACAGATGAGACCAAGATCAACTTGAACCAGAGTGATGGGAAGAGAAGAGTATGGAGAAGGAAAGAAACTGCTCATGATTCAAAGCATTCCACCTCATCAGTGAAGCATGGTGGTGGTAGTGTCATGGTGTGGGCATGTATGGCTGCCGATGGAACTGGTTATCTTGTATTTGATGTGACTGCTGACAAAAGCAGCAGGATGAATTCTGAAGTGTTTCGGGCAATATTATCTGCTCATATTCAGCCAAATGCTTCAGAACACATTGGATGGCGCTTCACAGTGCAGATGGACAATGACCCGAAGCATACTGCGATAGCAACCAAAGAGTTTTTTAAGGGAAAGAAGTGGAATGTTATGCAATGGCCAAGTCAATCACCTGACCTGAATCCGATTGAGCATGCATTTCACTTGCTGAAGACAAAACTGAAGGGAAAATGCCCCAAGAACAAGCAGGAACTGAAGACAGTTGCAGTAGAGGCCTGGCAGAGCATCACCAGGGATGAAACCCAGCATCTGGTGATGTCCATGCGTTCCAGACTTCAGGCTGTAATTGACTGCAAAGGATTTGCAACCAAGTATTAAAAAGTGAAAGTTTGATTTATGATTGTTAATCTGTCCCATTACTTTTGGTCCCTGGCACATATACAAACACATATACAAACTGTTGTAATTCCTACACTGTTCACCTAATTTGGATGTAAATACCCTCAAATTAAAGCTGAAAGTCTGCAGTTAAAGCATATCTTGTTTGTTTCATTTCAAATCCATTGTGGTGGTGTATAGAGACAAAAAGTTTAGAATTGTGTCAATGTCTCAATATTTATGGACCTGACTGTATATGTTTATTGCTCAGAAGAGTAGCGATTTAATAATCTCACCAACGTGGAACAAATTGTCCCCTGCAGGCGATGAAGGTAATAGATAAGCTGTTGAGGCATGTTTGCTGCTTGTTACAAACTGCTTCTTTATCATTTTCAATTGTCCCTAGTTAACGACTGAATAACTTGTATCCAGCCTTATTAGTCCTACCATTTCCCTTATATGCCTGATTGTAAATCTTCTTGTCAAAAAATCTTAAGAAATCGAAAGGAAGAGAGCTGTATTGGGTGCACAGGAGAGCAGTGCTGGAAGAGATTTACAGGAGATGCAGAGGCAAGCTGGTTTGGAAGAGGGTGGAAGGGGTGCAGAGGAGAGCAGTTTTGGAAAAGGGTGGCATGTTTAATATGTAAAAGGGAAAGCACTATAGGGAAGGTAATATTGGGCGTATGCTATAGGCCCCCCAACCAGAGGGAGGAGGGGGAGGCGGACCTCCTTTTACAGATAGGATTGGCAGCAAGGATGGCAGCAAGGATGGGAAATGTCATTATAATGGGGGATTTTAATTATCCAGATATAGACTGGGCAGAAGGAACCGCGCATTCAGCCAAGGCTCGGCAGTTCCTAAATGTTTTTCAGGACAATTTCATGGGTCAGATGGTGAACGCACCGACAAGAAACAATGCGGCACTTGACCTACTGATTACCAACAATACAGACCTGCTCATGGATATAGAAATATACGGGGCAACTTAGGAAACAGTGACCATAGGTCAATGAGTTTCAGTATTAATCATAGTAATAGGAAACACAAGGGTAATATAAGGACACTGAATTTCAAAAGAGCCAATTTCCCAAAACTGCACTCTCTGCTAGAAAATATCAAATGGGATAGAACCATGGGAACAAAGAACATGGAGGAAAAATGGGAGTGCTTCAAGAGCATACTTAACAAAGGGATTGGCCAGTGCATTCCAAAGGGAAATACATTTAAAAGAGCAAAACTAAACCCTGGGTGGCTAAACTCCAACATAAAAATGCATATTAATTCTAAACAAAAGGCCTTCAAAAAATACAAGGCTTAGGGGTTATTGGCAGCATTCAAACATTATAAAGAGTGTAATAAGAAATGTAAAGACTAAATCAAGGTGGCTAAAAAAGAACACGAGAGATATATAGCGGAAGAGAGTAAAAAGAACCCCAAGAAATTCTTTAAGTATATAAACAGTAAGAAAGCGAGGCCACAACACATTGGCCCCATAAAAGACGACAAAGGAAATTTGGCCACAGAGGACAGAGAAAAGGCGGAAGTGTTAAATAATTTCTTCTCTTCAGTCTTCACAAAAGAATCGGGGGGGCTACACTAACCCAGCTTGTAATGCTAAACTAAATAATACACCTCAGGAAGTACCCCCATGTCTAACAGAGGATAGACTTAGAACTAAACTAGAGAAACTTAACATAAATAAATAACCGGGACCGGATAGCTTGCACCCGAGGGTTCTTAAAGAGCTCAGCCAGGTGATTGCCAGACCTTTATTCTTGATCTTTAAGGATAGTCTGCAGACAGGTATGGTGCCAGCTGATTGGAAAAAAGCCAACGGGGTACCAATATTTAAAAAAGGGCCGAGAGATATCCCAGGTAACTATAGGCGGGTCAGCCTAACATCAGTAGTCTGCAAGATTTTGGAGGGGATGTTAAGGGACCACATACAAGACTTTAGTAATGAAAACGGTATTATTAGTAGTAATCAGCATGGATTCATGAAAAATCATTCTTGCCAAACCAATCTATTAACCTTCTACGATGAAGTGAGCTGCCACCTAGATAAAGGTAAGCCTGTGGATGTGGTGTATCTGGACTTTGCAAAGGCCTTTGACACCGTTCCCCACAAACGCTTACTGTACAAACTAAGGAATGTAGGTATGGACCACATAGGTGGAGTACCTGGATAGAGAACTGGCTCCAGGGGAGATTCCAGAGGGTGGTGATAAATGGGGAGTACTCGGATTGGGCGGGTGTGGAAAGTGGGGTCCCCCAAGGTTCTGTCCTGGGACCAATCCTGTTTAATTTACTCATAAATGATCTAGAGGAGGGGATATCTAGTACAATCTCAGTATTTGCGGATGATACTAAACTAAGCATGCCAATATCTTCCATGCAGGATGTAGAAACCTTACAAGTGGACCTGAACAAAATTATGGGGTGGGCAACTACATGGCAGATGAGGTTTAATGTTGAAAAATGTAAAGTAATGCACTTGGGCGTCAGAAACACGAAAGCAAGCTACTCACTTGGGGGGGGGGGGGAAGGATGGAAAAGGACCTGGGGGTACTGGTGGACAACAGGCTTGGCAGTGGCATAAAATGCCAAGCCGCTAAAAGCAAAGCCAACAGAATACTGGCATGTATAAAAAAGGGGATTCACTCCAGAAATAAAGAGATTATTCTCCCAATCTACAAGACTTTGGTCCGGCCACATTTGGAGTATGCTGTCCAGTTCTGGGCACCGGTCCTCAGGAAGGATGTGCTGGAACTGAAGAGAGTCCAGAGAAGGGCAACAAAAATAATTAAGGGAATGGAGGGCATCAGCTATGAGGAAAGGATACAAGCACTGAACTTATTCTCTCTGGAGAAGAGACGATTGAGGGGGGATATGATATCAATATACAAATACTGTATTTGTAATAACCCTAGCATAAGGAACAAACTTTTTAGAGAAAGGGAATATAATAAGACACGTGGCCACTCACTAAAACAAGATTAGAAACAGTTTAACCTTAAAATACGTAAGGGATTCTTCACTGTCAGAGCAGTAAGGATGTGGAATTCTCTTCCACAAGCAGTCATATCAGCAAGGAGCATCGATAGTTTCAAAAAACTATTAGATGGACACCTTAAAGACCACAACATACAGGGGTATTCAATGTACGGTTAACAGCAAACACACACACATCATAGGTTGAACTGGATGGACTGATGTCTTTTTTCAACCTCACAAACTATGTAACTATGTATGTTTAGTGCAGTATGCAGTCAGGCTCTCATAGACTTTTATAGGCTGCCAGCAGTGTGACTAGATGGTGCACCTTCCACTCACACCTAAATGCCCTAGCCGCCTGCATTGGGCTTAATGCCCAATGTGTATGAGTTCTTACCTGCAAAAGGATTTTTGTTATTTATGTTGAGCCATTTCTGAGATTGATTAGGCCTGCCAGGTAGTACAAGAAGGTTGATGATCTGTCTTTTTTTCTGTTGCAGTTTATCTAGACTCCTTGGTCATCCTCTGTGTTCTTAGCCTATGATTGTACAGTGAAGGAGTAGCAACAAAGCGATGACCAAATTCCCTTTAAAGTGTTTGTAATCCCTCACATGAACCCATTTTTTAAAATATACAGGAAGGGATCTTTTAGGTGCTGAAACAATGTGTCTATAACAGATTTATAAAATAATTACATTTTTATTTGAGGGACAGTGCAGTGGCAGGGCATAAGAGGATCTCAGTGGGACAATAATGAGTTAGTATTACCCCATTATCATGGTAAGCAGGGGTAAACTAAAAATATAAACGAAAAAAAAATATATATGGGGGGGTTGGGTGAGGAGCTTTAGGCTGGGTTCACATATGTGCGACCGTGCTTTCCAGCCTGGGGTCTATTGCGTTCCTGTTCACCAGTTTAGGTGTGATTCAGGTCTGAATTTTTGCCTGAGGTCGCACCTAAACCAGACCCAAAAATGCACAGGACCCTTTTGGAATTTGCACCGCGCCTGCCCGGACATGTGTGAACCAGCTTCATTGAGAGTCGATCACACTCGGATGTCATGCGAATTGGATGTTGTGAACCGATGTGAACCCAGCCTTAATGAATAAGCAAAGCAAGTATAATGTATACAGCTGCCAGAAAAAGTATGTAAACCCTTTGGAATGATATGGATTTCTGCACAAATTGGTCATAAAATGTGATCTGATCATCATCTAAGTCACAACAATAGACAATCACAGTCTGCTTAAACTAATACACAAAGAATGAAATGTTGCCATGTTTTTATTGAACACACCATGTAAACATTCACAGTGCAGGTGGAAAAAGTATATGAACCCTTGGATTTAATAACTGGTTGAACCTCCTTTGGCAGCAATAATTTCAACCAAAAATTTCCTGTAGTTGTAGATCAGACGTGCACAACGGTCAGGAGTAATTCTTGACAATTCCTCTTTACAGAGCTGTTTCAGTTCAGCAATATTCTTGGGATGTCTGGTGTGAATCGCTTTCTTGAGGTCATGCCACAGCATCTCAATCGGGTTGAGGTCAGGGCTCTGACTGGGTCACTTCAGAAGGTGTATTTTCTTCTTTTTAAGCCATTCTGTTGTTGATTTACTTTTATGCTATGGGTCATTGTCCTGTTGCAACACCCATCTTCTGTTGAGCTTCAGCTGGTAGACAGATGGCCTTAAGTTCTCCTGCAAAATGTCTTGATGAACTTGGGAATTCATTTTTCCTTCAATGATAGCAATCTGTCCAGGCCCTGATGCAGCAAAGCAGCCCCAAACCATGATGCCCCCACCACCCTACTTCACAGTTGGGATGAGGTTTTGATGTTGGTGTGCTGTGCCTCTTTTTCGCCACACATAGTGTTGTGTGTTTCTTCCAAACAACTCAACTTTGGTTTCATCTGTCCACAGAATATTTTGCCAGTATTACTGTGGAACATCCAAGTACTCTTGTGCAAACTATAAACGCGCAGCAATGTTTTGTATGGACAGCAGTGGCTTCCTCTGTGGTATCCCCCCATGAAATCCATTCTTGTTTAGTGTTTTACATATTGTAGATTCGCTAACAGGGATGTTAGCATTTGCAAGTGACTTTTGTAAGTCTTTAGCTGACACTCTAGGATTCTTCTTCACCTCATTGAGCAGTCTGCGCTGTGCTCTTGCAGTCATCTTTACAGGACGGCCACTCCTAGGGAGAGTAGCAGCAGTGCTGAACTTTCTCCATTTATAGACAATTTGTCTTACTGTGGACTGATGAACATGCAAGGCTTTTGGAGATACTTTTATAACCCTTTCCAACTTTATGCAAGTCAACAATTCTTAATCGTAGGTCTTCTGAGAGCTCTTCTGTGCGAGGGATCATTTACAGTACATCAGGCAATACTTCTTGTGAAAAGCAAACCCAGAACTGGTGTGTGTTTTTTATAGGGCAGGGAAGCTGTAACCAACACCTCCAATCTCATCTCATTGATTGGACTCCAGTTGGCTGACATCTCACTCCAATTAGCTCTTGGAGATGTCATTAGTCTAGGGGTTCACATACTTTTTCCACCTGCACTGTGAATGTTTACATGGTGTGTTCAATAAAAACATGGCAACATTTCATTCTTTGTGTGTTATTAGTTTAAGCAGACTGTGAGTGTCTATTGTTGTGACTTAGATGATGATCAGATCACATTTTATGACCAATTTGTGCAGAAATCCATATCATTCCAAAGGGTTCACATACTTTTTCTTGCAGCTGTAATTGAGTTTCTATGCTGTATTCACAGGTATCCTACAAACTCCATAAAGCCATATGCTGTTAGCCACTGCATGTGAAGTTGTGTGTACATGAATCCACCTTTCTCTTTCTTCCCCTCAACTTTCTAAAATAGATAAGACTTTTTTAATAATTGTGGATAAAATGACTGATCGCATAAATATACTGTAAATGGCGGTCTGATTCTTAATGCCTGGTTTTCTTCTTTCATTTGTTTTTTATTAAATATTCAAAGTATAACATAGTACAAAATTATTTTTAATAGTATTAGATCATATATGACAATATAAAGGATGTCGAACATAACTTTGAAGGCTCAACGGCCTTGTTAGTAAGCTTGAGTAAATGGTATTAGTCAGCATTAGAATAAACCAAGTCTTTGAATTATGATCATAAAATAACGATCATAGCAGGGTTATTGCATATATGACCAAAAAGAAAAGAAAGAAAGAAAGAAAGAAAAAAAAAGGAAAAAAAACACAGAAAAGGAACGTCAAACTGTACAACCAATATTTTGCCATAAGAAATAATTAAGCATTATACTGACTGAAATATCAGTTTTCATGAAGAAAACTCTGGAAATCTTGCAACCCATACTTACCATTTATTTGAGAATTGAGGGATTGAGTTAGAAGAGTAAGCAAAGAATTTTTCATAGAGGTGCTGGGTTTTAACTCTGCTGATCACATCTGTTTCATTGGGTGCCTTAGTTGTCCTCCATAGTGAAGTAATGGTTAAACGTGCTGCTATGAGAGTGTGGGTGACTATATAATCGATATTGTGTAAGTATACCTTCAATACCAAGTTTGAGAAGGGCTAATTTGGGTTTAGGGAGGGAGGGAGATAATTCCAGTAACAGATGCTATTAAAGAGAACACTGAGTTCCAGAAGCTTCTCAAGCATTTGCACTTCCACGGGTGAAATAATGTTCCCTTTGAACCACACTCCCTCCAGCATAGGTTAGGAGAGTCTTTAAAAATGCATGATAGTCTTATAGGGGTCAAGTAACTCCTGTGTATAAGTTTCATGGCTAGGTCCCAATGGTTTGCACAATGAGATTATTTATAATTAGACTGAATTGCATTATTCCACTATTCCTGTATGTTATATTGAGGTCCTTTTCCCAGTTTAGCATGTAAGAGGTTTTTGTGGGTTTGTGGTTATTTTGTAGTTATAGATAAAACCATGAGAGACCTTTAGGTTTAGGTTGAGGAATGAAGTAGTTCCCATATAGTCTGGATTTTTGATGTGGTAGTGGTGCAGATGAATTTCTACGTAAGACACAGGAGTGGAATGTTGCGGAGTCATTTTTTTATATGTGGCTTCTTTTTTGAGGGATACAGCTGGTATTCTCATAAAGGGAATAAGGTATTCGTAAGCGCCCAATGGGAGATCCTTGCGTACGTTTGGAAATCCTGCCCCTCCTATCTGCTTTTGCTTGAGTACAGTAAAGTAGAGAATGAAAGCTTAGCTATTTTGCCACTCCAGAAAAACTTCCAAAACATTTTATTAACTATAAAGAAAAAGTATTTAGGAAGGCATATGGGAATGGTATGAAAGTGGTAAATTCTTTTTGGCAGTGAGATCATTTATAGAGCTGCTAACCAGGTAAGCCCTAAGTATTGAAAGTTTTTTGTTGCCCATTGATGGAAATTGTAATTTTAACTTATTTAGTGTAAAGGTAGGAAAAAACATGGGTAAGATAGAGGATTTTGTAACACTCAGCTGAGAATTTTTTGTACTCTATCTAGGGAGAAAACCGGAGATGTTAAGGTTAATACCACGTCATCTGCGAATAATCCAATTTTATGTTCTCTATCGGCTACTCGGATGCCCTTAATGAGGTTATCTCTTCTAATTGCCTCCACTAGGGGATCCATCACTAGCAAAAAGATCAAAGGTGATAGTGGATAGCCCAGACAGGTGCCATTAGTAATGTAGAATTTGTTGGACATAGCATTAGAGGTGTAAACACACGTTGAAGGTACTGTGTAAAGCGCTTAAAATTGCTGAATGTATAGGGCCGGAGAATTCAAATTTGCTAAGTGTTGCACTCAAGTACCCCCAGTGAACCTGATCGAAAGCTTTTTCAGCGTCCAGTGTCAGGAACACTGTTGGAACTTTACGAGTTTTGACAATTTTGAGAAGGTTGTACATCCTACAGGTGCCATCTGGTGCTTGCCGGCCCTTTACAAAGCCAACTTGATCTGCTTTTACTGAATGGGGGGTTATTATTGCTGATCTGTTAGCTAATATTTTTGGATAGATTTTGAAATCATTATTGAGGAGATAAATAGGCTGAAAGTTCTGGGAGTCTGGCTTCTTTCCTGGCTTTGTCAAGGCCACTATGACAGCCTGGAGCTGTCACGTACCTGGTTGGTGAGCCTGACGTGCGGAGGAAGGCCCCTCGTACAGCTCTGGCTCGAGGGCCACTGGAGGTGACACAGTAGCTGCTAGAGCACGGCTGGATAAGAGTGCCTAAGATCAGTCCAGTAGTCTGTGCAGGTAGTAGCTGGAAGGAAGCCAGGAGTAGCTGACAGCAGGCAGATGAGACGGCTGGCAGGCATGCTAGCAGGATAGCTGGAAGCGGGCAGGCTGACTTGGCTTGGCCGATGACACACTGTGGATAAACAGCAGGAAGGAGGTGCCAGAAGATGCAGAGCTGGACTGAATGACTTGTAGCAAGCTATAAGCAGGGTCAGAAGAGCCAGATCAGTAACCGCAGACAGACAGATAAGGCATGTACGGCAAACAGAAGGGTAGTCGGGTCACAGGCAGAGTCGGCAATGGATGCAGGATCAACAGGTGCAGCAGGCAGAGACAGAATCCGAGGTGAAGCCAAGGGTCAGGATGAGTAGCAGACAGAAATGGACAGATGCAAAGTCGGGTCAAGAACAGAGGTCAAATGCAGGAAACAGCAACGCAGGAACATACACAGAACGCTGTAGACCAAACAGCAATTAGCCAATGCTGAAGCTCTGTTTAAATAGGCTGTTTGGCGCCAGATGTGCGTGCGTACGCATGTTGGCACATTCGCGTATGCATGTTGGCGCATGCGTATACATGTGCACCTAGAAACAATCTCTGTACTATGGCAAAGCCTTTCCTGACAGGATCATTTCTTTGGGGAAAGAGGTGGAGGAGATTGCTTTGTTTAAGTGTTTACACATATAGTATCTCACAAAAGTGAGTACACCCCTCACATTTTTGTAAATATTTTATTATATCCTTTCATGTGAAAACACTCAAGAAATGACACTTTGCTACAATGTAAAGTAGTGAGTCTACAGCTTGTATTACAGTGTACATTTGCTGTCGCCTCAAAATAACTCAACACACATCCATTAATGTCTAAACCACTGGCAACAAAAGTGAGTACACCCCTAAGTGAACATGTCCAAAAAGTGTCAATATTTTGTGTGGCCACCATTATTTTCCAGCACTGCCTTAACCCTCTTGGGCATGGAGGTCCCCAGAGCTTCACAGTTTGTCACTGGAGTCCTCTTCCACTCCTTTGTGATGACATCACGGAGCTGGTGGATGTTAGAGACCTTGCGCTCCTCCACCTTCCATTTGAGGATGCCCCACAGATGCTCAATGGGGTTTAGGTCTGGAGACATGCTTGGCCAGTCCATCACCTTTACCCTCAGCTTCTTTAGCAAGGCAGTGGGCGTCTTGGAGGTGTGTTTGGGGTCGTTATCATGTTGGAATAATGCCCTGAGGCCTAGTCTCCAAAGGGAGGGGATCATGCTCTGCTTCAGTATGTCACAGTATATATTGTCATTTATGGTTCCCTCAATGAACTGTAGCTCCCCAGTGCCGGCAGCACTCATGCAGCCCCAAACCATGACACTCCCACCACTATGCTTGACTGTAGGCAAGGCACACTTATCTTTGTACTCCTCACTTGGTTGCCGCCAAACATGCTTGACACCATCTGAACCAAATAAGTATATCTCATCAAACCATAGGACATAGTTCCAGTAATTCATGTCCTTAGTCTGCTTGTGTTCAGCAAACTGTTTGCAGGCTTTTTTTGTGCATCATCTTTAGAAGAGACTTCCTTCTGGGATGACAGCCATGCAGACCAATTTGATGCAGTGTGTGGCGTATGGTCTGAGCACTGAAAGGCTAACCCCACCCCTTCAACCTCCGCAGCAATGCTGTCAGCACTCATACGTCTATTTCCCAAAGACAACCTCTGGATATAACGCTGGGCACCTGCACTCAACATCTTTGGCTGACCGTGGCGAGGCCTGTTCTGAGGGGAACCTATCCTGTTAAACCGCCGTATGGTCTTAGCCACCATGATTCAGCTCAGTTTCAGGGTCTTGGCAATCTTCTTATAGCCTAGGCCATCCTTAAGTAGAGCAACAATTCTTTTTTTTCAGATCCTCAGAGAGTTCTTTGCCATGAGGTGCCATGTTGAACTTCCAGTGACCAGTATGAGAGAGTGAGAGCGATAACATTAAATTTACCATACCTGCTGCCCATTCACACATGAGACCTTGTAATACTAATGAATCACATGACACTGGTTAGGGAAAATGGCTAATTGGGCCCAATTTGGATATTTTCCCTTAGGGGTGTACTCACTTTTATTGCCAATGGTTTAGACATTAATGGCTGTGTGTTGAGTTATTTTGAGGGGACAGCAAATTTACACTGTTATACAAGCTGTACACTCACTACTTTACATTGTAGCAAAGTGTAATTTCTTCAGTGTTCACATGAAAAGTTATACTAAAATATTTACAAAAATGTCAGGGGTGTACTCACTTTTGTTAGATACTAGAGTGGTCTTGAAGGTTTTATAGTATTCTGCAGAAAAGCCATCTGCACCTGGTGACTTGTTAGGAGGTAATGAGTGGATAGCTTGGAAAAGTTTAAGTTTTGCAACATGGATTCATCTACAGTCGGGAGGTTAACAGACCGAAGAAAATTATTAATATCGGTATCAGTAGATTGAGGTGTTGAAGGATCCGATTTTAGATTGTATAGATCATTATAGTATTTGTAAAATGCATTGGCTATGTCTGTAGGGTGGTGTACTGTTTTGTTCGTACTAGGGTCATTTATATGGGGTCATTTTGCATGTTGCTGTTTCTTACTTATGTAGTTAACAAGAAATTTACTTTGCTTTGTTTCCCTGAGTGTAATGAGTTGCCCTGAGTTTCTGTAGATATGTCTGGTGCTCTGCAATTAAGAACATTCTAATATCTTGTCTACATTGAAATAGTGCGGATTTACTAAGAGAGGTAGAGTTAGGTTCTAGTGTTTTTAGTTTGGTTAGTATTGTAGATAATGCTTGCGTCCTCTGTCTCTTTTCCCTAGAAGCTGCCTGGAGTAACAGACCTCTACTATACGCCTTATGAGCGCACCATAAAGAAAATACATTTGTTTATGGTACATCATTTCATGAGAAAAATTCTTCAATTTGATGATGCAGTTGGTTTCAGTGTTTAGGATTGTTCAATAAACTCGTGTTATTACGTCATAGGTGTACCGGCGCCGTGTTATATTGTTCCATAATAACCAGCAAGACCGGTGATGAGACCATGTGATAGAAGGAATGTTGACTTATATAATATTTTGGAAAAGTGACAGCTCGGAGACGAATAGGTCTATTCTTGAATATGATTTGTGGGGTGCTAAGTAGTAAGTAAAGTCATGCTCTAAAAAAAAAGTCTCATTCATCGGAGTTGGCACAGTGCCACATATCATATAAGTTGGAGGAATGCAAAAATTGTTGTAATTCATTTCGGGTGGAGTGTTGAAGGTAAGGACAGTCCCATTGCTTGTTCACCATGTAATTAAAGTCTCCATATTATAGCAAAAGTCCTTTTTTAAACTTATCAACTTTTTTCTTCAGGGAGCATAGAAAGGATAATTGACCGGAGTTGGGAGCATATAAATTGATGAGGGTATAAGTGACATTGTTCAGGTCACATATACTGTATATAATTTTTATTTATTATTATGCCACGGATAATACATGCTTTGTATTAATATGACCATCCACATCCTATTGAAGAAGTGGACCTATGTTTCATAAGATGTATGAAAAATTCTTCACTGTCCCTTCAATGAAATTGGTATGCACCATTATATATGACTATGATTGTGTATTCTTGATGGGTATTTAACAAAAGGGTTTTATCTAATCACAAAGCTCTAATTTGTACTGGCCTTACTACAGGCAATTGTGGAAAAATAAGTCTTTTATCCCACATGGAAGAAAAATATATTTAAAATATATTTTAAAAGAAAATTCATATTTTTTTCCCAAATATATTGGAAATATATTTGAAATGCTACAATTTTGGCCATATTCAATATAATTTCTAAAATTTTTGCCCTAATTATATTGGAAATATATTTTTCTTCCATATGGGATGCTTAAATGCTTGAGCACGGACCCTAGAATCTGGGCCGTCAAAGAAAGGTATAATTATTAAGTGGTCATCCTGCAATGTACCTTGAAGTCTGTGGCCTAATTCAATGTGCTTGAATTACAAAGGTGCCGCACAGTGTTTTTGCAGCTGGTTCTCAACTGCCAAATTACTAAGTTGTTATAGGGTAAAGCCTGCTTTTTGTCTCAAAGTTTGTGGCCTATGCCAGTGCCAGCACTGTATCAGTGACACATAATGTTTTTGCATCTGGACATCAAGTGACAAACTTCTAATGTTTGAAAATCATAGATAGTACTATGAAGTTTGTGGCCTATTCGTGTTCGGCAGTAAAAAATATTTGTGGCTATTGCTTTCGGCTAATAAGCTTTAATGTTTTATTCAAGATAAAACCTGCCTGGGCTCATCCTACTTACATACTGTCCAACCCCTGTACAATGTTTGTGGTTATTGTCTGTCAAATAATGCACTCTAATGTTTACTCCAAGATAAAACCTGCCTTGTGTGTCCCTTTTCTATTGCTGCCTAACCAACTGCTTATATACTGTTTATCCATTTAAAAATGTTTGTGGCTATTGTCTATCAAATAATGTACTGGAATCTCTATTTCCAGATAAAAACTGCCCCATCTCTCCCTCTTATATGGTGGTCTAACCAAGCTGTTTATATACTGCCCAGCCACTGTAAAATATTTGTGTTTATTGTCTCTCAAATAATACACCTTAGATAAAACCTGCTTTGTCTCTTCCTCTTACTCTCCGACCTAACCAAGCTGCCTACATATTTTGCAGCCAATGAACAATGTTTGCAGCTATTTTCTTTCAGATTATACACTTTCATTGTTGTTACTAGATAAAACCTTCCTTGTCTCTTTCTATGTTCTGCATTTTCAAGTGCTTGCGTACTGTCCTCACACTAGCCAATTCCTACCAAACATATACCTGGAGTCTATATTTTTAATATTTTGGAAATAATTACAGAGAGGAGGTTGGGAGGGGGTTTGAGTAATGTGGGATTGTGGCTTTGAAGTGTTTTTGTGCATACTGATTTTATTTTTATTTTTTTTTTTACTTTTAGGACAATGCAGTGAGGTACTATGAAAAAAGAAACTCACAGACTGTTCTATTTACTTGTTTTGCCACTGACCAATTTGTATGAAGTTGAGGGTTTTAGATTTATTTTTAGGAATACAATTTCCTATTACTTTTGGATTAGCTTTGACTGCTATGTCCACCATTTAATTCAGCCCTATTATCACTTGGAAATTGTATTGCTTTGGACATTTGTTGAAATTTTTTCAATCCATTTTGCCATGGTGAATTCTTTAGACATGCTCATTTATTTAAAGAGTGGACTATGTTTGCACTGATTTATTTGTTTTCAGCGCCATAATTTGTGTTTTTGATATACCTTTAAGAACAATTAAACTTTCAGGGTTTGAATATCATTGTGTGAGAAGCATCTTATTACTGACTTTTTTCCGTGTTAGAGTCAGCAATAAACTTGTATTGGGTGTGTTTGGGTAATACTCTCCTGCAACAGAAAAAAATGGGTTTTCAATTCATTAGATTGTTGACAAAAATGAATGGAGTTGACTGGTGCTTGGCAGTGAAGCCTAAATGAAATATCCAAACTGCTTATATTACAGTTATGTTTCAGTTCAAAGGGTATCTTTACCAGTTGACATATTTATTTGTCTCATTTGGGAGAATCATCATTTGCTTTATGGACAATGTCTTCATAAGACCACTGCAAACTATCTGGATGCATGTAAACACTGTCTCCTGTGATTGCTCTCAGGGATACAAAAAGATAATTGTTCACAAACAGCAAAAGTGAGTGCAATCAGATATAAATTGGGTCTAACTGTGACTGTCTGAAAACTAGGAAGAGATTTGGTTGGAACACATAAAAAGTTTGAAAAGAAAAAAGGCAGAAGAATATACACTGTAAACAGACCTGTATTTATTTATGTTAATTGTATTCAGGTTATTACTCCATGGGATAGTGCACCCCACATTTACCAGCATATCTATTTCCTAAAGTTATGGCCCATGCAAAATGAAAGCTATAAGCATGATGTTGCATAATTGCACCAATCAAATGATATTAAAAGCCACTGAGGGTTCATAATTGCTTCTTACATTAGGAGTTGCAATTGTTCACTATAAATAATAATAGATTTTATTCTCCCTTGGCTCGTGATGGACTGATTGGAGAGCTACAGTAGCACTTCCCTCTGCCAAATAATTTACATTATACCTGCTAGAGGTTTATAATTATCCAAATGTTTCTAACCAGAGTTCAAAGATTATTGCAACATGTGGGAACCATCATGTATATTATTTAGTCTACATTGGCAGCCTAAGTTTACAAAGATTGTTGCCAATTTCAATTGGATATTCTTCATAATTGCTAACACGCTCAAAAGTAATTACAGGATATCCACTGGTGTCAGATTCTGTAGACATCAGGTAACATGTAGAGGGTTTGCGTTTGGTTCCAGGTGTAAGAAGCCAACCTAACAGATATTACAGACTCAATAATGTTTTGGAAAAGATTCAGATCAGCCCTGGTGCTAACTAATGACCCTTTCAATGAGCTTGCTGTAAATGTCACACAGTCATTGCAGTGAAAGTGTCCAAATGAGCACAGCATGCCTAATTAAGAATATCCAGAATATTTTTTGCCATTAAAAATAGAAATCACGACAGCAAATTTTAGATATAACTTCAGAGTAGTTAAGAATTATCACCTGGTTATTGAAATACTAATGTAAATTATATTTCAGGTGAAATTCTTATATATGAACATACAAATAGGGATGAGCTACTGATTTGAGTTAAATGTGAATTCAACCAGAACCCAGGCTGTCCACAGTTGGGTGAGCAATATTCCCATATTTGTCCTCCTGAAACTTTGGTTGATGTTTGTTTAGTGGCCATAGCAAAACCGCACCCGCCCCCCCCCCCCCCCCCCCACACTAAATGAGTACAGGGTACTAAAAAAAGTAACCAGTAAATAAAAACTCACAAAGTTAAAAAGGTCCTTTATGATAAGAAAAATCCAATGTCAATTACGCTGCCTGTGATGTCAATCCAAAATCAGTCATGTCCTCCCGTTATGTAAACCATGTCGATTACAGAAAGAGGCTGAAAAGAAATCACAATGAGCAGTGCTTGATGAAGATCCACCATCACAGCGATGCTGTCCTGTCGGAGCCCCTGGAATGTATACACAGTGCCTGTAATCTTGGGTGACATCATTGACTTTGTACATTCATGAGCATATTTGGCCAATGAAATCACCCAGGATTCCTGGCACTCTTGTTTACATGAAATCAGCATTGGGGATCTGTCATGCATTTAGCGGTGGTATTGATATTGATGCTAAATGACAGACTGCAGGCTGATGTTTGTTTAGAAACATCAGCTAGACGTTTTGACAAGTGAACTGGCCAAATATGTTCATCTGTTCGCCAAACTGTGAAAAGGCTGGGTTCAAGCTGAACTCATGTTCTCCGAAACGTATCCCTAGTGCCCTGCTACCCATGCCCCTTTTTGAAAATAGACCTTGAAAAAGGGAAGAAGAAAAGATTTGGCTCCCATAAACTTAAGTGGGTTTCAAGGTTATGTTCGAGTTTTGCTGATTTTTTTTCTTGGGTTTACCATACCTCCTACAACCCAAACTTTGTCGGGTTTGCTCATCACTACCTACAAATAAAGATGAGGTTCAGCTTCTGAGTTACCTTAGGTTGAAGGCAGAACTTATGGTTTCAAAATCCATAATTTATGGATAGAAACTTGCACCTGAACCCATTATGCACTGCAATTTTTTTTTCCTAGTCAGATGGGTCCCTGGTTGCCAATAATCTGAAAGAATGGACAAACTGGATCCTTTACAATAAAATAATTTTTGTATGAAGAGAGCAGAGAGAGAGATACAGTACTGTGGTAAACAGTGCTATACTGTGGAATGTGTATTATTATTATTTCAGGTACTTATATAGCGCTGTCAATTTACGCAGCGCTTTACATATACATTGTACATTCACATCATGTTCACAGTTCTGTAGAAGACTTTCAACTAGGACAGTTACTGGCACCAGAAGAAGGGACACTTCTCATTAAATTTAAATACTGTCCAGTTTGCTAATGTTTATTATATTAATTTTACCTAAACTTAGGCTAAAAAAAAAAAAAAAAAAACTTCTAAAGAAATTAAAACCCCCAAATGCAACCCATTTAGCTTCTTGTTCTGTGTTGCATCCCCACTCTTTGCTGTCTATACCTTTTTTCCGCAATCACGCAATCAAATTTGAATGGCATAGAATATAGCACATTTGATTTTGCATCATTCACACAAAATTAATTTACATACCGTTTTGATGAAAAGCTATGTAAGGTGTACACTTCCTAGATACTTGTTACTTTCACTTTTCAGAGACACTCTGGTTTCTGTAGCCAAGCTGAACATGCAGAGGATAGGTCCCTCACTAGGGATGATCGAACGGTTCGGGTCGACCATCGGTTCGAACCGAACATTGGGTGTTCGAAATTCGGCCGAATTCCAAACTTTTTGGGTTAAAAGTTCAGAATTCGGGTCACCCGAACCGCCCAAAATGCAATGGGACACCAGGAAGTGGGATTTAAAAGCCCGTGATTGGCCCAGAAACTTCAGTAAAAGCCAATGAGGGGGCAGGAGTCTGCTAGGAACGTGATTGGAGTGACTACGGGGACCAGAGGCCAATCAGGAGTGAATACGCCCCCCAGTATGTAACATAGCCCCGCCTATCCTCTATCACTGTAATACAGAGGCTTTGGAACAGACTGGAAGCATTTGTGTTTCTCCTGCTGTGTTAAACAATGTTTTCTGCGTAGCCGATTGCTTGTAAAGCTCCAGATCAGCAGAAGAGCAGTCAGCTTACAGAAAGATTGTCAGTGTAGTTAGAAATACAGCGATTGTGCTGTTTGAGTTAGAAAAAAAAAAAAAATGAAAGGGACAGTGTCAGTTAGAAATTATCTTCTGCTGTATGGAGCTGTTCTTTTAGTGTGAGGAAAGGGATATGCAGTGTAGTTAGGGTACTATATACCACTATAGTTAGATTCAATAATCTAGTTTTTGTTGGGATAGTTTTAAGTGTCAGGGTTCCTTCTAGTGAGCACGTTGCACTGCTGATATATCTACAGCAGGTATACGTGCTTGCTAGTCAGCTATTGTGCAAAATACATTTCTGCGATACACACATCTGCTGTATTTAGCGACAACTTTGGGTTGCATAGCAGTGTGCGTCTTGCAGGTGATTTTCACATTGCACAGTTGATAAAGCCTCAGTGACAAGTTAACGCCTGTTCTTGTTGGAACGCCTGTTCTTGTTGTAAGCGTTAAGTCGACTGCAAAAGGCTTTGCTACTCTGCGTCACACACATCTGCTTTATTTAGCGACAACTTTGGGTCGCATAGCAGTGTGCGTCTTGCAGGTGATTTTAACATCGCACAGTTGATAAAGCCTCAGTGACAAGTTAACGCCTGTTCTTGTTGTAAGCGTTAAGTCCACTGCAAAAGGCTTTGCTACTCTGCGTCACACACATCTGCTTTATTTAGCGACAACTTTGGGTCGCATAGCAGTGTGCGTCTTGCAGGTGATTTTCACATCGCACAGTTGTTAAATACAGCAGATGTGTGTATCACAGAAATGTATTTTGCACAATAGCTGACTAGCAAGCATGTATACCTGCTGTAGATATATCAGCAGTGCAACATGCACACTAGACGGAACCCTGACACTTAAAACTATCCCTACAAAAACTAGATTATTGAATCTAACTATAGTGGTATATAGTACCCTAACTACACTGCATATCCTTTTCCTCACACTAAAAGAACAGCTCTATACAGCAAAAGATAATTTCTAACTGACACTGTCCCTTTAAATTTTTTTTTTCTAACTCAAACAGCACAATCGCTGTATTTCTAACTACACTGACAATCTTTCTGTAAGCTGACGGCTCTTCTGCTGATCTGGAGCTTTACAAGAAATCGGCTTTGCAGCAAACGTTGTTTAACACAGCAGGAGAAACACAAATGCTTCCACTCTCTTCCAAAGCCTCTGTATTACAGTGCTAGAGGTTAGGCGGGGCTATGTTATATACTGGGGGGCGTATTCACTCCTGATTGGCCTCTGGTCCCCATAGTCACTCTAATCACGTTCCTAGCAGACTCCTGCCCCTCATTGGCTTTTACTGACGTTTCTGGGCCAATCACGGGCTTTTAAAGCCCACTTCCTGTCCCGTTGCATCTTGGGTGGTTCTGGGGACCCGAATTCCGAACTTTTACCGCAAAAAGTTTGGAATTCGGCCGAATTTCGAACACCCAATGTTCGGGTCGAACCGATGGTCGACCCGAACCGTTCGATCATCCCTACTCCTGAGTATGACGATACCACATATCTGGGACTTTGTCACAGCATAGCCACATACAGAGGCCCAACATGTAAGGAGCACTGTCAAGTGTTCTAGGAACATAAATTACACATATAATTTCCTAACAACCTATCACACTTTTGAAGGCCCTGGAGCATCAGGACAATCGAATTACCCACACAATTATCCAATTTTGGAAAGCAAACACCTGACGTATATTCTATGAGGCATAATGAGTCTTTTGAATATGTCATTTTTTTCCAAAAGTGTTTGGAAAATGTGGAAATAAAATGAAAACATATTTCTTTTTTTTTTTTACACACAGTTGTCAATTTATAAGATATTTCTAACACATAGCATGTACATAGCAAAAATTACACCCCAAAATACATTCTGCTTCTCCTCCTGAGCATGGCAATACAACATGTATGAGATTGTTGCACAGCCTGGCCACATACAGAGGCTCAACATCCAAGTAGCACCTTCAGGACGTTTAGGAGCATAAATTTCAAATCTAATTTCATTACAACTGATCACACTTTTGAAGGCCCGGGAGCACCAGGACAATGGAAACGCCCACAAAATGACCCCATTTTGAAAAGCAAACAATCCAATGTCTAGGAGGCATGGGCTGCAGATAGGTACTCAGGTACTCTGATGAGCTGTAGATAGGTACTCGGGTACTCTGATGGGCTGCAGACAGGTACTTAGGTACACTGATCGGCTTCAGAAAGGTACTCGGGTACTCTGATGGGCTGCAGAGAGGTACTTAGGTACTCTGATGGGCTAGAGACAGGTACCTGGGTACTTTGATGGGCTGGAGACAGGTACTCGGGTACTCTATTTTGCTGCAGATAGGTACTCTGGTTCCCTGATGGGCTGAAAACAGGTACCCAGGTACTCTGTTGGGCTGCAGATAAGTACTCAGGTCTGAAGGGCTGGAGACAGTTACTCGGTTACTCTGATGGGCTGGTGACAGATACTCGGGTACTCTGATAACAGGTACTCTGGTACTCTAATGGGCTGGTGACAGGTACTCGGGTACTCTGATGGGATGGTGACAGGTACTTGGGTACTCTGATGACATGTACTCGGGTACTCTGATGGGCTGCAGAGAGGTACTTGGGTACTCTGATAGGCTAGAGACAGGTGCTCGGGTAATCAGTATTCGGGCACTCTGGGCTAGAGACAGGTACTCGGGTACTCTGATGGGCTACAAAGAGGTACTCGGGTACTCTGATGGGCTGGTGACAGGTACTTGGGTACTCTGACAGGTACTCTGGTATTCCGATGACAAGTACTCTGGTACTCCGATGACAGGTACTCAGGTACTCCAATGACAGGTATTCTAATGACAGGTACTCGGGTACTCTGATGACAGGTACACGGGTACTCCGATGGGACGGTGACAGGTACTCGGGTACTCTGATGGATTGGTGACTGGTACTCGGGTATTCTGATGACAGGTACTCAGAGTACCCGAGTACCTGTCATCAGAGTACCCAAGTACCTGTCATTGGAGTACCTGTTATCAGAGCACCTGTCATCAGAGTACCAGAGTACCTGTCACCAGCCCATCAGAGTACCTGAGTACCTGTCACCAGCCCATCAGAGTACCCGTCACCAGCCCATCAGAGTAGCCGAGTACCTGTCATCAGAGTACCCAAGTACCTGTCACCAGCCCATCAGAGTACCTGTCATCAGAGTACTTGATGGTCTGGTGACAGGTACACAGGTACTCTGATGGGCTGGTGAGAGGCACTTTAATGGGTTAGTGACAGGTCCCCTTTTTTTTGGGGGGGGAATCAGTGAGTTTGCTGTGCACTCTAATCGGTAACAAGCTGTTACCGCAATCTCCTCCTCACACAGGATCAGTGTGTGTGAGGAGGAGAGCCCGATAACAGCTAATTACTGCAGTTTGTTGACATTCTGTGACCGGCTGTGATTGGACACAGCCAGTCAAGTGGTCAGGGGATGGACTGTGTCATAGTGACACTCTCCATCCCTGATTGCCGCTCTGCACGCCCCTGGGGGGCGTGAACAAGCGGCGTGCATGAGGACAGTGCATGTGATTGGACACAGCCGGTCACATAGTAAAGAGACATTTTTATTGGCTCTTTACACTGATCGGGAATAGGCTGTGTCCCGAGGGACATGCCTTATTCCCGATAGCTGCGCTGTGGGGTGCGGGAAAACGACGAGAACGGGCGGACATCATATGACGTCCGCCCGGAGGGACAGAGGGTTCCTGCTGGCGTCACTTTACAATGCGCAGGTAGGGAACTGGTTAAGGGGGTGTGGTACTTTGGCTGATAGGTGTACCTCGTTCTCATCTCACAAAGTTGGGAGGTATGAAATCACATTGTTTTCAATGGCGTCCGTTCACATCAATGCAGCTTAGCACGGTGCAGTTTTGGAAAAGGTTCCTGTACTACTTTGGTGGGATTCCAGCACAATTTTGGCCCCATAGAATATGCAAACCACATCTAAAATGCAACCAGGTGGCATCACATATTCGCACTAAAAATCTGATCAAATCACAACCGCAGTAGTGTGAACCTAATCTAAATCTAGAAACTATCAGGATCACAGAAAAAAAAAAAAGGAAAACTAAAAAAATAGACTGAAAGACACGGCTGGAGAGGGGAGGGTAAGGGCTCATGTACACAGGTGATTTGGCTCCTACAGCATACGAACTGGGTGTTTCTGGGAGCAAGGGAGACACAGGTGAAGCCTACAACTGGCTGCCTGTCCAAATCAATACCAGGCTGAATGCTGTTGCAAGCAGTTTAGGGCTGTATGCGTTCAGGAATATCTGTGTTCAGGGCTGTATGCATGCCGGGGTGTATGCGTTCAGGGATGAATGCGTTCAAAGATGTATGCTTTCAGGGCTGTATGCGTTCAGAGATGTACAGGGAGTGCAGAATTATTAGGCAAATGAGTATTTTGACCACATCATCCTCTTTATGCATGTTGTCTTACTCCAAGCTGTATAGGCTCGAAAGCCTACTACCAATTAAGCATATTAGGTGATGTGCATCTCTGTAATGAGAAGGGGTGTGGTCTAATGACATCAACACCCTATATCAGGTGTGCATAATTATTAGGCACCTTCCTTTCCTTGGGCAAAATGGGTCAAAAGAAGGTGTCAGGAAAGCTCTGGCAGAGGATTAGTTAAACCCACAGGCTAATCCTGGCTCCACCCTTCTCATCAAGGAACAGCACTATTTAAGCTGGATCAGCACACAGGTTCAGTGCTGTCTCGTCTTCAGCTTCCCCTGTTTGTTCCTGCATCTGCTACCTGTCTCCTGTGAAATACCAACCCGGCTTGCTTTTGACCACCCCTGCCTTCTGCCTGCATCGACCTCGGCTTGACCTTGACCATCCTTCTGCTCCAACGATTTAATCTGATCTGCTCTTCCTGTGTATGACCCGGCTTGTTTAACTCTGCTTACTTTCAGTTCCTGGAAGCTCCCAGTCACACCCGCTGCCTTCTCTCCACTGGAGTTCTGTGGCCACCTGACATCCTACTCTGCTATTAACCAGCACCAGCACACCATCAGGCACTCGTGCGACTCCGTACTCCTGCGCCTCCTGTTTACACTACCAGGGGCCCCGAGTCAGAGGTGTAAGAGAGGCCTTCCTCAGCATATTCAGGCTCCACCCGCCAGGTACGTGATAGTACGAGACAGCCATGTCTGAGCCTGAGCGAGGAACCTCTCCCATGGATGAACTTTGCCAACACCTGGCTGGCCTTACACAGGCCGTGAAGAGCTTACAGGAAGGTTATGTTCAACTGGAGGAACGGGTCCTATCCCTCTCCTCTACTACCTCCGCTCCCAGTGCTGCTTCCTCATCCTCCACTGGAAACCCTGCACCTCCATCAGTTGTGATGTTACCTCCAGAACCCAGAGTGCCTATCCCAGAAAGATTCTCTGGTGACCGCAGAAAATTTAGAGCCTTCTGCACTGCTTGTGAACTGTACTTTGCCCTACAGCCTCGCACCTTTTCATTGGAAACCACAAAGGTTGGATTCGTGGTTTCCTTGCTACTGGGTGAGCCCCAGTCATGGGCCCACCGCCTATTGGAACAGAAGGCTGCTTCCCTTAATACTCTATCCTCCTTCTTTGAGGACATGGCCCAGATTTATGAAGACCCTCAACGCACCGCCACTGCAGAAACTGCGCTTTATTCTCTCCAACAAGGCCGCAGAATGATCGAGGACTATGTCTCTGATTTCAGACGTTGGAGTGCAGATACAAATTGGAATAACGCAGCTCTCCGTTACCAGTTTCGTATGGGACTCTCAGAATCCCTAAAGGATGAACTTGCCAGAGTTGGAGTGCCACATTCCCTGGACGATCTCATCAAGCTCTCTATTCAGATCGATCGGAGGTTAAGGGAGCGCAGGTCTGAGAGGTCTACCGGAGTTTATCGCCCTGTATGGATGCTTCCTCGGGTCCCCAGTCCTCCTGGTCCCGCTCTCGTTGAGAATTCAGGATCTGCTGGTGATTTCGCTGAACCTATGCAGCTCGGCCTACTCCGTCCCTCGCTCACCCAGGAAGAACGCCAACGCAGGCGTCTGAATAATCTGTGTATGTACTGCGGGGAACCAGGTCATTACATGAGGAACTGTCCTGCCAAACTCCGTAAGTGCCTGTCTATCTCCTCTCCCAGGCCTTTCACTCAGCTTAACAACTCTTCTCATCTAAATATCTCTGTTCTATTACAGTTCCCAGGAACAGTTATTCAGGTTCCAGCTATCATTGACTCAGGAGCCTGTAGTTGCTTTATTGACCAAACCTTTGCTGCCAAGCATCAGATCCCTCTGCAACCCAAGACTCGGAAGCTTTCTGTTCACCTTGCGGACGGATCCGCTATTAAATCCGGACTAGTCTCACAGGAGACCATACCAGTACCTGTCACCATTGCTTCCTGCCATAAAGAACTCTTATGTCTTGATGTCATCGCCTCACCCTTGTTTCCTATCATCTTGGGGATGCCGTGGCTGCAGGCTCATAACCCACACATCAATTGGATTACACAAGAGATCCAGTTCAACTCTTCCTATTGCTGCCAGCACTGCTTATCAGATTCCCCTGGTTCACCTTTGTTATGTATGGACTCAGACTCCGAAGTTTATAAATCTGTTCCTACTGCCTACCTAGACTTTCTGGATGTCTTTAGTAAAAAGGGGGCATAAACTCTTCCCCCTCACCGGTCTTATGACTGTCCAATCGAGTTACTCCCCGGGGCTGAGGTACCTTTCGGTAGGATTTTTCCCTTATCTGAACCAGAACTCTTGGCCCTAAAGGACTATATTGATGAAAGCTTGAAAAAGGGGTTCATCTGCCCTTCCACCTCTCCGGCCGGAGCGGGCATTTTCTTTGTTGAGAAGAAGGATCATTCCCTTCGACCTTGTGTCGACTACCGTGAACTTAACAAAGTCACAATCAAGAACCGGTACCCCTTACCCTTGGTACCCGAACCTTTTCAAAAACTCAGATCAGCAACGATCTTTACAAAACTGGATCTTCGAGGAGCGTATAACTTGGTCCGCATACGGGCCGGGGATGAATGGAAGATGGCATTTCGTACCCGATTTGGGCACTTTGAATACCTGGTGATGCCCTTCGGTTTGTGTAATGCACCTGCTACATTTCAGCATTTTGTCAATGATATTTTTCGAGACTTTTTAGACCTTTTTGTTATTGTCTATCTGGACGACATTTTGATATTCTCATCTTCTTTGGAGATTCACAGGGAACATGTAAGGAAGGTGCTAACTCGTCTTCGACAACATGGTCTATACGCCAAACCAGAGAAGTGTGAGTTTGAGAGGTTGAGCATCCAGATCCTGGGACTGATAATTTCTACCGGAGGCATAGAGATGGACCCTCAGAAGGTTGCTGCGATTCTAGACTGGCCTGCTCCCACTGATAAAAAAGGAATCCAACGTTTCATTGGTTTTGCAAACTTCTATCGAAGATTCTTTAGAGGATTTTCAACCATCATTTCCCCTATTACCCAATTAACCAAACAGGGCAACAGGTTCTCCTGGACTGCTGAGGCCCAGTCTGCCTTTGAAAACCTCAAACAATTATTCACGTCAGCATCCATTCTTAAGCATCCTGACCCGGTTCTACCATATGTCCTGGAGGTTGATGCCTCAGAAACGGCAGTAGGGGCAGTACTCTCCCAGCGCCAAGGAACCAAGGGCCTTCTGCATCCAGTTGCGTTTTTTTCCCGTAAACTCTCTCCAGCCGAGAGGAATTACGATGTAGGGGATCGTGAACTCCTAGCGATCAAGGCAGCACTGGAGGAGTGGAGATATCTTCTGGAAGGGGCAGCTCATCCTATTCTTATTTTTACAGATCATAAGAACCTGGAATACTTAAGGACAGCAAAACGCCTGAGGCCACGTCAAGCTAGGTGGGCATTGTTCTTTGCGAGATTCTGCTTTCACATAACCTACAGACCTGGGTCAAAAAATACTAAACCAGATGCCCTATCCCGAATGTTCCCAGAATCTGAAGAAGCTGATCTCCCGGACACCATTCTATCTCCCGGAAACTTCCTCCTGTTGCAGGAAGACTTAATTTCTCGAATCAAGCAGGCTTCTGTAGGAATTCCCTTGCTCCCTGAGACACCTTTACAAACCAGGGATGGTCTATTATGGCACCAGGACAAGATCTTTGTACCGGAAGGTGTACGCATTTCTGTTCTGAACCTGTGCCACGACCATGCGTTGGCAGGACATTTTGGGGCCAGCAAAACAGCCGAATTAGTACTCCGTACATTTTGGTGGCCCCATTTACAGGAAGACTGTAGGAAATATGTGGGGGCATGCACCACATGTATCCGGAACAAAAGCAGCAGGACGAAAGCATGGGGTTTGCTCAAACCACTGCCCATCCCAGACAGACCTTGGAAAATGGTGTCAATGGACTTTATAGTGGAACTTCCCCCTTCTGAGGGGTGTACAGCCATTTTTGTAGTCGTCGACCGGCTCTGTAAAATGGCACACTTCTTACCCATGAAAGGCACCCCTTCTGCGTTGGAAACAGCACAAGTGTTCATTAAAGAAATTGTGAGGCTTCATGGAGTCCCGAATAATATTGTATCTGATCGAGGGGTACAATTCACCTCAAGATTCTGGAAAGCTCTGAGGCCCTGAAGATTGAGTTATCCTTTTCCTCAGCCTACCATCCTCAAACAAATGGACAGACGGAAAGGACGAACCAGACTCTGGAACAATACTTACGGTGCTTTTCCTCCTTCTCTCAAGATGACTGGGTAAAACTGCTGCCATTAGCCGAGTTTGCATACAACAATACTAAACACTCAGCTACCCAGCAAGCTCCTTTTTTTGCTAACTATGGTTTTCATCCATCTTTTCTTCCCAATTCTATCCCTGAATGTCCCATTCCAGCTGTGATGGAAACAGTAACCTTCCTCGAGGCTAACAATAAATTGTTACAGGAAGCAATTACCAAGGCACAGGAATACAGTAAAAGAAACTTTGACAAGAAAAGACGTGGGGAGTTAATCCTGGAACCTGGCGATCAGGTATGGTTATCCACAGTTAACCTGAAATTAGCCTGTCCTTCAAGGAAATTGGGACCTAGATTTGTAGGACCATTCCCAGTAAAAAGGAGAATTAACAACGTAGCCTATGAATTGGAACTACCAGCTTCCTTTAAAATCCACCCGGTTTTTCATGTCACCCTGCTAAAACCTGCCACCCCTGATCCTTTTCCTGAGCGAAATACAGGTCCCCCTGAGCCAGTAATTGTGGACGGTGAAGAGGAATTTGAGGTCGAAGCAATTATGGGTTGCAGGAAAAGGAGGAATCAGGTACAGTACCTGATTAAATGGAAGGGGTATGGTCCTGAAGACAATTCCTGGGAACCTGAAGAAAACATCCATGCCAAAAGACTCATACAGGCTTTCAACCGGGCCCACCCAGCAAGAATGGCCCAGTTGGGCATCCGGAGGCTGCCCATTGGGGGGGGGGGGGCATGTCAGGAAAGCTCTGGCAGAGGATTAGTTAAACCCACAGGCTAATCCTGGCTCCACCCTTCTCATCAAGGAACAGCACTATTTAAGCTGGATCAGCACACAGGTTCAGTGCTGTCTCGTCTTCAGCTTCCCCTGTTTGTTCCTGCATCTGCTACCTGTCTCCTGTGAAATACCAACCCGGCTTGCTTTTGACCACCCCTGCCTTCTGCCTGCATCGACCTCGGCTTGACCTTGACCATCCTTCTGCTCCAATGATTTAATCTGATCTGCTCTTCCTGTGTATGACCCGGCTTGTTTAACTCTGCTTACTTTCAGTTCCTGGAAGCTCCCAGTCACACCCGCTGCCTTCTCTCCACTGGAGTTCTGTGGCCACCTGACATCCTACTCTGCTATTAACCAGCACCAGCACGCCATCAGGCACTCGTGCGACTCTGTACTCCTGCGCCTCCTGTTTACACTACCAGGGGCCCCGAGTCAGAGGTGTAAGAGAGGCCTTCCTCAGCATATTCAGGCTCCACCCGCCAGGTACGTGATAGAAGGACTTGACAGGCTCAGAAAAGTCAAAAATAGTGAGATATCTTGCAGAGGGATGCAGCACTCTTAAAATTGCAAAGCTTCTGAAGTGTGATCATCGAACAATCAAGCATTTCATTCAAAATAGTCAACAGGGTCGCAAGAAGCGTGTGGAAAAACCAAGGAGCAAAATAACAGCCCATGAACTGAGAAAAGTCAAGCGTGCAGCTGCCAAGATGCCACTTGCCACCAGTTTGGCCATATTTCAGAGCTGCAACATCACTGGAGTGCCCAAAAGCACAAGGTGTGCAATACTCAGAGACATGGCCAAGGTAAAAAAGGCTGAAAGACGACCACCACTGAACAAGACACACAAGCTGAAACGTCAAGACTGGGCCAAGAAATATCTCAAGACTGATTTTTCAAAGGTTTTATGGACTGATGAAATGAGAGTGAGTCTTGATGGGCCAGATGGATGGGCCCGTGGCTGGATTGGTAAAGGGCAGAGAGCTCCAGTCCGACTCAGACGCCAGCAAGGTGGAGGTGGAGTACTGGTTTGGGCTGGTATCATCAAAGATGAGCTTGTGGGGCCTTTTCGGGTTGAGGATGGAGTCAAGCTCAACTCCCAGTCCTACTGCCAGTTTCTGGAAGACACCTTCTTCAAGCAGTGGTACAGGAAGAAGTCTGCATCCTTCAAGAAAAACATGATTTTCATGCAGGACAATGCTCCATCACATGCGTCCAAGTACTCCACAGCGTGGCTGGCAAGAAAGGGTATAAAAGAAGAAAAGCTAATGACATGGCCTCCTTGTTCACCTGATCTGAACCCCATTGAGAACCTGTGGTCCATCATCAAATGTGAGATTTACAAGGAGGGAAAACAGTACACCTCTCTGAACAGTGTCTGGGAGACTGTGGTTGCTGCTGCACGCAATGTTGATGGTGAACAGATCAAAACACTGACAGAATCCATGGATGGCAGGCTTTTGAGTGTCCTTGCAAAGAAAGGTGGCTATATTGGTCACTGATTTGTTTTTGTTTTGTTTTTGAATGTCAGAAATGTATATTTGTGAATGTTGAGATGTTATATTGGTTTCACTGGTAAAAATAAATAATTGAAATGGGTATACTGTATATTTGATTTTTGTTAAGTTGCCTAATAATTATGCACAGTAATAGTCACCTGCACACACAGATATCCCCCTAAAATAGCTAAAACTAAAAACAAACTAAAAACTTCCAAAAATAGTCAGCTTTGATATTAATGAGTTTTTTGGGTTCATTGAGAACATGGTTGTTGCTCAATAATAAAATTAATCCTCAAAAATACTCATTTGCCTAATAATTCTGCACTCCCTGTATGCTTTCGGGGCTGTATGCGTTCGGGTATGTATGCGTTCGGGGATATATGCGTTCAGGAATGTATGCAATATCCTCACAGAACCATCCCCTAACCCAGCTATATTAAATATAGGTACCAATAGCTTTCCTCCCTGCTACCGCAAACTAATGGCCAACCTCCTGCTAGCAGCCAAACTAACCATAACGAGAAATTGGAAGAAAGAGCTTGCCCCTAACCCCTCAGAAACTGTCTGCATCACTTAGCAGCATTACATGAATAAAAGATCCCTAGCTTTACAATCTGACGCTCTACTTACCTTTGAGAAAAATTGGAATCCTTGGCTAGACTGATACAATGCTAATCCATACTAAACCATATTCCAATCCACAAACAATCCATAGAACTGTTCTTCCGCACGGCACAACTATATTTAAACACCTATATTGATATATACTTCTGATGTAATTGCACTCTGCAAAGATAGAGGAATATGATCTGAAGCAAATATCTTATGTAGCAGCCTCCTAGTCAGGTGCTAGGTAAAAGCATCAGATTGCTTTCCTGCTTATCAGGGAGCAGGATTTCTGGTTAGGCCTGTTACATGTATCCAGGTGTGATTCATTGGGTCTGAGGGAGTGTCCCCACTGTATCCAATAGGGGAGCCTGTTGGACAGTGGAGGAAACCCAGCCAGTGACACACAGGCTTTTGTGGCAGTCCCAGTGGGAGGGCACAACAGTGGTGCATCCTGGGATTGACCATAAAAGTCAGGGACACATATGACAGAATGTCTTTGGTGGGAAGCAGAGTCCCAGGAGGTGGCTGACGGTTGGCTCTCCACCTGTCAGAAAAGGACGAGGTCACAGCAGTTGGCCTAGTGGACCAGAGTGTGGAGCTGAGCTGTGAGGTCCTGTGGAAGCTGACGGTGGAGCAAGTGGCAGAAGTTCCTGTGAAAAACAGTATCTGTGAGTACCAGGGAGCTTGCCAGGGGTCTGCCCAGGAAGGGGACTACTCCAGGGAGGTCAGTGGACAGAAGCCAGCACACACAGTGGGTCAGAAAGGGGGTGCCAGTATAGACCCTGAAGAGAAGCTTAGACTATTATTTATCAGTTAAAACCTTCACCTCAGTGGCCAAGTGAAGCAGCGGCCTTGCCGCACACACCGAAGATAGTTGTCCTCAAGCTGTGCATAGATGCTAGTTGGAGTATCCCACTCAACCCTTCTCCCATCCAAGTTCAAATAAAATACAAAAAAAACAAATTCTCTGGACTGTGTACTGACTGAGCCAAGGACTTAAAGTACGAAAAAATGTACAAGTTGTTGCTATGGGTAACCCAGGGGAATCCATTCTCAGCAGCTCACATATGGGCAGTGCTACACTTATGCCCCGTACACACGTGCAGATTGTCGGACGAAAATGTTTGGCCGCCGAACGATCGGCCGATTTTCAGCTTGTTAGTATGATGCTTCCGACAGCCGACAGCGCACTTTCGGCCGAAAAGAATCTGTCGTGCAAGCATTAAAATTTTTGTATGCCGACACCAGAACGGCCGGTTGTTCGCCAGTCAGTACAGAATTCGGCCGACAGACAGCAGATTTGCAAGACTGGGCATGCTCAGAAAAGAAAAAACACAGGGAAAGTTAACCATCACATGACATCACTTCTGCAGTCGGCTGCAGTCGGCTGTAGTCGGCGGACAAAATTCGTGTGCAGTCTTTTGCACTTTTCAACCTACACGACAGCCCTGGACAAAAGAAGGCCGATCGTTCGGCCGACTATCTGCACGTGTGTACGGGGCATTAGTTTGCGACCTGCCTCATTTAAAGTCACACAACCTCTGTTTTCTGTTTGTAATTTCACTCTGTTCTTAGTTTGCTGGCATTATGATATGTAACCATGTGAGCTTTACCTTGTTTGTTCTTTTAAAAATCAATAAAAACCTATTAAAAAAAAAAGGAATATACCGGTATGCGTTAGGGATGTATGCATTCAGGGCTGTAAGTGTTCAGGAATGCATGCGTTTGGGGCTGTATGCATTCAGGGATATATGCGTTCAAGTATGTACAGTATGCACAGTATGCGTTCGGGGATCTATGCGTTCAGGGCTGTATGCGTTTGGGGATCTATGCGTTTGGGGATCTATGCATTCAGGGCTGTATGCGTTTGGGGATCTATGCGTTCAGGGCTGTATGCTTTTGGGGATCTATGCGTTCAGGGATGTATGCGTTTGGGGATCTATGCGTTTGGGTATCTATGCGTTCAGGGCTGTATGCAATTGGGGATCTATGCGTTCAGGGCTGTATGCGTTTGGGGATCTATGCGTTCAGGGCTGTATGCGTTTGGGGATCTATGCGTTTGGGGATCTATGCGTTCAGGGCTGTATGTGTTTGGGGATCTATGCGTTCAGGGCTGTATGCGTTTGGGGATCTATGCGTTCAGGGCTGTATGCGTTTGGGGATCTATGCGTTTGGGGATCTATGCGTTCAGGGCTGTATGCGTTTGGGGATCTATGCGTTCAGGGCTGTATGCGTTTGGGGATCTATGCGTTTGGGGATCTATGCGTTCAGGGCTGTATGCGTTTGGGGATCTATGCGTTTGGGGATCTATGCGTTCAGGGCTGTATGCGTTTGGGGATCTATGCATTTGGGGATCTATGCGTTCAGGGCTGTATGCGTTTGGGGATCTATGCGTTCAGGGCTGTATGCGTTTGGGGATCTATGCGTTTGGGGATCTATGCGTTCAGGGCTGTATGCGTTTGGGGATCTATGCGTTTGGGGATCTATGCGTTCGGGGATCTATGCGTTTGGGGATCTATGCGTTCAGGGCTGTATGCGTTTGGGGATCTATGCGTTCAGGGCTGTATGCGTTTGGGGATCTATGCGTTTGGGGATCTATGCATTCTGGATGTATGCTGTGAATGCGGAATTCCTAATAAATGCAAAAAATGTGCTGCGCCAGACGTGCACCAATAAACATAAATGATGTTAATATAATCAATATCTGAAGTCCATACAAGCTGTGATTGTGCTCAAAATCCAATAAATGTGCATTGGTGTCCAAGTGTCCAAATCAGAAATGCAATCTGGTGAAAAGTGCACACCAATCTGTGAAATCCCTCCACCTGCTAGATTGGCCTCTCACCTCCAAACAGGACCCAGACGGGCCAGCAAAAGCATGTACTGAGGATATCAGACTCCTGGAAAGACACTCCAGCCTCTCACCTCCGGAGGTCTCAAGACACGGGACATGCGATGCAAAATATAAAAGGGAAAATATAGTGCTCTCAATTTCAACAATCAGGCTTTATTGAGGAAAATAGAAGTTTACTCACATGTACAGGGCACTTCACCGTGCCTGCTGTTATGGCAATAGTAATAGCGTGTGTCACTCGAGAGATGTTCGGCGTCGGTCACGCAAGCGCGGAGCTTGCATAGATCCCCAAACGCATACAGCCCTGAAAGCTCCGCGCTTGCGTGACCGACGCCGAACATCTCTCGAGTGACACACGCTATTACTATTGCCATTGTCATACATGGACTTCAGATATTGATTACATTAACATCATTTATGTTTATTGGTGCACGTCTGGCGCAGCACATTTTTTGTATTTATTTTGATTTATTGTGGGATGTGAACACGATTGGTGTTTGCTGCCGGCTATATTTGCTTTATGCACAGTGATATTCAAGCACTTTTTCAGTACATTATTCACGCAGTGTTTTTACCTATTTTGAGTGTTATATCACACATTTGGTTTGCGCTGATAGTTTTTTGTTATATTTGAATGCGGAATTCCTGCCCGCTGGAAATGTCTCTGGCCCTAAACATGAGTACCGCTCAGAACAGCGCCAAGCCATGTACATTCTGTATATTGCACTGCATATTTCAGCTTAGATGTTATCAGGTTGTTGGTGGAGAACAGAGGCCATGCTGTAATGACCTTACAGGTATAGCCATAAGCAGATGTAACATTTAAGCAATAAAGTCTGTATTATTCTCTATATTGGTCTGGTCCCCATAGATGACAACACACACACATGTGAATCCTATAAATCATATTTATGTAAGCAATCAGCAGACTGCCTTGTAAGTGTACGGCGCATGCGCTGACCCTCGCCACTGCAAGGCAGGCGTCTCAACTAATCTGGTAAGCGCTCCTTGAAGCCCACCAATAGGAAAGCGATAAAGTTGCTGTACTTCCTGACTGTCAGCGAATCAGATGGTGCCGTAGAGAGTGTTTGGGATTCATCTGCCGCCACATTTTGAATGCTGTATTCGGGTGGTGTGTAGTCCATAGGCATAGAGGAACCATGGTGGAAGGACCGGGGTGTACTCTGAACGGAGAGAAGATCCGGGCCCGGGTCACCAGAGGGCAGAGTGTGCGAGAGCTTCGGGGGAGCGCTGTAAGCGGCACGGTACGGAGAATCCTTATCTGTCCTGTACACAATGAGAGCTACGATAGAGAGGACGCACACATTGTTCCTGGAAATGCTTGTCCCAGCACGTCTCCCAGTGTGTTATGTCATTCTTTTCAATGTATATATATGTCCGGTTCATGTTTTACTCCCTTCACTCCTGTATTCAGGTTATAAAAACTGTAACCAATGTGTCTGTATGATGAATGAGATGGCAATAGGAGAGCAAGTCAGTACTGACAGCAGGTACATAATGTTGCAGAAGGGCACACTGGTATGGTGGCGGGTGCAGAAGGGCACACTGGTATGGTGGCGGGTGCAGAAGGGCACACTGGTATGGTGGCGGGTGCAGAAGGGCACACTGGTATGGTGGCGGGTGCAGAAGGGCACACTGGTATGGTGGCAGGTACAGAAGGGCACCCTGGTATGGTTGCGGGTACAGAAGGGCACCCTGGTATGGTGGCGGGTGCAGAAGGGCACCCTGGTATGGTGGCGGGTGCAGAAGGGCACACTGGTATGGTGGCGGGTGCAGAAGCGCACACTGGTAATGTGGCGGGTACAGATGGGCACACTGGTAATGTGGCGGGTACAGATGGACACACTGGTATAGTGGCGGGTACAGATGGGCACACTGGTATGGTGGCGGGTACAAAAGGGCACACTGGTATGGTGGAGGGTGCAGAAGAGCACATCTGTGCAGGGAATGCAGGTTCAGAAAGGCGCACTGGTATGGTGGTGGGTGCAGATGGGCACCCTGGTATGGTGGCGGGTACAGAAGGGCACCCTGGTATGGTGGCGGGTACAGAAGGGCACACTGGTATGGTGGCGGGTGCAGAAGCGCACACTGGTATGGTGGCGGGTGCAGAAGCGCACACTGGTATGGTGGTGGGTGCAGAAGCGCACTGGTATGGTGGCGGGTACAGATGGGCACACTGATATGGTGGCGGGTACAGATGGACACACTGGTATGGTGGCGGGTACAAAAGGGCACACTGGTATGGTGGAGGGTGCAGAAGAGCACATCTGTGCAGGGGATGCAGGTTCAGAAAGGCGCACTGGTATGGTGGTGGGTGCAGATGGGCACACTGGTATGGTGGCGGGTACAGAAGGGCACACTGGTATGGTGGTGGGTACAGATGGGCACACTGGTATGGTGGTGGGTGCAGAAGGGCACACTGGTATGGTGGTGGGTGCAGAAGGGCACACTGGTATGGTGGCGGGTGCAGAAGGGCACACTGGTATGGTGGCGGGTGCAGAAGGGCACACTGGTATGGTGGCGGGTACAGATGGGCACACTGGAATGGTGGCGGGTGCAGATGGGCACACTGGAATGGTGGCGGGTACAGATGGGCACACTGGTATGGTGGCGGGTACAGAAGGGTATGGTGGAGGGTGCAGAAGAGCACATCTGTGCAGGGGATGCAGGTTCAGAAAGGCGCACTGGTATGGTGGTTGGTGCAGATGGGCACACTGGTATGGTGGTGGGTGCACACTGGTATGGTGGTGGGTGCAGATGGGCGCACTGGTATGGTTGGGGGTGCAGAAGGGCTCACTGGTGTATGGTTGGGGGTGCAGAAGGGCACACTGGTGTATGGTTGGCGGTGTAGAATGGCTCATTAGTATGCCTGGAGGAGCAGAAGGGCACATCAGTACGGTTGGGGATACAGGAGGACCCCCCTAGTGTGACGTCAGGTGCAGGAGGACCCCCCTAGTGTGGCGTCGGGTGCAGGAGGACAGCCTGGCGCAATGGTGACGGATACAGAAGGACACCTTGGTGTAGTGGTGAATGCAGAAGGGCACATCAATGCAGTGGTGATGGTTGTAGAAGGGCACCTTGGTGTAGTGGTGGATGCAGAAGGACACCCTGGCACAATGGTGTTGGGTGCAGAATTAACCTTAAAGCGGTAGTATACTCTTTTTTTTTTTTTTCTTTTACCTACAGGTAAGCCTATAATATGGCTTACCTGTAGGTACAATTATTATCTCCTAATCCTGCATGGTTTTGGAGATATTTGCCCTGCATGCAGCCGCTGACGCTAGCGGCGAATGCACTCTGAAGGTCAGGCGTTCAGAGTTCCTTGCCGGGCACTTGCCGGAAAGTGACTCCCACACGCATGCGTGGGAATGACGTCATCGCGGCTCCGGCCACTCACAGCGCCAGAGCCGCCGAACCCGGAAGAGATGCCGAGGGAGCATGTCCGCTCCCACAGCGGTGTCCGGGGGTCCGTGTCTGGGCTTCGTTTTAAGGTAAGTATTTCACAATTAGCTAGTATGCCTTTGTCTTGCAGGGTTTTTTTTTTTTTTTTTTTTTTTTAGGCAGTATACAACCGAGAAGAGCACTGAAAATGCTGGTCATCATGGTTTCATATTGGTCACTAAAGAAGCCCTCAAATCGATAGATACATAGTAATGTGTGAAAGACTGCAGGGACTGTGGGCATGCATAACTCTAGGAATTGAAGTATTGAAGTTGTTGTTTACCTATTGAAATTCCCCCAGGTTTGGGGCTCCTGTTGCGCTATGCAAAATATGTAAACTTAAACCAGAACTTTACCCATAACAATCTAAAAAATAATGTTCTTTAGCAGGAAACATACATTCCATATGAACAAATATGCTACCAAAATTTGTGCGTGCTGTACATTGCCTCCAGAATTGCTCCTGTTTCTTTTTGCTAGAGGATCTCATTTTGCTGAAGCCCAGGACCCTGAACAGCAGTAAATCTTCAGGCTGTCAGTATATCAGCCTCTAATGGCTCTGATTTTTAGGCACAGTGCCTAAAAATAGAGAACAACTGAGCATGTGCAGAGCAGGTTGAGACAGTGTATTACAGGATTTTAAACAGTACAGGCACTTATTCTTAATGTTTCACATAAGTGATTTAGCAGAATTAAATTTTCTGACTAATGCATGTAGATTATATGCTGGTCTTTTGACTAAGAAAGCAAAGCACTCTTGCATGCTTGTTGGCAGCCTCTGTACAATTGACCTATCCAGGTTGGCTCATCATTTATAGGAAAAAGGGACAGTTGTGTTTTCTACTGAGGGGGTGTACACGGCCTGGTTCAGAAGCAAGCCTGTAGGCATACCACCATACAAACCGGCTTCCTATGGTGGTGCAGTGGAGGAGCCTAGATCGCCAACAGGGGTACCCAGAAGAGAAGGTCCGGAGCTAGTATTGCACAGAGCAGCTAAGTATTAACAAGTTTATTATTATTTATACAAGTAAAAATCTGTAAAAAAAAAAAAAAAAAAATTATATATATATATATATATATATATATATATATATATATATATATATATATATATAATATATATTTTTTTTTTTTTTACCAGAGGCCCTCATGAATAAAATGGTGGGTTTTGCAATTTTTTATGTCACAGCATTTGAGCATCTGTTTTGGGAAGAATACACTTTAATGAATTTGAATGCATCCAAACACAAATAATACCCAATTTTTTTGGTAAATCATAAAATAGTAAATAGTGCCTTTACATGTCAAGTTTTAAAATTGCGCACGCTCGTGGCATGGCTAAAAACAACAGTGCCATAGGCTACACTTTAAAAAGCCTTTACAGGTTACCAGTTTAGGCTGGGTTCACACTGATGTGGACGTGGGTCACGGCAGGAGTCCAGTGCGTCCCTGTTCACCGATTCAGGTGCAAATCCGGTCTGGATTTTTGCCTGAATTCGCAGCTGAAAGGGAGCCAAAGACGAACAGGACCCTTTCCAAATGCGGACCGTGGCCGCCCTGGAGATGTGTGAACTGGCTCCATTGAGAGCCGGTCACACTCTCCAGTCATGCGAATTGGATGTGGGGAAACCCGCATTGCAATTTGCATCAGTGTGAACTAGAGCTGCACAATTAATCGTTAAAAAATCGCGATCTCGATTCACCCCCCTGACGATCTTAAAACTGCATGTCCTCGATTCTTACTGAGCCGTTTTCTGCTCACTCACAGCTGTGAAAAAAAAAAAAAAGTCTTCGGCAAATGTTTATCAACATTGTTAAAGCTGCTAGATAAGTATAAACAAAATGCTTTACAATGTATCTTTTCGTTCTTTAGATCAAAGGAATGAACTTCCGGCTGTAAGGGAGAGCAGTTTAACCTCTTAAAGTATTTTTTGCTAGAAAATTACTTAGAACCCCCAAACATTATATATATATTTTTTTAGCAGAGACTCTAGAGAATAAAATGGCGATCATTGCAATCTTTTATGTCACACGTTATTTGTGCAGAAGTCTTTCAAACGCAGTTTTTTTTGGGAAAAAATACAAGTTAGCCCAATTGTTTTTTTTATATAATGTAAAAGATGATGTTGCGCCGAGAATCGTGATCTTTATTCTAAGCAAAAAAATCGTGATTCTCATTTTAGCCAGAATCGTGCAGCTCTAGTGTGAACCCAGCTTTAGGGCTCTTTCACACGGGCGTTCCGATCAGATCCGCCTGTCAGTTTTTTAGGCGGATCTGATCGGATGCCCATTCAGCCCTATGGAGCAGCGGATGTCAGCGGTGACATGTCCGCTGACACCCGCTGCCATCCGCATCCGATCCTGTCCGTGAAATCTGGACGGATGGAAACCCTATTTTCCATCCGTCCTGGGGATCGGATCGGATGAGAGCGGACAGGCGGTCCGCTCTCATCCGATCCCCCATAGAGAGCAGCGGGGGCTGAGACACCTCCCTCTCCACACTGCAAGTGGAGACGGAGCTGTTATCCGCCGGCTCAGCGGGGATCGGCGGATCGATCCCCGCTGAGCAGCACGCATCCGCCTACGGAGGCGGACCGTGTGAAAGAGCCCTTAGAGTTACATAGGAAGTCTGGTGCTAGAATGATTGCTCTTGCTCTGACATTCGTGGCAATACCTCACGTGTCGTGTGATCGCTGTTTACGTATGCGTGCGGGACCAACATGGTGCGCTTGCCTTTGTGTGTGAGCACAGCGGGGGCAGGGGCACTTATTTTTTTATATTTTTTAAACTTGTTTCTTATTTATTTTTTTAACACTATTACTCTATTGCTCACTTTGATCACTTTTATTGATCATGGAGGACCTTACGGTCTTCATTATCTCTGTGGTAAACTGGCAGAGTCGCTGGCTTTCGACGGGACGGGAGCTTCCTAAAGCTGGATACACACTATCCAAACTTTGTGGTTAGATTTCCTTCAGATTTACCTTTTCTATGTAGTGCAAGGGCCTGCCAGATTGCATACAAATTGAAAGTGTTTAGGTTTGACCTCATATTATATGGTTTTGGTAAGTCTCTAAAGGAAAAAGTCTTCAGAAAATCTTATAGTGTGTATGGCCCATAAGAGAGACTGGTGGGAGGTGGGTGACCCCCCCCCCCCCTCCCTCCCACAGTCTGGAAAAGCAGCTAATTAGCCGATAGGATGGCTTTTACATAAATGCTGGCTTTAAAAAATTGTACAGGGATGATGCCTATAGCTGCAGACATCATTGCAGTATCACTTAAAGCCAAATAATGCATGTTTGGTGTGTGTGTGTGGTGTTTTTATTTTTCAAAGCCTTTAATATCCCTTTTTAAAGGTAAAAAAAAAAACCTCTTTAGCCTTTACAACCGCAGTAATCTCTTGATTGAAAAAAGCAAAATGATCCAACATGTGACAATTTAATTTGGCTAAGGTGATAAATGTATTGTTGCAATCAGTATTCTAGGTGAGCATGCAAGAAAGTTTGAATTGCATTTGATGAAAAAACACGATCACACATTAATCACTGAAGAGATTAGAAGACAACAAATTGTGTTTTATTTTCACGTTTGTCGGAAGTTTGCCTGCAAGAAAAAGAAATTCATCTAAAAAAAAATTATTAATAATCTTCTAATTTCAAACTCCAGCCATTTTTATTTCTCATTTTGGATAGGAAAGGTATGTTTAGTCCACATTGGGGAAATTTACTATGACTTTTTGTCCTGGTGACTATTGTGCAGGAAAATAGGAAATGTTCAAGTTGTCATTGGAGCGATTGTAGTTAACAAACCTGCCAATGAGGGGACACTGGGGGCAACTATCAAAGGTGGGGAGATTTCCTGATACAGGTTTGTCTCTGAGACAGGAAGTGGCATAATATCTGCCATGTGTCAATGCAGACAGCAATTCCAACCTGACAGTCTATCTCTTACCTAGTTTTTCTGGGAAGTTTTGGCTGCAGTTCCCCTTTGCTTGCAATAGACATGAGTGCTTTACAATTGACGATTTCACACCTAAACGCTTCGCGGAGGTTTTCTTTGAATCTTTACAAAGACTTCCACTGCCTCAGTGCTATGCAGTCATTTTATCTTTAAGCAGTATTTAAAGTGATGTGAACTTCAACTTTAATTACTAGTTTGTTCTCAGTGCAGAGGCGAAGTAATTGACCATGCTGTAGACCAGAGCATATTCCAATAATATTTTCGTAATTACCTTGCTAGGAATAAAAGACAGAAGATGAGTGCTATAGTGCATTAGTAAGACTTGAAGCTTTCTTTTATATAAAATCTTTTTTTTTTTTTTTTAAACTGAGGTCTGAGGCTCTTCACCGTCTGTGCTCTAAAGCCTGAGCTGTATATCAATGCTCTTGTATCCCTCCTGGACATTTTAAGGCACATTTTACTCCGTTAAGACGACAAGAGGTGATTTGTGAGGGATTTCATTACATTAAATTATTAAAATAAATATTCTAGCAGCGCTTTCTTGGTTATAATGGCAAAAGCTGAAAAGGGTAATTGTACATTGAAATGGCTCTCAGAAGAGATGGTGGAGGGCTTATCAATAAGGCCAAGTAGCTTATGTTTTTGAAAAATGATGGGATCAACTAGAAGGTATGATAACTGAAAAACACTATCTTTTACAATCCATCTTTCCTGTAATGCTTATTAGGGTTTCTTTAATATATCAATATCAGGGCCATGGGGAGAGCTTAGAGACCTTGTTATCTTATGCAGAATATATGCTTATTTCTTTCACTCTTCTTAGCCAATCTGTTACTTCTGTTTGGAATGTTAACAAGGTGACCTGTTTGGGTAGATAAAGTGATAGTTATTCTTTTCTGTGTAGATCTTTTTTTTTTTTTTTTTTTTTTACATGTTTTGGCATAATATTCTGAACAGAAAAGTCCTATTAGCCTCTGGCTAGCTTTTCTTTGTTCTGCATGGTATTGTAATCCCACATGTATATAGGAAGGCTCTGATGCCCAATTTTTAAAGTGTGGAAAAATCCTTCAAAGTGGAACTTCACCCAAAAGATCCTTGCTGGGATCTCTGGTCCTGGCAAATTGTTTTTAGATAGAAATTTTTCTCCTGTTTTTTTTACTGTGAGATCTACAATCAACTGCCGGACTGGGCAATGGGCTGAATAATCTAGATCCAGTGATCACCCCAGTCTGGCCTGCGAGCCCTCAGCTCCACGCTAGGTTGGCCTCGACATAGCCCCACTGGGCTGGCCTGCGAGTTAAACGCCTTGTGAGGTCACATACGACTGGGTCTCGGCCTGTGTCGCAGCATTCCTCCTGGCTGACAGCCACCCCCCATTTAGATGGCAAGAGGTTCTGTATGGATCGGTACCTGTATGGTGAGTAGCTTTTCAAGCCCCCCTCCCCCTCCCCCTGGAGGGTTTTGGGGTAGATGCGGGCCCCTCCCTGGGACGGTCGGACCCCCGGGTTCCCTCCTTCCTGTCAAGCACCCCCCTTTCATCTGTCCATCTACCCTCCCTCCACTTCTGCTGGAGCTGAGTGGGTGGTCTGGTTCACTTCCTGGGGTGGGGGCTGAGGGGGGTGCTCCGCCAGCGACCGGACAATCGGCTGTGCAGGGCGGGTTGTACCTGAGGGGGTTCCTGCCAGGGCTCCCATCCTGCCTGGGTCTGTCCTTGAGGCCTAGGTATCCCTCCTATGTCCCTGGGAGCCTTGTGGGGCCGCCAGTTTTCTGTAGCTTGTTTCTTTGCACGGCGGCAATGTTTTTGTAGTCCGGCAGCCATTGTGTGGTGGTTTGCCATTGAAAATAGTGGTGGCCTTGACAGTGGAACCCTGTGGGCGGCGATTTTCGGCGGTGGAAACACCTCGTCCTCCCTTGGTGCTGACTCCAGGATCTTTTTACTTCCTGATCGCTGCACTTGGCGTGCAGACTATCCTGGTGGCTGCAGTTGCCTGTTTCTGCTGGGTGGTGGGGTTCTCTGCCTCTCTGCTGTGAGGATTGCTTTTGCCTGGTGCTGCCAGGGCATTGGGGGTTGTCCCTTTGCAGTGTTTTACCATCCATAGATGCACTGACAGCGGCCCTGGAGTCCTTTGTGTCCCAGGTGGAGGTGGTAGCAAAAAGCGCCCCCTGCCTCATCTGTCTCATCAGATCCTGAATCTGATTCGACCGCTGTGGACTTGGATCACCCTGCTGGGTCTGTGACCATGTGCCCGGATAATGAGGCTGATTCCTCCACATCTGCAACCATGCAAGAAAACGCGCTGGTGGAAGCACTGATTATTTCTCTTACGTCCTCCGACAGTCGCCGCCTCTCCATATTCGTCACAATGGGGTAATTGACCTTTGCTCCGTAGTAGTAGCTAGGCAACAGAATATGTCAATATTAAAGCTTTTAGCATATCCCACCCCCAGGGGGTGGTCCCCTCAGTCAATACCCTCCTGCTTCCTGCATCCATACCTCAGTTTCATTGTCTAGCTATCGGGAGTAGCAGGCTGTTTCTGTGCTGGGGCTTTTTGTCTCAGCCTTTATCTTCTTTTTGATTTTATTTGAGTGTTTTTCTTTACTTAGCTGTTTATTTTTTCAGCATTAGTTAGTTCTTCTGATGAAGAGGATCATGCGGGCTGGGTCTCGGGCTGGCCCCCCTGGTCGCAGGTTGTGGGCCAGTGGCTTCCCAGCCTGCCATCGAGCGTTCAGTCAGGTTTTTTCCTGGCATGTGTGATCGACCCATCCCTGTTCGCTGCAGGGATGCTGCGGTGAGGTGGCTACCTCACTGGACGCCATGCGGTTTCGCACCGCAGTTCTGCTGCGTCCTGGCTGCGACTCTCCCTGTCCTCTGTGCAGAGGCTTGATCGCTTGTGCGGGCTCCCCACGCCATTCAGAAGGTAAGTGCATCTGTGTGGGGACCTGTCTGTTTAGTGGGTGTCAGTCTGGGACTGTGTAACCCTGCTTTTCTGTACACACTGTTGGGCTCCCTGTCTGTTTTGCTGCATTCTGTGGGCTGCAAGGAGGGGGGCTGTCCTGCATTGTTTCTGTGTTACAGACTGTGTGCTTTTTCTGTGTGACAGGCTGTATGCTGTGGGGCATGATGTGATCATGTTTTTGTGCATACATGCGGCGGCCGCTACTGCGGTCTACCATTGTTTTATTATACTGCAGGCGTGTGATGGCCATTACTGTATAAAGGGAGCAGCGTTTTTGGCGCCAAGCGCCGCCATTTTGGCGGCGATCGCTCCGGCCTCATAACAGCGCTGCATGATCTGACAATCCTCCCCCGGTGGCCATTTTTTTGTAGCCTTCCATAGGCTTTATAGGAACGGTCGTTATTGCATCATTTCCTTTTCCCTGAGAACAGCGATCGCTGCAGCAGCCTAAGTGATCTCTCCAGGTTTACCCTCTTTATTCCTGTATTCATTGCCTAAAGTTTGTACTTCTCCCTGTGGGGGTCGGTGTGTGCTGTGTGTGTGCGGTGGGCTGCGCTCGCCGCGATTTTAAAGTGGCAGGTACCCTTTTTTTCCTGCAAACTTTTGGGGGCATGGATTCTCAGGAAAGCAAATTTCCTCCCACTTTAATGGGAGGCCAAGGGGCTGCTGCTGCTCCCCCCGAGGGGGGCGATTTGGCTACCATTGTGGCTAACCTGGCTGCTCAGGTGCAGATGCTTGTGGCTGCTCAATCCACAAAACGGCCCAGAGTCTCAATTTCCTCTGATTCAGAGGGCGATGGTGATGGGGCTGCTATGGCTGGGGTCCCCTTGTCGGGGTCCCGTTCGTCCCTGGACCTTGCAGGGTCGGAGGGGGAGGCAGAGGTTGAAGGGGTTGATGATTCCCCCCCTGGCTCGTCTGAAGAGCTTGCAATCATGGATGAATTGGTTGCTTCTATCAAACAAACGCTGCATTTGCAGGATGAACCATGTCCTCCTGCCGTCCTGGGCTCTTATGGGACGCAGCGGAGACGCAAATCATCGCAGGTTTTTCCTTGCACTGAGGATTTTCAGCGCGCTGTTAGTGAACAATGGCGCAATATAAAGAAGCCTTTTGCTGTGCCAAGTAGGTTCAAGCTGCGTTATCCCTTCACACCCGCCACTGATGAACGTTGGTGTGTGCCGCCTCCGGTGGATTACGCGGTGGCGGTTTTGAATAAGTCTACTGCGATTCCGGCGGAGGATACCCCGGTGTTCCGGGATCCCACGGACAGGAGGCTGGAGTCTCTTGCCCGCCATACTTACTCGGTTACCGGTTCCATGCTAAAAGCTATTTTTGCTTCCCTTATGGCAGCTCAGGCTGTCGCTGATTGGACGCAGGTGCTCAGGCGCGTCCTGGTGGCTGATTCTGCCCCACCAACAACGTTGGCTATGGTAGATCAAATTCATCAGGGTGTCATGTATTTGTGTGATGCGAACCTAGATATGGTCCCTTTGGCTGCACGTGTGCACAGCGTGGCGGTGTTGACACGCCGCTTGATTTGGCTGAAATGTTGGTCTGTGGACCAATCTTCTCGCAAAACTCTGGCTAATCTACCTTATACGGGATCTCGCCTTTTTGGCGAATCCTTGGATACGCTGATAAAGGGGATCACTGGGGGTAAGAGCACGCTCTTGCCCCAGTCTCACAAGGCTAGGGTTGCTCAAGGTAAGAAGCATCCTTCGTTTAGGCCCTCTCAGGGGTCCTTTCGTGCCTTTCGGTCGCACTATAAGGGCAAACCCTTCAAAGGTCAAGGCTCCCAAAAGAAGCCGTGGACAGGTAAGCAGAAGTCCGGCCAGTCCAGGTCCGCTGCCCATAACAATGCGGCCTGAAGGGGCGCCCTCACCCAGTTCTGGGGTGGGGGGACGTTTGCTCGGTTTTCTTCAACCCTGGCTGGCCCGCGTTCGGGACAGGTGGGTTCAGGAGATCGTTCGGTCCGGTTACAAGATCGAGTTTCTCTCTCGGCCGGCGAGCAGATTTTTTCCCTCAAATCTTCAGCTGTCTCCGGAGCATTTGCGGGATCTGCACCTGGTGGGCTCAGGGAGTGGTGGTTCCGGTGCCTCATCGGGACAGATTTCGGGGGTTTTACTCCAATCTGTTCACTGTGCCCAGAAAGGAGGGCAAAGTACGTCCGATTCTGGACTTAAAAGCTCTGAACCACTTTGTGCGGGTTCGCAAGTTCCGCATGGAATCCCTGCGCTCGGTGGTGGCTGCTTTAGTTCCGGGAGAATTCATGGCCTCCATCGATTTGAAGGATGCGTACCTTCACATTCCCATTTTCGAGGGTCACCAGAGGTACCTTCGATTCGCCATTGCGGAGGATCATTTCCAATTCGTGGCGCTGCCTTTTGGTCTCGCTTCGGCTCCGCGGGTGTTCACCAAGGTGCTTGCACCGGTTCTGGCCTTATTGAGGGCCCAGGGCATCTCGGTCCTGGGGTATCTGGACGACATTCTGGTTTGGTCTGCGACCAGTCAGGGTCTGGTGAAAGACCTGTCCGTCACGATGCAAACTCTACAGGAGTTTGGTTGGACGATAAACTTTCCAAAATCGACGCTGTGTCCGTCGGTTCGTCTTCCCTACCTGGGAATGATTCTGGACTCTGTTCAGGCGAAGGTCTTCCTGCCGGAAGACAAGCTCAGGACACTTCAGGAAGAAGTCAGGTCCCTCAGGGATGTTCCGTGCTCGTCCCTCCGGAAGAGCATGCGGTGTCTGGGATTGATGGTCTCGGCCTTCGAGGCGATTCCCTTTGCACAGTTTCACACGAGGGGTCTCCAAGCGGAGATCCTGTCCAGGTGGGACGGGCGACCTCAATCTCTGGATCTTCAGATCTCGTTTAGTCCTCGCACCAGAAGGGATCTTCTGTGGTGGCTACAATCCCCGGCGGTGTCGGGGGGCAAGTCTTTTCGCCCTCTTTCGTGGACGGTGATCACCACGGATGCCAGCCTGTCGGGCTGGGGTGGTGTTCTGGGCGTTCTGTCCGCCCAGGGTACTTGGTCGGAGGGGGAATCCTCCCTTCCGATCAACATTCTGGAATTGCGGGCGATAAATCTCTGCCTTCGGCGTTGGACGGACAGGCTTCAGGGCCGTCCGGTTCGGGTGCAGACGGACAATGCCACAGCGGTGGCCTACATCAACCACCAAGGGGGCACCAGGAGTGCCCGAGCGGCTCGGGAGGTGGCTGACATCCTATCTTGGGCCGAGATGCACGTCCCGGCGATATCGGCAGTTCACATTCCGGGGGTGGAGAACTGGCAGGCGGATTATCTGAGTCGCCAGACCCTGGACCAGGGAGAATGGTCCCTTCACCCGGATGTCTTCCAGATGTTGTGCGTGAAGTGGGGTCTTCCGGATGTGGACCTGTTCGCGTCTCCTCTGAACAACAAGGTGGGAAGGTTCGTGGCAAGGACGCGCGATCCTCAGGCAGACGCGTCGGACGCGTTGGTGGCTCCGTTGCATCAATATCGCCTGATGTATGCATTCCCACCGATTCAGCTGCTATCCAGGTTCCTTCGCAGGTTGTCCTCGGAACCGTTCACGGTGATTCTGGTGGCGCCAGACTGGCCTCGCCGGTCTTGGTACGCAGACCTCGTGAATCTGGCGGTCAACGCTCCATGGCGTCTGCCTCTTCGAGAAGATCTTCTGTCTCAAGGACCGGTATTCCATCCTGCTTTACAGTCGCTGGCTTTGACGGCCTGGCTGTCGAAACCGAGGTCCTGAGGGATAGGGGTCTCTCCCCTGAGGTCATTCACACTTTGATCAACGCTAGAAAGACCTCCTCAGGGAAGGTTTACTACCGTACTTGGAAGGCCTATTTTGCCTGGTGTGAGTCCAGGGAGTTTTCCCCTCGCTCATACTCGGTGTCTAGAGTGTTGTCTTTCCTTCAAACGGGTGTGGACCAGCGTTTGACGTTGGCCACGATTAAGGGTCAGATTTCTGCGCTGGCCGTTCTTTTTCAACGTCCTGTGGCGTCTAACTCTTTGGTTAGCACCTTTGTTCAAGGGGTGCGACACCTGGTCCCTCCTAGGAGGGAGCCTTTGCCTCCATGGGACTTGAACCTAGTTCTGTCAGTGTTGCAACATGCTCCTTTTGAAAAGATCAGGGAGATCTCGTTGCCCATGTTGTCCAAGAAGGTCACTTTTTTGGTGGCGATCACTTCGGCTCGCAGAGTGTCGGAGCTGGCGGCCTTGTCCTGCAGGTCTCCGTATTTGGTGATTCACTTGGATAAGGTGGTCTTGCGACCTAACCCTTTTTTTCTTCTGAAGCGGATCTCGGAATTTCACCTCAATGAGGACATTGTCTTGCCTTCGCTTTGCGCGAAGCCTAAACATCCGAAGGAGGTGGATTTACACTCCTTGGATGTTGTTCGGGCGATCAGGGCTTACCGGTCATCGACAAAATCCTTTCGCAAGACGGATTCTCTATTTGTCCTTCCAGAGGGGCCTCGGAAGGGCATGGCGGCGTCGGCTTCTACCATCGCCCAATGGATCAGACAGACTATTGAGCAGGCATATGCTTTGAAGGGAAAGGTTCCCCCTATGCCTGTGAAGGCGCACTCTACCAGATCGCTGAGTGCGTCTTGGGCCTGTCCTCATCGGGCCTCGGTGGCCCAGGTGTGTAAGGCGGTGACTTGGTCGTCTGTTCACACCTTCTCAAAGTTCTACAAAGTGGATGTTCAGGCATCGGCAGATGCTTCCTTTGGCCGCAAGGTTCTTAGTGCGGCAGTACCTTAGGGTCCCTTGTTTTTGGGCCCTTGGCTGTTTGGGATGTTTTTATCCCTGGGTTATTTGTTTTTCCTGGGTTGTTGCTCCTGTTGAGCAAAGTTTTTTTTTTTTTTTTTTTTTTTTTTTTTTTTTTTTCATGCTGCCCAGCTGGTTTCCTTTGGGTAAGGTTCCTTTCTCTGATGTGGGTCCGGCGTTGCCTTAGGCGCGGCTGCGTTTCCCACCCCTCATGTATGCACTGCTTTGGGACGTCCCCATTGTGACGAATATGGAGAGGCAGCGACTGTCGGAGGACGTAAGAGAAAACTGAATTTTTGTAAAATCTTACCTGTAAAATTCCTTTCTCTGAGTCCTCCGACAATCGCCGCCCCCGCCCCTCATTTGGGGTTTTGTTTATGTACTCTACTGCTATTCTACTGAAACTGAGGTATGGATGCAGGAAGCAGGAGGGTATTGACTGAGGGGACCACCCCCTGGGGGTGGGATATGCTAAAAGCTTTAATATTGACATATTCTGTTGCCTAGCTACTCCTACGGAGCAAAGGTCAATTACCCCATTGTGACGAATATGGAGAGGCGGCGACTGTCGGAGGACTCGGAGAAAGGAATTTTACAAAAATTCCGTTATCTGTGCCTGAGACCTTAAGAATGGAGGAAGCAGGTTCTCTTTTGGCACTCAAAAGCCATCCGGAGCAGTAAAGGTGTTCCCTTTCCCCGCTTATTTTGACAGAATTGTCGCTAAAGAGTAGGGACAAACAAAACGTCCCTTTGGGGTCTCTAAGCGATTTGCTAGGCGATACCACTATGAGGAGTCCCTTCTTAAGAAGTGGACTGTTCCACTGGTGGTGGACCCTCTGGTTTCCAAATTGAACAAGGCAACTATGATTCTATGAACTATGAAGAGTTCCCGGCCTTTAAGGATCCGGCTGACAGGAAAGCGGAGGCTGTGGCCCACAATATGTACACTCTGGCTGGTTCGGCACAGAGACTGGTATTCACCATTGCCCTGGTTTCGCTAAGCTTTTACGCCGTGACCTGGGGGGGGGGTTGTTCTCCCCTTTTGCTGAGCTGGCGGACCAGCTGGTCCAGGGGCTGCAGTTGGATGCGGCTCCCCTAGTGCCTCGGCTCTCTGTTTCGGCAGTGGTCCTTCAGTGTGTCTTTTGGCTTAAATGCTGGTCTGTGGATCAGACTTCAAAAAAGGCCTTGACTGATCTCCCCTTTCAAGGGGATCGCCTGTTTGGGGCTACCCTGGATGACATCATTAAGGGTCTCGCAGGGGAAAAGAGTACCTTTTCTTCCGCAGGCTACTAAGGGCAAGAAACTTTGTCAACTGACAAGGGCTCAAAGCCTTTCAGGGCCTCTTCTGGAGGAACCAAACTAACCTGGTCTGGCAAGCCGAGAGTGGGCTTCTCCAGACCCGCGTACAATGCTCCTTCAGAATGAAGGTGTGCCCTCAACCATATCGGGGGTGGGGGGATGTCTTCGCTGGTTTCTGGACCCGTGGACTTCCCTGGTACAGGACAAGTAGGTCCACGAAGTTATTCGGTCCAGCTACAAGATCGAGTTTCGCTCTTGGCCCCCGCAAGGATCTTTCCTTCCAACTTGCGCCTGTTCCCGGACCCCTTACAGGGTCTGTTTGGGGCTATAAAAGACCTTTTGCTTTAAGGGGTGATTGTTTTGGTTGTGACTTAGGGATTTTACTCAAACCTGTTTCTCTGTCGCTCATTGACAGACGCAGACTTCTTGATTAATATCAGTAGGGATATACTGCCCCCTACAGGAGTAGGACACTAGGCAGGAAAAAAAGTTCTGGCCACACCTTATGGGCAGTCCCAGGGGGTATATCCTCCTCTCTCTGCTACAGGATGTCAGTTTTTTTCTGCCTAGTCAGGAGTAAGGACCTAAGTTCCTTGCTGGAATCTCAGGTCCTGGCAAGCTTTTTTAGCTAAATCTTTTTTTAGTTAGCTTTTTTCTCCAGTTATTCCTGTGAGATCTTCAAGCAATTATGCCGGATCTGGGCGACGGGCTGGATGTTGAGATCCAGTGGTCACCCCAGCCGGCCTACGAGCGTGTGCAGGCCCTAGCCCCGCGCTGGGTCGGCCGCGACATAGTCCCGCTGGACAGGGACTGGCCCCATGAGTTAAACGTCTCGCCAGGTCGCCTACGACCAGTCTGAATCTGAGTCGCGGCGTTCGTGTTGGCCGACAACCCCCCCACCTCCGTGGAGAGGGGTTCTGTCAGGAGTTGGCGCCCGCCTGTTCCGGTATGGTGAGTAGAATGTTCCCCCCCTCTCCCCCTGACGGGTTTTGGGGTGGACGCGGGCCCCTCCCTGGGATGGTCAGACCCTCATGATCCCGGGTTCCCCTTTGTCCTGTTATGCACCCCCCACCTATCTGCCCCCTCCTTCAATCTGGGATACAGACCGCATATGGGGGCGGTGAGGTGCGCCGCCGGTGTTGCCCTAAACGATCGTGCGGGGGGTTACTACCTCTGCCTTCAGGTCCATCCACCGATCGATCCGTGGGTAGGCACTCGGGGGTCCCCTTTTTGGCACTGTGGACCGCACAGGGCCGCCATTTTTCCGCGGACCGCACGGGGCCGCTATTTTGTTATAGCCTACATGTGCTCTGCATGGAGGCGGCCATCTTGGTACACCCAGCTCGTCCTGCTTGAGAGCTGAGCAGCTGTAGTAATCACCAAGGGCGTGGCCCCTCCCTAGACCCGGGAAAATCACTCCACAAAGACTTCCTGTCAGACAGCGCTGAGAGCAGTCCTGGTTTGAACTCTGGTGCATCAAGTGGTGAGCCTTTTGGGGGTCTCTCTTCTCTCTCTCTGCGGGGGTCTCGAGCACGTGACCACTGGGGGCGCTTTAGCGCTGGGGGATTCTTTTCATTTTTGTCATTTTTTGCTGACAGGTTTCCCTGGCAATGCCATGGACCCTGCTGCACGTGAGTCCCCATCTGATCCCCTCAAGGTGGCCACAGGGCCCTCTGATTCTCCACTCACCATTGATTCGCTTTCAGCGGTCCTGGAGTCATTTGTGTCCCGGGTGGAGGTGGCCTGTCAGGGACGGGGGGCTAAAAAACGACCCCCGCCCACCCCTGTCTCGTCCGATACCTCAGACTCTGATCCTGAGCCGGTCGCTGCTGCCACGGGTTCCTCCTTTAGGGTTGATGTCCCGCGTCCCTCTGACAGTGAGGATGATCTTCCTGCCTCTGCCATAGCGCAGGACAAAGCACTGGTGGACGCACTGATTATGTCGGTCTGGGAGACCCTAAAACTGGAGGTTGCACCAGTGGAGGCAGTTCAGACGGAAGTTGCCTTTGGCACTCGCAAGCCCTCTAAGGTGGAAAAGGTGTTTCCCTTTCCCAAATGCTTTGATGATATTATTAAAGACGAGTGGGCTCATTCACAACGACCCCCTGGGATGCCTAGACGGATTGCTAGGCGCTACCCGTTTGAAGAGTCCCTCCTTAAAAAATGGACGCTGCCACCTGTGGTGGATCCACCGGTTTCCAGACTAAATAAAGCCACAGTTATCCCAGTGGAGGATTCCCCATCCTTTCGGGATCCAGTTGACCGTAGGGCGGAATCTGTGTCCCGTTCCATATTCTCCCTGGCAGGATCGGCCCTAAGGCTAGTGTTTACCATTGCTCTGGTTTCACAGACATTGACGGAATGGGCCAAGCTATTACGCCATGACCTGGAGGGGAGAAGTCTACCTACTGCCGTGCCGGATTTGCTGGAGCAAATAGTGCAGGGGCTACAATTTGTGACGCCGCACTGGACGCTGCCCCATTGCTGGGACGTGTGTCAACCTCGGCGGTGGTCCTCCGGCGCATGCTATGGTTAAAGTGCTGGTTGGTGAATCAGGCTTCCAAAAGAGCCTTGACTGATCTCCTTTTTCAGGGGGATCGCCTGTTTGGTGCTACCTTGGATGAGATTATTAAGGATCTCACTGGGGGCAAGAGCACCTTTCTACCACAGGCTAATAAAGGTAAGGAACTCGTCGTAGACAGTGACCTTCCTTTACAGCTCACAAGAAGTTTTTTCGCTCCTCCGGGGCGGGCGATAAGGCAAAGTCCTCCAAAGCCCCCCCGGGGGGTTTCAAGAGACCCTGGTCTGGTAAGCAAAAATCCGGTCCTTCCAGACCTGAGGATAAGACCGCTTCAGCCTGAAGGTGTGCCCCCACCCAGATCAAGGGTGGGGGGGTGTCTTCGCCGGTTCCCGGACCCGTGGCTCTACAGTATTCAAGACAAATGGGTTCACGAGGTCATACGGTCGGAACACAAGATCGAGTTGCGATCGTTTCTACCGGTACAGTCCTTCCCTTCCAATATGCGACTGTCCCCGAATCGCCTAATGTCTCTGTTGGGGGCAGTGCAGCACTGGATGTAAATGGCGCCCATAGAGGGTGCCTATCTTCACGTTCCCATTTACGCAGGATACCAGCGGTTTCTGCGCTTTGCGGTGGGAGCGGACCATTATCAGTTTGTGGCGTTACCCTTTGGTCTCGCCTCTGCTTTCCGTGTCTTCACCAAAATTTGGGCCCCAGTCCTGGCTTTTTTGCAGCAGCGGGGCATATCGGTCCTGGGCTACCTGGACGACCTCCTCTTTTGTGCGGAGTCTTCGCAGGCTCGGTGTCATACGCGGACTCTCCAAAAGGAGATTCTTCCCAAATGGAACTGGAATTCCGATTTCCTAGACAATCGGATCCGGCTGAGCGAGCGGACCAGGTAGTTTCTGGTTTGGGGGCCTCTGTCTCCGATGCTCAGTCAGGGGAAGCCCTTTTCTCCGAAAATATCCAGGTTATCGATAAATGTGTTGGTACTGAAAGTGATCAGGTTTTGCCTGGTTCACCGGACCAGGCATCTTCAGGGCTGCTTGGTTCGGATTCAGTTGGACAATGCCACGGCTGTGGCCTATGTCAACCATCAAGGGGACTGTTCTAGCGGCCGTTGAAGTGGCCAGCATGTTTTGGGCGGAACAATTCGTTCCGGCTCTGTCTGCAATTCACGTTCTGGGTATGGAAAATTGGCAGGCGGACTTTCTCAGCCGTCAGACCTTGGATCAAGGGGAATGGCCTCTTCAGGTCAGGCTGGTCGCAGACGCTCCTTGGCGACTTCCTCTCAGGGAAGAGCCGCTGTCCCAGGGACCGATCATCCATCCTGCTTTACGATCACTGGCTTTGACGGCTTGGCTATTGAGAGCCAGCTGCTGAAGGACAGGGGTTTGTCTGCTTCAGTTATTCCTACTCTGATTAAAGCGAGGAAAGCGACTTCCAGAAAAGTCTATCATCGCACATGGAAGTCTTATATCGCGTGGTGTGAATCCCTTGGGTTTCCTCCACGTTCTTACTCGGTGGCTCGGATATTGGTCTTTCTGCAACGGGGGGTTGAGCAGAAGCTGGCCTTGAGCACTATCAAGGGTCCGGTCTCAGCATTGGCGATCTTCTTCCAGAGGCCACTGGCTACTCATTCTTTGGTGCGGCATTTCATCCAGGGGGTGCGGCACCTTGCTCCTCCGGTGCGCGTTCCCTTGCCACCCTGGGATCTTAATTTGTTGTTGTCGGTTCTCCAGAAACCTCCCTTTGAAAATATTAGGGAGATTCCCTTGCTTACCTTATCCCAGAAGGTGGCCTTTTTGGTGGCTATCACTTCTGCACGCAGGGTGTCGGAATTGGCCGCATTGTCCTGTCGTTCCCCATATCTGGTGGTTCATAGGGATAAGGTGGTTCTTTGTCCGAATCCATCCTTCCTTCCTAAGGTGGTTTCAGAGTTTCATTTGAATGAGGATATTGTGTTGCCTTCTCTGTGTCCTAAGCCCAGTCATCCTTGGGAGTTTGCGTTGCACTCCTTGGATGTGGTTCGGGCGATCAGGGTGTACTTGGCTACTACTGACTCTTTTCGTAAGGCCGATTTTCACTTTTTTTGTGATCACGGATGGCCCTAGAAAGGGGTTGCCTGCGTCTGCCGCGACTATCTCCAGATGGATCAGACAGATGGTGGTGCAGGCTTATTCTATTAAGGGTCGGGTTCCTCCGTTCCCTGTTAAGGCACACTCTACTCGGGCTCTTAGTGCTTCCTGGGCCTTCCGCCATCAGGCGTCGGTGCTTCAGGTTTGCAAGGCGGCTAGCTGGTCGTCGGTTCATACCTTTACAAAATGTTATAAAGTTGATGTGCTGGCATCGGCGGATGCCTCTTTTGGCCGCAAGGTTCTGCAGGCCGCTGTTTGAGGGGACCGTTGGTCTACCTCGGGGGTTTTTGTTTTTTTTCAGTTGGGTCTCATCCTTTTGTTCGATGAGTCCTTGATGCTTCTGGTTGGCTCCGGTTGGTCCTTCTGGATTGGATTTTTATTTCTGTTATCCCACCCTCATTTGTGGCACTGCTTTGGGACGTCCCTACTGATATTAATCAAGAAGTCTGCGTCTGTCAATGAGCGACAGAGAAAATTGGATTTTTGACTTACCGTAAAATCCTTTTCTCTTAAGCTCATTGACAAACGCAGGACCCGCCCCTCTATTTTTGAGTTGGTTTGGGTTAAATTCTCTGACACTGCTTTGTTACATAACTGACATCCTGTAGCAGGGAGAGAGAGGATATACCCCCTGGGACTGCCCATAAGATGTGGCCAGAACTTTTTTTCCTGCCTAGTGTCCTACTCCTGTAGGGGGCAGTATATCCCTACTGATATTAATCAAGAAGTCTGCGTCTGTCAATGAGCTTAAGAGAAAAGGATTTTACGGTAAGTCAAAAATCCAATTTTATAGTTCCCAGAAAGGAAAGCCAGGTGCGTCCAATCCAGGACCACAAGGCGCTGAACTGCTTTGTGTGGATGGAGTCTGTCCGCATCCCTGCATCAGGAGGATTTTCTTGCCTCTATCGACCATCAAGGATGCTTACCTTCACATTCCAATATGTGACGGTCACCAGCGCTTCCTCAGCTTTGCCGTGGGAGGGGAGCATTATCAGTTTGTGACGTTACCCTTTGATCTTGCCTCTGCTCCTCGGGTCTTCACAAAAGTGTTAGCCCCCGTGCTAGCGTTGTTACGCTAATGGGGGATCGTTGGTACTGGGCTGCCTGGACGACCTCCTTCTGCGAGCAGAGTCTCCTACTGCTCTGGTGGAAAACCTGAAAATCACCATACTCTGAGGGAGTTTGGCTGGATTCTGAAATATCAGAAATCTGCTCTGGTTCCGTCCACAAACCTGGACTATCTGGGTCTGACTCTGGTGGGCTTGGACTTAGCCAGCGTGCTCCATCCTCTGGACAAACTCCAGAAATCGCAGGCTGCAATTCATCTCCTGCTGTCCAGCAGATGGTCATCCCTCCGGACTTGGATGCGGGTGCTGGGCCTGATGGTGTCTACCTTTTGAGGCGGTTCTGTTTGCACAGTTCTATATGAGATCCCTGCAAGGGAGTTTCTGGACAAATGGGACAAGTCTCCGCAGTCTCTGGAATTCAGATCTGGCTGAGCTGGGGAACGAAGGAGCCCCTTATATGGTGGCTTCGTTCTTCGGTGCCTTGGCTGGGCAAATCCTTCCTCCCCTTATATTGGACAGTGGTCACCACGGATGCCAGCTTGTCCAGCTGGGGAGGCGTCCTTGGCAAGATTTCTGCTCAGAGGATCTGGACACTGCAAGAGTTCAGACTACCAGTCATTGCCTTGGAACTCTGAGCGATCAGACTGTGCGCCTGGACCGATGGACGGATCGTCTTCACGGATGTCTAGTGCGCATTCAATCAGACAATGCCACGGCCGAAGCTTATGTCAATCACCAAGGGGATACAAAAAGTGTCCTTGCGGCTCGGGAGGTTGCTGGCATTCTAAGGTGGGCAGAACGGTTAGTTCCAGCCCTCCCTGCCATGTACAATCCTGGGGCGGAAAACTGGCAGGGGGATTACCTCAGTCGGCAGGCTTTGAACCAAGGAGAGTGGTCCCTTCATCCGGATGTGTTTCATCAGTTGGGCCTCTGGTGGGGCATCCCTGAGGTGGATCTGTTGGCGTCTCGGCTCAACAGAATGGTGCGGAGGTTTGTGGCTCGATCACGGGATCCTCTGGCAGACGCCACCGACGTGCTGGTGGCCCTGTGGCGTCTGATTTACCCCTTCCCTCCTCTCAAGCTTCTGCAGAGACATTTACGCAGTATTGAGGCAGAAGGGGTTCCGGTCATCTTAGTGGCTCCGGACTGGCCTCGCTAGGCTTGGCCTGATCTGGTGCTGCTGGTTCCTTTTGGAAGCTTCCTCTCAGGGAGGATCTGCTGTCCCAAGGACCAATTTCCCCCCCCTGCCTTTTACAGTCCTTGGCTTTGACGGCTTGGCTGTTGAACACCAGGTGCTGATGGATAGAGGTTTATCTGAGTCAGTGATTCCAACTCTGTCTAAAATCTAGGAAATCTATTTCTAGGAAGGTCTACCACGTACGTTGTGTGGTGTGAGTCTCTGTGGGTTCAACCTCCGCTCCTTCACGGTGGCTTGGATTTTGATCTTCCTTCAACGGGGGGGGGGGGGGGGGGGGGGTGCTGTGGTTGAACAGCAATTTGCCCTTGAGTCCCATCAAGGGCCAGGTATTGGCCTTTGTGGTCTTCTTCCAATGAACCTTGTCCACACACTCCTTGGTGCGTACATTTCTTCAGGGTGTCCAACATTTTGGTTCTTCCAGTGCGGTCTCCGTTGCCTCCTTGGGACCTCATTTTGGTGCTTTCGGTCCTCCAGAAGCCTCCTTTTAAGTATCTTCGGGAGATTATATTCGGGAGATTCCCTTGCTTACGCTGTCTCAGAAGGTGGAATTTTTGGTGGCTATCCGAAGGAAATTGCTCTGCATGCCTTGGATGTAGTCCGGGCAAATAGGGTGTACCTGGCAGGCACGGAGTTTTTTTAGGAAGTCAGACTCCCTATTTGTGCTCATGGATTGGCCTTAGAAAGGGTTGTCTGTGACCATTTCCAGATGGATCAGACAAACGGTGATTCAGGCCTATTCCATCAAGGGTCAAGTTCCTCCTTTCCCTGTCAAGGCGCACTCTATTTGGGCGCTCAGTGCCTCGTGGGCCTTCCGTTATTAGGCTTCAGTGATGCAGGTTTGCAAGGCGGCCACCTGGTTGTCACTGCACACTTTCACTAAGTTCTATAAAGGTGGATGTGTTGGCATCTGTGGCTGCTTCTTTTGGCCGCAAGGTTTTGCAGGCTGCTGTTTAGAGGACTTGATCCTCTTTGAGGGTGTATTGTATTTTTCAGGTGGGCTCCAGTTGTTTTGGTTGAGCATCCGGTTGCCTGGTTGGCTACTGTTTTTAGCCTTGGGAATTTTTTTGCTGTTCCCACCCCTCATGTTTAACACTGCTTTTGCTTTGGGAAATCCCAATGGTTATGAAGATCAGGAGCTGTGTCCGTCAATGAATGAAAGAGAAAATGGGATTTTTGACTTGCCGTAAAATCCATTACTCTGATGTTCATTGACGGACACAGCACCCACCCCTCTATAGCAGGGAGAGGGAGTATACCCCCTGCCCAGTGTCCTACTCCCTGTATTACCCAATGGTTATAAAGATCAGGAGCTGTCAGACAATGAGCATCAGAGAAATGGATTTTACGGTAAGTCAAAAATCCCATTTTTTTTTTTTTTGTTCATATTGCAAAAAATAAAAAAACCCAGTGGTGATCAAATACACAAAATGAAAGCTCTATTTGTTTGAAAAAAATGACACCCATTTCATTTGGGTATAGTGTTACATGACTCCACAATTGCCAGGTAAAGTATTGCACTGCTGAATAGCAAAAAAATGCTCTGGTAGTGAACGGAGTAAAATCTTCTAGAGGTCAAGTAGTTAAGTGACTCTCCATGAAAATTGAAGTGCTTTGATTTTGCCATTGAGGAAATATACCTTCACTTTCTGTTGCAGAGGTGCAGCAAGAAGTGAAACTCTCTCAAAGTAGTTGGAAGTCCCATTCTAGACAGTTGTCCGTAGAACAAGTGCCACCCTTTCTAAAATTCCCCCGTCCTCTCTTGTTCTTGGACAACTCTAAAATAATGGATTTTCCTCACTTTCTGTTGTTGGTGACCATGGCCACCAGTAAAGTGGCAATGGCGAATCTCCTCATTGGGTATAGCAATAAAAACTTGAAAGAAGGACTACCCCATTCTCCACTCAATCAAAAAATAAAATGTTGTCTATAGGTACTCTTTACAATTTTAATAACCGAGCGCCCTCATTTTACTCTATTTTTCAGTCAAAAAAGTCACCATGCAATGCACCATCTATCCCCAGCACCTGCATTCTAATGTCTTTGATTTCCTGCACATTTACTGGAGTGCAGACCTTGGGAAAAGAGCTCTTCATTTATTTTGAGGCAAAAGCATTAAGGTAAGAAATACATTTTAATCAAAATATTATATAATAAATTGTACTGATTTATCGTTTGAAATCAAATACATAATTTATATACAAATGACTGTTTGGTGATGCATGTTGCACAGGTCTGTTTTGGCTCCAGAAAAGAGACTTCAGCAATGGTCAGGTGTAAGCCTCGAAACTGACCACTGTTTAATCAGAATCCCTTGTAAGCTGGGGAACAGGTAGTAGGTGCAAATAGGGATAGGCAGTCTTTCAGGCACAGATACCAAATCCAGTGAGGTAGTGACAAACAGTGCGGTGTTTTATTGATGCTATATACAAGTCTTTATACAGGTGCTGTACAGTGCTTTAACCACTTAAGCCCCGGAAGATTTTACCCCCTTCCTGACCAGGGCCTATTTTGCGATTCGGCACTGCGTGACTTTAACGGACAATTGCGCGGTCGTGCGACGCTGTACCTAAACAAATTTGACGTCCTTTTTTTCCCACAAACAGAGCTTTCTTTTGGTGGTATTTGATCACCTGTGCGATTTTTTTTTTTTTTTTTTTTTTTTTTTTTTTTTTTTTTTTTTTTTTTGCAGTACTGCGACATTGCGGCGGACAGATCGGACCCTTGACTGACATTTGACACTTTTGGGGTTACCAGTGACATTACTACAGTAATCAGTGCTATACATATGCACTGTTACTGTAAAATTACACTGGCAGTGAAGGGGTTAACTTTTTTTGAGAGGGAGGGGTTGTGTGTCCCTAGGGGAGTGATTCTAACTGTGATTGGCTGTGGCTTGAGGTGTAGGAACAGTGATCAACGGTCCTACATAGTAGAACCGTATGATCACTATTCTTACACAGGGGAGAATGACAGACGGCTTGCTTACATTATCCACCTGCCTTTCTCCTGCTCTAACGGACAATTGCGAGTGACCGGCGGACATCGGGTCCACCGGGCACACGCACGGGGGGGGGGGGTCCGTGAGCGCGCTCGCTCACTAGACCCTCACAGGCTAGCGACGTAGCCCTACGTCGCTTTGCCTGTGAGGGACTGACCGCCGCCGTAAATAGTCGTGCGGTGGTCGGCAAGCGGTTAAGGAAAAACAAGCAGGAGTAATATTAACAAAACAAAAGCCTAGCCTTGTCCTGGCATTAACTATATACAAAGCAGGCCCTCACTAACAGGCTGAGCAAGTCTACAGCTTGTCAGCTTCCACAGACACAATCTGACAGTTTTACCAACCTTCTGCTCTCATATACAAACGTTGTCTGATTTCCCAGGCTAAAGGCCCGTACACACGTACCGATCGTCAGCATACAAACATCGGCGGACGAAAGATCTGCCGATTGTACGCTTGTTAGTATGGTGCCTCCGACAGCCGTCAGCGCACAAGCTGCAAGCTGCTTGTCTTGCAAGCATTGAAATTTTTGTATGCCGACACCAGAACGGCAGATTGTTCGCCAGTCAGTACAGAAATCAGCCGACACACAGCTACAAATCCCAACACGCATGATCAAACCAAATGAGGTCCCGGAAGAATTTTCTCTAGTAAACTCAACATTTTATCCAGAAAGAACTTTCGGCTCGCGGCAGTCCAAGAAATAGGTGAAATGCGGAGCACATGCTCATCTTGATAAATGTGAGAAGAAGGAAGATGCTGCTCATAATGCCATACTTTTCTAATAAAAAGGCATGTGTTCTGTTATGATGAAGATAATGTTTGTCTATTCTATCTGTTCTATCAAATTTTATAATTAAATAATTTGAACTCTTCACCATTATTATTTTTTTAACAGCAAAGATCTAACTATTGATATGACCCTTTATTCTTGTCTGAATTAATGTCTAAAACATATTTTTCAGGTTATGCACAATATTAAACATGTTAACAAATTCAGATAGGCCATTTTTTATTTTCAATTTTATTTATTTTTTGTATCTCAGAAAAAAAGAAATGAAAACATTAATACTCTCCGTGTATAATAAACTAAACATAAAAAAGGTCCATTTGGACAAAATTAAAATAGAAACTGCCAAACAGGGGTAAAATAAATAATAGGGGGTTACACAAATTAAAGTTGGTGATAGCTATAATCAGGCTGCCATGAGGGCAGGTTTGGATCCTGCTGGCCATATTGCCACTGGCCATGTGGCATTTGGCGAGGTGGTGGCTGTTGTGGAGGTGGAGGGCACGGGTGCTCCTGGCATGCATGGCTGTGCTCAGTAAGGATGCCGTTTTCAGCCTTTTGCAGCACATCGAGTATGATTTTTCGGGCATACTGACACTGGCTGAGGTCCACCTTATCCAAAATTTTGCCCGTCATGTTGCCAAATGATTCATTGGCCTCCGGTTTACGACCTAGGGCTATGGTGGCCTCCTGTATAAACTCATCGGTGATGTCATCAATATGTTTTCTCTTTTGCCTCCGTTTGGCAGGAGGAGGTGGTGGTGGAAATAGTTCCACAGGCTCCCCAGGCTCCTGGCTGCACCCTGGCTCCTCCTCAGTCATACTTCCCTGTTGATGAAATGAACAATTGATTAGAATGTTATAGTGTATATAAAAATGCATGTTTGTTATATTATTGTGATCAAATAGCAGACTTTACATACAGTGGCGTATCTAGGGTCTCCAGTGCCCTTGTTGAGGAGCTGTATTTGGCAACAACCCCCCCCCCCCCCCCAAGATCAATGTAAAAATGTAACCCACCCCCCAAAAAAAAATTAAAGGGCATTAAATGTTTCTCATTTGTCCCTTGTTTGCCCAGTGTAGAGCTCTCTAGTGGGCAATCATTGTCTCAGGTGTGAAAAACAAGAAAGAGAGGGGTGAGAGATAGAGAGAGGGAGAGAAAGAGGGGGTGTGAGAGAGAGAGGGGCCTGAACTTGCAGAGGGCTTTGATGTAGGGCATTGAGGGTGAAGCGGTGCAGGTAAACAGGAATAAGGGAGCCACCTGCCTTGCTGACCCAGAGTGAGAGACCAGAGACATGGAAGCAAGGATGGATGGATCATTTGCAGGAGCTGTTAGTTTTGTATTAAAAAAGGTTGAGCCAGAGGAATGCTGAGGCTCCAGCAGTGTTTGTTAGGACCGGAGGTGTGCTGGGGATGCAGCACTGTTTGTAAGACCGGAGGTGTGCTGGGGATGCAGTGAGAGGCAGTCTCAGTCTCCTGGTCTTTTGGCTCAGCTGCTCTCAATGTTTTACACCTGCATGAAGCAGCTCTCAATGTTTTACACCTGCATGAATCCGCCTGCAAACTGGGGGTTCTGGGGTGTGCAGGCTGAGTGGATTGTTCAAAAAAACAATAAACCAATGCCAATGTTTTTGTGACCCACCCCCCTTGGCCTGCGCCCCTGGCGGTTGCCTGTCATGTCAACCCCTTGCTATGGCCGTTTACATAAAGGGTCAATTATGGTTTAGCTTATAATTTTGTTACATGATTAAATTTTAGCAGACAATATATTGTGAAATGCCATACCTGAGTAAAACTCTCCTCCAGGATATCTTCATCCTGGCCTGGATCAACCGACACTGAGCCCTCTGCTGAAGTAGAAGGCAGTGTTGATATGGATGGCCTGGATTCCAAGGTGTCGGACAGGAATCGCAAGTTATCATAGTACCACAGCCGTGGTACATGTATCTTCTGTGCACCTGCTCCAGACTGGGTGGAATCTTCTATTTTACCTCCCGCCTGTAGGCACTGCGAATGCTGTTGATTTTTCGCCTTACATACTCCAAATTTGCCCCAGGACAGACGGGCTTGTAGAAGGCCACCAAATGGTTCATGGCCTGTTTTTTTAGTTTTTTATTTTTATAATCTGCCGACTTCACTTGCTACAAACACGGCAGTTGCCTGTACTCGTCAATAAAACTTATTAGAAAGTTGTGGCTGGTGTAATTGTCCACCATATTGCAGGACAGTATATGCCTACAAGACACAACACAAAACATATTAAAATAGCATGTATTTTGGCACATAATAAAGATATTCCTAATAAAAGCTGTATAGGGCCCAAAACACACACTTTCTATTAAAATAGTCGTACCTTTGTTTGTGGGGAAAAGTCGTGATTCGCCGCTCGATCGTGCTCCAACCCTCGATATGTCCGCTAGCGAATCGTCGGCCGAACGATCTGGCGTCCTTTAAATACAGCGCAGGCGTCAACTCCTCCTCCAGTGGCGGGCTTGTGCAGGGGTGTGTACGTGCCGAAGATCAGGCCTACATGCGACACTCACACCTGAAGCAGTGGAAAAATCTTGTAATCAAGAATAATGTCTCAACGATCTGGGAGCTCAATTAGTGTGGGCAGAAGTGATTTGGGCCACCCGAAAATCAAGGGCTACACCCATGACAAAGGCAGAAATGGTGGAGATGGTCTCCATTTTAGAAAAAATGGACTATGATGGAAAGTTGGCAAATTACGATCGGCCCAATGCCAGGAAAGATGGCATCATGGATAAGGTGGTGGCCTGTTTGCAAAAAAAATTCGGTGTGGAGCGATCGAAAGATCAGATTCGGAAACGGTGGTCCGACCTGAAACACCGTCAGCAGGATCAGCTTTCCCAAATCCATCGGATTTTGAAAAAAAGTAAGTTTTATTTTTTATTTTTTTAAACATGCAATATGTTTTTTATAATTTGGTGTATGTTGTATTAACATGTCTAGATTATAATGTCTATGTAAAAAGTTAGATTACTCATTTTAGTTGTCATGTCGTGATTAGATCGATCTATTGTTGATGTTTTAGTATATGACATTAAAAGTCAGGAAGCCATAGTTAAAAATATATGTATTGTGTTGCAACGAACGTTCTTTCCTGCACGAATCTTCTCTGCAAACATTCCAATTAATCACAGATTATTATTCAAACCTTTAAATAGGAGAAAAACGTAAACTCCGTGCCAAACAATGGGAAAGGAGGAGGAGAGGTTTGGCAGCTCCATCGGCAGTTGTGGAAGAAGATGAGGACATGGGCCCAGATGGTGGCACACATTCTCCAAAAGGTAATTGTTTCCTATGCACTGTCAAACATTAATGTACCATATTTTTCGTAGATAACCATGTACATGTCTTCATATTTGTTACTAAAAGAGCTATCAAGCAGGGCACCATGTCCTAACAAATGTACCTCTTGTGACTTTTATGATATGGCCAATTTTTTGTATTATGTAGATGAAGACATTATTCCTGAAGTTATTCTGGTGGAGCCAACAAGTGATGAGACACCAGAGCAACAAGAAGGTTGGTAGTCACAGATTTTTGTGTAGTGGGATCATAGAAATATGTGTATTTGCAATGATTGTTTAACCTTATATTCTTGTATTCCCTTACAAATTTACATTGCAGATGTTGCGTCATGCCAGGATGTGGCATCCCCAGCCAGCTCAGAACCCAGATCTCCTGGCAACTTGCCAAGCAGCGTGGAAGCCACTTCCCAAAATGTTGAGGATCCCGGACCAAGTGTCAGAGAGCCAGTTGTGTGCCCACGTAGGTTTTTTCATAATGATTTTTATCAGTGTTATTTTTAGCCTCCAATTGTCAACACTAGTTCCCTATGGGAGCCTCTTTATTTGAATGGAAGTCGCACCGTAAGTCGGATCAGGATGCTCTGACTTGCGGGGCCACTTGCGCTGTGAAGAATTTTGAGGGGGAACTACACCAAAAAATTGAATAACCCACCGTGGGTGTCCCCCCCCCCCCCAAGTTCACAACCAGGCCTTTTGTGTGTGGTATTGAGTTTGAGGGTATGCCCACAACAAAAAGACAGCGTGGGTTACCCCCAAAACCCCTACCAGACCCTTATCCAAGCATGCAGCTTGTCAGGCCAGGAAAGAGAACGAGCAAGCGGACCAAACACCCCCTGGACCACAGCAGGACATATGCCCTCAACATGGGGGGGTTTTGTTGCTTTGGGCCAGGGGGCCTCTGCACCGCACACCCAAAAGCACCTTGCTCCCATGTAGAGGAGGACAAGGGCCTCATCCCCACAACCCTGTCTGGTGGTTTTGGGGGGTCATGCGGCCAGGGGGTTCCTAGGACTTTGGAAGCAACCTTCAACAAAGGGTGGCCCCCAGATCCCGGACACCAATCACTGTGTGAATGGGTATGGGGTACATAGTACCCCTACACATTAACCACATAAATGGAAGTGTATGTGAATAACGACAGGAGACGTTTATGAAATGTTCTTAAATATCTTCATCCGGTCTTCTCCACTCTGCTCTTTGGATCTTCTCCTCTCCACTCTTCTGCTGTCCAATCTTCTGCTCTTATGTTGTCTGCTCTTTTGCCCTAGGCTCTTCTTCTTCCTCCTGTCCTCCTCCAATGCTGTTGCCGTGCATTCTGCCCGTCTCTGTTCTCTGCAGCTCAATATATATACATTACGACCATGCCCTCACAATGACGTCCTCATGCGTTCACACCCCTAATGAATATATAGTAAGCTCAGGAGACCGGCAGAATCATCAGCAACAGGATCAGAGGAGGACAGGAGGAAGAAGAAGAGCCTAGGGCAAAAGAGCATAAGAACAGGGTAGGTATTAACTCGAGAGTAATTAAAAATCACCTGGACACCAAATGTTTCCCTATTATGACCTCATGTAGGTGATTCACATTGACTCTGTTGTATTTTTTTTTACAGATCATGTTTTACATAGTTGCACTTTAGCAAAATTAACACGTGAGGCACTCCAATGTTGCTCAGACCTCGAGCAAATCAAGGAAACAGCAACGGCATTGCAATCCAAAATGCGCGATTTTGTGGACATGATTGCCAAATTTTAAAAATTTTTAAATACATTTTTTATGTTTTTATTGGTTCCTTTTATTACAAATGTTTTGTAATCTTTTATGATATCTTGATGACACTCAGTTGTTAAGAGTGTACCCACGTTTGGGAAAAACACTTGAAAACACCCTAACCCTAACCCTAACCCTGTGAATGTTTCTTAAAAAAAATTTTGTACATTCAACAATGTGTGTTCCATTCTTTATTTGACTTTCGTTGGGGGGGTTGAGATCTAAAGCTGTGTAAAGAAGCATTAAATGTATGATGGCTGTCCTATTCCCATATTTACATGTTAATGAAAGCATTTTGGACACTGCCATATGCGAGTTGCTGGAGGTGTCAATGAAATGTTAAAGATCCCAACCGTTTATACGCATATCACAGTGCGATCTGACATTTCATACAGGATCGGATCATACAAGTGGGAACGACTGTGCAATCCTATCCTGATGCAGCTGAATAAATGCATCATGTGCGACTTTTGTGCGAGTGCAGTGCGAATTGAGACATACACTTTGTATGGCTACATTCACACTGAACACGCACACAAGTTGCACATGACCCTTTATTTCTGATGTATCAGGATTGGATGGCACAGTGCTTCAGACTTGTGTAATACAATCCTGTGGAAAAAGTAAGTGGCGGGTCACCCTTATGCGATGCAGGAAGGATGCAAAGTCGCAGACTTCCCGCATCGCATAAGTGTGACTCAACACTCAAGGTACTAGCAGTCCTAGGATTCAATATGGCATTGATATTGGCAGTAGAAATCAGTGTAGGGAGATCAGTATAATCTATAGTGTATTGCTTGTTCGTTGCTCTAGTTCACTTTCCATTACTTATATATATAACACTTTGAGATGAACAATGATCAAGTTTCACATAACACTGACATATCCTAACATTGGTGGGCAGTGAGAAGGATGTCCTAAATGAACACAACATAACAGGTGTAGGTACGTTGTTAATACCCTAATGTATTATATTAAATATATAGTATGGGCAACTTCTGAACAAGAACCACCAATGTAAGGTGACATTAGATGAACCTTGGGTGTGACCTAGTTCTCCATTTGACAGGGTTTGTGTAAATTTTGTGGGGTGCAGAAGGCCCTTGTATTTACACCACTGGCTCAAAAATAACACATGGCCATCATCACTTTGGATCAGCTGGTGAGAGACTACAGTAAAGAAACACACTGATGAATGTATTAACCCTTCCAAAGTCACACATATATAACACATGATTAACCCAAATAATTATGTTTGGCATATGTGCCCAAATGATTAGAATCCACAATACAGAATCATTGCAATTTTGGTTTAATGTGTTGAAAAATAAGATATCTCTGACATTTATCTTGTGTGTCAAATCTTTAACAAGATTAATGTGTGTGTGACAGTGATTGCTGCCAGGACACAGCTCCTCTCCCCAAGAAATAGTCCAGATATTCCTGGCGGATCTGACAGGCCCTGTGTGATGCCAATGCTGACCGTCCAACTTGCATTGACGTCATGGACTCCACTTGGTCAGAAGGTTGGACCTCTCCACTTGTACCTGGCATAGCAGGGTCAGTATCCAGTTGCTGCAAAACATAATTGTGTACATTTCTGCGTAGGAAGTTGTGCAAAATGCAGCAACACAAGACCACATTATCCACTTTGTACAGTGCCAGGTTTATGGACGTCAGGAATATCCGGAACCGGTTGGCCATTATCCCGAAGGCATTCTCCACAACTCTGCGAGCTCTGGACAACCGGTAGTTGTAAATCCTTTGGTCGGGGGTGAGGTTCCTCTGAGGGTAGGGCTTCATGAGATGCTCCCCAAGCGCAAAAGCCTTATCTGCGATAAACACAAAGCTCATACCCTCAACAGTTTGCTCCCTGGATGGCAGGTTCAGAGTGCCGTTCTTTAGACGACGAGCGAACTTCGTCTGATCAATAACTCCCCCATCCGAATTGCGGCCATTTTTGCCAATATCCAAATAAATAAACTCATAGTTTGCATTAACTATGGCTAGCATGACTATACTAAAAAAACCTTTATAATTATAATAAAATGTGCCGGAATTCGGAGGGGGGACAATGCGGACGTGCTTCCCATCAATAGCACCCCCACAATTGGGAAAATTCCACTTCTCCAGAAATTGATCAGAAATCTCCAGCCATTGCTCTGCGTTTGAAGGAAACTGTGGGGAAAAAAAAAAATTAAAATAATTAGTGCTTGAGCACATCACATTATTAATTACACACACAGTTGTCTGTTAAATGCTTATGCAACTTGTTAAAAAAATAAACAACAGGAAGGCAAACGTTTGGATTTGGGGATGTAACATCTACATACATTTATTTTCAACCTCCTATTCTTATATTGTAAAGGGCCATACACACTATAAGATTCTCTGAAGACGTTTTCCTGCAGATTTACCTTTTCTATGTAGTGCAAGGGCCTGCCAGATTGCATAGGATTTGAAAGTGTTTGTTGGACCTCATATTATTTGGTTTTGGTAAATCGGAAGGATAAATTGTTCTGACAATCTTCTAGTGTGTATGGCCCATTATACTCACCAGCTAGAGCTGAGATTTACAAACTACGGCCCTCCAGCTGTTGCAGAACTACACATCCCATGAGGCCTTGTAATTCTCTGACATTCACAGACATGACCAGGCATGATGGAAATTGTAGTTCGTGAACAACTGGAGGGCCGTAGTTTGAAGACCTCTGAGCCTGAGCTTTGGTATATGCTGACTTTGAGATTTAGCATGTGGGTGGGGGATGGGTAAGTAAAACTGGGCATTTATACATCAATAAGGGCTTGTGGTCAGTGAAGGTTTTAACATCATTACATAAACATACACAATCGTAGGTGGGAATGGATGGACTGATGTATTTTAGATAAATCATAAACTAGGTACTAAAACATTGGCCAAGGAATAATTGTTTGAGGGAAAGCAATAAAATTTTAAAAATTCGACATACTGTTAACAGGCAATGCGTTTAGGGAGAATGGTGGGGTGGTTAGTGGGTAATTTTACAAATGGTTAAGATAATCTACATCTTTACTACTATGTGCATGCGGACAGAGGGTAGTTCAAAAATAATGGCCTGTGTCAATTGCTGTACATCCAAAAACATCATAATTCGGGTGAAACTAGTAATACATGTAATGTAAAAAATCAAACATACCTTGATATAGTCCTTCTGCAAGACCTTGATGATGGCAGAGCAGGTCTCAGGGATGATGACTCCAAGTGCTTGGGGGGAGATACCTGTGGTGAACTTCAGATCCTGCAGGCTTCTCCCTGTTGCAAGATACCTCAACGTCGCAATTAACCTTTGCTCAGGAGTAATTGCAAGCCGCATACAAGTACAGTAAAACCTTGGTTTGAGAGTAACTTGGTTTAAGAGCGCTTTGTAAGACAAGCAAAATTTTCAAATAAATTTTGACTTGGTTTACAAGCGATGTCTTGATATACAAGTAGCCTCAAGTCACAGCTGAGTAGAAAAGAGAAGAGAGGCACCTCTAAGTGTAGCAATATGGTTAAATTTAATGAAGGTACAAACTTTAGCAACTCAGATGGTTGATGATTGGAACAGGCACATCTAAGGATGCAGGCATCCAGGCTAAAGCTGTCCACATAGACCGTCCTCCACACCACCATCTACATCATCCCTTCCATGTTGCCCCTCACTTTCAGATCGCTTTACTGCAGGGTGGTCTTCCCGGTCAGGATTACAGACTGGCAGCCGTCGGTGCAGAAGATAGTCTATGTGGACAGCTTTACCCCGGATGCCTGCATACTTAGATGTGCCTGTTTTATTCATCAACCATGTGAGTTGCTAAATGTTGTACCTTCATTAAATGGAACCATATTGCTACACTTAGAGGCGCCTCTCTTCTCTTTCATACTCTGTAGCTCCTGCTGGACTTTGCTTCTAATCCCCTTGTGGAAGCGGCTATTTGTGGATGGACATTTTATGGTTATATAAACTCTCGCAATGCTATAATCTTTTTATATGGACTATAAACTGAAGGACTTATGAATAAATGGTTGTGGAACGAATCATCTGAGTTTCCATTATTTCTTATGGGGAAATTTGCTTTGATATAAGAGTGCTTTGGATTACAAGCATGCTTCCGGAACGAATTATGCTCGCAATCCAAGGTTTTACTGTATCCTGCTTCAGAATATAGGGGGACACCAGGGCAAGAAGACGGTGAAAGATGGGATCCGTCATCCTCAAATAATTCCTGAAGTCATCAGGATTATTTTCCTGGAGCTCCCTCAGCAAGGACATATGAGAAAATTGATCACGGTTAAGCAACCAATTTTTCGTCCAGGAGGTCCGCTTCTTCTTCCTATTGCTCGTACGTCGTCTCAGAGCCAAAACTCCAACACTAACGACAGCAACGGTCGAATTCACGGTCGCCATAATAAATTCTCGAACGATGTCTCGGAAAATAGCGAAATGTCGTCAACCAAACAAATGCTACCGAAATCAGCGCAAGATGCCCAGAAGGGTCACGGCCAAACACTCACTTCCTCTTTTGTAGCGGCGAACGTGCGTGGAACGTAGTGACGTCATTTTCTGTCGGCAGACAAATGTCCTGGGCAAGTTTTGAGCACTTTTCAACAGACAAACAACAAACACGCCAGCCGCGAACATTTGTAGGACGTTCTGTCGGCCGACGATCGGTACGTGTGTACGGGGCTTTAAGAGAGCACTGGTTGTCTGTCTCAGGTGAGTTTAAATTGGCCTGGGGGAGAGGACCAAGATCCGAACTGGATCATGGATCCGCGATCCCTAAAGGTGTATGAGAGTTGCCTGGGGGATGTATAAACCCCGAACAGGACTTTTACCGGCTCTCTCTGGGACGCTCTGCTACACCCTGTAAAACCCAAGTATGTGTGTGTGTTTTTTTTTTTTTTTTTTTTTTTTATATTCGCATAAAGAGATTGGAAACCCGGTCAGATTTTGATTTCCGCGTGCTTGTTGGGGAGATTATCTCTTCATATCCTGTTCTGTTGACATCCTAGGTGATAGGTTACCAGTCCAAGGAAGTCAGGAAAATCTTCCCATTTAGGACATAGATATTATGGCGTTCTCTGAAGCAGCCTCCTCTAGACCACACACAGAAGTAACTTTGATTATCCTCTTTGCACCTGTGGATTACAACTGTGTACTGTTTGATCTGTCCAAATGCACCCCAAGTGCTTTTATCTTATTTACATGAACTGAATCCCTGTTTGACCATTTATCAGGAGTTCTCCATGTACATGTCAAGATCTCAGCATCTAGTTGCTACCAGCCTTTGTGAACAATTCAAGGATTTAGGATGTATTGCTGGAAGTGCAGCCGGCTAGTAAAATGGATAAGGGATTCATCCACACAGATGTTTTTGTCTGGGACATACACTTCCGCAAATTTAAAAAAAAAATAATTTATTAGGGGGCGCAATTTATATAGTTTGTCGTGGTTGGGATGATCTTGGGGAGGGCGCTGTGAACTGTCGTTGAAATGGAGGAAACGCATGATCATGTCATACCGTGATCTGGACATGACAGAAGAAAAAAGAGGCATGGGGTGGCAGGACCAGTAAGCATGGGCTTCATTTTTCTTTGTAAGCCCCATATTGAGTGTAAGGCCCAAAAATACTTTAAATTCGTCCAGTGAAAGACAGCGCCAATTGAACATACGGGCGTAGGAAGAATTGGGGTTGGCAATAAATTGATCTGCATAAAGGTTTGTTTGGTCCACCATATACTGCAGCAAATCTTGGGGAAAAAACAAATATAAAAAATCTAATAGCGAAAAATTGGAAGTGTTGGGCTGCACACCTGGCTGTGCGGTGAAAGGGGGGATTCTAGTTGATCCTGAGCTGGCAGGCAACCATACGGGGTTTGCCAGGGCATCGGGAAGGGGGGGTTTGGGCCCGGATTCTTCGGGTTGCACTTGTTATTCCAGTGCTGGTACTGGGCTCCTCTTCTTGGGGTCTAGCTGCAGCGGTGTTGGTGCTGCTGGTTGTAGGAAGATCTTCTTGGCTTATTCTCCTTATCCTTTTAGGAGGGACTGTTTCCTCCTAGGATTCAAGGTCCGATCCGCTATCCTCTACTGGCTCGTATTCCGAACCAGTATCAGATGATGCAAGCTCCCCGTTGCTCTCCTCATCATCCGACCTGGTTAGCATTTCACATGCCTCCTCTGCTGTAAAAAGACGTACTGATAGTACTGATGGGTACTGGCGGTACTGATGGGTACTGGCAGGCTGTTGGATGTGCTGACAGATCCAGATGTGCTGAAAGATCCAGATGTTCTGACCGATCCAGATGTGACAGGTGGGCTGTGACACTAGGTGACAGGTTCTCTTTATTGGGGGGGGGGGGGGGCTGTGTAGTGCACTGTGTACTGTGAAAATGAAGAAGTTTCACTCACTGATCAATGATCTCTGCTCTTCTCCTCACACGATCGGTGTGTGTGAGGAGAAGAGCTCAGATCAGTACTAACGGCTCCTGTGTTTTGATTGTGACCTCCTGTGATTGGACACAGCCGATCACGTGGTAAACAGCCAATTTTATTGGCTGTCTACCCTGATCGGGTATGCGCTGTGTCCGAGGGACCCACTACATGCCCGATCGCCGCGGTGCGCGTACTCGGGAGCGTGCACCAGCTTATTATCCTGCCGTCATATGACGTCGGGTCAGGATAACTAAACCACATTTCTGCCGTCATTCTGTAATAGGGCAGGCGGGAAGTGGTTAAAGTGGAGCTCCACCCATTTTATGAAATCCCCTTTAAAACGATTTTTACCAATGGAAACTTTTTTTTTTCTTTTTTTTGCTAGGAAATACCTTACTTTCTTCTTTATTCATCCTCTCCTCACTTCCGGGTCCGGCTGCCGATCGGCGATTACGTCATTCGGCGATTCGCAGGGGGGCTGGGATGTATCTCATGGGATGAAATCTCGCAATATTACACAGGTGTCCTGAGCTGTACTGTATGTATTGGATTAAGGCCGTGCTCTGCCCCGCCTCCGCCCCACCTCCTCTCAGCGAGCGAGGACTGAAAGCATTATATCCTCACTGAGCTCACTGAGAGGAGGCGGGGCAGAGCACGGCCTCAATCCAATACATACAGTACAGCTCAGGACACCTGTGTAATAATGCGAGATTCCATCCCATGAGATACATCCCAGCACCCCCTGCGAATCGCTGAATGACGTAATCGCTGATCGGCGTCCAGACCCGGAAGTGAGGAGAGAATGAATAAAGAAGAAAATAACTTATTTCCTAGCAAAAAAAAAGTTTCCATTGGTAAAAGTAGTTTTAAAGGGGATTACATACATCTATGTAATCCAAGTTATTAAAAATGGGTGGAACTCCACTTTAAGCTGGCTATACATGGATCGAAATTCTTCTGGTTCAGCAGAGTGGCTGAATTTTGTTCCCTATATCAACTTGGGTACCACCAGCCTGTTGAATTTATCTACATGCGACTACTGCCATTGGCTATAGCTGCTAGCAGTGGTGGAAGAAAAGAAAAATCGATTCAGCTTATGGCTTCACTTGCTCTGTCTGAAGTCCATGCTGCACAACTCTAGCTTCCATGTTCAGAGCCTAACTTAAAGTGCAAATAAACCACTTGTACCTCCCAGATTACTTTTTCATGTGTTTAGGACTCATGCACATTGGGCGTTTAGCTCTGGTGTATGGAGCTAAAGTGTTTAGCTACAAGCTGAGGGCACAGTTGTCTCATCCAGCTCTGCTACTGCCCGCATGTTCAGCAGCTTCAGCTAAGAGTCTAACAGCTGCTGCAGCTGGACACCTGTTCCCCCCCATCTGCAGCAAAATGCCAGAGGCCCATGCACCAGTGCTAAATGCACAGTGTGAATGGGGCCTAAGCTATTTCTGCATTAACTATGTTTATATGCATTTAGTTGTGTTTAAAGTGTGTAAAAGGATCCTGGACATGCAGAATTATATTTTCCCCTCTTTAAAAAAAAAAAAAAATGCTAAACTGACAACACATAAACGCATGTAAATGCAGAATGTGAATGGCACTATTAAAGAATATTACCTGAATTTATATGCATTTACAAATTGTACTCTAAATGCATACAAATGCACGTTTGACAGTGTCCGTACAAATGAAGCATTCCTTTTGGATATTGCATCTGCATGTCTACCTATGACTTCTCTAAGACTGGCCATACATTATACAATTTTCCTTTTTAGATTTACCAATACCATAAAATCTGAGGTCAAACCTAAACACTTTCAATCTGTATGAAGTCAGGCAGGCCCCTGCACTACAGGAAAAAAATGGGAAAAAGTATGGCCAGTCTGTCTATAATGCCTAGAATGGAGTTTCTCTCACAATTTATTACAATACGGAGTAGTTAAAGAAATAGGAACATGGCATGTATTTATTTATTTTTGCAAGCTATTTTATAGTATTTCCAGTATTAAAATGGGGTAATACATTTATTGGTTGGTGCCATTTCTCTATATTGTTTCTAGTTTTATTTCCTCAATATATTTTGATGGACCTTGCTAAGTAAACTTTTGAGATAAGTTGCATATACAGCTTGTGTTCTTCCTATTGCATATACTGTATTTCATAACCACATTCAACGCAGTATAAGAAATGATCATTTCATTGTCTTTGAATGATGGTTTTTTAGAATAGTTATACTGTAATTTCCTGCATGGAGCAGAACCGTCTTCCAGTTTCATCCTAATTTTGTAAAACAAGCCATACATCTAAAGAAAGATATAGAAGAATGTCACTGAAATGAACTTGGATAAATATTTAAAGATCAACTGACTAGATAATTTCACTGTAAATAATTTAGTGCTTTGAGCAAACACAAACATCAATACGCCCTTGTTTTTGGTACATGTTTTCAGGAATAGGAATTACAAGATTAATGGATTTTAAAAGTTCCCCTGTACTTCTGTTTTTCTTTACCAATACCACAGTACCCCTTGTACCAATGTTTCCCATAAATACATGTCGAATCTACCTATATTTCCATGCAGTTCATTTCTGTTTTTAGTACTATATACCTGTGTAAACATCCAGCTTTTTTTTTTTTCCCCGGATTTAAAAAAAATAAATAATGGTAAAACGTCAAAGGTTACATGCACAATTTCACATATGTAGCACATGCCATATTGGGAGCCTATTTTAAAGCTAGTTTGGCTGTACGTCTCCTATGGGTCACAGGAGTGCAGTTCATTTTTGAGCTGAAGTCTGCTCTCTGCTGACGTCACTCAGCCGGTCCAGGCACTGCGTCCTCAGGTGCCTGGACTGACACCTGGCTCAGCCTTTCAGCAAGCCGCTGAGAGCCTGAGCCGGCCTCTCCCGTCCCTCCACAGCTCAGCGCTTCAGTGAGCGAGGAGAAGGCAGAGCAGAGAACTGCTAACTGACACTCAGCAGCTCTCTGCTTGGGGAGCTATCAGAACCGAGCGATCGGCGGTGTTCAATCGCTCGTTTCTCAGTGCAGAGGCGCCGGGCGACAGATGCAGCATCGGACAGATGCCGCATCCACTTAGGTAAGAATAATGGGGGGGGGGGGGGGGTGGCAGTGTGATCATACAGCTGTTATTGTTTGGGTCTCACTTAGGCAAAGTTTATACCTATGCATGTGACTGCAGGTGCGGGAATCGCAGTAATTCCTGTATCCACATCCGCCTGCGGTGAAAACATGCAGAGCTGCCTTTCGTTGGGGATGGCACTCCCACGCATGTAAAATTACAGCGCGGGTACAGGGCAATGCGACCACTTTAAAATTCTGCTTTTTTTTTTTTATCTGAATTTAGGCTCACAAAGGTGAGGTAATTGTGTCACGCCTCTTGGATGGCGTATTTCTGCCCTCCTGTCCAGTGGGGGACGTACGCAGCATTTCCACTGTTATCTTCTACAGAGACAACGCAGGAACTCTCAGCCCCTGGGTTGTAGTGGCTCCAGAACAACATAAGCTCTGCTGATGGCCTGCAGGGAACACAGATCAACGCTTAGGGTGATTTTCTCAGGAACAAGGGAACAGCTACTTCCTATTATTGATGCCACTCCTTTCGTCTTACTTTTAGTTCCCCCATGGACACACTCCAGGTGGCCTGTCTTGACAAAGGCAGATTTGTCTGCCGCCTGGTCTGAGTTCTTCAGAAAACCTCAATGCTTCTAGATCGTTCAGTTTCTAAAGGTCGTAAGTGCTACTTTCTTTTAACCTGTTCAAGAAGTGGAACCTTCTTTTAATAGAAGATGTTTTGGAGGAAAGTATTAAGAGCACTGATTTTGTAGCAGAGACAGCGGAAGATTTTCCCTCTCCTACAATCTGTGAAGTACAACTATGGCTTTAAAACAAATGCTTTTCACTGTAAATGATGCGATATGAACAGACCCCTAAAGGTACAAAGACTGGCAAGGTCTAAAATACTTTACCTTACAAGCAATGATTGATTGCACACTTGGAGGATTGGCTCTACCCTGAAAGGCTTTTATTCTCCTAAGCTTTTTGCTGTAAACTATCCTATGGAAAATCATTTAAAAATAATTGAATTATTCTGGTAGTGGATCCTGCCATTTAATTTCTCAATAAACTTCTTACAGTTCCAGCTGAGGACGTGCTCTTTTTCTTTATTTTAATCCCTTTTTGCTCTTGCAGGTCCAGCCCTGCTGCCATGTCAATTTGCCAGGTTATTATCGCTAACTGGTTAAGACCAATGAAGAGTCCCAAGAACCTGTTTTTTAAAGACCCTGCTCTCTTAGAACCATTACAGCTGATGTCTTCAGCCCTATTTTTTATGTTGCTGCTTTTGTGAATGTAATGCACCAAATTTCAAGAATCTCTTATTTTTGTGCATACAGTGCCTTGAAAACGTATTCATACGCCTTGACATTTTCCACATTTTTGTCTTGTTGCAATTGAAATCGTAAATGGATTTTATGTGATAGACCAATACAAAGTGGCACATAATTGAGAAGTGGAAGGAAAATGATAAATGGTTTTCAAAACTTTACAAACATCTAGAGCTGCACGATTCTGGCCAAAATGAGAATCACGATTTTTTTAGCTTGGAGCTTGGAATAAAGATCACGATTCTCTCACGATTCTCTGTGTAACAAAAAAAAATTGGGATAACTTTACTGTTACGTTTTTTTATTTTTATTCATTAGTCTATTAATTGCGTTTGAAAGACTGCTGTGCAAATACAGTGTGACATAAAATATTACAACAATTGCCATTTTATTCTGTAGGGTCTCTGCTAAAAAAATATATAAAATGTTTGGGGGTTCTTTTCTAGCAAAAAAAAATGATTTTTAACTTGCAAGCAACAAGTGTCAGAAAAAGGTCTAGTCTTTAAGAGGTTAAACTTCCTTTCTCCCTGGCGGAGGGAAGGAAAAGATACAATGTAATCATTTTGTTTATAGTTACTGGGAGACTTAAAGAGGTTGTAAACTCGTTTGAAATTTTTTTTTTTTTTTTTTACAACCTGCAAGAGAAACGCATAATGAGCTAGTATGCATTGCATACTAGCTCATTATGAAATACTTACCTTACAACGAGCCCCCGCCGTGCCGCTCACTCACCTGTATGACGGGCGACATGTTCAGTCGCCCGTCTTCTGGGATCGCGGCATCCGGCCATCTGAGTGGCCGGAGCCGCGGTGACGTCACTCCCGCACACGCGCGGGAGCCGACGGTCACGGCACGGGGCTCTGAAGGAACGGCACGAGCGGCCGGTCCTTCAGAGCGCATGCGCCAGTGACGTCACTGGCTGCATGAAAGGTAAATATCTCCTAAACGGTGCATGTTTAGGAGATATTTACAGTACCCATAGGTAAGCCTTAATATAGGCTTACCTATAGGTACAACTTGCCGAGGAGGGTTTACTTCCTCTTTAATGCTGATAGGCGTTTGCGGGAGGCTTTTTTTTTTCCCACAGCTGTTCTCTCTGCTTCCTCATAGCTATGCAGCTATGCAAAGAATCGAGCATATGTCAGGTTTAGATCGTCAGGGGGGGTGAATCGAGATGGCGATTTTCATACGATTAATCACGCAGCTCTACAAACATCTGAAAAGTTTGGTGTTCATTTGTCTTCAGCCCCCTTTTACACTGATACCCCTAACTAAAGTCTAGTGGAACCAATTGCCTTCAGGAGTCACCTAATTAGTAAATAGCCCACCTGTGTGTAATTTAATCTCAGAATAAATACTGCTGTTCTGTGAAGCCCTCAGGTTTGTTAGAGAATCTCAGTGCATAAACCACATCACGAAGGCCAAGAAACACACCAGACAGGTCAGGGATAAAATTGTTGAGAAGTTTAAAGCAGAGTTAGATTATATATAAAAACAATGTTAATAAAAATATCCAAAGCTTTGAACACCTCATGGATCACTGTTCAATCCGTCATCCGAAAATTGAAAAGAGTATGGCACAACTGCAAGCTTACCAAGACATAGCCGTCCAGCTAAACTGACAGGCCGGGCAAGGAGAGCTTTTTTCAGAGAAGCAGCCAAGAGGCCCATGGTAACTCTGGAGGAGCTGCAGAGTGCAACTATTAGTTGTGCACTACAGAAATCTAGCCTTTATGGAAGAGTGGCAGGAAGAAAGCTAATGGTAAAAGCCATAAAAAGTCCTGTTTGCAGAGAAGCCATGTGGGGGACACAGCAAACGTGGAAGAAGGTGCTCTGGTCAGATGAGACCAAAGTGGATTTTTTGGCCTTAAAGGAAAACTCTGTGTGTGGCAAAAAAGGAACCCTGCACATTACCCTGAACACACCATCTCCCCTCGTGGAACATGGTGGTGGCAGGATCATGTTGTGGGGATGCTTTCCTTTCAGCAAGGACAGGGAAGCTGGTCAGAGTTGATGAGAAGATGGATGAAGCCAAGTAAAGGTCAATCTTAGAAGAAAACCTGTTGGAGTCTGCAAAAGACGTAAGACTGGGGCAGAGATTCACCTTTCAGCAGGACAACGATCCTAAACACATACAGCCAGAGCTACAATGAAATGGTTTAGAATGATCAAAGGATATTCATGTGTTAGAATGGCCCAGTCAAAGTTCAGACCTAAAACCAATTGAGAATCTGTGGCAAAACTTGAAAATGTTTGTTCACAGACGCTTTCCATCCAATCTGACAGAGCTTAAACTATTTTGCAAGAAAAATGGGCAAAAAATTTACACTTTGAATTAGGGATCGATCGGTTATTGGTGGGGCCAATTATCGGAGGCCGATATTCACTTTTTTTTTTTTTTTTTTAAGTCTCGCTATCTGCCACAAACTTGCCAATTTCGACCAATATTGCTTCAAGTGGTTGTACCGGAGTGATGCCTGCAGCTACAGGCACCACCCCAGTACTGTTTTTTAGAGCCGACGGTCAGCTTTCTTGTAATGACAACCAATGCGGCTCCCACCGGGAGACCCGAATGACCAGCCTGCATGTGCGTTTTTGGTGGATGCAGTTTTGATTTGACCTTAGTGTTTTCCGTAGACGGGGATGGAGACCAATAGCATGACCTGCTTGTCTCATATAAAGTCCCAAAAAGGAAATTAGGGATTTCAAAGGCAGTGTGCTTTACATCCCTTCCTATCTATATACTGCATCCACCAAGGGGATGGAGGTGTAATGCTTTTCAGCTGGTCTTTTCCAGTTTGCACCATGGTTATAACCTAATTATTTGAGTCTTTGAGACAACAGCCAGTCGTGTATGGGGATGGGTTGGGGGAGGTTGGGCTGTCTCCCTCTCACCTGTCCCCCATCCGCCCATTAGCGGCCATGTGCCTCCAGTGTGAGGACACTAAATTGAGAGTGTAGGACTGCAGATTTAAACAGGGTGCCTTGAAGTGGCTCTGCAGCTTTCACATGCGTTTGCAAATGTGTGTCAACTAAACCCCTGTTCTTTGTACCAAGAGACAGGTTTTATTTGGTTGGTGACAGACTGGAGGGTGAGTACATCAGACTGGGGGCTGGCTGACTTTCATGCACCTCTTAGAATCCTTAAACCTCTTTTTTTCATGTCGTGACATCACTTCCGGATACTGGAGCCTTAACCCTTTTACGGCCAGGTCCGTACGCCGTACGGATCTCACATTCGTCACATTCTTCCTTGTTATAAGCGCACGGTCACTTCAGTGACCATAAGCTTATATCAGAACTGTTCAGCAGACTCTACTGAACAAAACCATAGCTCTGACCAGCAGATCACATTCCAGTGATCAGAGCTATTCCCCCCTCCCCATGCCGCCGCTAATAATTGGACATGTGTCCCTGCTTTACCCTACAATGCAGCCCCCCCCCCCCCACCTAACTAATCCCTATAGCACCCCTGTCTATCTCTCCACACTAAACCCCTCCTGCACAGATCCTGACCCCCTTCCCACACACACACACAACACAATCCTCCCCTGCAGCTTGCTGCTGCCCTCCCGTTGGCTTGTATGCTGCAGGGGAGGCACACATTTGTAAAACAATACATCTACATTGGGGAGGGGGCAGCACTCTGACCCCCCACTCCCCTGTACTGCACTGCATGCCCATCACCTGGTACCCCTTCCCACACTGTAGCCAGCTGGTTTTCCTTCCCAGCCGGCTGCAGCTGCTGCTCGGGAGGGATCCTTGATTGCTCGGTGTCAGGATGAAGAGCGCGTGGGGGGGGGGGGGTAAGAATGTGCCTACCAGCCCTCTTCCTTTCCTAGGTGAACATAGTGAGCAATTGGTACCGATCGCTCCTGTGTTTACAGTGTATGAATAAATGGGAGCCCCTATGCAGAGGCTTCCATCCATTTATAAGTCTTACAGCTGAGCCTGCAGAGTAAGGGACTGAAGTCTTCAGTCCCTTTCTCTGTCAAAAACAAGAGACCTTCGATTTCTCTTTAGACCCCTAATGTCTCTTCAAAGCCCCCCTCACCCAAAAAAAAAAAATGATATAAAAAGAAAATTTTAAATATACAGTGGGTACGGAAAGTATTCAGACCCCCTTACATTTTTCACTCTTTGTTATATTGCAGCCATTTGCTAAAATCATTTAAGTTCATTCTTCTTCCTCATGAATGTACACATAGCACCCCATACTGACAGAAAAACACAGAATTGTTGACATTGTTGCAGATTTATTAAAAAAGAAAAACTGAAATATCACATGGTCCTAAGTATTCAGACCCTTTGCTCAGTATTTAGTAGAAGCCCCCTTTTGATCTAATACAGCCAGGAGTCTTTTTGGGAAAGATGCAACAAGTCTTTCACACCTGGATTTGGGGATCCTCTGCCATTCCTCCTTGCAGATCCTCTCCAGTTCTGTCAGGTTGGATGGTAAATGTTGGTGGACAGCCATTTTTAGGTCTCTCCAGAGATGCTCAATTGGGTTTAAGTCAGGGCTCTGGCTGGGCCATTCAAGAACAGTCACGGAGTTGTTGTGAAGCCACTCCTTCGTTATTTTAGCTGTGTGCTTAGGGTCATTGTCTTGTTGGAAAGTAAACCTTTGGCCCAGTCTGAGGTCCAGAGCACTCTGGAGAAGGTTTTTGTCCAGGATATCCCTGTACTTGGCCGCATTCATCTTTCCCTCGATTGCAACCAGTTGTCCTGTCCCTGCAGCTGAAAAACACCCCCACAGCATGATGCTGCCACCACCATGCTTCACTGTTGGGACTGTATTGGACAGGTGATGAGCAGTGCCTGGTTTTCTCCACACATACCGCTTAGAATTAAGGCCAAAAAGTTCTATTTTGGTCTCATCAGACCAGAGAATCTTATTTCTCACCATCTTGGAGTCCTTCAGGTGTTTTTTAGCAAACTCCATGCAGGCTTTCATGTGTCTTACACCGAGGAGAGGCTTCCGTCGGGCCACTCTGCCATAAAGCCCCGACTGGTGGAGGGCTGCAGTGATGGTTGACTTTCTACAACTTTCTCCCATCTCCTGACTGCATCTCTGGAGCTCAGCCACAGTGATCTTTGGGTTCTTCTTTACCTCTCTCACCAAGGCTCTTCTCCCCCGATAGCTCAGTTTGGCCGGACGGCCAGCTCTAGGAAGGGTTCTGGTCGTCCCAAACGTCTTCCATTTGAGGATTATAGAGGCCACTGTGCTCTTAGGAACCTTAAGTGCAGCAGAAATCTTTTTGTAACCTTGGTCAGATCTGTGCCTTGCCACAATTCTGTCTCTGAGCTCTTCAGGCAGTTCCTTTGACCTCATGATTCTCATTTGCTCTGACATGCATTGTGATCTGGAAGGCCACAATTCTGTCTCTGAGCTCTTCAGGCAGTTCCTTTGACCTCATGATTCTCATTTGCTCTGACATGCATTGTGATCTGGAAGGTCTTATATAGACAGGTGTGTGGCTTTCCTAATCAAGTCCAATCAGTATAATCAAACACAGCTGGACTCAAATGAAGGTGTAGAACCATCTCAAGGATGATCAGAAGAAATGGAAAGCACCGGAGTTAAATATGAGTGTCACAGCAAAGGGTCTGAATACTTAGGACCATGTGATATTTCAGTTTTTCTTTTTTAATAAATCTGCAACAATGTCAACAATTCTGTGTTTTTCTGTCAGTATGGGGAGCTATGTGTACATTCATGAGGAAGAAGAATGAACTTAAATGATTTTAGCAAATGGCTGCAATATAACAAAGAGTGAAAAATTTAAGGGGGTCTGAATACTTTCCGTACCCACTGTATTTGTAGTCCTAGTAAGACCCCTTTCACATGGGCGCCTCCGTAGGATGGAGTCCACTTGCTTAGCGGGGGATCACCCTGCTGATCCCCCACTGAGCAGGCCGATGACAGGTCTGTCTCCACTCCGCTGTGCAGAGCAGAGATGGACCCAGTCCCGCTCTCCTCTGTGGTGGGGGGGGGGGGGGATTCGGGTGAAAACAAAGCACCTGTCCATTTCCATCCGATCTGCAAAACGGATGGAAAATTGGACCTCCATCCATCTGTTTCTTGTGGGCAGGATCGGATAGTAGTGGAGGTCAGTGGACATGTCACTTCTGGCATCCGCTGCTCCATAGGGGAAAATGTCAGTTTTTCAGGAGGACCTGATCGGGTTCTCCATTTTCCCCTATCGGACAGCCCATGTGAAAGGGGTCTAAGGGTAGATTTAAACATGCTCCTAAATTGCCCTTGCCTCTGAAGCCAAAGGCTATGCTCCAAAGGCTACTGATAGGCAGAACTAAGTGGCAGTGGCGCCGCCCCGGCTCAGGTAGGCGGACACAGGGGTGAGCTAGCCTACAGGGCTGGGGGAGGGGGAGAGAGACTGAGGGGGTCCCCCAGGTTATCCTGTGGATCCTTCCTTTTCTTTTTTGTCTCTTCCTCAGAAGCTGGGTCCAGGCTAGAGATCTTAGGAATCCGGCTAACTTTCGCTGGGGAGTGGCAGGTGTTGGTGTAGGTGCACCTCCTCCTTTGTTTAGGGGTCTGACTTTTTTTTTTTTTTCTCCCCTCGTCTCATGTTTCAGGCTTAGCCCAAAGAAGCGGGGAAATTGGTGGGAAGGAAAAGATGCCTGGCCTGCACCACTAAATTTAAAGTAGGCTGGAGCAAACTGCTCTCTAAACCGTGCATAGACGAATTGGTCTATAAAGAGGCGACGGGGGCGTGTAAGGATTTAATCGCAGGAGTTAAAGAAATGAAGGCAATTAAATCCATGTTGTCTAACATTGAGACCCCCAGCCAGCGGAAGTACCCCTCATTTCAGCCCCAGAGGAGGTAAAGAAATGGAGGAGGAGAAGGACTCCGATTCCCTTGAAGAGCTTAGTGAGACAGCTGTTTCCAGGGAAGTCCTTGAGCTTGGGACAAAATCGCCTAGATATAAACTTTCACTAAAAGAGGTGGATGCCTTGCAAGGGGTGATTTATAAGACCTTAGTTATTAAAGAGGAACAGGTCTCCTTGTCCCTGCGTGACCAAATGTACCAAACCTTCTCACAATGCGTCAAATCTAAGGATCTTGCGTTTGAGGACATGGGGGTCCTTAAAGAACCCATGGACAAGAGAATGGAGATTCTTCTTAAAAGGTCATGAGAGTGTAGTCATGGCAAATTTTAAGCCAGCTATGGCTACAGCAGTGGTGGCCCTGAATTTGGAAGTCTGGTTGGACCAACTTCAGGCCCACTTAGAGGGGGGGGGGACTTCCCGAAAATACATTTTGGATTCCCTACTTCTGCTGACTAAAGCGGCAGGGTATATGGTGGACGCTTCAACAGAACCCGTCAAGCTGTCAGCTAGAGCTGCAGCCCTGGTAAATTCTTCCTGCTGGGCGTTGTGGTTAAAATCCTGGTCAGGAGACTCCGCCTCAAAGATAAGACTTTGCGGCATTCCCTTTTGAAGGGGACCTTCTGTTTGGCCAGGACCTAGAAAAGGTCTTGGACTGAACAGTGGATAAAAAGAAAGCCTTTCTGACAAAAGCCAAGAAGGCTCCGGAAAGGTGGGGTCCCGGTGGGAGGAAGATTGGGGCAATTCCTCCCAGAGTGGGAAAAGGTGACCCAAAATGGGTTCATACAGAGGATAATAAGGGAGGGCTATCAAATTCAGTTATGGGGCACTCTGCCTGCAAGAACGTTTGTGACATACCCTCCCAGAGACCCAAAGTCACTCATATCGCAAATTGGTGACCTTATGGACCAGCGGGTCCTTGTTCCAGTGCCCAAGAAGAGACGAATCAAGGTTTCTATTCTCATGTCTTTGTCGTGAGGAAACCGTTAGGGAAGTTTCATCTTATTCCAAACCTAAAGCCTCTGAACAAATGGGTAACCTGCAAGAGGTTTCGGATGGAAACCATATTTACGGTGAAGGTGATGCTCCCCCCAAACTTCCCTGGATCTAAGGGATGCTTATTTGCAAATCCCAATTCACAAGGGATCGCAAAGTCTTTTGAGAATAGCAATCAGGTGGGGAAAGGAAATCCGCCATCTTCAGTTTAGGGCTCTACTGTTTGGCCTGTCCTCTTCTCCCAGAATTTTTACCAAGGTTTTGGCAGAAACACTGGTCCCTTTTGAGGCTAAAGGAGATCTCAGTCATCCCTTATTTAGACAGCCTTTTATTTTTCACCCACTCCTTTCCTCAGTTACAAGAAAATTTGCGGATCGCCTTTCTTTTCTTGGAGGACCTAGGGTGTTTAATAAACTGGGAGAAATCAAACCTGGTCCCAGCACAAGAATTGTGCTTTCTGGGGTACAGAATAAACTCTCTGGCGCAAAAGATTTCTCACTACGGAAAAGGTGAAAGCAACAGCGGTCGCCTTCCAGAGCAACCAGGCATTTTTAATCAGGACGGCCATGTCAGGCCTGGGGTTCTTGGCGGCAACGATTTCAGGCGTTCCTTGGGCAAGAGCCCACTTCAGGTGTTTCCAAGCCAACGTCTTAAGAGTATGGGACGGGAGACAGCAGTCATTGGACGAAACCATCCATCTATCCCTGAAGGCCAAACGGTCGCTTTGGTGGTGGAGGAGCAAGGAGAACCTCTTGAAGAGTCTTCAGTGGTCTTTAGCGGTATCCGTCTGTATTACCACAGACGCCAGTACTTGGGGTGGGGAGCCCATTGGGGAACGAAGGTGGCCCAAGGATCCTGGTCCAGGGCGGAATCCTCGAGGTCGGCGAACTGGAGAGAGTTGCGGGCAATCTGGGAAGCCCTAAAGGTATTTGCCAAGGATTTGAACAGCTACCATGTACAGGTCTTCTCAGACAGACAGTGTGGGGGCAGTGGCATATGTCAACAATCAAGGAGGGATCCGACTGGCAGCGACCATTTTCGTCTGGGCAGAAGCAAATCTGAGCTCAATTTCTGCACCCCACCTCAGGGGAGTGGACAATAGTCTGGCAGACTACTTAAGTCGCCATCGGGTACACGAGTCGGAGTGGTTTTTAAACAGAGAAGTTTTCCAGTTAGTGACCCAGGGGTGGGGCCTTCCAGACGTAGATCTGTTCGCCAGCAAGTCGAACAACAAAGTTCCAATGTATTTCTCCTTGGAGAAATACGGGGGGAGCCATAGGTATGGATGCCCTTTCTCAGAAATGGACATTTTACCTGAGCTATGCCTTTCCCCCATTCAAACTTATCCCCCCTTGTCCTAAAGATATTCGTCCTGGAGAACACCACTATGATCCTGGTGGTCCTGTATTGGCCAAAAAGGACTTGGTTTTCATCCCTGTTGCGTCTGGCAACAGGGCATCCCCTCATGTTGTCCGAGAGGGAGGACCTGTTGTCTCAGGGACCGGTTCAGGTACCAAAAATTCAGATAATGAAATTGGCAGCTTGGTGTTTGAGGAAAGTCTTCTAAAATCAAAAGGACTTTAAGACAAAGTGGTCCACACGATTCTATCCAATAGGAAGAAAGCGACCCAAGCAATTTATTCAAAGTATTGGAAACGTTTTTTGTTCTTGCCTGGACACCAGAAACCGGGAGGTCGGTGTCCCAGCCATCCTATATTTTTTGCATGAGGGGGCGGACAAGGGACTGGCCATTAGTACTTTTAAAAGTACAAGTGGCGGCCTTATCAGTATTTCTGGAGGAATACCTGGTGTTGGAACCCTCCAGTAGGCAGGTGCTTTAAGTGATTGTCCAGAATGAGACCGGTTCCATTTAGAGTTCTTCCTAAATGGGACTTGTCGATGGTACTACAAGGCTGGATAAAGCTTTCGCAGGGTGAAGACCTGTCCTTGAAGTATTTTACTCTTAAGACGGCCTTCCTGGTTGCGATTTCGAACGTATTGGTGAGTTACAGGCGCTTTCGGTGAAGGAACCTTTTCTCCAAATTTTTGAAGACCGGTTGGTGATGCGTACAGATCCGGGATTCATACATAAAGTGGCCTTCAGGTTCTACAGGGCTCAGTAGATTGTGTTACCCTTCTTCTGTGTGTCCCCCGACCAATCCTAAGGAAGCAGAGTTCCACCTTCTAGATGCGAGGGCCTGTGTCTTATGCTATTTAGAGTTGTCCAAGGGCTTTGGAAAATCATACGCTTTTTATCTTATATTCTGGTAAAAAAAGAGGGCAGCAAGCTTCAAAGAACACTATTGCCCAGTGGATTAAACAGGCAGTGGAGGCATATAAAAGTCTAAAAAGAGTGCCCTGTTGGCTCACTCCACGCGGGTGTTATCTGCTTCTTGGGCGGAGCAAGCCGGGGCGACACCAGCACAAATTTGCCGAGCAGCAACGTGGTCTAGCTATTTGACATTCATTAAGCACTACAGACTGGACCTTCTCTCTGCGCAGAATCAAGTGTTTGGGAGGAAGGTCCTCCAGGCAGTAGTCCCATCCTAATCTGGTAAGTTCTCGTTGATCCCTCTCCTGTGCTGTCCTGGACAGACGGCTGGTGAAGAACCCAGAGATAGAATTACCGGTAACTCGGTTTCTAGGAGTCGTCCAGGACAGCAGGGATTCTCTCCCTTTTATGCTGTTATAACCCTGGGCAAGTTTTTTTTTTTTTGTCTTGTTTCCGAAGCCATTTCTAGGGAGTACTCAGATAAGACTGGGGAAGAGGGATGGTGTCCGCCCCTTTTATTCACCTGATCCTTTGTTTCTTCTGTCTCCGGAAGTGGAGCCTATATCTCCTGTGCTGTCCTGGACTACTCCTAGAAACCGAGTTACCGGTAAGTCAATAGTGATTTGATAAACATTTGCGCAAAATATGCAGGGTCTTAAAAATCTGTAGCACCTTCTTTTTATTCTACTGGTCATGTGCTTTCAGAAAATATATAGTTGAGGGAGGGGTTTACAAATTCTGAAAGCTGTAAGTGAAAAATAGAAGCACAATGTAAAATTTACAAATATTTATTTATTAACTCCACACAGGTTAAGCTTTTATATTTAGCAGGAATTTTGTAAAAGTTGCTGTGTTTTTATCTGCTAAAAATGATTTTGGCATATTTTGCGCTAAAATATTGTCTTGATAAATATTTGCGCAGAGATCGCGGGGCCTTAAAAAAATCAGTAGGACCTTCTCTTTATTCAAAGGTTATGCTTTCAGAAAATCTATGGTTTGGGGGGTGTTTTTAACAAATTCTGAAAGCTGTAAGGGAAAAATGGAAACCTTCAGATTTTTAGAGAATATTGGATATTTACATTTTTGCGTGATTTTCACCATTTTGCAAAAATGCTAAATTTTTAAAAGTTACAAATATTTGTTATTAACTCCATACAGGTTAAGCTTTTACATTTAGTAGGAATTTAGCAGGACTTTGTAAAATTAGCTGTGTTGTTATCTGCTAATAATGGTTTTAGTGTGTTTTTTTTAGCAAAAATATTGTTTGATAAACATCTGCGCAAATATCGCAGGGCCTTAAAAATCAGTAGGACCTTATTTTTATTCTACAGGTCTTGTGCTTTCAAAAAATATGATTTGGGGGGTCTTTTAGAAATTCTTAAAGCTGTAAGGGAAAAATGAAAACCTGCATATTTTTAGAGAAATTTGGATGTTTACACTTTTGCATCTGTTCGCAAAAGGAGCAATTTAAAAGTAACAAATATTTTTTGTTAGCTCAATACAGGTTAAACTTATATTTAGTAGGATTTTTACAGATATTTTGTAGAATTAACTGTGCTTTTATCTGTAAATAATGACTTGTATATTTTTAGCAGAAATATTGTTTTGATAAACATTTGTGGAAATATTGGGGGGGTCTTTTACAAACTCTGTAAGCTATAAATGGAAAAATAAAAAAGCAAAGGAATAAATTGCAATAATGGTCTGGCCAGCTGAGTTTAAAAATTTAGCGCAAGGCCTGGCAGCGAAAGGATTAAAGACGCCAGATTAAAAAAAAAAGCATTCAAAACAGCCAAACTTGGTGCAGAGAAGGGGTTTGGGGTCTTTTAAACCCCAGATCCCTCCATAAAGAGTACCTGTCACTGCCTATTACTGTCAGAAGGGATGTTTTACATTCCTTGTGACAGCAATAAAAAATTATCAAATTTTTTTTTTTTTTTAAATGTGCAGATTATCGGCATGAAGGGTGGCTGGAAAATAGGTATCGGCCCTGAAAAAACAATATTGGTCGATTCCCTACTCTGGATGTGCAAAGCTGGTACAGAAATACCCAAAAAGACTTGCTGCTGTTATTGCAGCGAAGACCATTCGCCAAATTAATCATGAAAAGCAAGCAAACACAAGCCTCTCCATAGTGTACAAAAGCTTCAAACTGTTTTATTATTAAGTATTGCACTTACAGGTAATAAAAACCAATGCCCATATCAGTAAAACAGCTGGCAGATATCCTTCTTTCCTGGAATACGATCACGTAAGCAAGAGGCTCCACTGACGCATTTCGATAGCAACGGACATCTTCTGGGGCTAGGAAACAGTGAAAACAATGATTACGATACACGTATTACACCTCGCCGATCTGAAAAAAAGTGCCAAATGTGACAGTGGAGTGGGGGAGGGTGCAAACAAGCAGAACTTCACATTTTTCAGTGGAGCTCTGCTTTTTAAGGTAAAAAAAAAAAAACGTTTTAGAACTACTTTAGGTATAAACTTGCTCCATATAGAATAGCCTTCAGACCTGGTAATTGCTTGCTCAGGCACATAGCACTGAATTACGGGTGACCCAGGGAAGATTTTACTCTTCTCCGAATACCTTTTATATGGTGCATGCTACAAACAGACAAACAGATGGCAGCTTTACTTTAGTACAATTAGCCATGGTGTCTGTTTGAGAAATTGTCATATTTATATTGTAATAAAATATAGTGGATGCTGCAATTTAGCACATATTAGAATAAGGTTTAAAAAAGGTTTGTAATGTTTATCATTTTAAAAGATAATGGGGAAAAAATAAATAAGTGTGTATGTATGTATGTATGTATGTATGTATGTATGTGTGTGTATATGTGTGTGTGTGTGTGTGTGTGTGTATGTGTATATGTATATATATATATATATATATATATATATATATATATATATATATATATATTACTTTATAAAGTACCAGTTTTTTCCTTTTTGGCTTACATGTGGTGTAATCACACTTAAACCGTGTCCTATTGTTCAATCTTAGAGTTCATTTTGGAATGAATGGATCAATGCGCATTAATCCAGCAGAGAAGAAGGATAGAAGCGGAGCTCCAGCAGTTCTAGAAGTGCAGCTCACCAAGGATTTGATTTGCTTTTTTGATTCCACGATGGATGTCAGGTAATGCTTAGACCTCCCTTCATTGTGTCTAATGGCTCCACGGCTATCCTATGGGTGAAAAAAAATAATTGGGGGGGGGGTGTATATACAGTGTGTGTGTGTGTGTGTGTGTGTGTGTGTGTGTGTGTGTGTGTATATATTTATATATCTACAGTAAGTGTGGGTATGTATATAACTGTATAATAGAGGGGACCGAAAAACTGTATACACACTTCAGCATGAAAAAATATATGCATACAAATGTTATTGCCAGATTTATATAAGCCTCAAAGGGTGACTGTAAGTCATGTTTTGAATTATGCAATCGCATTAGGTGCTTAAACTAGTCACCGTTAGAATTTAGACACTTTTTTTGATATTGGCAAACTACTGCATGAACAACATTGGCTAGAGTGTCCACAGGAATTTCTCTGCATGATGTTTCAATTTCTTCCTGTAGTGCAGTCAGTGTAGTAGGTTTTCTACGGTACACTACATTCTTTAGTGTTCTCCACAGATAGGAATTGATGGGGGATATGGAGGGAATTCAACAGCACCTCTACGTCCTATCCAATATAAGAAAGTCCTCGAGAGAGAGCCTCTCACTTCTCGGTGGTAGTGGAGTGGCGCACCATCTCACTGGAAGTAAAATTTCTCATCCATATAAACTGCATTAATGGCCCTTAACATGATGATATCAACAGTGGTACGAATACTGACATCTTTAGAGGAAACCTAATACTACACAATGCCATGATTAAGTTTGGGTTTTAAAAAACCCAAACTTGCCCTTTTTTAAAACCCAAACTTAATCATGGCATTGTGTAGTATTAGGTTTCCCCTAAGGCCTCATGTACACTGCTACTTGTAAACGGACGTTTAGGAGCAGTTGGGCGTTTTTTTTCAGAAGCCCCTGAACCCTCCTCTGTTATCTTATCTGTCCATGTACACTGAGTCGTTTACAGTAGTTTAGAGGCAGTTGTTTAGTGTCGTTTTTTGTAAAGCTATTTTTTTGCATTCAGGACGTGTGTTCACCGGCGTTTCAAACGCCAGACACCGCTAAACGCGTCTAAAAGCCCAAACCAGCGTTTGCGTTTTGCATTACATGAGGCCTTATATATTTCTGACCCAACATGTGATGTTTTCCTGCTGGCTTGAGACAAAAAAGTTTCACACCACAGGTTACCTAGGCGACTGACCCACCCTTCAGCCAATTGTGAACTTGTCCACACATTGCCCTTCCCCCAGGCTTGGAAAGAGAGGACAGTGACCTGCCAACATCATCAGACGTTTTTTCAGCAGCTGAAGGTCAAATCAGATTTTTTCAGCAGCACAATTTGAGATGTCGAGAGATATTACTCAGTCCCAGCTCATTGCAGCTGTGCAGCAGCATCCACAGCTGTGGGACAAGTCTCATGAGCTGTACGCAGACCGTATTTCAAAAAGAACTTGGGAAGACCTAGTGAAATCCTTGACCCCTCACTGAGAGAATCTGTCTAAACCGCATAAGAAAAATCGAGGTAAGTACAAATTTTTGCCTAACTTTATTCGTTATGTGAGAAATATGTTTTAAATTATTGATAACTTTTTTTCTCCAGTCGTCTGTCCAGGACAGCACAGGAGATATAGGCTCCACCTCCGGAGACAGGAAACACAAAGGATCAGGTGAATAAAGGGGCAGACACCCATTGTCTTCCCCAGTCTTTTGTGTTTCCTCCCCGGAGGAGGAGGCAGGTGTAGGAGCTCTGCTGTACCTGTCCTGGTCAGAGGACCATGAAGGCGATCAGGGGTGGGGGCCCCCGGTGGCCGGCGAGGCTGTGTCCGGCGCTTCTCCTCCTTGAGCCCGGGGAGGGCTATGTCTGCTGCCCGCAATGTTGAGGAATCCTTTTCACTGGTCTGGCTTCTGGATGTGGCCCAGGGGCGCATGCGCAGGCCTTAAGTTCCGGCCTATGGAGCGCATCGAAGGAGGGTGGGGCTTCTGGCGCATCACTTCCGGATCTCACAGCGGTGATGACGCCGAAACCATGGCGGTTTATTTAAACTGCTGAAACCGCTTCAAGTCTGCTGGGCTTTCCTGTGCAAAACGCAGCGGCATGATGCTACAGGAGGAAGAGGCCTCTCTCATAGAGACTGCAGGACACAGCGGTGGTGGCGCCATACCAGCTCAGGTAGGTGTTGCAGAGGTAGGCTACCTACTAGGCTGGGAGAGGGGGGGGGTGAGTACAGGGGCCCCTCAGAATGCTGTGGATCCTCTTGTTTGTTTTTTTTTCTCCCCCCCCCAAAGCTGAGTCCGGGCTAAAGAGCCTAGGAACTCTGGCTTAGCTTCTCTGGCAGGGGGAGGGGGTGGTTGTTAAAGATTATCCCCCTCCTTGTTTTTTCTGTTTAAGGGGTCTTATTGTTTTCTTTTTCCCCCCTCTTTTCATCTTCAGGCTCAGCCTAAAGACACAGAGAAACCGGCAGGAAAGAAAAGATGCTCGGCCTGTGCCGCTAAGTTTAAGGAGGGCGGGAGTAAACCCCTTTGTAAACCCTGCATAGACAAATTGGTCAACAGGGGCATGCAAGGATTTAATCACAGGAGTCCAGAAGGAAATGAAAGCGATTAAATCTATGCTGTTTAACATAGAGACCCCCAAACAGCCAGCAGAAGCTCCCCTAGTTTCAGCCCCAGAGGACGGTGGAGAAACAGAGGCAGAGGACTCAGATTCCCTTGAAGAGCTTAGTGAGGCAGCTTCTTCCAGGGAGGTCCTTGAGTTAGGAACTAAATCGCCTAGGTATAAGTTATCACTAGAGGAGGTTGATGCTTTACTAGGAGTGATTTATGAGACCTTAGAAATTAAAGAAGTGCAGGTCTCTCTGTCCCTGCATGACAAGATGTACCAAACCCTAAAAGAAACTCAGTCTAGGGTCTTTCCGGTACATGGTACTTTGTCAGACTCCATTAAAAAGGAGTGGGTGAAACCTGAAAAGAGCTGTTTTTCCCAAAAAGCTTTAAACGGAGGTTCCCCTTTGACGAGGATTCCTCTTGCATCTGGAACAAGGTTCCAAAACTGGATGCGGCCTTCTCACAGTGCGCCAAGTCTACAGACCTTGCCTTTGAGGACATGGGTGTTCTTAAAGAGCCCATGGACAAGAGAATAGAGATTCTCCTTAAAAGGTCATGGGAGGCAGTTATGGCTAACCTAAAGCCAGCTATGGCCACAACAGTGGTGGCCAGAAATTTGGAGGTTTGGCTGGACCAACTTAAAGCCCATCTGGAAGGAGGGACTTCCCGTAAAGAGATTCTGGATTCCCTACCTATGCTGTCAGAAGCGGCCAGGTATATGGCAGACGCTTCGGCAGAATCGGTTAAGTTATCATCCAGAACTGCAGCCCTGGTGAACTCTTCACGTAGGGCTTTGTGGTTAAAATCATGGTCAGGGGACTTAGCGTCCAAAATAAAGCTCTGTAGTATTCCCTTTGAAGGGGACCTCCTGTTCGGCCCAGACCTGGATAAGGTCTTAGACCAAACAGCTGATGGGAAGAAAGCTTTTCCATCAAAGGTCAAAAAAGCTCCAGAGCAACGTTTTTTTCGTCCCCAAAGACCACAAGGGCAGGCTTCCAAGATGCCAACCACTAAAAAACAGTGGGGGAGAGGGCAACAAAAGAAGGGTATTCTCTTTTCCTCTCCTAAAAAAAAAAAACCCCTAAACCCCAGTGACCGGGTCCCGGTGGGGGGAAGGTTGGGTCAATTCCTCCCACAGTGGGAAAAAGTGAACCAAAACAGGTTCCTACTGAGGATCATCAGGGAGGGTTATCAGATTCAGTCCCAGGGCACTCCGCCCGCAAGAACATTTCTGACCTCCCCTCCCAGAGATCCTCTAAAGGCGTCGGCACTACTGTTGGAAATTGACGACCTTATGGACCAGAGGGTTCTTGTTCCAGTGCCCCAGGAAGAAACAAATGTGGGTTTCTACTCACACATCTTTGTAGTGAAAAAGCCGTCTGGGAAGTTTCGGCTTATCCTGAACCTAAAACCTCTGAACAGATGGGTGATCTACAAGAGATTCCGGATGGAAACCATATTTACGGTGAAGGCGATGCTCCCCCCAAATTGCTTTATGGCTTCCCTGGATCTAAGGGATGCCTATCTACATATCCCGATTCACAAAAAGTCTCAAAGTCTTTTGAGAATAGCGATACGCTGGGGGAGTGCTGTTTGCCATCTGCAGTTCAGCGCCCTGCCATTCGGGCTGACTTCTTCTCCCAGGATTTTTACCAAAGTTCTGGCAGAAGCACTGGCTCCCTTAAGATTAAGGGGGATCTCGGTCATTCCTTATCTGGACGACCTTTTATTTTTCGCCCACTCCTTCCCGAAGTTGCAGGAAGACTTACGGGTAGCTATTCTTTTCTTGAAGGACCTGGGTTTGTTAATCAACCAGGACAAATCCAACCTGATCCTAACACAAGATTTGTGCTATCTGGGGTACAGGATAAATTTGATAGAGCAAAAAGTTTTCCTCACTCCAGAAAAGGGGGTAAAAGTAAAAGCGACAGCGGTCGCCCTACAAACCAACCTGCCACTGTTCATCAGGACAGCCATGTCAGGCCTAGGGTTCCTGGCGGCTACGATCCCAGCCGTTCCTTGGGCAAGGGCCCACTTTCGTTGTCTCCAGGCCAACATCTTGAGAGTTTGGGACGGGAGACAACAATCCTTGGACAAGACCATCTACTTGTCCCTAAAAGCCAAGCAATCGCTCTGGTGGTGGAGGAAAGAAGAGAACCTCTGGGTGGGCCTTCAGTGGTCCTTCCCAATATATCTGTCTGGATAACTATGGACGCCAGTACCTGGGGCTGGGGAGCCCACTGGGGATCAAGGATGGCCTAAGGAGCATGGTCCAGGATGGAATCTCTGAAATCGGCAAATTGGAGAGAGCTGTGGGCAATCTGGGAAGCCCTAAAGGTCCCAAGGACCTGAACGGCCACCACATACAAGTCCTCTCGGACAATGTGGTGTCGGTCGCTTATGTCAACAAACAAGGAGGGACTCGGTGCCCATCCTTGATGCAGCTGACAGCAAACCTTTTTTCTTGGGCGGAGGCGAACCTGAGCTCCTATTTCTGCAGTCCACCTCAGGGGAGTTGACAACGAGATGGCAGATTTTTTAAGTCGCCATCGGGTGTTGGAATCGGAGTGGTGACTAAACAGGGAAGTCTTCCAGTTAGTGACCCATAGATGGGGCCTTCCAGACATAGATCTGTTTGCCAGCAGAATGAACAACAAAGTCCCAAGGTACTTTTCCTTGGAGAAAGGCGGAGGAGCCATAGGGGTGGATACCCTGGCTCAGGAGTGGACGTTTCAGCTGAGTTATGCCTTTCCTCCATTCAAGCTGATTCCTCTCGTTCTAAAGAAGTTCATTCAGGAGGATACCACCTTAATCCTGGTCCCGTTTTGGCCAAACAGGCCTTGGTTTTCATCCCTGTGGCGTTTAGCAGTAGACCCTCCCCTCATGTTCCCAGAGAGGGAAGACCTGCTGTCCTAGGGGCTGATTCAACTGCCAAAAATTCAGAGAATGAAGTTGGCAGCCTGGTATTTTGAAGTCAAAAGGACTTTCAGATAATGTGATCCGCACAATTCTTTCTAGTAGAAAGGTCACCCAGGCAATTTATTTTAAGTAATGGAAAATTTTTTGTTCTTGGCTAAATACCAGTAACCGGGAGGTCGGTGTTCCAGCCATCCTTGAATTTCTGCAGGAAGGGGCAGACAAGGGACTGGCCGTTAGCACCTTAAAGATGCAAGTAGCGACATTATCAGTGTTTCTGGAGAAATCCCTGGCTTTTGAACCTTTAGTGATTAGGTTCTTCAAGGGCTTATCCAGAATGAGACCAGTTCCATTTAGGGTTCTTCCTAAATGGGACTTATCAATAGTACTGCAGGGTTGGATAAAACTTTTGCAGGAGGTAGACTTGTTTGTTTAAGTATATTACCCTTGAAACAGCCTTCCTGATGGCAATTTCTTCAGTCAGGCGCATGCAGTGAGTTACATGCGCTTTCAGTTAAGGAACCTTTTCTTCAAATTTTTAAAGACAGGTTGGTGGTACGTACAGATCCAGGATTCCTACATAAAGTGGCTTCCAGGTTCCACAGGGCCCAAGAAATTGTTTTACCCTCCTTCTGTTCCTCCCCTACCAATCCAAAGAAAGCAGAATTTCATCTTCTAGATGTCAGGGCCTGTGTTAAACTATCTAGAGTTGTCTGAGAGCTTTAGAAAATCCAATGCTTTATTTGTAGTGCATTCAGGGAAAAATAGGGGGCAGCAAGCTTCAAAGAACACTATTGCCAGGTGGATTAAACAGGCGATAATGGAAGCCTATAAAAGTTTAGACAAAGAGTGCCCTTTTTCTCTTTTGGCTCACTCCACAAGGGCGTTATCTGCCTCTTGGGCGGAGCGAGCAGGGGCGACACCAGAACAAATTTGCAAAGCAGCCACCTGGTCTAGCTTCTTGACATTTATCAAGCACTACAGACTGGACCTTCTCTCTGCGCAGGACCAAGCGTTTGGAAGGAAGGTCTTTCAGGCGATAGTCCCACCCTAAATCTGGTCGTTGATCTCTCCTGGACAGACGACTGGAGAAAAACCAGAGTTAGACTTACTGGTAACTCTGTTTCTAGGAGTCGTCCAGGACAGCAGGGATTCCCTCCCTATATGCTGTTATAACCATGGGCGAGTGTTTTTGTCTTGTTGCAGATGCCATGTCCGGGGAGTTCTCGGATAAAGACTGGGGAAGACAGTGGGTGTCCACCCCTTTTTTTCACCTGATCCTTTGTGTTTCCTTTCTCCCCGGAGGTGGAGACTATATCTCCTGTGCTGTCCTGGACGACTCCTAGAAACCGAGTTACCGGTAAGTCTAACTCTGGTTTTTCACAGTTGGTTCTTTGCAAACACGGTGGAAGTCCTTGCGGGACAGGATCAAAAGAGATCTTCGAAAATATGAGGAGGCCCAGCAAAGTGGAGCTCCGGCAACCTATAAAGTGCATCCACTAAGTGGAGAGTTAGTTTTCCTGAGGGATTCCTTAGCTTCCAGAGCGTAATTTTTTTTTAAATTTCAATATATACGTGTATATGTGTGTGTATATATATATATATATATATATATATATATATATATATATATATATATATGAAAAGCTGTAATTTTTTTAAAAATGTTTACAAAAAATCTTATGCCAAAAAAGGTGTATATAACGTAAATTTTTATTTTTTGAAGAACATCTAATATTTCTGAAGATGATGAAAGTCAAAATTTGGATGTTGCGGTAGAGCCCTCAGAAAACACAATGGAGGAGGGGCCTGGTACCTCTGCTCCTACGGCCACTACTACTCCAGTCTCCATCATGTCTGAGCTTATAGGCCCAGATGTTGCTCTGCACCAGGTATATAACTCTTCATAAATTGCAATCTATCTCCCTCTATTATTTCTGTATATCTTTATTTTTTTACGCCATTCCCAATACTAATACTGTGGTTTTTATTTCTTTGTAGCCTGGTCGTACTATCAACTCCCCACCTGGTTGTGCTGTCAACTCCCCTCCACGTAGTCGCGCACGGGGGCGTCGACAGCGTGAGAGGGAGCCAGAAACATCTTTGGCAGAGGAACGAATTCTTCAATTAATAGAAGAAATACGCCAGGAACGCCACCGAAATTATGTGTTCCTGGAAATGAACAATGGCAGAACTTCCTTCTGTAGAACCCTTTATTGGAGCAGCTTTCTGGTGAGCGTGAGAGACTGTACACATTTTCTCGGCACTGTTAGGTTATTTCATGTCTTGAGGCACAAAGACAGTCTCGCCTTCACTACGCTACATAGCTGTTCAGGTGAAAGCACATAGGATACTGTTCCTGACCAAAGCCAAATAGGAAGTTCTGCCATTGTTCATCAGGGTCCCCAAACAGTGTACACCAGCACTAAACCTCCAGGAACACATTACCAGTCAGCAACAGTGGCTTCCTCTCTGCTCCCCCATCTACGCACTCAGCCCCCTCCTCTACAAAGGATGACCCATCCTTATTCCAGCTATGATGATGGGCAGCCATCTCCATACCCTGCCTACCACCAGCTGTAGTTGAGGCTCCATTTCAGTTGCACTAAGGCCAGTTGGTAAGGCCTTTCAGTAGGTTACATGTAGGCCGGTCTGAAAGGCCTTTCAGATTATTGAAAAAAAGGTATTACATTTTGTCTATGCATTTTGATAAATAAAAATTCTATTTGTTCATATGCGTTTGTTGAAGTGGTAAGTTAATTTTCCTTCTTCACCCACACACTAGAACACCTAATGCACATTTCATGTGTGTGTTGGAATGGCCATTTTGTCCCACACAGATGAAAACGATGACTGCATCAGTGGCAGCCTGTCCATTAGGGGCGCCGCCCCCCCATCCATATGTCCGGCCCCCTAATCTACATGCAGGGCACCGGATGCATGGATTCCAATAGGAGATTTTGGGTTTGGGTGGTTGTCGTTTTGACAACGCACCCCCCCCCCCCCTCCAAATTATCGAGCCAACAAAATATTTTTTGGGGGGGTTAAAGAAACAATCCTTTATTTGTAAAGTAGTGTTCACATTCAAACATAACTATTATTCAAATTCAAACATTACTTTTATTCAAATATTACTTTTTTATTAAAATTCAAACATAACGATATGGAAAAATAGAAAAGAGATACCAAACTAGATATGTGCATCCTGCCAGGGCAATCTACCATCTGGGGAAACAAAATAATCAGCAAACTGATTTCTAATTGACATAACTCGAACAGTGGAGCGCAGGTCCAGGAACTGAATGTTCTGGGCAGGGTTTGGAGGTGCAGGCTCAGTGGATCCTCTCTCTTTGTCAATCACAAAGTTATGTAGAACACAGCAGGCGAGAACTACTGTAATAGCGTTTTCCACATCCAATTGCATTGCAGATAGGAGTACCCTCCACTTAGCTGCACATATTCCAAATGCGCACTCGACAACTCGTCTTGCGCGGCAGAGTCTATAGTTAAAAATGTTTTCCTTATGACTAAGTCTTTATCCACTATAGGGCCTCATTATGTTTTCAGCAAGGCCAAATGCCTCACTGCTACAATGACCAATGGAAGGCTAGGCTCTGTTGTACATGGAAGAGGCCTCTATCCAAGAATCTCAAAACGGCCTTCATATAGGTGACGCCTCATGGCGGATTCACGAAAAATTCTCAAATCCCCCTGACTCCCATAGGCTCCAACATCCACACATATGAAGTGTGAATGAGCATCCCCCAATCCCAGGAGTACAATTGAAAAATATTTTTTTTTAATTAAAATATAGTGAACCATATTTGGGTGGCTTCTTAACTCTAACGTGCTTTCCGTCCAGAGCTCTGATGCAATTTGGAAAGTCTGTTTTGAGCCAAAATTCATCAATTACTTCTTCCCACATCTGTTCCGTTGGCACTGGCATTACATCTCTATGAAGTGGGAGATTAGTCCGGATCGAGGAAAAGATAAATGCAGCAATGTACAGAGACCTCAATGAAAACCTGCTTCAGAGCACTCTGGACCTCCGACTTGGGCGAAGGCTCATCTTCCAATAGGACAACAACCCTAAGCACACAGTCAAGATAACAAAGGAGTGGCTATAAGAAAACTCTGTGAATGTTCTTGAATGGCCCAGCAAGAGCCCAGACTTGAACCGTTTGGACATTTCTTTGGAGATCTGAAAATGGCTGTGCATCGACGCTCCCCATCCAACCTGATGGAGCTTGAGGGGTCCTGCAAAGAATAGGAGAAACTGCCCAAAAATAGGTGTACTGAGCTTGTAGCATCATACTCACTCAAAAAGACTTGAGGCTGCAATTGGTGGCAAAGGTGCTTCAACAAAGTATTGAGCAAATGCTGTGAATACTTATGCACATGTAAATTTTTATAGTTTTTTTAATTCCTAATACATTTGCAAATATTTCAAACAAGCTTCTTTCACGTTGTCATTGTGGGGTATTATTTGTAGAATTATGAGGAAAATAATGAATTTAATCCATTTTGGAATAAGGCTGTAACATAACAAAATGTGGAAAAAGTGAAGCGATGCAAATACATTCCGGATGGTGTGTGTGTGTGTGTGTGTGTACGCTCACCGATCAGCCATAACATTATGACCACTGACAGGTAAAGGGAATATCTTGTCACAATGGAATCTGAAAATTAGTGGGATATATTAGGCAGCAAGTGAACATGTTGTCCATGAAGTTGATGTGGCGAAAGCCGAAAAAAATGGGCAGTTTTTTGTATGTGGGGCTGTTAAGCCCGTGGTGACCCATGTCCACAGCCAAAATATTTTACAATGGTCACATGAACATCACAACTGGACTATTGAGGAATGTAAGAAGGTGGCCTGGTTTGAGGAATCACATTTTTTCTTTTACATCATGTGGATGGCCAGGTGCGTGTGCGTTACTTACCTGGGGAAGAGATGGCACCAGGATGCGGTATAAGAAGGCATGTCGGCAGAGGCAGTGTGATGCTTTGGACAAGTATCTGCTGGGAAACCTTGGGTCCTGCCATTCATGTGGATGTTACTTTGGTGTCACGTCTCACTGGGTCAGGGCTGTTTTAGCAAAAGGGGGTCATACTCAATATTATTAGGTGGGTGGTAATGTTATAACTTATCTATCTAGACTATCTACCTATCTAATCTAATCTTATCTATCTATCGGTGCTGTTGATATGAAATTTTCACCACACGTTGAAAACAACCCATGCAATCTATACATACATGAAACTAAAACAAATAAGTCCAGAAATTAAGTTATGTGTAATAAAATGGAATGACACAGGGAAAAAGTAAAATTTGAATACCTGAAGAAAGGGAGGTGCAAAAAGGCATTGAAAGCCAAGACACCAACTGAAATCTATCAGTAATTGGAGAGCAATCTTGCCCCTTGTCAGTGCAAATTAATATCGGCTGGTTCAGTCTAAACTGATGGCCTATAAAAGGTGTCTCATTACCAAGGTGTCACACAAACATCTCATGATGGGTAAAAGCAAAGAGCTCTCGCAAGTCCTTTGCAACCTTATTGTTGCAAAGCATACTGATTATATTGGTTACAGAAGGATTTATAAACTTCTGAATGTCCCTGTGAACACTGTTGGAGCCATAATCTGGAAGTGGAGAAAACATCATTTAACCATAAAGCGGCCACGATCAGGTGCTCATCACAAGATTTTTTACAGAGGAGTGAAAATAATTATTAGAAGAGTTGTCCAAGAGTCAAGGACCACTTGTGGAGAGCTTCTGAAAGACCTAGAATTAGCAGGTACAAGAAAACCATAAGTAATGCACTCCATTGCTAAAGAAAAAGCATGTTGAAGCTCATTTAGAGTTTGCTGCACAACATTTAGACCTGTGAAATACCGGGAAAATATAGTCTGGTCAGATGAGACCAAAATTGAATTCCTTGGATGCCATAATACACGCCGTGTTTGTAGGTCAAATGGACCTGCATATCACCCCAAAATTACCATACCAGCAGTGAAGTTTGGACATGGGAACATGATGGTGTGGGGCTGTTCTTCAGCATATGGTACTGGTAAACTTCAAATCATTGAAGGAAGGGTGAATGGAAAAATGTACCAAGACATTCTTGATAAAAACATCTGCTGCCAACTACCAGGATGATGAAGATGAAACGAGGGTGGACATTTCAGCAAGACAATGATCCCAAACACAAAGCCAAGGAAACTTTCAATTTGTTTCAAAGAGAGAAAATAAAGCTGCTAGAATGGCCCAGCCAATCACCTGGTTTGAATCTAATAGAAAATCTATGTAAAGAACTAAAGATCAGAGTTCACAGAAGAGGCCCATGGCACCTTCATAATTTGAAGACTGTGTGGAAGAATGGGCCAAAATCACACCTGAGCAATGCATGCGACTAGTTTTCTCCATAAGTCCTTGAAGCTGTCATTAGGATTTTGTACGTAGTATTAAATAAATTTGTTAGTGTGCAATACTTTTTCCCTGTGTCATTCCAATGTATAACCCATAACATAATTTTATATTGTTTTTATTTTTTTGTATGTATCGATTGCATTGGTAGTAACTGAAATGTGGTGAAAATTTCATGTCAATAGTACATTTTAGAAATCTGTTTTACCTTTTAATAAATGGTGACGTGTTCAGTACCTATTTTACCCGCTCTGTCAATCTAATCTGTTCTATTTTTTGCTCTTGTAGAACCATTTCAAACATGGAATCCATAATAATTGATCACTTAGCTAATGGAGGAGTCTAATGCCCAGTACACACGATCCGAAAATCGGACGACGCTCCGTCCGTTTTTGTTTGGTTGCTAGGAACTCTCAATTATATTCGCAAATGGGAGAGGTTACTTACGATACGAATTTTCTCGGACGATGATTCAAAAGCTTCCGGAATGCGTAACCACGTTGTAGCGTGTGAGGGGAAAATGATGTCTACTGCTCATGCGCTGTCTACTGCTCACCATTTTTTTCGGACGAACAACATACTGATAATACGATTATCGTACGATGTGTTATAATACGATCAAAATTTTTATGCTTGCACGACCGGATAATATCGGGTGAACTGTCGTGATCACCTCTCGTAAGCTGTGTACTAACGATCAGATTATCGCCCGATCCTTTCACAAGCGTTATTTTTCGTCCGATTTTCGGATCGTGTGTACGGGCCATAAGATCCTACTAAAACAAATTTAAGAATCATGTGATCTTTGACACTTCATATCTGTGTCTGCCCAGCTACACTCTCCAGCATATCTAAATCCCTCCTTTTTAACATTACATAATTGGGCCAAATTTTAGGTGCTACAAAACTGCTTTTTTTTTTTTTTTTTTTTTTTTTCTGAAGTATCATTTAAATATACAAAAAAAGCTGTCCTTTCATCCACCAGCATTTCTATTGAGTAGATAAGAATAACATTGCTTCACACCGTTTGCTTTAGTCATGCTCATGCTACATTATTACATCCAAGTAAGATTTGTACGTAGAATGTTTTCAACTGTACTAGCTTGTAAAGCATCCATTGCTCCCAGCTGTGTAGTACAGTACGTGCTTTTAAAAATTTTTTTTTTTTTTTTTTTTTTTTTTTATTAAAGTGATTTTAAAGCACGTGTTTTTTTAAATATAAAAAACAAAAAAACAAACCGGTTATAATTGCCTTTTCTGTGTAATGGTTTTGCACAGAGTAGACCTGATACTCTTCTAGGGTCCCCCGTCAGCACTCCTGGCTCCTCCTCCCCCCACCCCACCTGCTGAGTGCACCTCTGTCGCTTGCTCTGGGGGCACTCGTTCGTGCTCGCTCCTGAGCCGACTTTGTGTGCTCAACAAGACACAGAGCGTGGCTCAGTCCTACTCCCTTCTCCCTCCTCACTGGCTGGAGCCAATGACTCCGCTGCTGCTTTGCACATCTCTGTATTGAGATCAAGCTCAGGTAAGTATTTTGGGGGGGGGGGGGGGGGGTGTTTCTTCGCTTGTGTACAATTCCTTAAAGTCAATAATATCTATTGCATATATGTGAATGTGACCAGCATCTTTGAAATACTATAGCGATCAATGTATGTTTTTAGTTTTAAAACATTGTTTTTTTGTAGATTGTTGTTTTGTTTTTTTTTGTGTGTGTGTGTGTGCACAAAAAAGCATTATGTATACAGGCTGTTCAGTGATTGGCTTCAACTGAAAAATTAGAACAATCTCCTGGCTGAGATTTACTGGGGAAAAAAGATGGCCTCCAAATGGAGATTTAATGTTTAAAATACTTCTAAAAATAAAGTGCAGAACATTTCATACTGCATACAGTATCTTATATTTCTCCTAAACTTTACCTTTTGTGGTTAAACCACATTATTTTTGGTTACTTTGAAATTTTGTAAGGGTTGAAGTTGACCTCCCTAAAGTAAGATTATTTGAAAATGTCGTCTTTCTTCTCAGGAATGCTTCAGAGTGTCAGGAAAAAGTGCGGTTATTTGAAGAATTGGATGTGTGCTCCTCGAAGTTCAGTTTCTCTAGAGCAGAGTGTGAGGTTAAGAAGCAGGGATGTCGGATGCTCTGTGACGTGCTCCTTGATCAAGCAGTGCTCCCTGGAGTTGGCAACATTATCAAAAATGAAGCCCTGTTTGACAGCGGCCTACATCCAGCTGTACAGGTACAGTGCACTAACTTTTTTTTTTTTTTTTTTTTTTTTTTAATAAAGATTTTATATACTGGAATAATGGCAGCTGCTGCTTTTGCAAATTGGATAACTTGTTAGACATTTATAGAGAGGTTAATCTTAGTCCCCGTTCACACTAAGGCGACCTGTGAGGCGACCTGGTCGCCTCACAGGTCGCCTTCCATAGGGAAGCTGCGGACCCGCTCCAGCATATTAATGCTATAATGTCAAATGTTTTACTATTCTTTTGCTTTGCTGTTATTACAGGCTGGCTTACTAACAGATGTACAGATTAGCCATCTGGTGAAGATGACGCGTGACTTTACGCTCCTCTTTTATAAGGTAAATAGTAATTTAATTGTTACAAAAACAACTGTGGAATAAACTCTGCCTACAAGAAATGTTCTGTTGTTGCAGTGTCGAAAGAATGGATCAGCTCTTTACAAGCATTACAAAGTATATAAAAGATCTAACTGTGGCCAGTGTGGTACAAAGATCACAGTATGCCGCCTGGGAGAACACAACAGAATGACCTATTTTTGCTCAAAGTGCCAAAAGGATAAACCTCAGCAGCTTGATGTTAGGTATACAGCCGATTTTTACAGTTACTGTATGTTTTCAAAAAAATGCAACAAATAGCACTTGTTCGTTCAGATTTTAAAAGTAGAACGAAGGGAAAAATTTTATTTTGGATAGAATAAGGGAGACAGACTTCCTGTCTCACACTCAGAACACAACGTTCTAAACCATTCTGAGGCAGCTTTGTGTCCTCTGATTTAATACAAAGCTTCCTCTAAATTGCTGAGATGAAGAGGCTTGCTGGTGACGTTATGATCTGAGTTAACCAATCAGAGGAAGCTTTGTATGCATTCACAGAATACAAAGGTGCATCTAAATGGCTGAGCGCCGACTATTTTCTTCCGAGTGTGAGATAGGAATTTTCTCGTAGCCAGAACCCAGCACTGTGTACTGTAGCTACATAAAGTTCATACAGCCAGTGCAGCACTTATTGAAGGAAATAGTTTATTTGGACAAGCTTGGTTCAAACAAGCTATTTAAAGTGACCGGAGTCCTAGAGATCAGCTTTAATTTTGTGTCTTTTATACCTGTCTGGAATTCAACATAAATATATTTCAGCTTATCCATCTTTAGATGCGGTGGCTTTTTTCCTTCTGGTCTCATCAAGTGACCCTGCTGGTAACACTCATTCTGTTACAGGATAAAAACACTCACTAGCGGTTTTAGAAACCAGGTGATTGCTAGAAATATCATGTGGCCTGCCAGACAAGCTGGCTTTGGTCTTTACCTCAGGCCCTAGGAGCAATCAGGAATGTCTGAGCAAGCAGGTGAATTCAGGGGGAAATGTTAACAGCCAGAACAAACACTGGTAAGCTCCTCCAATAACTGTTTTAACATACCAAAGTAATTCATTCACTGACTTGCTGCAAATAGCTTTATTATATTAAATTTCTGGTAGGGTTGATCAAGGTCGCCTTTACTTTTTTAAACCAACATATTCTTGATTATTGTGGTTTGAGTAAGTTTGCCTTAGCCCACTCAGTGAATTCAGCATTGTCCTGGGTCCCATGCCGCCATCTTACACTCTGATATCCTCAGGAGATGGCTGTCTCTTCAACGTTCTTTTATGGTTTGCCACCAGATCCTTCTCCTGCTGCTCTATTTAAGCTGAAGACTTCTGGGATATCTGACATGGATATATCAGGGGGCTGCTGGAGTGACGTAAACATCATTCTGGCCTAGGGGAGAATGGAGGGAGGGGGCAATGTACTGTTGTGCAGTAATGTAAAGCACTCATAAACTATACATTTTATCTGTGGCTTACTGTATAGTAACCTTCCCAAAAGAAACAGTCTTATTGGATGGGCCTGTAGACAAGAATCACAAGACCAAGTGGCCAGAAGTGATGAAGAACATTGGGCGTGCCAAATCTGCACACTCATTAACAGGCCTTCAGATGAGAAATGTGATGCATGCCTGACTCCTAAACCAAAAGGTATTCCATACAGAGCATATTCTACCATATAGAATGTATATTATACATTGATATTCAGAGCCCTGTTTGACACTGCTGTTCCAGTTAGACAGAAACTAGATGTATCACAAAAGGCTTACCATCTATTGCTATATTTATTTATAAGCAATAATTTTACATTGGCCCTGAGAGCTCCCGAATATCCTGAATCTTATTACTTGGTGGGGTGTATAATGACATACAGTAAATGTTACTGAAAGAAAGTTAAAGTATTTGGTTAAGGAAAACAGAGATTTGTGATTAGAAGTTTTCGCATCACTTCTTCTTTTTTTTTTTTTTACAAGTAGCAGACTCTGACCTGCAGAATAAATTATTTTTTTTAACTATTAAGTACACTGATGGTGTGGGCTCTATAACAACGAGAATGGATGAGGGGGTTCTACAGTGTGTTTTTTGTTAAAGGAAAACGACTACATACCCTGGTGAAGAGACTCATATTTGCTGATATATTACTTAGTGGAAGTCCACCCTAACTCTAAAATCTCTAAGGGCCCTTTTACGCAGGCTGTCCAATCAGGTCTGCCTGTTAGTTTTTCAGGCAGACCTGATCGATCCCTCCAGTCTCCCCTATGAAGCGGCGGATGTCAGCAGTGACATGTCCGCTGACATCTGCTGCGATCCGATTCTGCCTGCAAAATCCAGAATGATGGTAGTCCTATTTTCCATCCATCTTGTGGATTGGATGGGATCGGATGTAAAACGGACACGTGGTCCGTTTTCATCCGATTTCTCAATAGAGGAGAGCAGGACTGTGTCTGTGTTTTTGCTCTGGACAGCGGAGCGGAAAGGACCTGTCCTCTGCCTGCTCAGCGGGGATCAGCGGCACAATCTTCCGCTGAGCAAGCGGATCCCGTTCCACGAAGGCGGCCTTAATCTACAGGCATCTACGATCTAAGACCGATCTAGCCCTGTAAAGAACAAATTGCTAAACGTACCTTCTTTTGAAGCCGATCTGGTCCAGTTTGCAGAGGTGGAAGCTCTGAAGAGTAGACCGCTGACAGCTAAGAAATTAATGGGGAAGTGACGTTACCCATAGAAAAAAAAAAAAAAAGAAGTGATGCGAAAACTTCTAATCACAAATCTCTGTTTTCCTTAACCAAATACTTTAACTTTCTTTAATCCGCAATCCCATTGACATGCATTTGACATGCATTATTTCCGTTTTTTACCTATAGCAGAGAGAGGGAGTATACCCCCTGGGACTGCCCATAGGTGTAGCGAGACTTTTCTGCCTAGTGTCTCCTGTACTCCTGTAGGGGGCAATATACTTTTACTGTAAGTCAAAAATCCCATTTTATTTATTTATTTTTAGCAGAGACCCCAGAGAATAAAATGGCGGTCGTTGCAATATGTCACACTGTATTTGCGCCGTGCTCTTTCAAACGCAATTTCTTGGGAAAAAATAAACAATCAAGTTAGCCCAATTTTTTTTTTATTTTTTTGTATAATGTGAAAGATTAAAAATCGTGAGAGAATTGTGATCTATATCCTAATCAAAAAAAAAAAATAAAAATTAGTGATTCTCATTTTATCCAGAATCGTACAGCTCTAGTACCTACAGAAATTTGGGCCCCATGCACACTGGGCATAAAAAAAAAGCTGCTTCGGCAGGGGTTTTGCATTTTTTTGTCTGTAGAAGCAGCTTAATGTTCTCGTATATCCTATGTGCCCTATGCACATTAGGACATTTAGAGGCATATTTGAAAGAATAAGTTCGCCTTTAGTAATATGTTATACCCATATTTAGGGTGTAACATGTATCTAACTGAGAAGTCCTTCCACACACCCCCCCCCCTTAACCCCCTTGCATCCAGGTCCATACTGTGCCTATCAGGTGAAAGCATTCGGGCGGCTGTGCTGCTGCCTGGTTGCTCACATACATGCCCCCACCATGTTTTCTGGGCTCCGCTTGCCCATCAGTGGGCCTGGCACCGACATAACAGGTGTCAGCGGGAGGAGGGAAGGAAGAAGAGTGGACACACGTCCACTCTCCTTCCCTTCTTGCTCTGACCCAGAAAGCAAGCTACGTGGTAATATATCATGTGACATAAAAAATCGGAACTACCACTATTTTATTCTCCAGGGTGTTTGCTTTCAGGACATTCTTTATATAATGTTTGGGGGTTTTGTGTAATATTCAGGCCTAAAACTTGTGCAAAAAAAAAATGCAAAAACGGCTCTGGCAGGGAAATGGTTAAGCTCAGAGTTTAGAGGCAGGAAAAAAACCCTTCTGGTTTGAGTTTTTGAAAGGAATTTTCTAGAAGAAGGAAAAACTAAACGCTCCTAAATATGTGTATAAAAACACTATAAGTGTTTTTTTTTCTGCCAAGGGAATACACTTTTTTTAAGTCCAATGTGCATGGACCCTAAATTTCAACAGAAGAAATGAGTATCGAGTTGTGATAGTAGCTTTACCAATGTGAATGTATAAAATAACAAGTGAAATTGCATTAGAAGACTGAAAAGTTCTAAAAATATGACGTAAAATGACACCTTCAAAGATTGGATACATTCACAATATTGTGTTCTTGCATGCTATAGTAAAAATGTTGTTTTAAAACAAAACTTCTAACAATAATCCTCTGTTTAAGTTTTATCCACTGCAGATAATGAAAGTGTTGGATATGACACAGACTTGATTAGGTATCCATGTAATAATTTTGGAAAACCGTTGTCTGAAATGAAGATAAACAGAAAAACCGCTTTTGGCCATACAACATTGGTTCTAAGTGATTTTAGTACCAAAACGAATGATGATAAACAAAGTCTTAAGTGGATGTCGTCTTCAGAGATGTCTGTCAGTCCTACTAGCAGCAACACATTTATTGTCTCAAATAAGAGGAGAAGCTCAGAAAGCGAACAGCAGATGAATAGCAGTCCAGATACTGAAGTTTCACATTCATTTGTCCAGCATCAGAAGAGACAGAAGATTGATCAAACGACACAAAATTTGCAAAATTATAGCAACACGTCAATCAGGTATTTTTTTTATTTTATTTTTTTCCTCTCTCGTATATATTTAAAGTTCACCCATTACTGATACAAAGCAGAAGAAGACCCCAAATTCTAGGGGATAACAGACTGTGAGGTTGATTTACAAAAACTGGAGAGTGCAAAATCCGGGGTGCAGCTCTTCATGGTAACCAATTGGCTTCTAACTTGAGCTTTGAGAAAAAAGGCTGGAAGCTGATTGGTTTCTATGCAGATCTGCACAATATTTTGCACTTTCAAGTTTTAGTAAATTGGCCCCAAAATGACTTATTCCTAGTTGGTTAAAAAACCCTAGTGAATTTAAAAAAATATATAGAGAGAAATATATCTAAATTGCAACTACTGACCATCTTCTAAAAACACTAGTTCCCTGGCTATCATGTTGATTCTTTTGATTCAGATACTTTTAGAAAAAGTATATTGGAAGTTAGGTTAACATTTTTTGATCTGCATCCTTCAGCAAAAAATAAGCAGCGAGACCAGTTATCCACCTCGGCACGACTGTGCGTACATATACAGCCTTGTGCTAAGGTGGTTTTATCATAGGGTTGTTTATATGAATGGTATTTTTTAGGGTATTAACTCCAACATAATTTTTTTTTTTTTTACTCATTAAAATGCAAATAAATTTTTCTCTGTCGCTCATTGACAGACGCAGGACTGATATCTTGATATCCGTAGGGTTATACTGCCCCCTACAGGCGTAGGACACTAGGCAGGAAAAAAATGTTCTGGCCACACCTATGGGCAGTCCCAGGGGGTATATCCTCTCTCTCCCTGCCACAGGATGTCAGTTTTTTTCTGCCTAGTCAGGAGTAAGGACCTAAGTTCCTTGCTGGGATCTCTGTTCCTGGCAAGCTTTTTTAGATAAATCTTTTTTTTAGTTAACTGTTTTCTCCAGTTTTTCCTGTGAGATCTTCAAGCAATTATGCCGGATCTGGACGACGGGCTGGATGTTGAGATCCAGTGGTCACCCCAGCCGGCCTTCCAGCGCGTGCAGACCCAGCTCTGCGCTGGGTCGGCCGCGACATAGTCCCGCTGGATGGGGACTGGCCCGCAGGTTAAACGTCCCGCCGAGACGCATACGACCGGTGGACGGCCGAGTCGCAGTGTCTCCTTTGGCCGACACCCCCCCCCCCCACTGAGGGGTTTTTGTCTGGAGTGGCGCCCGCTCTGTTCCCGTATGGTGAGTAAATGTTTCCCCCCTGCTCCTCATGGCTGACTCTGGGGTGGAACCGGGCCCCTCCCTGGGACGGTCGGACCCACACTAATCTGGGTTCCCCTGTGCACCCTCCCCCTGTGGTGTCCCTCTCCCCCCCTCCCTTCACCCCTAATGGGGGGGCGTGGTTGTGTGTGTGTGTGGGGTGGCTAGCCGTTCATGCAAGCCGCTAAGGGGGCGGGGGGTGGGTCCTGAGTGTGGACGGCTGTTGTGCGGGGGGCTTCCTCCCTGGCTTCCCAGGGCCTACCTGCCGATCGATTGTCTGTTAGTGGATGTGGGGACCCCCCTTCCCACCGCAGCGCGTGGGGCCGCCATTTGTTTGGAGTCCCTCATGTGGCTCATGGGGGCGGCCATCTTGGTACACCCAGCTCGTTTTGTTTGCAGAGCTGGGCAGCTGTGGGAGTTACTGAGGGCGTGTGAGGGGGCGGAGCCCCTCACTAGACCCGGGAAGATCGCTCCACAGGACTTCCTTGTCATGTAGACAACGCTGAGAGCAGTCCTTTTGAACTCTGGTGCATCGTGTGGTGAGCCTTTTGGGGGTCTCTCTCTCTGTGGGGGTCTCGAGGCACGCTGTCTCATTGAGGGGCGCTGTAGCGCTGGGTGACATTTTTGGAAAAAAGAAAAAAAAACGTTTTTTTTTTTTCTCGATTTTGTCATACTTTGCTGACGGGTTCCCCTGGTGTTGCCATGGACCCTGCTGCACAGATGTCCCCACCTGATCCCCTCGAGGTGGTCGCAGGGCCCTCCGATTCTCCGCTCACCATTGATGCACTTTCGGCGGTCCTGGAGTCATTTGTGTCCCGGGTGGAGGTGGCCTGTCAGGGACGGGGGGCTAAAAAGCGACCCCCGCCTACCCCTGTCTTGTCTGATGCCTCAGATTCTGCCTCCTCTGGGGCTGCTGTCTCGTGCCCCGTCTCCTCTGATAGTGAGGATGACCTCCCTGCCTCCGCCATAGCGCAAGACAAGGCACTAGTGGACGCACTGATTGTGTCTGTCCGGGAGACCCTAAAACTGGAGGTTGCACCTGCGGATGCAGCTCATACGGACGTTGCCTTTGGCACTCGCAAGCCCTCCAGGGTGGCGAAGGTGTTTCCCTTTGCAAAATGCTTTGACGATATTAAGAAGTAGTGGGTCCGTCCAAAACGACCCCCTGGGATGCCCAAACGGATTGCTAGGCGCTACCCGTTTGAAGAGTCCCTCCTTAAAAAATGGATGGTGCCACCTTCGGTGGATCCGCCAGTTTCCTACCATTGCTCTGGTTTCACAGACGTTGACGGAATGGGCCAAGCTGTTACGCCATGATCTGGAGGGGAGAAGTCTTCCCCCCTGCCGTGGCGGAGTTGCTGGAGCAAATGGTGCAGGGGCTACAGTTTGTTTGTGACGCCGCACTGGACGCTGCTCCATTGCTGGGGCGTGTGTCGATCTCGGCGGTGGTCCTCCGGTGCATGCTATGGTTGAAGTGCTGGTCGGCGGATCAGGCTTCCAAAAAAGCCTTGACTCATCTCCCATTTCAGGGGGATCGCCTGCTTGGTGCTACCTTGGATGAGATTATCAAGGATCTCACTGGGGGCAACAGCACCTTTCTACCACAGATTAATAAGGGTAAGGAACCTCGTCGCAGACAGGGACCTTCCTTTTCAGCTCACAAGAAGTTTTTTCGCTCTTCCGGGGCGGGCGACAAGGCGAAGCCCTCCAAAGCCCCCCCCGGGGGGTTTCAAGAGACCCTGGTCTGGTAAGCAAAAATACGGTCCTTCCAGACCTGAGGATAAGACCGCTTCAGCCTGAAGGTGCGCCCTCACCCATATCAGGGGTGGGGGGGTGTCTTCGCCGGTTCCCGGACCGTTGGCTCTCCAGGATTCAAGACAAATGGGTTCACGAGGTCATACGGTCGGGATACAAGATCAAGTTTCGATCGCTTCCACCGGTGCGGTTCTTCCCTTCCAATATGCGACTGTCCCCGAATCGCCTAACAGCTCTGTTGGGGGCAGTGTAGGACTTGATGCAACAAGGAGTGGAGTCCATTCGCACAGTGGTGGCCTCCCTGCATCAGGGGGATTTTCTGGCGTCCATAGACATCAAGGATGCCTATCTTCATGCTCCCATTTACGCAGGACACCAGCGGTTTCTGCGCTTTGCTGTGGGAGAGGACCATTATCAGTTTGTGGCGTTACTCTTTGGTCTTGCTTCTGCTCCCCGGGTTTTCACAAAGGTTTTGGCCCCAGTCCTGATGCTGTTGCGGCAGCGGGGCATATCGGTCCTGGGCTACCTGGACGACCTCCTCGATACGGAGTCTCCGCAGGCTCAGTTTCATATGCGGACTCTCCAAAAGGAGATTCTTCTCAAATGGAACCGGAATCCCGATTCCCTGGACAATCGGATCGGGCTGAGCGAGCGGACCAGGGAGTCTCTGGCTGCTCAGGGGCTCTGGTCCCTGGAAGAATCCAGATGGCCGATAAATGTGTTGGAACTGAGAGCGATCAGGTTTTGCCTGGTTCACTGGATCGAGCATCTTCGGGGCTACCCGGTTCGGATTCAGTCGGACAATGCCACGGCCGTGGCTTATGTCCATCACCAGGGGGGCACCAAGAGTGTTCTGGCGGCCGTAGAAGTGGCCGGCATTCTTCATTGGGCGGAGCGGTTTGTTCCGGCTCTTTCCGCAGTTCACATTCCGGGCATGGAAAATTGGCAGGCGGACTTTCTCAGCCGTCAGACCTTGGATCAAGGGGAATGGTCTCTTCATCCAGAGGTGCTTCACCAGTTGTGCCTTCATTGGGGCACCCCGGACGTGGATCTGTTGGCATCTCGGCTCAACAGGAAGGTGCAGAGGTTTGCAGCCCGCTCCCGCGATCCTCGGGCAGACGCCGCAGACATGCTGGTTGCTCCGTGGGGGCAGTATCAGCTGTTGTATGCCTTTCCTCCTCTCAAGTTGCTGCCGAAACTTCTTCGCAGGATAGAGGCGGAGGGAATTCCAGTCATCCTTGTGCCTCCGGACTGGCCTCGTCGGGCCTGGTAGGCAGACTTGGTCAGACTGGTCACGGACGCTCCTTGGCGACTTCCTCTCAGGGAGGATCTGCTGTCTCAGGGACCGATCTGCCATCCTGCTTTACGATAGCTGGCTTTGACGGCTTGGCTGTTGAGAGCCAGGTGCTGAAGGACAGGGGTTTGTCTGTTTGTTATTCCTACTCTGATTAAAGCGATGAAAGCGACTTCCAGAAAGATCTATCATCGCACATGGAAGTCTTATATCGCGTGGTGTGAGTCCCTCTGGGTTCATCCACGTTCTTACTCGGTGGCTCGGATATTGGCCTTCCTGCAACGGGGGGTTGAGCAGAAGCTGGCCTTAAGCACTATCAAGGGTCAGGTTTCAGCATTGGCGATCTTCTTCCAGAGGCCACTGGCTACTCATTCTTTGGTGCGGAACTTCATCCAGGGGGTGCGGCACCTGGCTCCTCCGGTGCGCGCGCCCTTGCCGCCCTGGGATCTTAATTTGGTGTTGTCGGTTCTCCAGAAACCTCCCTTTGGAAATATTAGGGAGATTCCCTTGCTTACCTTATCCCAGAAGGTGGGCTTTTTGGTGGCTATCATTTCTGCACGCAGGGTGTCGGAACTGGCTGCGTTGTCCTGTCGTTCCCCCTATCTGGAGGTTCATAGGGATAAGGTGGTTCTTCGTCCGAATCCATCCTTCCTTCCTAAGGTGGTTTCCGACTTTCACTTGAATGAGGATATTGTGTTACCTTCCCTGTGTCCTAAGCCCAGTCATCCTCGGGAGTTTGCGTTACACTCCTTGGATGTGGTTCGGGCGATCAGGGTGTACTTGGCTACTACTGACACTTTTCGTAAGGCTGATTCACTTTTTGTGATCACGGATGGCCCTAGAAAGAGGTTGCCTGCGTCTGCCGCGACTATCTCCAGATGGATCAGACAGACGGTGGTGCAGGTTTATTCTATTAAGGGTCGGGTTCCTCCGTTCCCTGTTAAGGCGCACTCTACTCGGGCTCTAAGTGCTTCCTGGGCCTTCCGCCATCAGGCGTCGGTGCTTCAGGTTTGCAAGGCGGCTACCTGGTCGTCGGTTCATACCTTTACAAAATTTTATAAGGTTGATGTGCTGGCATCGGCGGATGCCTCTTTTGGCCACAAGGTTTTGCAGGCTGCTGTTTGAGGGGACCTTTGGTCTACCTCGGGGGTTTTGTTTTTTTCAGGTGGGTCTCATCTGCTTGTTTCGATGAGTCCTCTGGTCTTCTGGTTGGCTCTGTTTTGGCCTTCTGGATTGGATTTTATTTCTGTTATCCCACCCCTCATTTATGGCACTGCTTTTGGACGTCCCTACGGATAACAAGATATCAGTCCTGCGTCTGTCAATGAGCGACAGAGAAAACTGGATTTTTGACTTACTGTAAAATCTTTTTCTCTTAAGCTCATTGACAGACGCAGTACCCGCCCCTCTATTTTGAGTTGGGTTGGTATGAGTCTCTGACACTGCTTTGTTACATAACTGACATCCTATGGCAGGGAGAGAGAGGATATACCCCCTGGGACTGACCATAGGTGTGGCCAGAACTTTTTACCTGCCTAGTGTCCTACTCCTGTAGGGGGCAGTATAACCCTACGGATATCAAAATATCAGTCCTGCGTCTGTCAATCAGCTTAAGAGAAAAGGATTTTACGGTAAGTCAAAAATCCAGTTATAACTTTTTTAAATGCATTTTTCTGTATTTTTTTTTTTTTCTGTCTCTCTCACTGTTAAAATAAACCTACTAATAAAATTATCATTTCTTTGTCAGAATGGTTAAAATACGTTTCCCTCACTGTAGTTGGTAAATCCTATTACATTCAATACAGTCTTAATGATAAATCTATTTACCGTGTGGGAAGTACAGTGTTTTGAAAGAAAATAGCTATACTACCCAGACCTGTTTGAAAATATTATTTTCTATATTTATTTTATATTCACATCTGTGTGCTCGGTCTGAACCTTTAAAAATGTCCATATAGGTGTAAAGCAGAGGCAAATAGCACTGCACTTCCTTTAATAAATTAACTTCTTGGCACCATTAACAAGCAGGATGAAAAGAAAGAACACCTCACAAGTCAATGTCTGTATAAGATTTTTCTTTTAATTTGTTATACAGTAATGACTTTTTTTCTTTATAGGGAAAACTTTCAACTAGTGACAGCTGTTCCAGTGTTCACCTGCTCCAGTTCTTGTTAACTTAATTTCCTTTAATATGTCTCCTTCGGTGGCCCTAAAACAATGTGGTTGCATAATTGCCTTATGAAAATGTCACTTTGTTTTTCCTTTGACAGAATATCCTGAAAGTGATTATTTCATCAGTGCAAATAACTCCTTATAGAGGTTTTATTTATTCATGCTGCTTTTATGAGCTTCAAGTACATATTTAAACTATTGTGTGTGAGAGACCAGCAGTAATGAAAAATAAATGCATTATTCTTGCACACTAATGTCGGGTAATCTTTGTGCCATTTTGATGACAAGAGTTATAAGAATTCTGCTGCTCATTCTTCTCCCCAGAGAGGATGCATGAGCTAGAATAGATGCATTTTATTTATAGAAGTGAACTACAGTAAAAAGTTAATTTCCATCTTTTAACAGTATTATTTCATTCCATGTAATGCAAATTGCCTTTATTTTACCTATCCACGCCTATATAAACCTGGATTATGAACAATATGTGCATCTTCACTTTTAATATGTACTTTTTTAGGTATGTTTCTGGTCTGACTTTTAGTCTATACCTGGCCAAACACTCTTCATCAGCCCACAGTCTTAAACAAAAAAACCTCTCCTGACCAGCGTATTTAATATTAAGAATAATGATGATGGTAATAATAAAGAAAAAAAAAATAGGGGAGAGGGAGGAAAGACTGGACATTTCATATTTCTGGGAAAAGTAAACTGCTAAATTTTTCAACTTGTTGAATATATTAAAGGAGATCATGTGTGCTACAACGTACATGTGCACTTACACTCTCCGGCCACTTTATTAGGTACACCTTCCCAGTACCAAGTTGGACCCCCTTTTGCCTACAGAACTGCCCTAATTCTTCATGGCACAGATTCCACAAGGTGTTGTAAACGTTACTCGATTTTGGCTCATATTGACATGATAGCCTCACGCAGTTACTGCAGATTTGTCCGCTGCGCATCCATGATGCCACTCTCCCTTTCTACCACATCCCAAAGGTTCTTTATTGGACTGAGATCTGGTGACTGTGGAAGCCATTGGAGTACAGAATCTCATGTTTAAGAAACCAGTTTGAGATGATTTGAGCTTTGTGACATGGTGCATTATCCTGCTGGAAGGAGCCATCAGAAGATGGGTACACTGTAGTCATTAGGGGATGGACATGGTCAGCAACAAAATTTCCCTCACACCATTTCACCACCACCACCCTAAACCGCTGATACAAGGCAGGATGGATCCATACTCTTATGTTTATGCCAAATTCTGACCCTACCATCTGAATGTCGCTGAAATCAAGACTCGTTAGACCAGGCAACATTTTTCTAATCTTCTACTGTCCAATTTTGGTGAGCATATCCACCAATTCGACCATATAGGCAATATCAGAAAATAAACAGCATCAAATTGTAACCGTGCTATTGGGGTGAGAGCCAAGTGTCCCATTTTCTATGGAAGGATTTTGTGGTTAAGGTGGTGCGCACAAGAATGCGTTCCAGTTTGCACTGTTGGTTTCAAGTGAGAATGGTATCACTCAGTGAAAGGGAATCTGTGGATTTCCAAAGTCTGGTAATCATAAGTTTGGCTGCTAGGAGGAGATGAACAATCACTGATCTATATTTAGGGAGAAAGGAATGCATATTGAGATTTAGGAGAGCTAAGGCTGGATTGGGAGTTACGGACTGAGCACAGATGTCCGAAATCAGGGAGAAGATTTTATTCCAAAACAATCTAAGCGACAGGCAAGACCACAGCGTGTGGTACCAAGGTTCCTTGTTCCCCACATTTCCTCCAGCACAATGCCAGGAGAGATGGGTATATTTTGGACAGTCGAATAGGGGTCAAATACCATTGATTTGTTGTCTTAAGATATTGTTCCCAGTGGTTGACACATTTGGTGGCGGAGTACGTAGTGGAGAAGGCCTTCTGCCAAGAGGACGCTGGGAATGTTGTTTGGAGGGTGCTTTCCCATTTAGTAATACTTTTCGTTTTGGAGAAAAAGTCCTGTTGGGTATAGGTTTGGTAGAATAGGGTGATGCCTTTTTACCGGCTATGTAAGTTTTGAAAGTACCGGCTGATAGAGGTAGGAAGTTCAAGATGAGTAGGCAGAGGATGTGTTCTGAGGAAGGAGCATATTTGAAGGTAAGTATGGAATGTTTTGGGAGGTAGGTTGAATTTGGTGACCAGGTAAGCATAGGGGGATAGTAATTGGCCCTGGTAGAGGTCATGGAGATAGATGTGTGCGCCCCGGGGGGCGTGTAGGTGTCCACAGTCTTAAATACAGGTTGGGAATAAAGTGTGTCAGGAAAGCCAGCGGGAGCGGAATCTTGTGGCCCGGGTCATTGGGAGCTAGAAGCAATGGAAACTCTTTTCATAGTTAAGTGGATATCTGAATCATAGGAGATGGAGAGGGAGTAGCCCCCAATTTGATGGCGATAAGGGTTAGTTGCAAATTTTTATAGGGGGGGGGTCGTAGCATCTTCTATATGGGTCCAAGTTTTATGGGGAGTGACCATCCACCAATGTTTAAGTTGGTCGAGGACGCATGCTTTATAATAGGCACGAATATCCGGTACAGCCATGCCACCTGAAGTCCTATGTCTAGTCATCGTATGAAGAGAACACCTTGAGGATTTGTGGTTCCATATGAGTTTAGTGAGGAGCTTTTGAACTGTTGTGAAGAAATGCTGTGGCAAGGGAATTAGCAAGGTGCGAAAGAAATACAACAATTTAGGGAGGATCAACATTTTGAAAGCGGCTATTCTGCCTGCGATAGAGAGTTCTTGGGTTTTCAAAGAGATGAGAAGTTGGGGCAGAGAGTCCAATAAGCGCTTGAAGTTATGGGCGTAGAGTTGTGAGGTATGTGGAGTCAATTGGATGCCCAGGTAACCCAAGGATTGTGGGGCCCACGTAAAGGGGAACTGTTTGGACAGTGTGGAGTGGAGAGAGGGAGGTATATGCAAGCTGCTAATTTGGGATTTACTAGCGTTGAGCTTATAGTAAGAAACTTCACTGAATTCTCACAGCAGGTCGTAAGTGTGTGAGAGGGATAAAGCGGGTTTCGATAAGAGGAGCAAGATGTCATCTGCGAAGAGGCTATTTTATGCTCTAGGCCATTTATATGGATACCAGTGATTTGGGCGTTAGAGCGGACTCTTTGGGCCAGGGGTTCGTAAGGAGGGTGAAAATAATGGGCGAGAGCGGGCATCCATGCCGAGTACCATTTTATAATATGTATGGATTTTGAGTGAATGCCGGATGTAAGTACCGTAGAGGACGGGTTGAAGTATAAAGGATAGGATGGCAGATCGCATCCAGTCACGGATGCCAAAGGTGTCAAGCACCCTCTGAAGGTAACCCCAGTGGACCCTGTCGAACGCCTTCTCCGCATCCAAAGATAGAGAGGAGCAGAGAAGGCGTCCGAGAGGGTCCAGCATGGGAAATCAGATTGAGGAGATGTCTAGTGCCATCCAGGACTTGTCATCCTGGGACAAAGCCTACCTGATCAGAGTGTACTAGATAGGGGAGGACCGTCTGGAGTCTAAGGGCTAATACTTTGGCATAAATCTTAACATCGGTATTTAGAAAGGGAGAGGTGGGTCTATAATTTGCAGGGAGTGAAGGTTCTTTGTTTGGTTTAGGGATAGTGACTATGATAGCTCGCAACATTTCAGAGGGAAACGAAGCATTGGAGGAGGCAAGAGCGAAGACAGACTGCAGGTGGAGTGCCAGTTCTGTCGAAAAGCTTTTGTAAAATTCATTAGAAAACCCATCCTCACCCAGGGATTTGTTGTTCAGGAGTTTTGCTATAACAGAGCAGATTTCTTGAGAGGTGATGGGCTGTGAAATGGAATGGAGTTGATCCGCAGATAGGGTTGGTAATTTAGTGTTGGATAAGAATTCGGCAATGAGCTTAGGCATTGGTTGGGGCGTAGATGGATCATTACGAAGATCATGCAACGACTGATAGTATGTCGCAAAGGCATTGGCTATGTCCTTCGGGTTAGACAGGAGGTCAGCTGGCTTAGGATACTCTAAGGCTAGTATTTTTTGTTTAAGCTGTTTAGATTTAACTCTCCTAGCCAGCCAAGCGCCTGCCCTGTTTCGAAGGTTGTAAAAACGAGCCTTCATATACTTAAGGTGAATTTAATGTTTGTATAAAGAAGGGATCGAAGGGCTTGTCTCTCAGATAGTATCAGTTGGGTGAGGTGAGGGGAAGGATTAAGTTTGTTTTCTTGTTCTTTTAGCTGCAATAGAACTTAGCATATCCTCAATCTGCCTCCTCCTCCGCTTCCTGAGTGTAGAAGCCATTTTAATAAGGACACCCCGCATATACACTTTATACGTATTCCACAGTAGAAATTTGTCAACATCAGGGCTATCATTATACACAAAGTCAGGGTGCTCTTGCAGTATGGATTGGTGCAATTTCTCGTCAGCCAGCAATGAAGAGTTCAATCTCCAAAGGGGGGGGGGGGAGAGAGTTGCGAAGCTTGTCATCAAACTCTACTAGTACAGGAGCGTGGTCTGACCAAGAAATTGTGTCCATGTTTGCCGTGAGTACATTCTGCAGAGATCCTTTATTAGTCAAAAACAGGTCTATGCGAGAATAAGAAGAGTGTGCGGCGGACAAAAAGGTCAAGTCTTTTTCAGAACCCTTAAAACATCGCCATACATCATATAGTTCATATTTATTCAAGAGAGGGACTATAGAATGAACAGGTCTCCTGGAGTGAGAGGTGGAGTGCATAGTAGGGTCTAGGAGAGTGTTGAAGTCTCCGCCTATGAGAAGGGAACCTTGTAAGATCTCCATACTAGTACATAGGGGACTCAGAAATTTCCTCTGTTTCGTATTTGGGGCATAAAGGTTTACCAGGGTAAAGATGGCATGGTTAAGTTCACAAATCAAAATGATGAAGCGCCCGTCGGTGTCAGCAACAGTATGGATATGCTTAAAAGATAGAGTCTCTAATGGCAATAAAAACTCCACAGGCCTTTTTCGGGCCAATAGCCATATATACATGTGGAAAGTGTGGGAAGATCAACTTGGGACATTTATGGGATGTAAAGTGTGATTCCTGGACAAATAGTACATCTGCCGTGAGTGCTTTAGCTTCCTTCAGTAAGGTCGCCCGTTTATACGGGCTGTTGAGGCCTTTCACATTCAAGGAGACAATACGTAGAGGCATAGTAAGAAAAAATGAAGCGCTATGGCCAGGGGGCTCTTATGGCCACCATCAGCAGGTGAAAGTAATACACCGTACCTTGCGGTGAGAGACTTCTCCAGAGAGAGAATGTTACCAGTGTACAAGGCTTTGCTGGACCAGATGCGGGACACATGGATAATAAAGCCAATCTTTGTCAGTTCCGGGATTTTTGTGCTTGCGGGTCGAGTCCTCTTCAGGGTGGTGGAGTGGTGGGGCAAGCAGAGCTGCAGAAAAGAGAGGGGACAACACAGACAGACAAAACAGATACCATAGAGATAAGAAATACCTGTAAAAATGCAGGCTCAATGGGTGGCTGTAGCAGGAGCGGCTGCAGGAAGTAGGGGACAGTATGGTGCTCAGCAACACACTGATCATAAGTGGCCTGGGAAAAAAGGCCAAACTAAGACTGAAAAAGGAAAAAACCTGAGTCCAAAAAATGGACAGGAAAACAAACCAGGAATGTATAGTATGCAGGTGGGCCCTCAGCAGGCCTCGGTATATAGAGGAGGCTCATTGAGAGAAGACTGCGTGGAACAGCGTACCAGTTCAGGACCACTCAGAGTTGAGGCGCTCCAGAGGAGGGGTAGCAGGTGGGTGACCAAGTGGTAACAGGTGCCATTGTTTGAAAAGGTGAATGCCTTTTTCCATGCTGTATACCGGATAGGTTTTGCAATTCCACGTAATTAGGAGTTTCGAGGGGAAGCCCCACTTGTAGATCACATTGGTGAGCGGAGCCAGTTTTTTATAGCTTGATCAGAAGCAGGAAATGGTTCAATAGTGGCATTAGATGGATTATGTGACACCTCATGCTGGGAGGAAGGAGAGATTCCTTGACCCCCCCCCCCCCTGTGCGTTGTCTGGTTTTGACTGGGCTGCGTGTAGTGGGAGAGGAGGGTGGGGAACTCCCCTCCAGGTTTGTTATGCCCCCGAGACCCCCTCCATCTAATTCAATATTCCCCCCAGGCTGGCGGGTATTGTTATCAGCGGCGAGGCCGGCGCCACCTTGCTTACCGTGCTGAGGGCTGGCCGGGAAGAAGTCTGTGAGGCGCTGGGGGGGGGGGGGTTCGCACGCCTTCCTCCTTTTAGACATCAAGGCAGCAGGACAGCGGGCTGAAGAGGCAATGTGTCCAGGGGCTGTGAGCTCTCTCCTGTCGTCGCTGTGAGCTGCTGTATTACCGAGCCCGCCGGAGCTCCTGAATTACACAGCCATTTCCTCCGCCGCCGGCCGGACACCCACTCCCCCAGATCAGCAGTTTTTGATATACTCAGACAAGCCCGTCTGGCACCAATAACCATGCCTTGTTCAAAGTTACTTAACTCTCCTTTCTACCCCGCTCTGATCCTTGGTTTGAACTTCAGCAAGTCGTCTTTATCATGTCTAGATGCCTAAATGCATTGAGCTGCTGCCATGTGATTGGCTGATTAGCAATTTGTGTTACCAACAATTTTGTGTTACCAAGCAATTGAACAGGTGTACCTAATAAAGTGGCTTGTGATTGTATCTATCAGAGCAAGATGTAGGCTGACACTGCTGGCCAAATTTTGATAATGCTAGTTGCCTGGCTGTCTCTGGCTTCTCTACTTCTAAGACAGAACTAGACCAAGCTAACATCAGGAGTGTTGGAAATGTCTTTAATTTACTATTTCTGTACTGGGCCAGTTTCTTAGAATAAATACAAGCCAGAGTATCTGCATAATAGGTAGGCAGTCATTATTTTTAAGAGGTCCGAAAGGGAAGCCTATATATTTAAAGTGAAACCTGTACTAAAAGAAATACAAGTGGATGCATCACTGATCTTCTCACAATACTAGCTGCCTGTCTCTGGCTTGAATACTTCCTGAGCCGCTGACCTTGACAACCTTGCCTATAAGAGTAAATTTAGACCATGTATGCTCAACTATAGAAGACCTCTAGGCGCCTAAAAAAAGAAGAGTACTGTACTTCCTTTTGATTCTTTTATTAGATTTGCCAGATGAAGAAATGGACTCCAGTAACATGTGACAGCCTTTCCTATCCTACAGGTTCTGCTTTCCGCTGTCCAAGGTGAATTAGAAAATTAGACGTTCAAAGTGACATTCTATATTTTTTTTTTTTTTTTGAGAGAATAGCTGAATGCAGAAAACTTTGAATTAGAGAATATATTGGGGTTGATTTACTGAAGGAGTAGAGGCACTTTACAAAGTAAACTTTCATTTTACTTAGGGGAGTAAAATAAAGCAAGGCAGGCTTCGGGTATCCAATCATGTGCAAGCAAATTTTATTTTCTTTTTTTTCTTTTTAATCCTTTTGAGGAACCGTATTTTGTACTCATTAACTGTGAGTTAGACTGGCACTTGCAGAAGAGTGGACTTTGTCCCAAGAAAACCTGAAGGCTATCCCCTAGGTGTCATGACCTTGTCTCTAACACTCCTGGCCAGTTAATGCTTGGTGTCCTCAAGGAGACTGGATGTTTTTCTTCTTCAGCTTTGCGGTTTCAAGATTTTGTGAAGCTTCTTCTTTTTCAGCCAACTGCTGCTTCAAGCTGGATGTTAAATTCCAGATGTCACTCCAGTCAGCTATAGAGCACAGGTTTTTTCAATCCATATAATACCATATTGTCATTGGGACAGCCCTGCAGAGGCGTGCCAGAGTGTACCCTAAAAGAACAGGACTCTGATTTAGTTGTTTTTTCAGCACAGACCTAACGATTCACTGCCCCCAGGTTCCGAGCCATGGCATCGGCTTTGCCTTGACCCAGTCTCTAAAGACAAACTCCCCTATGTGTGGCCTGCATAGGCTGTCGGGCTTCTGTTTATCCCCACAGGGTTAGCGCACAGTATAATGCCTGTTGCTACTGGGACTAGTTTCCACAGGCTGTGATCTGATCATTATGTCTATCTGCCCGGACTCTGGCAGAACTGAGGTTGGCTGTTCTGTTACCACAGGACTTGTGTGGATCCTTTATTTGGATCATATAGGATCTAATCACCACCATATATTGGCTACCTTATACTTTTGAGATTCCATTGGCTCCTTGTTTGTGAAACTATTTGGAAGTGGCATTCCATTCTATCATACTTGAATTAGTCTCTTGTCACCAGCTATCCGCTGATTACTTGGAGCTACTACGCCTAAATTCAATCTTAAGGCTTTAGGATGCCACACTAGACCATATGTGACATTCACAAAAAATAATTCATCTAAATTCCTACAATTGCTTTAGCTGCCTTCCCTCCTATTTATCCCCTGTGCCCACCCGGGACACTTTTTTTCGCCACGCATAACCTAGAGAAGAATTACTCTGATTAATAAAGGTCCTGAAGAAGCATACCGCGAAACGTGTAGACCTGTTAATCGAGCATTCCTTGCATCAGTCAAGTAGAAATAATTTACCAATTATAATATATATTCTTGAATGCATTACCATTTGTTATTGGCTTTGTTTTTAATGTGTCCTTTTATTTGGTATTATGTATAGTCTTTTTGTCTATGTAGGAGTAATCTCTTTTGGCCACTCTCTACTTTAATTTTATCATGTAATCAATAAAGATTGTTTTTTTTCTTTTTTTTATATTTTGAGTCGTACATCTCATTATGTGCCTTTTGAAAGTCCGCTTCTCCCCTTGGAGGGTATGTTTGTGTTGAATTCAACCTACATTTCCCTCCTTTTTTTTTTTTTTTTTCTTTGAATCATTTGGATGATGGCACCTATTGGGCTGTTAACTTGTATTCTCTATTTTATTTTATCATTTTATGTGACAACACTGAAGAAATTAAATTTTTCTACAATGTAACAGTGTAAATTTACTGTCCCCCTCAAAATAACTCAACACACAGCCATTTTTGTCTAAACCACTGGCAACAAAAGTACATCCCTAAGTGAAAATGTCCAAATTGGGCTAAAAATGTCTATTTTGTGTGGCCACCATTATTTTCCAGCACTGCCATAACCCTCTTGGGCGTGGAGTTAACCAGAGCTTCACAGGTTGTCACTGGAGTCCTCTTCCACTCATCCATGATGACATCACAGAGCTGGTGGATGTTAGAGACTATGCGCTCCTCCACCTTCCATTTGAGGATGCCCCACAGATGCTCAATAGGGCTCATCTTGGAGGTGTGTTTGGGGTCATTATCTTGTTGGAATACTACCCTGTGGCCCAGTCTCCAAAGGGAGGGGATCATGCTCTGCTTCAGTGAACTGTAGTTCTTCAGTGTTGGCAGCACTCATGCAGCCCCAAACCATGACACTCCCACCACCATGCTTGACTGTAGGCAAGACACACTTGTCTTTGTTCTCCTTACCTGGATGCCGTGACACGCTTGACACCATCTGAACCAAATAATTTTATCTTGGTCTCATCAGACAACAGGGCATGGTTCCAGTAATTCATGTCCTTAGTCTGCTTATCTACAGCAAACTGTTTGCGGGCTTTCTTGTGCATCATCTTTAGAAGAGACTTCCTTCTGGGACGACAGCCATGCAGACCAGTTTGATGCAGTGTGCAGCATATGGTCTGAGCACTGAGAGGCTGACACCCCCTCACCCCTTTAACCTCTGCAGTAATGCTGGCAGCACTTATACATCTATTTTCCAAAGATGACCTCTGGATATGACGCTAAGCATGTGCATTCAACTTCTTCTGGTCGACCATGGCAAGACCTGTTCTGAGTGGAACCTGTCCTGTTAAACCGCTGTATGGTCTTGGCCATTGTGCTTCAGCTCAGTTTCAGGGTCTTGGCAATCTTATAGCCTAGGCCATCTTTATGTAGAGCAACAATTCTTTTTTTCAGATCCTCAGAGAGTTCTTTGCCATGGGGTGCCATGTGGAACTTCCAGTGACCAGTATGGGAGCGTGAGAGTGATAACACCAAATGTAACACACCTGCTCCCCATTCACACCTGAGACCTTGTATCACTGAGTTACATGACACTGGGGAGGGAAAATGGTTAATTGGGCCCAATTTGGACATGTTCACTTAGGGATTTGCTCACTTTTGTTGCCAGCAGTTTAGAAATGACTGGCTGTGTGTTGAGTTATTTTGAGGGGACAGCAAATTTACAGTTATACAAGCTGTACACTCACTAATTTACATTGTAGTAAAGTGTCATTTCTTCAGTGTTGTCACATGAAAAGAAATAAAATATTTACAAAAATGTGAGGGGTGTACACTAGTGAGATACAGTGTGTTTGTGTGTAATATATATCATAAAATTAGAATATCAAAAATTTAAAGGATTTTTAATACAGAAATGTTGGCTTACTAAAAAGTGTTTCCATGTACAGTATAGTATGCACTCAATACTTGGTCGGGGCTCCTTTTGCATGAATTACTGCATCAATGCTGCGTGGCATAGAGGCGATCAGACTGTGGCACTGCTGAGGTGTTGTGTAAGCCCAGGTTGCTTTGATAGCGGCCTTCAGCTCGTCTGCATTGTTGGGTCTGGTGTCTCTCATCTTCCTCTTGACAATTCCCCACAGATTCTCTATGGGGTTTAGGTCAGGTTAGTTTGCTGGCCAATCAAGCACAGGAATACCATGATCATTAAACCAGGTATTAATTTTGGCAGTGTGGGCAGGTGCCAAGTCCTGCTGGAAAGAGAAATCGGCATCTCCATTAGAGCTGCACGATTCTGGATAAAATGAGAATCACGTGTTAATTTTGCTTAGAATAAAGATCATGAATCTCGGCGTAACATCGTCTTTTACATTATACCAAAAAATTGGGCTAACTTCACTGTGTTGTGTGTTTTAATTAGTGTATTTTTTCCCAAAAAACTGCATTTGAAAGACCGCTGTGCAAATACAGTGTGACATAAAATATTGCAACAACCGCCATTTTATTCTCTAGTCTCTGCTAATATATATATGAGAGAGAGAGAGAATAGTTTGGGGGTTCTAAGTAATTGTCACGTACCTGGTAGGTAGAGCCTGAATGTGCGGAGGAAGGCCTCTCTTACACCTCTGACTCCGAGCCCCTGATAGAGTAAACAGGAGGCGCAAAGTGCAGAGTCGCACGAGTGCCGGTGGACGTGCAGGCTGCAGGACTGCTGGCAGCGTAGAGTTCCAGAAGGAGGCAGGTGTCCTGGGAGTAGTTGGACCAATGCAGCAACTAGGGAGCCTCGGGGAATACTGGAAGGTAAGTAGAGTCAGACAAGCCAGGTCATACACAGAGAGGTCAGATCAGGTACAAGTGGAGAGACTGGAGAATGGTCAAAGAACAGGCTGGGGTCGGTGCAGGCAGAGAACTGGAGTAGTCAGAGGCAAGCCGGGTCAAGATTTCAGGAACAACACAGGTAACGGGAAGCAGGACTGGCACGGAACACTGTAGCCGAGACAGCACTGATCCTGGGAGCAAATCCAGCTTAAATAGCCCTTTGATGCCTAAACTGTCATCAGGTGTGCAGCGCACATTAGCGTGCGCATGCGCGCTCAAATTCACATGCTGGCACTTTCACGTTTGCCAATTAGTGTGTGCTAACGCGTTGGTGTTAGCTAAGTGCACTTCTTCCTTGGGAGATTCGAGGGTCAGGACCTTGCCTGCGGTTGCCAACATGTCTTCTGGCAGGACCTTCCTGACAGTAATTCTCTAGCAAAAAATAGAGATTTTTAACTTGTAAGCAACAAGTGTCAGAAAAAGGCATAGTCTTTAAGTTGTTAAACTGCCTTCATTTACAGACAGAAGTTTAACCCTTTGATCTAAGCTTAGCAATGTTGATAAAATTATTATTTTTTTTTTTTTGACAGCTGTGAGTGAGCATAGAACAGCTCTGCAGTGTATGAATTGTTGAAATGACGACTTAAGACCATGAGGGGGTTGAATTAAGATAGCAATTTTTTTTTTTTTTTTTGACCAGCTTTATGGAGAAGCTGATTTAGTTTTCCAGCAGGACTTGGCACCTGCCCACACTGCCAAAAGTACCAACACCTGGTTAAATTATTTCACTGTGTTTGATTGGCTAGCAAACTTGCCTGACCTAAATCCCAAAGAGAATCTGCGGGGTATTGTCAAGAGGAAGATGAGACACCAGACCCAACAAGGCAGAGGAGCTAAAGGCTGCTATCAAAGAAACCTGGGCTTCCAAAACACCTCAGCAGTGCCACAGGCTGATCGCCTCCATCCTGCGCCGCAATGTTTCAGCAATTTATGCTAAAGGAGCCCCATCCAGATATTGAGTGCATACTATACTGTACATGGACATACTTTTCAGTAAACCAACATTTCTGTTTTAACCAGTCCTGGACCGGAAGGATTTACCCCCTTAATGACCAGGCCATTTTCTGCGGTTCGGCACTGCTTTACTTTACCTGACAATTGCGTGGTCGTGCGACACTGTACCTAAATAGCATTGATGTCCAACCCCCCCAAATAGAGCATTCTTTTGGTGGTATTTGATCACCTGTGCAATTTTTATTTTTTGCGCTAGAAAAAAAAAAAAAAAAAAATATATATATATATATATATATATATATATATATATATATATATATATATATATATATATATATATATATATAATTTTTTTTTTTTTCACATCCTGCTATATAGCATTCCCAAAAAATAAATGTAAAAATCAAAATTTCTCTTACATCCTCTGACAGTCGCCGCCTGTTCAGTTAGCCTTCACGAGTGGGTAATGGTGCCCTCTGCAGGAGCAGGCTAGGCAGTGAAAAGGTTAACAAACAAAAGCTTTTACACATAACACACATCTAGGGGGCTGTTCCTCATTTATTACCCATCAGCCACTAGGAGCTGCTCTTCAGTTTTCTGCTGCCTAGCATAGGAGTAGGACATAGGCTTACCTTACTTTTTATTTCTTTCCTCACTCACTATCGCTAGTTAGTCAGAAGGATCCCTGGAGGACTACAAGCGTCAGCAGAGCACTGGATAATATAGATCCTTATGGAGTCCCAGTGGGAGGTGTTCTGTGTCGGAGCGGAGCCCACAGTGCGTGGAATGATGAGTGATACTACCCCCGTGTCCCGGGACAGTTATATGGGGGTCGTGGGCCTGCTTCGTGGGCCTCTTCCTGTAGTATCCCCCTCCCTGGCCATTTTGGGCGACCCCTACCCCCCTGCCCCCGCTAGGGGCGCTGTGCGGTGCATACTGCCTGGATGGGGGGGGGGGGTGTGGGGGCTTGTATGTCTGGGGGGGTGCCTCTGAGGTGTCCCCACGGTGGCCAGGTCCCTGGGTTTGTGCTATTTTGGCGCCGTTCGTTCGCCCACCATTTTGGGTGAGGGTAGGCTATCTGGCCTCATTGTATGGGCAGCACCATTTTTCTCACTGTGGGCGCCATCTTTGTTGTGGGCGGCCGCCTAGTAAGGGCGGCGGCCATTTTGTGAGTGCTTCCTCCCATTTACTTTGTTAGCACTCGTATTGTGGCTCAGGGCATGACTTGGCCTCTAGTGCGGGCGATCGCTTCTCCCTTCACTGCAGCTGCCTGTGTGTGGTGATAGTGTATACTGTCACTGTGGAGCAGATTTTTGGCGGTTTTTCTGTTTTTTTTTTTTTTTCCTGCAAAACGTCTCTCTCTGTTGATTTAGCAGTTTTAAAGGGGTCTCCACCGGCAGTGTAGATTTGTGGTGTGCACCGCGGGAACTGCCGATTTAAAGGGCCGGTGTCCTAAATAATTTTTTTAATGCAATATGGAGTCCCAGGATAGCAAACTCCCCAAAGACCTGGTTGGTGCTTCAGGAACCCCTGAATCCTCTTCCATGGCCTCCTTATCTGCTGCACTGGCGACTTTGGCGTCCAGGATGGTCTGCTGCTGTCTGAACGCACTATTTCAAAAACGGCCGATGCCCTCTGTTTTTTCTGACTCAGAGCCTGCCTTGGTTGCCACGGACAATGTCCCCCTTGAGGGGTCACAGTCCTCACATTCAGATGGGATGGAGGAGGGGTTCTCCTCCACTGCGGCGTGGGAACGCGCTATAGTGGTTGCACTTCCATCAGGGAGACTTGAAATATTGCTGCTGAGCCCACCCAGTCAGGTTGGCGGGTTTTCCTTCGGGTCCTGCAAAACACCCAGGAGTCGGGTCAGGTTTTTTCCCTGCCTTGACGAGTTTTCACGTAACCGTGAACGACCTATGGCGTTGCATCATGCATATGCTGGCGGTGCCTAAGCGGTTTAATTACCGTTATCCCTTTGCGGATGCTATGGGTAATTTTTGGACGGTGTCACCAAAGGTGGACCGCACTGTTTCTGGGTTAAATGCATCCACGTGGGTGCCCGTGGAGGACTCCCCGGTATTCACGGATCTAGCGGATAGGCGCGTGGAGCCACTTTCCCGGCACATGTTTGGTGGCAGGTTCCCTAGGCAGGTACCTAGGTTCTCTTCGGTGATGCTTTTCTCAAGCTGTCACGGAATGGTCCAGGGTGCTTAGGCGTGCCTTGGTGGCTCAGGTGGTCTCTCCGACTGCCCTTGACCTGGAGACTCACATGGTCCAGGCCTTGATGTACCTTTTGTGCTGTGGCCTTGGAGCGAGACTCCTGTGATCGCTCAGTTCCTGAAGTTGGGGTCACAATCCGCCGCTTTGTGGCTGAACGTTGGTCGGCTGACCGTGCTTCCTAAAAATCTGTGTCTGATGTCCCTTTTTATGGGTATTCGGCTTCTTGGGAATGCCATAGATGCGTTGCTCGCAGGTCTTACGGGTGGTGTGGATACACTTTGGCCTCACACCTCTAAAAGTGAAATCTCCCCCGCCAGGCGGCACCCTTCACTTCGAGAGTCCCTTCATGCCTTAGGGGCGCGGGAAAGAGGTAACTCCTTCAAGGCCTCAGGCAGTCGCAGGAAGCCATAATCCGGGAGGCCCATGACTGGTCAAGCCAAATCGGCTGCCCGGTCCTCCTCCACCTGAGGGACGCCCTCACCCTTTTTGGGGGTGGGGGGCTGTCTGCTTTACTTTTCGGAATCCCTGGTTGTCCCTAATTCTGGACGGGTAGGTTCACAAACTGCTTCATTCAGGGTGCGAGCTCGAGTTTCGCTCTCGCCCCGCAAACAGGTTTCCTTCCTTCAAATTTCAATCTGTTTCCCGATCGATGACATGATCTCGTGGGAGACGGTGCGAGAGCTTTTTGCCCTAGGAGTCATTCTGCTAGTCCCTCAGCAGGACAGGTTTTCACGGGTTATGTTCCAACCTGTTCACGGTTCCCAGGTAAGAAGGAAAAGTGCGTCCGTTTCTGGACCTCATGTTTCTGAACCGCTTTGTGCGGGTGCAGAGGTTCTGGATGGCACCCATCCGGTCGGTGGGGGCATTGTTGAGTCCAGGGGGCTTCTGGTCTCCGTCGACTAAAAGGGTGCATGTCTGCACATCCCTATCTACGGAGGTCATCAGCGGTATCTCCGCTTCGCTTCCAAATCCCCTGTGCCCACAATGGATTGGCGCATGTGTTACGCTCATATAATATGGCTTAGACAATTTTAGGGCTCCATTAGCCCCTGCGACATCCTTGTGTGCATGTACATGTGTGGTCACACTCTTTTAGGAGAATACTACCCTGCACACATATGTGAGCTGATGGGACACATCCCACACCACGTTTTAAATTATTATTTTTATCTTTTTTTATATATTTTTTTAACGCATGATTGTACTAATGGAGGAAGCCAGTGGATGGTCTAGAGGTATGCCTCAGTATAAACCTGTTGGTTCTCTTATCTTGGGTTCATTGTGACTCAGGGAACTGTAGTGCATTGTGTGACCCGCCGGGCCACTCTTTTTTTTTTTTTGAAAATAATTTTTATTGAAGTAAAATGCATAACAAACAAAGAAATGAAAGCGAGTATCATCTCGATACTACAAATTACATGGCAATCACATTTTATCAGGCATGTACAATGAAATACAGTAAACTTCAGGAAACAGGACACAAAAACTGCAAGGCTATGTCAATCTGTAGACCAAAAGTCCCAGAGCTTATTAAACTTCTGTAGCTGCGAGTTATTAGTCGCCAGGGACTTTTCAAACTGGTAGTTCATACGCAACAGTGAAATCACTTCAGACCTGTTTGGTGTGTCTGTGGACCTCCACTTCCTCAGTATGAGCGTTCTAGTGGCTAGCAGGACGTGCGAGGTCTACTGTCTATACATTAGGGGGAGATTTTTTATACCTAAAATGTAGGATGGCTAGAGCTGGGTTAGGTTTAATTATACACCCTGTGTATTTTGCAATAAAGCTGAACACTTGATTCCACAGACTAGTGAGAGATGGGCATGACCACATTATGTGTAGTAGTGTTCCTACGCTAGAGCAATCCCTCCAACACAATTGAGTAATTGCTGGAGAAGCCCGCTAACCGGTATGGAGTTTAGTACCATCTGTGGGTAAGCTTGAGAGTCATATCCCAATGATTAGCGCAGTGAGTGTGCCGATTGGCTTCCAAGAGTGCCCGTCGTCGCCGGGCCACTCTTGATCTTTGATTGTGCTCGAGGAGTCACACTAGTGTTTCCCTCTCCCGTGTGTCGGGCGAAGGGAAGGGGGGGGGGTGGGGACCGTGTGGCCGTCTGTGATGCCCCAGAATGTTCGTTGGACTCTGGGGCTGCCACTCACTGTGTGTAGGAATCTCGGATGAGACAGGAAGTGACGCTGTGGTACACCTGAAAGTGATGTGTTGGGCGGTGGAACGCAGATCCCCCGCACTTCCGGGTGTTCCAGCAAGCGTGCGTTTTCAAGCCAGTGCTATGTGGCTGGGGGCATGAACGACTGCACAAGTCTCGACCTACAGGTGTATAAACTGACACATTGTTGCTTTGAAATCTGGAGTGAGCCCAACAGGACCCCAAAATGTTCTGCAATGTTACGAAGGTCAGACTGTATGGAGTTTTACATTCATACACACGCATGTACATACTAGTGCTGCTCTGCATTTTTAGCAAGTGTGCAATTCTGGAATCAATGTTCCAGACTGCACATAAACCTGGTCAATATGTGGGTTGCTAGCTTTTGATAATGATTCAATCTATTTTCTATGATTCGCTATTGGTTTTTATTCTCAGTTTTTAACATCATTTTAACAGTTCGTTTTTGTCAGTGCTACCATCATAATTTGCTATTGGTGTGGGCTGTGGTTGGTCTGTACACAGTAGTGTACACTGTGTTGTCCTTTAATGTCATGGGCATCAGACGTCCCATAAACAAATTCCATCTTTGTTACGCACACACTCGACCTTTGCTGCTGGTGAGGCGCGGTGGCATGTTGTGGGCGGTATAGACCGACTACTTAACACCTTGCGTATGCAATGGTGGGTCAGTAACACTCTTTGGCTCTGAGGAAGAGGGTCCTCGCTTGAAACATGTCAGTCAGACATATATGGATACCAGCACGTCATCCAGCACCGAAAGAGTGTCCTGGCTGTTTTGGGGCGATTGGTTCCATTGTCTTTACATGTGTGCAACTGCCATATGTTTGTGAGTACAATGTTTCTTTTTTTGTATTTTAATAAACACTTTTAGCGGTAATGCACGAGGTTGGTGCGCCCTTCTCTTGTTGTCTTTCAGTGTATTTGTATACCCTTGGTCCTGAGGGGGCGGCAAAACCTAAGGTGGTACCAACAAAGACCACATAAAATCACTCACCTTTTTTGCATACCACTCGAGCACAGGAGAATTACTGTTCTTACATCATCTCTATGGAGGGGCTCAGAGTGCGACTCCCTTGATTTTTTTGGGGGGTCCAGTAGTTGGCCCATTCCTTGGCCCTTGGTCGGCATCCCCTTTGCGGGATCGCAGTCGGCGGCCCTCCTGTGATTATTATGTTTTCCGGGTGAGCTTAGTTTATAGCGCCCCCTCTTTCTCCTTAACTCTGAATCTGTTTTGGCTGCCGCGGACACGAGTCACCCTACTGGGTTTGCGTCCACGCACTGAGTGCTCAGATAGTGAGGATGATTCCTCTGCTCCTCTAATGCGAATAAAAAGGCGCTGGTGGATGCACTGATTGTGTTAGTGCGTAAAACTTAAAAAATGAAGGATGCGGCTGATGCTGCTTCGGAGGCGCCGGTCCTTTTTGGCACCCACAGGCCCTCCAAACCACTCCCCCCCCCCCCCCTGCCTTTTGCTGGTGGATCAGTTGGTCCAGGGGCTACAGTTTTATCTGTGATGCCTCTTTGGATTTTGGCTTTTATTCTAGGCTGTCTATCAGCAGTGGTCCTTCGGCGTATTATCTGGCTGAAATGCTGGTCTGCGGACCAGACTTCTAAGAAGGCCTTATCTGATCTCCCCATGTAGGGGAGAGCCTGTTTGGAGCTTCTTTAGATGACATTATTAAGGGTCTTACAAGGGGGGAAGAGTACTCTTCTTCCACAGGCTACCAAGGGAAAGGAGCCCCGTCGTAGACGTGAGCCATTCTTCTCGGCTTAGAAGAGGCCTTTTCGTCCCTTATGGGCTCAAGACAAGCGATCAAACCCCTTCAGGGCCTCCACCAGAGGTTCACAAGAGGACCTGGTCTTGCAAGCTACGAGCGGGCATTTCCGGCTCTGCGGACAAGGCTTCCTCTGCATGAAGGGGCGCCCTAACCCGTATCTGCGGTGGGGAGACCTTTTCCCTGGTTCCAGATCCGTGGACATCCCTGGTACAGGACAAGTGGGTCCACAAAGTAATTTGGTCCGACTACAATGCAAGCCTTGTTACTTCAAGGGGTGATTGTTCCGGTTCCGACTTCGGAACATTTTCAGGGGTTTTACTCAAACCTCTTTACATTTCCCAGGAAGGATGGCAAGGTACGTCCAGTTCTAGACCTCAAGGCGCTAAACTGCTTTGTACGGGTACAGACCTTCCGAATGGAGTCCATTCGCACTGTAGTGGCATCCCTACATCAGATTTTCTCGCTTCTATCAACATCAGGGACTGCTACCTTTACTTTCCAGTATGTGCCGGTCATTAGCACTTCCTCCACTTTGCCGTAGGCGAGGAGCATTATCATTTTGTGGCGTTACCCTTTGGTCTCACCTCCGCTCCTCGGGTCTTCACAAAAGTGTTGGCCCCAAGGCTTGCATTGTTGCGTCATTGGGGGGATCGCCGTACTGGGGTACATGGACGATCCTCTTCTGCAAGCAGAGCCTCCGACTGCACTGATGGACAGATTGGAGATAACTCTGCGAACTCTGAGGGAGTTCTTGAAGTAGAGATCGACCGATTATCGGCAAAGCCGACATATCGAGGGCCGATATGCACTTTCCCTGATATATCGGAATCGGCCTTTTGATTTACCGATATTGCCAATATTTCAGGAAAGTGCATGTATCGGGGTGATGCCTGCAGCTAGAGGCATCACCCTGGTACCGGCGTCCATAGCCGACGGTCGGCTGTCTTGTAATGACAACTGATGCGGCTGAGAAGCCGCTCGGCTGCCATTCGAAGGAGTGAGGGGACGTCATTCCCCCCCTCCCGCGGCTCGCCCGGGTCTCCCGTCCCACCGGGAGACCCGGGAATCTCACCTTCACCGCCGCCGTCTGACCGGGTCTCCATTTCTTTGAATTTGGTGCCGCCGAGTACCTGGAAGTGATGTCATGACATGACATCACTTCCGGGTACTGGCGGCGCCAAATTCAAAAACTAACCGCATTCAAAACAGCCAAACTTGGCGTTTTGAATGCTTTTAAGTTCAGAGGAGGGGTTTGCGGCCTTTTAGACCCCCAGATCTCTCCACCACAGTACCTGTAAACATTTAAAAAAAAATTTAATGTCCGAAAATATCGGCCGATACCGATATCCGATGACCAAAAAATCGGTATCGGCGGTAAAAAAAACAATATCGGTCGATCACTACTGGTTCCTTCCACAAAACTTGACTATCTGGGTGTAACTCTGGACTCAGTCAGAGTGTTTCTTTCTCTAGAAAAATTCCAGACATTACAGGAGGCAATTTAGCTTCTGTTGTCCAGCAGACAGTCCTTTCTCTGGGCTTGCATACAGGTGCTGGGCCTAATGGTGTCTACCTTCGAGGCAGTTCCGTTTGCACAGTTCCACACGAGATCTCTGGAAAATATTCTGGTGAAATAGGACAAGAATCTACGGTCTCTATAGGTGGACTCGTTCCCCGGCACTTCAACAGGGAAAATCCTTTCTCCCCGTGTACTGGACGGTTATCACCATGGATGCCAGCCTGTCCGGGTCCTTCGGCACAGATTGCGGAAGAGTCCAGACTGCCGATTTAATGTGCTGGAACTCAGAGCGATCAGACTTTGTCTGGATCATTGGACAGTTCGTCTTTCGGGGTGTCCGGTACAGATTCAATCGGACAATGCCACGGCCGTGGTCCATGTCAATCACCAAGGGGGCACAAGAAGTGTCCTGGCGGCTCGGGAAGTAGCTACCATTCTAAGGTGGGCAAACTGATTCGTTCCAGCTCTCTCTGCTGTACACATTTCAAGGAAGGTACAGAGGTTTGTGGCACAGTCTCGGGATCACCCGGCCTGACGCCACAGATGCATTCTAGTGGCTCCAGACTGGCTTCGCTGGTCTTTGTATGCTGATCTGGTATGGCTGCTCGCCGATGCTCCTTGGAGCCTTCCTCTCAGGGAAGGCCTGCTGTCCCAAGGGCCTATCTTTCATCGTGCTTTACAGTTGCTGGCTTTAACAGCTTGGCTGTTTGAAAGCCAGGTGCTGAAGGATAGAGGTTTGTCTGAATCAGTGATTCCTACGCTGTTAAAGGCTAGGAAATCTACCTCTAGGAAGATCTACCATCGTACTTGGAAGACATACAGTGAGTGGTGTGAGTCTCTAGGGCAGGGGTGGGGAACCTTTTTTCTGCCAAGGGCCATTTGGGTAAAATTAAAATAATTCGGGGGCCGTACAAAATTATCAACTTAAATGTGCCTGTTATATTTGGTCAAACATTAAATTAACTCACCCCTAATGTGATGGCTGCAACTGCTTCTCTTTGGTGAGGTGTGTGATGTTAGCTGGTATTGATGATGTTGCTACTTGCAACTGGTTTTCCAGGTTTGCGTCGGTTAGTCTGGAGCGCAGTGGACTCTTTGTGGTGGTAAGTTTTGAAAAGAACTGCTGGCGGGTACTGCTGGTGGGTACTGCTGGTGGGTACAGCTGGCTGGTACTGCTGGTGGGTACAGCTGGCTGGTACTGCTGTGAGTACTGCTGGCTCTGCTGTGTGTGTTGCTGGCGGGAAATGCTGGCTAGCAGCGGCGCCGCGCTGGAGGAAGAGGCGACGTTTCCTGTATTGGTCACAGGCAGAGTGCTTTTGATATCACTCCGCCTGTGACTCACTCAGACTATCAGAACGGAGTCGAAACTATACAGGAAGCATCGGCTCCATTCTGACAGATCAGCTGAGAGACACAGACTCAGCTGCACGGGGGGCCGGACCAAATTACTTTGAGGGCCGCATACGGCCCCCCGGCCATAGGTTCCCCACCCCTGCTCTAGGGGTTCCCCCTTTTCTTCCGAAGGGTTGAGCAGTGCCTGGTCTTGGGTACCATTAAGGGACAGGTTTCGGCCTTGGCGAGTTTCTTTCAACGTCCATTGGCCACAGATTCCTTGGTGTGTACATTTATCCAGGGAGATTGACACTTGGCTCCACCAGTACGTTCTCCATTGCCGTCGTGGAACCTCAATTTGGCTGTCAGTTCTCCAAAAATATTTGGGAGGTTCCTCTGCTTACGTTGTCCCAGAAGGTGGCCTTTTTGGTGGCTATTTCTGCTGCACGCAGGGTGTTGGAGCTGGTGGCGTTGTCTTGTCGTTCACCTTACCTTGTGGTTCAGAGAGATAAGGTGGTTCTTCATCCATGTTCGTCGTTCCTTCCAGAGGTCATCTCCAATTTCCATTTGAATGAAGACATTGTGTTGCCTTTCCTATGTCCCAAGCCTAAACATCCCAAGGAAATTGCCTTGCATTCCCTGGATGCGGTTCAAGCAATCAGGGTGTACCTGGCAGCTACGGACTCTTTTTGGAAGTCACTCACTATTTGTACTTACGGATGGACCTCGGAAAGGGTTGGCCGCATATCCAGATGGATCAGACGGTGATCAGGCCTATTTCATTAAAGGGTCAGGTTCCTCCTTATCCTGTTTTAGGTGCACTCTACTCAGCCGCTTAGTGCCTCCTGGGCCTTCCATCATCAAGTCAGGGCTGCAGGTTTGCAAGGAGGCTAATTGGTCGTCTGTGCACTCTTTCAAAAGGTGAATGTGTTGGCATCTGCAGAAGCTTCTTTTGGCCGCAAGGTTTTGCTGGCTGTTGTTTTGAGGACCTGGTCCTCTTTGAGGGTATATTGTTTTTTTTTTAGGTGAGCTTCAGTTGTTTATGGTTGAGCTACATGTTACCTGGTTGGCTATGGTTTAGCCTTGGGAATTTTTTCTTGCTGTTCCCACCCCTCATGTTTGACACTGCTTTGGGACGTCCCAATGGTCATGAAGAGAAGGAGTTGTGTCCGTCAATGAACGAAAGAGAAAATGGGATTTTTGACTTACCATAAAAGTGATGGACACAGCATCCACCCCTCTGTGGAGATGGCCTTCTTCTGACATTGCTTGTAACAAAATTGAGTGCCTATAGCTGAGAGTGGGAGTGTTCCCCCTGGGACAGCCCCATAGGTGTAGTCAGGATTTTTCCTGCCCAGCGTCCTACTCCTGTAGGGGGCAGTATAACCCAATAGTCAGGAAGATAAGGAGCTGTGTCCGTCAATGAACATCAGAGAAATAGATTTTACAGTAAGTCAAAAATCCAATTTCTCTCACTATAAAAAGGATATTTTATCCCCCCCCCCCCTTCTTCCCAGTGTGTATGAGCCTTCTGCTGGATGACTGATAGTGAAAATGTTGACTTTGTACATGATGAAATGTAATAGCGGTATGTATTGGCAGAAGGCATTAATGCTATAATGAACCCCTACAGCTCTCCGCAAGTTAATCAGACAGGGGGAACCTCTTCTCCACATGCCGGAAGCCTGCTATGCAGTAAGCACAAACGACCGTGTGTTCTCCATGTTGTGAGGAAGGATGGAGCGAATAAAGGAAGACAGTTTTATAGTTGTTCGTTGCCCAGGGAAAATCGATGTGAATTTTTTGAGGTAAGTAGGTCTTTTGCTTTCCCATAATCTATACTAATGTGACATGATCCTTGCTGCATGCTGGAACCAACACATGTTCAAATAAAAAAAATCCACTCCAAAATGAGTAATAATTTTTGGTGGATCAACTCTTTAAAAATCTTGGCATTCAACAAATAAAAATTGGAAGAGCTAATAATACTCTGATGTCTAAAGGCAAAATGTCCACTTGGTTTACCTTTTTATTTAAATGTTTTTAAAGTACATCTAAAACCAAAAACAAACCTTAAGCTCTCGTTCACATTGACTGCGGCTTTGAAGTCGTGTGACTTCATCTGAAATTGCACAAATTAAAAGCTGCATGTCTGTGCGACTTGGAAAACATCTGTGCGGCTTCATGCAAAGATGTCTATGCAAGTCACACCCGAATTTACCAAAAGTAGTACAGGAACTACTTTTTCAAATCGATATGGCACAGCAAAGTCTGCTTTGTACCAACTTGAACAGTGTGATTGCTGGCAATAGGAAGCGACTTGTCATGTGATTTGATCTCTTAAGTCACTCCAGTGTGAAAGAGGGCTTACTAGTTCTTGGATGCAGTGGCTACATTTTTTATTTGATTTTTTTGGGGGGTAAAAACATGTCTCTTTTGTTCATTGACGGACACAGCTCCTGGTATTCATATCCATTGGGTTATACTGTCCCCTACAGGAGTAGGACACTAAGTAGAAAAAAAATTCTGGCTACACCCATGGGCAGTCCCGGGGGGGGGGGGGTATACTCCCTCTCTCTGCTATAACCACTCAAGTTTCTGCCTAGTTAGGAGTAAGGACCTAGTTCCTTGCTAGGATCTTTGGCCCTGGCAAAATTTTTTACATAGAACATTTTTTCCTTCTGGATTTTTTCTGTGAGCTCTACAATCAGCTGGCGGACTGGGCGATGGGCTGGATAATCTAGATCCAGTGGTCACCCAAGATTGGCCAGCGAGCGCGCGCAGATCTCAGCTCCACTCTAGGTTGGCCGCGACCTAGCCCCAACTGGACGGGGGATGGCCTGCAAGTTAAACGCCTTGCGAGGTCGCATCAACCGGGTCTTTGACCAAGTAGCAGCGTTCCTCCTGGCTGATAGCCCCCCCCCCATTTCGATGGAGAGGGATTCTGTCTGGAGCGGTGCCCGTATGGTTCCTGGAGGGTTTAGGGGTGAACGTTGGCCTCTCCTTAGGACGTTCGGACCCCCCGGGATTCTCCCCTTTGCCGATTCCCTTGTGTGGTCGATGGGGGTTGGGGAAGGGCGGGGGGGTGCCGCCGGCGACTGGAGGGGGAGGGGGGGTTGTACCCGGTGGGGCCGTCCTGCCTGGTCTCCCAATCCTGGGTCCCTGTATGCCTTGTGGTGCCGCCTTTTTGTTGTTGACTGTTTAGCCCTGGGATATTTTCGGTTGTTCTCACCCCTCATGTTTAACACTGCTTTGGGACGTGCCAATGGTTATGAATGCCAGGAGCTGTGTCCGTCAATGAATGAAAGAGAAAAAATTTATTTTTGTAAGAACTTGCCGTAAAATCCTTTTCTCTGAATTTCGACAGACGCAGCTGCTTATCTTCATAACTGCTAGGGTTATGCTTCGCCTTCTAGAAATGGGCACTAGGCAGGAAAAAAATCTAACCATGCCTATGGGGGACGTCCCTGCAGGCATAACCCCTCAGACTCTGCTATCCTCAAACAATTCAGTTGCAAGCAGTGTTTAGAAGACAAAAAAAAACATACTTCAGGAGTAGAGGGGCGGGTGCTGCGTCTGTCAATGAACTTCAGAGAAAAGGATTTTACGATAAGTTCTTATAAAAATCCAGTTTTCTCTGTCGTTCATCGACAGACGCAGCTCCATATCTTCTTTGACCATTGGGATGTCCCAAAGCAGTATTATCATGAGGGGTGGGAAGACAACGCAAAAAAGAACGTAACTCTCCAAAAGCTAAACGTAGCCAAACGGGTAATATGGAGCTCAAGCAGGAACAACTGGAGCTCACCTAGCAAAAACATACACCCTCAGAGAACAAAAAAAGATTCTCTTTGAACAGCAGCCTGCAAAACCTTACGGCCAAAGGAGGCATCCGAAGATGCCAACATATCAACTTTGTTGAATTTTGTGAACTTGTCCACAGACGACCAAGTTGCTGCTTTGCAAACTTACATCACTGACGCCTGATGGCGAAAAGCCCAAAAGGCACTCCGCTCTCTAGTAGAATGCGCCTTCACTGGGAAAGAAGGAACCTGACCCTTCAGCGAATAAGCCTGAACAGCCGTCTGCCTGATCCACCTGGAAATAGTCGCAGCAGACGCAGCTAATCCCTTACGAGGTCCCTCAGTAAGGACAAAGAGAGCATCTGACTTTCTGAAAGATTCAGTAACCGCCAGGTAACCCTGATCGCTCGAACCACATCCAAAGAATGCAAGGCAATTTCCTTAGGATGCTTGGGACAGAGTGAAGGCTTCACAACTCATAGGGATGTCCCAAAGCAGTGTAATCACGAGGGGTGGGAAACAACGCAGAAACGAAACTTAAGTCCCCAATGGCTAAACCAGGCAACATGGAGTTTAACCAGGAACAACTGGAGCTCACCCGGAAAAAAATTGAACCCTCAAAGAGAAACTAAACAGAGTTCTCTTTTAAACTGCAGCCTGCAAATCCTTGCAGCCAAAAGAAGCATCCGTGGATGCCAACACATCTACCTTGTAGAATTTTGAGATTGTATGCACAGACAACCAAGTTGCCGCCTTGCAAACTTGTAGCACAGACGCCTGATGGCGAAAAGCCCAAGAGGCACTCAGCGCGCTCGTATAATGAGCCTTCACTGGGAAAGGAGGAACCTGACCCCTCAGTGAATAGGCCTGTACCACAGTCTGCCTAATGCATCTGGAAATGGTCGCAGCAGATGCAGCTAATCCCTTACGAGGTCCATCAGCAAGGACAAAAAGAGCTTCTGATTTTCTAAAGGACTTTAGTGGTCTCTAAATAAACTCTGATCGCCCGAATCACATCCAAAGAATGCAAGGCATACTCCTTTAGGGGGCTGAGGTTTAGGGCAAAGTGAAGGCAACACAATGTCTTCATTCAGATGAAAACCAGAAATAACCTTAGGAAGGAACGATTGATTAGGTCGCAGTACCATCTTATCCCTGTGTACCACCAGATAAGGTGAGCGGCAAGACAATGCTGCCAATTCAGATACCCTTCAGGCAGAAGTGATCACCAGCAAGAAGGCAACCTTCTAAGAAAGCAGCAAAATCTCCCAAATTTTTTTCAACAGGAGGCTTTTGAAGAACAGATAACACCAGATTTAGATCCCACGGAGGTAACGGAGATCGTCTCGGAGGAGCCATATGGCGCACTACCTGGATAAAAGTCCAGATTAGGACATGCGTGGCTAAGGGGCATTGAAAATATATAGCCAAAGCTGAAACTTGGCCTTTAATAGTACCCAAAGCCAACCGCTGTTCAACCCCTTTCTGGAAAAAAGGCCAAAATCCTAGCGATCGGAAACAAGCGAGGGTGCACCTTCAGCGAGTCACACCATGAAATGTACGATTTCCATGTACGATGGTAGATCTTCTTGGAAGTTGACTTCCTAGCCTTCAAGAGTGTAGGAATAAGAGTCAGAAAGACCCCTATCTCTCAACACCTGACTTTCAACAGCCATGCCGTTCAAGCCAGTGACTGTAAAGCAGGATGGAAAATCGGACCTTGGGACAGCAGATCTTCCCTGAGAGGAAGTCTCCAAGGGGTATCGGCGACCAGCCTTATCAGGTCTGCGTACCAAGACCCGCGAGGCCAGTCTGGAGCCACCGGAATGTTTTCCACTTCTATTCTGCGCAGGAGAAAAAGGAAATGCATAAATCAGGGGATACCGACCACAAGGAGAGCCACCAGTGCATCTGTGGCGTTGGCCAGAGGATCTTGAGACCTGGCTACTAATCTCTGCACCCTCTTGTTGAGGAGAGAGGCAAACAGATCGACCTCGGGAGTCCTCCACCAGACACACAGGAGGCAAAACACCTCAAGGAGTAGAGACCACTCCCCTTGATCCAACACCTGATGACTCAGGTAATCCACCTGCCAGTTTTCCACATCTGGAATGTGTACAGCAGAGAGGGCCGGAACAAAGCTTTCCGCCCAGGCCAGAATTTTGGCCACCTCCTTGGCCGCCAAGACACTCTTGTTCTCCCCCCCCCCCCCCCCCCTGATTGATGTAAGCCACAGCCATGGCGTTGTCTGAATCCAAACTAGACAACCTTGCAGACGAGTCATCCAATGACTCAGACAATAGCTCTGAGCTCGAAAATCTTTATTGGAAGTTTTGACTCTCCATCGTCCAGGTACCTTGGGCACAGAGCTTCCCCAGCACCCCGCCCCAGCCCGACAGGCTGGCATCCGTGGTTACCACTGTCCAAAACAATGAAAGGAAGGACTTGCCCTGGCACAGTGCTGGAGACTGAATCCACCACAACAGCCGGATCACAGAATCCAAGGACTTTAGATCCTTGTTCCATTTTACAAGAATCTCCCTTTGCAAAGGCCTTATATGGAACTGAGCAAACGGAACCGCCTCGAAGGTCGATGCCATCAGACCCAAGGCTCGCATGCAGACTCGTAGAGAGGACAGATTGTTGTCCAACAACAACTGAATCGCCCCCTGCAACTTTTGCAGCTCATCCAGGGGAAGAAAAACCCTCGCCAAGGCTGAATCCAGAGTCAAGCCCAGATAATCTAGTCTCAGAACCGAGGTCAGTGCGGATTTCTTGAAATTGATGTTCAAGCCGAACTCCTGTAGAGTTCTGACCGTGATCTTCAGATCCACCAACAAGGCTGAATGAGAGTCTGCTCTCAACAAAAGATCGTCCAGGTACCCCAGTCCCCTGCCGGCACAGCAGTGCTAATACCGTTGCTAGTACCTTGGTAAACACTCTGGGAGCAGAGACGAGACCAAAGGGTAACACCACTAATTGATATTTCTCCTCTGCTACCGCAAAGCAAAGAAACCGCTGGTGTCCCGTGTAGATAGGGATGTGTAGATATGCGTTGTTGATATCTATGGAGGCTAAGAAATCTCCCTGATGCAGAGACGCTACCACCATGCAGATAGACTCCATCCGAAACCTTTGTACCCACACAAAGCGGTTCAGAGCCTTGAGATCCAGGATGGGACGCACCTCGCCTTCTTTTCTGGACACGGTGAATAGGTTTGAATAAAACCCCTGAAAACGTTTATGAGCGGGAACCAGGCACAATCACTCCTTGCGACAGCAAGTCGTGTACCGCCCCTCACAAGTCCCTTAACCGGACTGGGGATAATCGAAGATTGAACAGGAAGAAACTGTTCCGGACAAGACCGGAAATTGATCTTGTATCCTAATTGGATCAGTTTGTGAACCCATTTGTCCTATATTAAGGAGGTCCAGGGTTCCTGAAAGGAAACAAAGACGTCCCCCCACCCCAGACTCGGGAGAGGGCGCCCCTTCATGCAGCCAAGGACTTGTCTTCAGGTCAAGATTGGTCAGACTTAGATTTTCTGGACTATGGCTTCTTGGAACCCCCAGAAGACCTAAACTGTTTACCTTTTTCTTGCGACCCGGAGGCACGAAAAAGATGTTTGTGAGCAGTAAAGGAAGGCACCTACCTTGCCTTTAAGAGGATTGGGGCAGATTAGTGCTCTTACCCCCCCCCCCCCCCCCCCCATGACACCTTTGATTGATTCATCCAGGGAGGATCCAAACAGCCTCTCCCCTGTAAAAGGAAGATCAGTCACCGCCTTTTTAGAAGCCTAGTCAGAAGACCAGCCTTTTAGCCATACCAAGCGCCTAATAGCAATCCCCACTGCTGACGTCCTGTCCACCAACAAAGCTGGGTCCAGGGACATATTGCAGATGAACACCAGGTCTTGGGTCAACTGGTCTATTAGTTCCAGTACCGCAGGGGGAAGCTGTGGAGTTTCCAAGTTACTGTTCAGTAGCAGTCTGCGCTACTAAAACATTCACAAAGGTAGCCTTTAACATGTGACCCCTGCTACCACATGTAAATGGCGGGACCAGCATTCCACCCATCTATACACAGGATCCTGAAAGGTTGGAGACTCTTCCACCTGTACCAGAGTCCCTTTATTCAACCTGGCCACCGGAGAATCCACTTTTGGTGGTACGGTCCACCTATTGGGCACCGCCTCCGCAAAAGTATATCGGCGTGCAAAACGCTTAGGCACCACCAACATTTGCTTAATGTGTCGCCATTGTTCATCCACAATAGTATGAAACAGTTCTGGACAAGGGAACACCTTGCCCGATTTTACAGGATTTGCGGGAGCCAAAAGACACCTGCGTATCTGACGCTGTAGGTTCATCAGCCAATTTTAGGCTTTCCCGCACAGAAACTAACAGGGCTTCACCAATGCCCTGTCCCGCGCGGCAGCTGATGACAGGTCCTCTTCACAGTCAGAATGTGAAGACACTGAACCCTCAAGGTGGTCTGCATCCACGACGACCATATCGGCCTCAGAGTCCAAAGACCCTGCCGATGGAGGTGAGGGCGTTTGCGGCTGGCAGCACCAGAAATGACAAAATCTACTTTCAACATCAGGCTTTGCAAAAAAAAACTGCAATTTCTGGCTGCGACTGTGAACCAGAGGGTCCCACAATCGCTTCCAGGGGTTCTGCATTTTTATCCTGGGACTGCATTGCTCACATAAAAATCTTTATTTGTGTAATGCCCCTTTACGATCGTGAAAAACGTGGCCCCACTGCTATTACTGCGGATTCACAATCCCTGATTTTTATGTAATATTAGCAGAGCAGAAGAGGAACAAAGCCACAGGGAGACCCAGGAACGTTACCAGACAACAAAGAAGCATCCAGCCTGATCAGAGTAAAAACAAAACCAACACTGTCTGCACAGAAAGACGACGAAGAAGCTCTGCCTTTATCATTACTATCATTGTAAGCCATGCCGCATGCCTGTCCATCCCACAGACCTCAAGAAAATGGCCGCTCATACATTCTCAATGGGAAAGTATAGGAAATGGCTGCCCATGCAAACTAATGGGAACACAGAGATCATGAACCACAGCAAAATGGTGGCCCCCACGGCGCAGCATGAGGTCTCCAGGACCGCCAAAAGGGGTCCCAGAAAAATGGGCATCTAAGGCTCCCTAGCCAGGGACCCACCCACAACAATCCACCCCCCTCAAATAAGCACCATAACGGCCGCATTATTACCCCCCCCCCCCCAGGTAAAACCTGTTAGGGGTAGGGGAATGCCAAGGGGTACACCAGATTATTCCCCGGGGTGTCAGGGAACCGAAGGACCCCCTAAGGTCTGACCATTCCAGGGTGGGGCCCATGCCCTCCCCGCGACTGCCAAGGGTGTTTTGGGGGACAATTTTACTCACCATACCACGGTACCAGGTTGGCGCCACTCCAAAACAGATCACCTCCCACCTGAGATGGGGGTGCTGTCAGCCAAGGAGAAGCTGCGATGCGTCCTAGCGAAATGGGATTTTTGACTTATAGTGAAATACATTTCGCTGATGTTCAGTGAGGGACACAGCACCCACCCCTCTGCGGAGTTGTTATTCTCCTGACACTGCTTGTTACAAACCTTAGTGGCTATAGCAGAGAGGAGAAGTTTACCCCCTGGGACTGTCTATGGGTGTAGCCAAAAATAAATTTCTGCCTAGTGTCCTAATCCTTTATGAGTCGGTATAACCCAATGGTTATGAATACCAGGAGCTGTGTCCGTCGGGCATCAGAGAAATGGATTTTACGGTAAGTCAAAAATCACATTTTCTTTCGTTCACTGCTCCATGTCTTCTAGACCATTGGGCTTATGCTGCTCTTTTTTCAGGAGTAGGACTAGGCAGAAACAATTTTGGCTACGCCCCTGAGGCAGTCCAAGGGGGGTATACCATCACTTCCTGCTATAGGACTTTATTTTTTTTTCGTGCCTTGTCAGGAGTAAGGACCTGGCTCTCTGCTGGGATCTTCGTTCCTGATATTTTTTCCTTTTTAAATGGAATTTTTCTCTTTATTTTTGTTCCTGTGTGAACTACAATCAACCTGTGTCTGTGTGAATTACAATCAACAGCTGGACTGGGACACACTGGATATCCTAGATCTTTATGGTCTTCCCAGTCTGGCCTGCAAGCGTGACCCAACTATTGGCTCCACGCTAGGTTGGCTGCAACATAGCCCCACTGGATGGGGGCTAGCCAGCAAGTAAAACACCTCGCGAAGTCGCATAGCCCTGGTCACGATCAGAGTCGCAGCGTATCTCGGGCCGCAGCACCCCCATTTCAAGATGGTGCGGTGGACTGCTGGGCGTAGTGCCCGCCTGATGCCATTGTGTGGTGTGTAGTGTCCCCCTCCTTTATTTTAGAATTGCTGGGGTGGTCGCGGGCCCTCCCTGGGGATGGTAAGCCCCCTTCTGTGTCCTCCCTCCCGTTTTCTCTCCTCTCCCTAGCGCAGCTCCCCTGTGTCGATTGCCCCCTCTCTCTCCCCCTTAGCCCCCTTTCTGGGCGCATGGGTGTATTTTTGGGTGGGGGGGCTTCACTGGGGTTGGGCTGGAGAGGGGTGGGTGAGTGTCGCTGTTGGCCCCTCTTTTGGGGGTGCCTGTACCTTGGTGATGCTGGGGGGGGGTTCCTTCTGATAGATGCTTTTTTTCAGTGGGCTCCTTGGTCCTGTGCAGCACCGCCATTTTGCCGTGGATGCTGTTTCCTGGCTTCGGCAGCCATGTTTGTGTATTCCAGCGGCCATGTTTTTGGTTTCCCATTCCAAATAGTGGCTTCCATTTTCTTGTAGTCCAAGTGCGGTGATGTGCTGCGGGGGCCTCTAGTGTCAGTGTTGGAGCTTCCTCTTCCATCGCAGTGTGGCAGGCTGTTTGGTGCTCTCCAGCTCTGGGGTGGTGAGTCTTTGGGGGTATACGACCCTTCCTCTGCTATTCCGCAGGTGCGCTGATTCTTGTGGTGCTCCTTTGTTGGCAATGGAGCCTCTGGAGCGTGTATCACCACCTGACCCGCTCCTTGAAGCTGCTGGACCCTCTGTGTCTCAGTCTGCCCTGGCGGCCATAACGGCAGCCCTGCAATCACTTGTCTCTAAGGTACATATGGCCCTGCAAAGGAGGCCTAGCAAGAAGCGCCCCCCTGCCTTTACTTGTATCCACTGCCACCTCAGAGTCTAAGGTGGATTTGGCAGCCGTGGACAAGTCAGCCCACTGGGTCTGTGTCCACGCACGCTGAGTGCTCTAATAGTGAGGACGAATCCTTCTCCGCAGCCGTGCATGAAAAGGCGCTGGTGGAGGCCATAATTGTGTCAGTGCAGGAAACTTTAAAGCTGGATGCTGAGTCGGCGACACCGGTGCAGTTTGGAACCCGCAAATCTTCCAAGGCGACAAAGGTGTTCCCCTTTCCTGCCTATTTTGATGAGATTGTCACTAGTAAGTGGGGTTCCCCAAAACGCATGGTTGGAATACCTAAGCGTTTCACTAGGAGATATCCCTTTTGAGGAGTCTCTTCTGAAGAAACTTAGGGTTCCACCGTCGGTGGACTCTCAGGTTTCCAGGTTAAATAAGGCCACACTTTTGCCGGTGGAGGATTCTCCATCTTTTAAGGATCCTGTGGACGAGAGCTAAGGCTCTGGTCCGGTACCTTTTCACCGTGGCAGGTTCAATGTTGAGGCCGGTGTTTGCTATCACCTTGGTATCCCAGACTTTAAACGGAATGAACAAAAATTTTACACCAGGATCTGGAAGGGGGGGCGGGGTCAACACCCTCCTGAGCTGGTGGGTGACTTGATCCAGGGGCTACAGTACATACTTGTGATGCATCTTTGGATGCGGCCCCTTTGGCTGGCAGAGTTTCTGTGACTCTGGTGATTCTATGCTGCATGATTTGGTTGAAACTAGTCGGCCGACCAGGCTTCTAAAAAAAAGTGCTCACTGATCTACCTTTTGTAGTTGACCATTTGTTAGGTGCCTCTATGGAATATCTCATTAAGGGCCTTATGGCAGATAAAAGAACACTACTTCCGCAGGTTGCTAGGGGTAAGGAACTTAGTCGTAAACGTGGTCCTTTTTTCTCGGCTCACAAGCGGGTATCGCAGGAAAAGGGTTCGGGATCCACCCGTAATTTTGTGGGAGGCTTTAAGAGACCCTGGAATGGTAGGTCGAAAGCGGGCACTACTGGTTCCGCAGACAAGCCTTCCCCAGCCTGAAGGGGCCCCCTCACCCGCATCTGGGGTGGGGGGACATCTTTGTCTTTTTCCGGAGCTGTGGACCTTGTTCATTCAGGACAAGTGGGTTCACGAGTTGGTTCGGTTACAAGATTGAGTTTCGGTCCTTGCCTCCGGCAAGGTTCTTTCGTTCCAACTTGTGCCTGTCTCACAATCGGCTACAGGGTCCCTACAGGAGGTGCAGGACCTGTTAGCACAAAGGGTCATTGTGCCCTTTCCAGAGTCATAACGTTTTCAAGGTTTTTATTCAAGTCCGTTTACAGTTACCAGGAAGGAAGGCAAGGTTCGTCCGATCTTGGACCTCAAGGCTCTGAACCACTTTGTGCGAGTTCAGAAAAGGGGATCTTCTGGTTTCTGTCGATCTCAAGGACGCTTACCTTCATATTCCGATATATGTCCAGCATCAGCATTTTTTGTTTTGCTGTGGGTGAGGAGCATTAACAATTTGTGGCGCTACCCTTTGTAAACGCCCAAGGAGCTGAGACGAGACCGAAGGTTTTGGCCCCAGCGCTGGCTCTAGAAGGCGACTTGGACATTACTGTGTGAACTCTACAGGAGTTCGGATGGACACTGAATTTTCAGAAATCGGCTTTGACTCCATCCACCAAACTGGACTACTTGGGTCTGACGCTGGACTCAACATCAGCCCAGGTGTTTCTTCCACAGGCAAAACTACTGAAGCTACAGGATGCGTTTCGGTTCCTGTTGTCCAACCATCGGTCGTCACTCAGTACTTGCATGCAGGTGTTGGGCCTGATGGTTTCCACCTTCAAGGCAGTTACGTTTGCTCAGTTCTATAGCAGACCTCTGCAAAAAGATTCTGTCCAAATGGAACAAGGATCCGCTGTCATTGGACGATCTGATCCTGTTGAGACGGGATATGAGGGGGGCAATGCTATGGTTGCTTCGCTACCTGGCGCTTTGCCTGGGAAAATCCTTTTTCCCTTGTATAAGACTGTGATAACCATAGATGCCAGTCTGTCCGGGTGGGGAGGTATCTTGGGAGTGTACTCGGCCCGAGGAGTTTGGACTCGAGAGGAGTCCAGTCTGCCGATCAACATCTTGGAGATTTTGGCGATCAGGCCTCGTCTCAATGGACGGATCGTCTGCAGGGACGCCCTGTGTGGATAAATTTGGAAAATGCTAAGGCCGTGGCATATGTCAATCATCAAGAGGGCACAAGGAGTGCCCTGGTGGCCCGGGAAGTAGCCGGTATATTGAGGTAGGCAGAACTATATGTTCCGGCCCTTTCTGCTGTGCACATTCCGGGGGTAGAGCATTGGCAAGCGGACTATCTCAGTCGGCAGACGTTTGATCTGGGAGAATGGTCTCTTCACTCTGAGGTGTTTCATCAGCTGTGCCTTCGGTGGGGGACCCCTGATGTGGATCTGTTAGCCTTCCATCTCAACAGGAAGGTGCAGAGGTTCGTGTCAGGTCTCTGGATCTTCTGGCCGATGCCGCAGAAGCCCTGGTGGTCCCTTAGGGTCAGTATCATCTGATTTGCGCCTTTCCTCCAATAAAACTTCTGTCGAGACTGCTACACAGAATCGAGTTAGAAGGGATTCCAGTCATTCTGATGGCACCAGACTGGCCTTGCCGGTCTTGGTACGCAGGCCTGGTAAGGCTGGTAGCAGACGTCACTTGGAAACTTCCTCTCAGGGAAGATCTTCTGTCTCAGGGACCAATCTTCCATCCTGCTTTACAGTCACTGGCTTTAACGGCTTGGCTATTGAAAGCCAGGTGTTGAAGGACAGAGGGCTGTCGGTGATTCCTACATTGTTAAAAGCTAGGAAATCTACTTCCAGGAAAATTTATCATAGACTTTGGAAGGTGTACATTACTTGGTGTGAGTCCCGGGGGGTTTTTCTTCGTTCATTTTCTGTGTCTCGCCTGTTGGGAGTTTTTACAACTGGGTTTAGACCAATGTTTGGCTCTGGGTACCATCAAGGGCCAGATCTATGCTTTGGCTATATTTTTCCAAAGGGAATTCGCCATCTGGCTCCTCCGGTGCGATCCCTGGTACCTCCGTTGATCTCAATTTTGGTACTGTCGGTGCTTCAAAAGCCTCCTTTTGAAAACACATTTTTTTAGTCGCTATTACTTCTGCGCATAGGGTGTCTGAGTTGGCTGCGTTGTTCTGTTAGCCACCTTACCTGGTGCTTCACAGGGACTAAGTGGTGTTGCGACCCTGTCAGGCGTTCCTTCATAAGGTGGTCTCGGGGGGTTTCATTTGAAGGAAGATATTGCATTACAGTCCTTATGTCCTAGGCCGAAACGTCCTAAAGAATTTGTTGTACATTCCTTGAATGTACCTGAACCGATTCAGAAATCTGATTCTTTGTTTGTTCATATGGATGGACCTTGTAAGGGGCAGGGTGCATCTGCTGCGACCATTTCCAGGTGGATCAGGCAGACAGTGGTGCAGGCTTATTCCATTAAGTGTCAGGTTCCTCCTTTCCCTGTCAAGGCACATTCTACAAGGACGCTTAGTGCCTCCTGGGCCTTCCGTCATCAGGCACCAGTGGTTCAGGTGTGCAAGGCGGCTACGTGGTCATCTGTAAACACATTCCCAAAATGTTATAAGGTGGATGTACTTGCATCTTTGGGTGCGGCGTTCGGCCGCAAAGTTTTGCAGGCTGTGGTTGCTGAGGCTCCCGCCTCTTGAGGTGTAATTTTTTTTTCCTGATGGTGAACTCCAGTCGTTTCTGGTTGGGCTCCGGTTTTACCTGGTTGGCTATGTTTAGCCTTGTTGAGAATGATATTTCTTGCTGTGTTTTTACCACCCCTCATGTTGACACTGCTTTGGGACATCCCAATGGTCTAGAAGACATGGAGCTGTGTCGGTCAGTGAATGAAAGCGAAAACTGGATTTTTGTCTTACCGTAAAATCCTTTTCTCTGAGGTTCACTGATGGACACAGCACCCGCCCCTCTGTTGGGTTGAGTTATGTATTCTTCTGACACTGCTGGTTACAAACTGAAGTCCTATAGCAGGAAGTGATGGTATACCCCCTGAGACTGCCTCAGGGGCGTAGCCAAATTGTTTTCACCTAGTTCTCTACTCCTGCAAGATTCTTTATGGGCCTTGTTTTGAGCACTGGTCTAAATCATTTGGTGGAGGGGGGGATTATGGGGTGGGGTTGTTTCTCAGGGGTTGGGCCCCTTTGTTCCAGTAATGGGGAACTCTTATTAAGGCGTCAGAAAACCAAGACATTTTGGACCATTTCATGTTCCCAACTTTGTGGGAACAATTTGGGGATTGCCCTTCCTGTTCCAACATGACTGCGCACCAGTGCACAAAGCTGGTCCATAAATACATGGGTAAGAGAGTTTGGAGTGGAGGACCCCGACTGGCCTGCACAGAGCCCTGACCTCAACCCGATAGAACATCTTTGGGATGATTTAGAGCGCAGCCTGCAAGCCAGGCCTTCTCATCCAACATCAGTATCTAACCTAACAAATGTGCTTCTGGAAGAATTCTCAAACATTCTCATAGACTCGCTCCTAAACCTTGTGGACAGTCTTCCCAGAAGAGTTGAAGCTGTTATAGCTGCAAAGGGTGGGCTAACTCGGTATTGAACCCTACGAACTAAGACTGGGATGCCAAAGTCCATGTGGGTGTAAAAAGGCAGGCGCCCCAATACTTTTGGAATGTACCTTTTTAAAAATAATAGGTTTCTGACATGTTTTACTACCATTTTACCCTTCTGTCCTGTTTTAATCTCTTTGCAGTGGGCGGACCTTCATTTTCCATTTTGCAATCACGGAAAGCGCTGTGTAATGAGAACAGTACTGAAGATTGGTCCAAACAATGGCAAAAACTTTTATGTCTGTCCGTTTGGCAAAGATAAGCAGTGTGATTTTTTTGAATGGGCTAAATAATTGGACTAACATTGCTTTACTAGTGACTGTTGCTTGCTTCATACATTTATCAGTCATATTTCCTCCAAGGTGCAATTAAAGGAAGACCCCCCAAGGAATCTAGATGCTATTTTTCACTGCAAACTGTTTTGTCAACCTTGCAATAAAAATCATACCAAACATATAAACAAGCTAAACATAATTCATATGACTTAAGTGCATTGCATTTTAATTGCTAATAAATGTGCTGTGTATTACCTATTATTTGGAAAATAAATAATATTAAACTAGTGGGGGGTTGGCACTGTATACTTCAATAAACTAAAGTGGTGTCCACCAGTAGCAGTGCTCAGCTTTAACCGGTTGCCGACCGCCGCACGACTATATACTGCGGCGGTCAGCCCCGGCCAGGCAGAGTGACGTATCGGTACGTCACTCGCCTGTCACTGACTTGCGAGCCTATCGCGGGCGGGCGCGCGCCCGCCGAGGCGCGCGCCCGCCGCGGCTCGTTCACAGACAAGTCAGTGCGTGTGACCGGCGGACTCGATGTCCGCCAGTCACACTGCGATCGCTCCTGTGAAGGGAGAAAGACAGAGCAGCTTGTGTAAACAAGCTGCCTGTCAGTTCTCCCTGTGTAAAAGTGAAGATCTGTCCGTTCTACTATGTAGAACGGTTGATCTTTGCTTTTACACCAATAGGAATGTCCCTACACAGTTAGAATCACGCCCCTAGGACACACTTAACCCCTCCCTGTCCAATAAAGTTAACCCCTTCCCTGCCAGTGTCATTTTTGCAGTAACAGTGCATATGTATAGCACTGATTACTGCAGTAATGTCACTGGTACCCCCAAAAGTGTCAAAAATGTCAGTCAAGGGTCCGATCTGTCTGCCGCAATGTCGCAGTACCGAAAAAAAAATCGCAGATCGCCGCCATTACGCGTTAAAAAAAAAAAACACCAAAAATGACAAAAATCTTTCCCTTTGTTAGTAAACGCGATAACTTTTGCGCAAACCAATCAAAATACGCTTTTTGCGATTTTTTTTTTTTTTACCAAACATAGGTAGCATAAAACAAATTGGCCGAAAAATGTTAAAAAATTTTGATTTTTACTTTTTTTTTGGGGGAATTTCATATAAAAAAAATGTGAAAAATATTGTTATTTTTGCAAAATTTACGCTCTTTTTTTGTTTATAGCGCGTGATCAAAAAATCGCACAGGTGATCAAATACCACCAAAAGAAAGCTCTGTTTGTGGGAAAAAAAGGACGTCAAATTCGTTTAGGTACAGCGTCGCACGACCGCGCAATTGTCCGTTAAAATCACGCAGTAAAAAATTGCAAAAAAACCCCTGGTCCTTTAGCAGCCAAATCCTCCGGGGCTTAAGTGGTTAATGGAATATGGTCACCTTTACTGTTTTTAAAGGATAAGCCCAGTTAAACCATAACTAACGCTAAAACTGCTCTTTGCCATATTCTAAGACTATTCCGTCTAACCCTGTAAAGCAAAAATGATTTACTTACCATTTCTACACCCGATCCGGTCTCCAGTGACGGAAGCTCTGTGCAGGAGAGGAGCGACAATGGCTGTGAAATGAATGAGAAGTGACATCACCCATAGAGTTACTATGGGGCTTCCCTTGTCAAGTGCCTCTCCCGCACCCGCCTCCACGATGAAGCTGCCACTAACAGAACAGCATGGGAATGGATCCGGTGTAGAAAAGGTAAGTACCGTGATTTTCTGCTTTACAGGGATAGATAGAATAGTCTTAGAATGTGGCAAAGATCAGGTTTAGCGTTACTTAGGTTTTGACTGGACTTCTCCTTTAATGATAGAATTTGTGAGATCTGTGATAGTTATATAGAAATTCTACCATCAGTAATCTGCTCAGCTTACCCTGTGCATTGCTAAAATGTCAAGGCTATAAAATGAAAAGGTTAAAAAAAATACCCTTAGACAAGCTTTATGAACGTAAAAAACTATGTTCTGTTTCACCTCAAAACGTTGGCGCTTTGTTTCCCCAGTTGCTTAAAAATTACATGTATTTTCAAATGCTTCAGACATCATGCAGTGGGTTTATGTAGGACCTTATTCAGTTTATATAAATGACGACAAAACAAAAAAAATGCAGCATGTAGGGCTTTCACTTGCTTTACTGTGGGAGGTCAAACTGGAAACTATTTTCCCAAGTCAAAGCATTTTTGCAAAATACAGCAAAACATACTGCATAACCACACAGAACAAATGCTTAATATCTTATTCACTACTACAGCAATATTAGGACTCCTAAATTCTCCTAAAGTGGCGATTGGTGGGACATAGGCTGGCAAACTGTCAGGCTATGTATACGCTAACTTGGCAAACAAAAATCTACAGACCCTCAAGTATTTACATATTCTCAACAAATTGTAAGCTATCTGTAAAACAAGCCCATCCTGTCGCAAATAATCCTAAATGCTTATAGTAGAAACACTGGTGTGATTCAAGTTCTTCTCTCAGCACCTCAACTTATCCAAATTCTTGATTTTCCTTTCTTTTGGATGTGCTTCCGCACTGATACATTAACCATTTTGCATGTTTGTGAAGTAAAACATAAGGGGCTGCGGAGCAGTTTATATAGAAAGCTTCTGTATTATTGTTTACCTCTACCATGCAAAAAACTTAGACTTATGCCCCGTACACACGCGTCGAAAATTGGCAGGGAATTTTCGGCCAACGTCTGATCTTCCGATTTTCGGCTTGTTAGTATGATGCTTCCGACAACCAACTCCGACTTTTCGGCCGAAAAAAAATCTTGTGTGCAGGCTATAAAATTTTTGTTGGCCGTCAACACAATGGCCGATTTTCGTGCAGTCAGTACAGATTTCGACAGGGAAAAATCTGATGAGCAAGTCTGGGCATGCTCAGTGAAGAAAAAAACACAAAGAAAACAAACCAACACATGACATCACTTCTAAAGTAGATTTTTGTTGGCCGAGAAATTTCGTGTGCAATCTAGGCACATTCCAACCAACAAAACACAACTTGGACAAAAGTCGGACGATCGGTCGGCCGATAATCGTTGCGTGTGTACGAGGCTTTAGTGTATTTACACTAGAGTTCAAAATTGTAGAACAATTTATGAACACTTGATTTTTTTTCAGAAATAATGTAATCTTCATTTCTTAACATTTGCTGGAATTTTTGTTGTGGCTATATATACACCACTCTAATGGAACAGTGTTTTTCATAATAACCAAGGCACTTCACCAAAAAAACATACAAACCTTTATTTTGTAGAAAACACAATGATCAAAATTAGAGAACAGCAATGTCTGTAGCAGGGAGAACGATTAAAACTAACATTTCTGAAGGTTACAATTAGTAGGAAGTGTACAGGCCCTTGCTTTGAATGACTTTAGCGCATCTGCGGCCAAAGGACATCACTAGTCTCTCACACTGCTCTAGTGTGGTTTTTGTTTCACTCTTCTTCCATAGTTTGGTGACTGTAGTGGGTTTCTTGGCCAAAACTTTTGTCACCAAGGATTTTCCAGAGGTTTTTCTATTGAGTTTAGATCAGGACTCTGGGCTGGCCATTTTAATGTTTTCAGCTTCAAGGCACTGCTTTACGGGTCATTGTCATGCATGAAAATTGCTGGCTGATTGGGTGATGAATTCAGGGAAGGAACAACATGTTGTCAAAGAAGGTTCTGATCTACAGCTACATGGCAGAGTAAATGCAAATGTTTAAAGAGGCCCAACTCTTGCTGCAGAAAACATCCCCCAAACTGACACGATGCTTCCCCCACCACCTTTCACTGACTTCTTTACACACTGTGGGTTCAGTCTTTCCCCAGTTTGATGACAAACAGGTTTCCTATCAGACCCAAATAGAGTAAACTTGCTTTCATCACTAAAGTGATCTTTGGACCAGTTCTCGGTCCACACAACATGCTTCTCAGCAAAGGTTGGTCTAGTCTTTTAAATATTTCTGCTAATGAGAGGTTTGGTCGCTGAGAATTTGGACTAAAAGCCCACTCTGCAAACGGCAAGACACTGTATGACTAGACAGATCCTTACTCTGTTTAGTGCTGAATGGGCAAGCAATCACAGCTGCAGTGTTTAACCGATTGCCCAGTGAAATTCTCTGCATTATCCTGTCCTCTCTTGCATTTTGTCTTTTGTGGACAACCAAGGACTTGAATGATTTTGTGACGTAAAGATGCAATATTCTAGAAATCACAGATTTGGAACGACAAACTATCCCCTATGGCTAAAAGGGTCATTACTTTGGCCTTCATCTGGAAAACTTGCTGCCAGAGGGTTTAAGTCACTTTAGAATGACTCACTATCTTGCAAAGTCAGTGAAAACGGGAAAGTTAGGGTGCCAGTTAAATAGGTTTTGTCAGAAAATTAAAGAAATTAAGCACAAGGTGCCAGATTAACACCAATAACTGAGAGTTATCTGAAAGTGTTCTCTAATTTTTAACAATGTTCTTTTTCAAATCTCATTGAAGTTTTTTTTTTTATTCTGTGCTTCAAAATATATATCTCATGAAAAATGCTTAACAAAACTGTTCTTTTACTTCTGTTTCTCTCTTTTTTAATGGGGCCTTCAAATTTAGGAAATTGTAGGTTGTGCTCTAATTTTGATCTCCAGTGTAGGTACTTTTCTATGGATGCTACAAAGTGTGGATTGTTCCACGGTTTAAAATCCATATAAATATATTTCTCTATCTTTCATTGACAGACGCAACTCCATATTCTTCATAACCACTGGGTTATGCTGCCCCCTACAGGAGTAGGACACTAGGCAGAAAAAAATCTTTACCACACCTGGTAGTGGTGCGGAAGCGTTTTAAGAGACGCTATATCCACAAAATGAACAGTTCCACCGAAGGTTGACCATCCTGTCTCCAGACTGAACAAGTCTACTGTGGTCCCTGTGGAGGAGTCTCCGGTCTTTAAAGACCCTGTGGGTAGAAGGATTGAGTCTGTCCCGCCACTAACATGTGATAGTGGACTCAATACCTAAACCGATCTTCGTGATTACTCTGTTGTTCCAGACCACAACGGAACGGGTAGTTACTAAAAAGTGATCTGGAAACAGAACAGCTCCCTCTGGGCCTGGACTAAATGGTCCAAGCCCTACTATTCATATGTAATGCGTCGCTAGATGCGGCCCCTCTTGCAGCCAGAGTATCCATGGTAAAAGCTGGTCTGTGGATCATGCTTCAAAAAAAGCTCTATCAGAGCTCCCCTTTACGAGGGACCACTTGTTTGGATCCTCTTTGGATGAAATGATTAAGGGGCTTGCATGTGGGAAGAGTACTCATCTTCCTCAATCCTCAAAGGGCAAGTCACCACGTAATAGACGGGGGCCTTATTTTACAGCCCACAGGTGGCCCTTTTGTGCCTCTGGCACGCAGGAGAAAGGATCTAAGCCATTAAGGCCTTCTAGGGTTTCCAAGAAGACATGGTCGGGTAAGCTGAGAGCAGGCACCCCTCCCCCCAGATCTGCAGACAAATCCCCGTCTGCATGAAGGGACGCCCTCACCCCTATCTGGGGTAAGGCGATGTCTTTGTTTCTTTCCGGAACCATGAACCTCCTAAATTCAAGACAAATGGGTCCAGGAACTGATCCAATCAGGTTACAAGATTAAATTCTGGTCCCGACCGTCTAACAGATTTTTCCCATCCAATCTCCACCTATCTTCAGATCGGTTGCGGGATCTATGAGGAGCAGTACAGGACCTGCTGGCACAAGGAGTAATTGTACCGGTTCCCTCCCGGAAACACTTTCAAGGGTTTTATTCAAACTGGTTTACTACTACCCAGATAAGATGGAAAAGTGCGCCCAATTCTGGACCTCAAGGCTCTGAATCGCTTTGTGCAGGTTCAGAGGTTTCGAATGGAGTACATTCACATGGTAGTGGCGTCCCTACGCCACGGGTACTTTTTGGCCTCTATCGCTATCAAGGGCGCAAATCTGCACATCCCTATTTATGCTGGACATCAGTGTTTCCTTCGATTCGCTGTAGGAGGAGCGCATTATTAATTTGTGGTGTTACCCTTTGGTCTCGCCTCTGCTTCCAGGGTCTTCACAAAAGTGTTGGCTCCAGTATTTGCTTTACTGTGACAGTGGGGGATTGTGGTCCTAGGGTGCTTGGATGATCTCTTAAGAGCAGATTCCCACTCAGTTCTAGTGGGTGATCTGTCTATCACAGTCCAACTGAACTCTTGCAGAGTCCGGACAATCAATTGCAAAAGTCTGCTCTGGTCCCAACCTCCAAGTTGGTTTATCTGGGCCTGACTCAGGACTCTGATTTAGCGAGGGTATTTCTTCCCCCGGCAAAGCTGCAAAAGTTGCAGAGGGCGATTAGTTTGCTGTTATCCAGCAACCTGTCCTCTCTGCAGACTTGCATGCGAGCCCTAAGTCTGATGGTGTCTACCTTCGAGGCGGTCCCTTACGCCAGGGCAAGTCCTTCCTCACATTGTATTGGACTGTGGTAACCACGGACGCCAGCCTGTCCGGCTGGGATGGAGTGCTTGGGAAGCTGTGTCCCCAGGGGACCTGGACCGTGGAAGAATCCACACTACTGATCAATATTCTGGAACTTAGAGCAATAAAGCTTTGCCTGAGTCACTGGACAAATCGCCTGCAGGGTTGTACAGTTTGGATTTAATTGGACAATGCCATGGCTTACGTCAATCGTCAAGGGGGCACCAAGAGTGTCTTGGCGGCCGAGATCCTGAAATGGGCAGAATTTTTTTTCCCCAGCCCTCTCTGCCATGCATATCCCAGGAGTGGAGAGGTGGCAGGCGGTCTTGGTATGCTGATCTGGTACGGTTGATTGCCGATGCTCCTTGGAGATTCCTCTCAGGGAAGATCTGCTGTCTCAAGGGCTGATCTTCCATCCTGCTTTATAGTAGCTGGCTTTAATGGCATGGCTGTTGAAAGCCAGGTATTGAAGGATAGGGGTCTGACTCAGTGATTCCTACACTATTGAAGGTTAGAAAATCTACCTCCAGGAAGACTTATTATCGTACATCTCATGGTGTGAATTGCTGAAGGTACATCCACGCTTTTTTTGGTGGCTAGGATTTTGGCTTTTCTCCAAGGAGGGTTTGATTAGCGGTTGGCCTTGGGTGCCATTAAAGGCCAAGTGTCTGCTTTGGCTGTGTTTTTCCAATGCCCTTTAGCTACACATGCTTTGATTTGCACTTTTATTCAAGGGGTTCACCATATGGCTTCTCCGATACAGTCCCCGTTACCTCCGTGGGATCTTAACCTGGTATTGTCTGTTCTTTAAAAACCTCCCTTTGAGAACATTAGGAAGATTCCTCTGCTTACTGTCACAGACCGTAGCCTTTTTGGTGGCTATTCCCTCTGCTCGCAGAGTATCTGAATTGGCGGCGCTATCCTGCCAATCACCTTATCTGGTGGGCCACAGTGATAAAGTGGTACTTCGTCCTAATCAGTTGTTTCTTCCCAAGATGGTTTCTGATGTCCATTTGAATGAAGACATTGTGCTGCCTTCACTTTGTTCTAAGCCCAAGCAAATTACCTTGCATTCTTTGGATGTGGTTTGAGCAATTAGGGTTTACCTGGCGGCTACTGAATCTTTCAGGAAATCAGACTCTCTTTGTCCTCACGGAAGGACCTCAAAAGGGATTGGCTGCATCTGCTGTGACCATATCCAGATGGATCAGGCAGATGGTGGAACAGGCTTATTCACAGAAAGGATCAGGTTCCACCTTTCCCTCTAAAGGCTCTTCAAGGGCACTGTGTGCTTCTTGGGCTTTTCGCCATCAGTAATGCAAATTTGCAAGGAGGCAACTTGGTCATCTGTGCACACGTTCATAAAATTCTACAGAGTAGATGTGTTGGCAGGCAACAGAGAAAATATTCTCTTGAGGGTATGTGTTTCTTGTTCCTGGTTGAGCTCCATATTCACTGGTTGGCTAAGTTTAGCCTTTTGGGGAATTATGTTCTTTCTCAGCGTTGTTTTCCCACCCCTCATGCAGATACTGCTTTGGGACATCCCACTGTTAAGTAGAATATGTAGCTGCGTCTGTCAATGAACAATAGAGAAAACTGGATTTTTGACATAGTATGATTCTCTAAAAGGTCAAAATTATTTTTTGTTTGCCAACATCCCTTGTAAACTGTAAGATCACCATCCTGCATGCGACAAGCTTCCACCCCACCCCCTCTTTAAAAGTCAATACCATACAGCCAATACCTACGTCTGAAACGGAATTGCACCAGTACGAGACTTCCAGAATGAGGCGAATGCCCTCACAAGAAGACTACTGGAAAGAGGCTATATACAAAGACCACCCTAAGGAAGGCATTTAATAGAGTAAAAACTAAAGACAGACAGGAAATCCTCTTCAAAGGCAACAAAGCTCCAGGAACTAGAATGAACAAGAAAAACAACCTAGAAGAGTGATTATGAGATACACCAATGAACACCACAAAATACTTAAACACTGGCCAATCTTAACTGAAGACTCAACCCTGAAAGATCTGGTTCCTTAACAACCACTAATAACCTTTAGAAAAGCAGGGTCAATCAAGGAAACCCTTGTACACAGTGAATACAAGGAAAGTTCTAGAAAAGATCACTGTAAGGGCTCTTTCACACGGGCGTTCCGTATATCACCCCATCCATTTGCGGGTGATATACGGACATAATGCATGTCAATGGGGTTGCGGATGTCAGCGGATGACCACCCGCTGACATCCGATTTGTGTCCTTTCAGTTCTGTTCCGTTTTTTGGAACAGAACAGAACCCTATTTTTCTTCCGTTAAAAAAACGGAACGGATGCAAAATCGGATGTCAGCGGTGTCATCCGCTGACATCCGCAATTCCCATAGACATGCATTATGTCCATATATCATCCGCAAACGGATGGGATGATATGCGGACATACGGAGCGGATGACACAAGTGTCATCCGTGTCCGTGAAAAAAAAAAAAGTGCCGCAGCGGAAGAAGAAATCGGAGCGGCCGTGTGAAAAAGCCCTAAGGATAAAGGAACATTTCCATGCGGAACATGCGCACAATGTAAAGTTATTGTCAACTGTACCTCGAAAGTACTGCCAAATGGAGAAATATTCCAACCAAAACACTTTGCGAACTGCAAGACGAAAGGCATTGTCCACCTTATGCAGTTCGAGTGTGGGGCTTTTTACGTAGGAAAATCACGACAATAATTTGGCAAAAGAATAAACACCTACAGAGTATGGAAATCTGGAATTTTTATCTCCCCCCCCCCCCCCCCCCCGGAAGACATGTGGCATATACCCACAATTACAAGATGCCCAAAACCACGTTTATGGCCTTGGACAGAATTCATATACCAAAAAGAGGAGAGACTGGAACAAGACGCGTCTCCAACTCTATCCAAATGCATTGGATCAGATACTTGAAAGCCACTGCACCCCCAGGCCTAAACGAAACGGAGAGCTACCGTCCCATTTCTTGAAGGATTTACATCAGGAAAAACAGACTAAGGCATATCCACTTAAACATCCTTTCCTGAAGGAAAAGATGACGAAATACCCACTCCAAAAGGGACAAAAATTATCCATTCACAAAAACAGTAGGACATGTCATCCATTCACCAAAATCCTGGTTTCTCCATTTTCACCAAAAAGCCCCATAAATTGGCAGATCCGTTGCCTCTATCTCCCCTGCTCCACTTCCTATGTTCCCCTGTTCTGCCATAGCCTTTGATTACAATACGTAAGCTAAACAGAGACTATCCTCTCCACCCCTGTCCACAACTTCCCATGAGACATATGTGTCTCCTCCCTCCCCACCCCTTTCCCTGAGCATATATCATACTGACTGCTACAAAATGTAAAATGCAATATATACATTTATATGCCTGTATTTTTTTTTAAACCAAATGTAATGATATATAATTATATATTCAATTGTAAGCCATCCATTCTTTGAAGACATTATTTCTCCTGTTATATGTCCATTCATGGTCGCACCCGGCACTCCCAGCCTCAGAACATATAGTCTGAGGCATTTTCGAGCAAAGGAGGGGCCCTTGACATCTTCCTCCTCCGATTCCCCAAGGAATCAAGCTCCACAGTTTGTGTCGGCGGCCGATTATAGGATTGCCGCGGCCTCCCCGAATGCGCGCGCAGCGTCTGGTGGCGCATGCGCACTAGGGTGGTGGCCGCATGACGGCCACAGCACATAGGATCCCGCGGCGCAGTACTGCGCATGCACGGACCTCTATAAATAGCCGGGGAGAAGCACCCTGCTGAAGCGCTGCCAGAGCAACTAAAAGTGAGTTGCTTGGAATAACCAGCCAGTACCTTTTTAGACAAACCAAATCCATTTTTTTATAAACACACTTATATTGGGTCAACATTGTCTTGATTTCTCAGACCTTGCACACATATATATTCTTTAATCATACACCGTCCTAATCAGAGCACAGCTAATTGCAGGATTTTATCCAGTACAGCTGCAATACTCTGCAACATTCCATGTGACGGCTCTAATTTTGAGCACAGTAAGCTGCAGGAAATATCCAGTACAGCTGCAGCAAACACCCTATGTGAGTAAAGACATCAATAACTAGTATAAATGTATTCCTCTAAACACCAACTACACATTATCTCTAGAAGCAGCATCTTCTGGTTCTCGTTGCGATTAAGGGCATAAGGAGAAAAATATTTAGACATGGATAACATGGATAAGGCAAAAAAACATTATGTAAGCTTTACAATCAACCCCCCCCCCCCCCCCCCCAATGGAAACTCCCTTGGCTGAGCGGGTGATTTCAAATAACCTTGTAATGTAATTTCAGATATGGCGATATCCTTGAAAAAGGCTTTGCGGCCGAAACGCGTTGGTGTTACAGATGCTTTCTCTGTTCAAATCCAACACTTGTGATCAAGCACAGAATACAGAGAAAGATACCATATCACCAATGTCACAAACTTCCAACCTCTTATCACCTCTTCACTACAGGGCCTCTAACCCTGCAAAAATGTGTGTGTGTGTATACATACACACACACTGTTTAAAAAATTTCACCTCAAAATAAACTGTTATTTTAAAATACTACGATACATGCTCTTCTTGCCTAAAAAATCCCACCTTTCTTTGGTTTGAGGCACCAAAAAATCCATATACAACGATTTTTGACCTTAAAATCCTTTTCTCTGAAGCTCATTGACAGACGCAGCACCCACCCCTCTATTCCTGAGTGGGATGGGGTTTTTTCCTCTAACACTGTTTGCAACAAAACTGAATCCTATAGCAGAGTGAGTGGGTGTATGCCTGCAGGGACTGCCGCATAAGCGTGGTAACGATTTTTCCTGCCTAGTGTCCTACTCCTGTAGGGGGCAGTATAACCCAATGGTTAATAAGAATATGGAGCTGCGTCTGTCAATGACCTTCTGTAAAAATATTTTCTCTGTAAGTCAAAAATCCACTTTTTACTTGGGAACAGAAGAAGAAGAAGAAGAAGAAGAAGACTGGTTCATTTAACTCTATAAAACATAAGTTAAAATACATACACCCACTGGTTGAATGTCAGCTACCATACAATATTTATTTTTTATTAAACAACAATAAACTTTTATAAAAAAAAAAAAAGACCTACTTTCTGCCACAGACATTTTAAAAGTACACGTGTAACTTTCAGTAGCTTTTACATTCTCGCATATGTGAAAGGTTTGGATTTTGAAAAAAGTCACCCTCAGTCTGGAGTCATGATTCTTGATATTTATTATAAGAAAATTCAGTGGCAAATGCCCGCCACATGCTCCAGCTTCTATAGACAATCTACTACCTCCTCCAGTGGCTGTGAAAGGCCAGGTTTGAAAACTGTGTAATGAAATTGAGAAAATCCTGGAGCTTTAGCACAAGCAGCACCTAAAAAAGAAAAAAAATTGTTATACTGATGGGGATTTTAATTGTACCTAATATTTGTCTGGTATATCTACAGGGTGCTGGCTATGTATCCTATGCTATGCAACTTTATGGCCACATTCTTGCTTGCCTTCAAACTATAAAGAAAAATGTCAGGGTGATGGTAGCAATTTTAGTTATGATTTTCATCAAGCATCTAATTGCTTCAGGTACCTTGCTTTAGAAAGCTGCTAATGTAAAACTCTTGTTTTGCTAAATCCATAGGTTTTCTGTGTGCCCTTGCAGAGAGTTGTATTTTTCTTCTACAGAAAAAAAATGGCTCTTGTCACTAGTGTGAATTAGCCCAAAAAGTTTCAACAAAGCTTGTCATAAAGAGGTGCATTGAATGGAAATTTTGTTGCCGAAACCGAAAATTCAGTACACCTCTTGCATTTTTGTAAAAACTTTTCAAGTGACAACACTGAAGAAATGACACTTTGGTACAATGACACTTTGCTACAATGTAAAGTAGTGAGTGTACAGCTTGTATAACAGTGTAAATTTGCTGTCCCCTCAAAATAACTCAACCCACAGCCATTAACGTCTAAAATCCTGGCAACAAAAGTGAGTACACCCCTAAGTGGAAATGTCCAAATTGGGTCCAAAGTGTCAATATTTTATGTGGCTACCATTATTTTGCAGCACTGCCTTAACCCTCTTGGTCATAGAGTTCACCAGAGCTTTACAGGTTGCCATTGGAGTCCTCTTCTATTCCTCCATGACGACATCACAGAGCTGGTGGCTGTTAGAGACTTTATGCTCCTCCACCTTCTGTTTGAGGATGCTCAATAGGGTTTAGATCTAGAGACATGCTTGGCCAGTCCATCACCTTTATCCTCAGCTTCTTTTGCAAGACAGTGGTCGTCTTGGAGGTGTGTTTGGGGGGGGGTCGTTATGTTAAAATACTACCATGTGGCCCAGTCTCCGAATAAAGGGGATCATGCTCTGCTTCAGTATGGCACAATACATCTTAACCACTTGCCGACTGCCTAACGCCGATCTACGTCGGCAGTCAGCCCCTCACAGGCAAAGCGACGTAGGTCTACGTCGCTAGCCTGTGAGGGTCTAGGGAGCGAGCGCGCGCCGCCGGAGGCGCGGTCACGCACCCCCCCCCGCGCGTGTGACCGCCGGACCCGATGTCCGCCGGTCACTCTGCGATCGTCGGGGGAGAGGGAGAAAGTCAGGCGGCTTGTGTAAACAAGCTGCCTGTCATTCTCCCCTGTGTATGAAGGATGATCATACGGTTCTAATATGTAGAACCGTTGATCACTGTTCATACATCTGAAGCCACAGCCAATCACAGTAGAAAGCACGCCCCTAGGGACACACATAGCCCCTCCCTTTCAAAAAAAGTTAACCCCTTCACTGCCGGTGTATTTTTACAGTAACAGTAAATATGTATAGCACGGATTACTGTAGAAATGTCACTGGTAACCCCAAAAATGTCAGTCAAGGGTCCGATCTGTCCGCCGCAATACCGCAAAAAAAAAAAAATCGCAGATCGCCGCCATTACGCGTTAAAAAAAAAAACAACAATTACAAAAATCTTTCCCTTTGTTAGTAAACGCGATAACTTTTGTGCAAACCAATCAAAATACGCTTTTTGCGATTTTTTTACCAAACATAGGTAGCATAAAACAAAATGGCCGAAAATGTTAAAAAATTTTGATTTTTACATTTTTTTGGGGGGAATTTCATATAAAAAAATGTGAAAAATATTGCTATTTTTGCAAAATTTACGCTTTTTTTTGTTTATAGCGCATGATCAAAAAATCGCACAGGTGATCAAATACCACCAAAAGAAAGCTCTGTTTGTGGGAAAAAAAGGACGCCAAATTCGTTTAGAAACAGCATCGCACGACCGCGCAATTGTCCGTTAAAGTCACGCAGTGCCGAATCGCAAAATACCCCCTGGTCAGGAAGGGGGTAAAATCTTCCGGGGCTTAAGTGGTTAACATTCATGGTTTTCTCAATGAGCTGTAGCTCCCCAGTGCCGGTGTTCCGTGAAAAAACCCTACCCGCGAAAATTTCCTACCCTCGTCACTTCCGCTGCACCTACGTCATGGAACAGCTGATCAGCTTACCACTGCACATGCTCACAGCTCCGGAGGGTAGGGAATTTTTAACATTACACCGCATCAGCTGTTGCCGCGGGTACATTAAAAAATCTCCGCTGCAACATGAAATCATCTCCGCTCCTACCCCTGTCACTTCCCTGATCTCGGCAACTAAATGTAAAAGCGGCGGTGGGTCTATGAAAATATAAATCACGGAGCCGAGATCTCCATGATTTATATTTTCATACTCCCGCCGTTTTTACATTTAGTTGCCGAGATCAGGGAAGTGACAGGGGTAGGAGCTGAGATGATTTCATGTTGCAGCTGAGATGTTTTAATGTACCCGCGGCAACAGCTGATGCGGTGTAACGTTAAAAAACCCTACCCCGTGAGAATTCCCTACCCTCCGGAGCTGTGAGCATGCGCAGTGGTAAGCTGCGCAGCTGTTCCATGACGTATGTGGGCAGGAAGTGACGAGGGTAGGGAATTTTCAGGAGGTAGGGTTTTTTAACCTTACACCGGCAGCACTCATGCAGCCTCAGACCATGACACTCCCACCACCATGCTTGACTGTAGGCAAGACACACTTGAGACCAAGATAAACCTATTTGGTTCAGATGGTGTCATCAGAGCACAGGACATGGTTCTAATAATCCATGTCCTTTGTCTGCAGCAAACTGATTGCGGGTTTCATTGTGCATCAGCTTTAGAAGAGGCTTCCTTCTGGGATGACAGCCATGCAGACCAATTTGATGCAGTGTGCAGCTTATGGTCTGAGCACAGACAGGTTAACCCCCTCCCCTTCAACCTCTGCAGCAATGGTGGCAGGACTCATATGTCTATTTCCCAAAGACAACCTCTGGATATGATGCTGAGCACGTGTACTCAACTTCTTTGGTCGACCATGGCCAACAATTATTTTTCAGAGCCTCAGAGAGTTCTTTGCCATGAGTGCCATGTTGAACTTCCAGTGATAAGTATGAGAGAGAGAGCAATAACACCAAATGTAACACACCTGCTCCCCATTCGCACCATAGACCTTGTAACACTAACGAGTCACATGACACCAGGGAGGGAAAATGGCTGATTGCACCCAATTTGGACATTTTCACATAGGGGTGTACTCACTTTTGTTGTTAGCGGTTTAGACATTAATGGCTGTGTGTGTGTGTGTGTTGTTATTTTGAGGGGACAGCAAATTTACACCGTTATACAAAGCTGAACACTCACTACTTTAAATTGTAGCAGAGTGCAATTTCTTCAGTGTTGGCAAATGAAAACAAACACACACACACAGCTCAAAAAAATTAAAGGAACACTTTTTAATCAGAATATAGCATCACGCCAGTTAAACTCCTGAGATAATGATCTGGTCAGTTAAGTAGCAGAAGGGGTTGTTAATCAAATTCAGCTGCTTTGGTGTTAATGAAATTAACAACAGGTGTGCTAGATGGGCAACAATGAGACAACCTCAAAAACAGGAAGTTTTACAGGTGAAGGCCACTGACAATTTTTCCCTACTCATCTTTTCTGACTGTTTTTCATTAGTTTTGAATTTGGCTAGGGTCAGTGTTACTACTGGTAGCATAAGGCGATACCTGGACCTTATAGAGGTTGCACAGGCAGTCCAACTCCTCCAGGATGGTACATCAATGTGTGCCATTGCCAGAAGGTTTGCCGTGTCTCCCAGCACAGTCTCAAGAGCATGAAGGAGTTTCTAGGAGACAGGCAGTTTTTCTTGAGCTGGACAGGGCCGTAGAAGGTCCTTAACCCATCTGCAGGCCCAGTATCTGCTCTTTTGTGCAAGGAGGAATGGGATGAGCACTGCCAGAGCCCTACAAAATGATCTTCAGCAGGCCACTGGTGTGAAGGTCTCTGACCAAACAATCAGAAACAGACTTCATGAGGATGGCCTGAGAGCCCAACGTTCGCTAGTGGGCCATGTGCTCACTGCCCAGCACCGTAGAGCTTGACTGACATTTGCCATTGAAGACCAGAATTGGCAAGTCCCCCACTGGCACCCTGTGCTTTTCACAGATGAGAGCAGATTCACATGTAACAGATGTGAAAGGATCTGGAGAAGCCGTGAAGAGTGTTATGCTGCCTGTAACATTATTCAGCATGACCGGTTTGGTGGTGCAGTGGATCCTGGGTTCCTCCTGATGCACAACAATGCCCGGCCTCATGTGGCAAGAGTATGCATCCAGTTCCTGGAGAATAAAAGAATTGATAATATTGAATGGCCCCCATGCTTACCTGACCTAAATTCAAAAGAACACCTCTGGGACATTATGTTCGGTCCATGTGACACCACCAGGTTGCACCGCAGTCTGTTCAGGAGCTCAGTGATGCCCTGGCCTGGATCTGGGAGGAAATACCCCAAGACACCCTCCTTTGTCTCATTAGGAGCATGCCCCGACATTGTCAGGCATGCATACAAGCATGTGGAGGCCATATAAACTACTGAGGACCATTTTGAGTTTCTGCAATGAAATTTCAGCAAAATGGACTAGCCTGCTGCATCATTTTTCCACTTTGATTTTCGGGGTGTATTTGAATTCAGCCCTCTGTAAGGTGATAATTTTCATTTCTATCAAATGACGTGGCATCCTTTTGGTTCTTAACACATTACCCAGTCCATATCAGTATAGATATCCAGCATGAGACTTTTCCCCATTGAGATCTGATGTGCTTTCAAAGTGTTCCTTTAAATTTTTTTGACCAGTGTATATTAATTGTATTATATTTTACTTTTTAATTAAAATCATGAATTTTAAAATTAATGTAAATTTGTCAGCCATTATTGGCACCTTTAGCACAAGAGCTAAAAAAAAAAAAAAAATGCATCCCTTTAAATTTATGTATGTCTTCACACTGGCCAGTTGTCTTGCTTGCTGTATTTATCAGTTTAAAAAAAAAAACATCCTGAAATGCATCAATAAACACCATCTCTTTTTCGTTTATTGACGGACACAGCTCCTGATATTCTTAATCATTGGGTTATACTGCCCCCTACAGGAGTAGGACACTAGGCAGAAAAAAGTCTGGCTATGCCTATGGGCAGTCCCAGGGGGTATACTCCCTCTCTCTGCTATAGGTACTCATTTTGTTTCTGCCTAGTCATGAGTAAGGACCTAGTTCCTTGCTGGGATCTCTGGTCCTGACATTTTTTCTTTTAGTTAGATTTTTTTTCTCCTGGTTTTTCCTGTGGGATCTACAAATCAACTGCCGTACTGGGCGATGGGCTGGATAATCTAAATCCAGTGGTCACCCCAGTTTGGCCAGCGAGCGCGCGCAGGTCGGCCGTGACATAGCCCCACCGGACTGGGGCTGGCATGCAAGTTAAACGCCTCATGAGGTCGCATACACTGGGTCTCAGCCTGAGTCACAGTATTCCTCCTGGCCGACCGTTTCCCCCCCCCCCCCATTTTGATGGCGAGGTGTCCTATCTGGAGTGGTGCCTGCCTAGTTCCTGGTATGGTGAGGATCTGTTTCCCCTTGAGGGTATTGGGGTGGACGCAAGCCCATCCATGAGATGGTCGGACCCCCTCCTTCCCGTTAGTGGAAGAAGGGGAGGGTGCCTAATGCTGGGACTGTGTGGGTAGTCTGGTACAGCTCCCAGGGTGGGGGCAGGGTGCTATGCTGGCGACTGGATGATCAGCTGTGCAAGGGAGGGGGGCCTAGGGATCCCTCCTGTGTCCCCCTGCAGCCTCGTGGTTCTACCATTTTCTTGTAGTCTTTGTGCTGCAATACACGACGGCCACGTTTGTGTAGTCTGGTGGCCATTTTGTGGTGGTTTGCCAAAGAAAACAGTGGCAGTCATGACAATGAAGCACTATGGGCGACGATTTCGGTGGTGGGAGGCCCTCCTCATCCCCTGGTGTCACCTCCTGGATCCTTTCCTTATCCCTGTATGTGCAGTGCAGATGCTGCTGGTAGCGAGTCTGGTAAGGTCCTCTCCCTTTCTGCTGAGGACTGATAGGGGCTCCGTGGCTGGCAACCGGGTGTGTTGCCAGAGCGGTGGGGGTGTCCCTTAGTAGTGTTTTACACTTTTTTGTGATTAATGGAGTCTTTTAGAGCACATCTCCCCCCCCACATGATCCCCTCAGGTTGTGGGGCCCTCCGGGTCCCAACCATCCATCGACGTCCCGGGTGGAGTTGGCTTTTGGGCTGGCAAAAAAGCGCCCCTGCCTCATCTGTCCCCTCAGATCCTGAATCTGCTTTGGCCGCCGCCATGGGTCACCCTGCATCCTCCACTTCTGCAACCACCCACAAAAAGGCGCTGGGGGATGCACTGATTGCATCTGTGCATGAGACCTTAAAGATGAGGGACGCAGCTGCAACGGAGGCGCAAGGTCTCCTTTGGCACTCACAAGCCATCCAGAGTGGAAAAGGTGTAATCTTTTTCCTCCTATTTTGACAGAATTGTCACTACAGCGTGGGGACAACCAAAATGTCCCTAAGCGCTTTGCTAGGCGATACCACTATAAGGAGTCCCTTCTTAAGAAGTAGACTGTTCCACTGGTGGTGGACCTTCCAGATTAAACAAAGCAACCATAATTCCGGGTTGAAGAGTCCCCGGCCTTTAAGAACCCGGTTGACAGAAAGGCAGAGGCTGTGGCCCTCAATATGTACACCCTGGCTGGTTCGGCACTGAGGCCAATATTCACTATTGTCCTGGTGTTGCACACTCTGACTGAATGGACTAAGCTGTTGCGCCGTGACCTGCAGTTTATCTGTGATGCCTCTTTATATGCAGCTCCCCTAGTGGCTCGGCTCTCTGTTTTGACAGTGGTCCTTTGGTGTATCTTTTGGTTCAAATGCTGGTCTGCGGACAAGACTTCTAAAAAGGCCTTAACTGATCTTCCCCTTTAAGCATCTGTTCGGTGCTACCCTGGATGACATCATTAAAGGTCTCACAGGGGGTAAGAGTACCCTTTTTGCACAGACTGAGAAGGGCAAGGACCCTTGTCGTAGACGTAGGCCCTCCTTTTCAGCTCATAACAGGTTTTTTCATCCCTCAGGGTCAACTGACAAGGGATTGAAGCCCTCCAGGGCCTCCTCTAGAGGATCCAAGTGAACTTTGTCTGGCAAGTCAAGAGTGGGCTTCTCAGGGCCAGAGGACAAGGCCCCTTCAGCTTGAAGGTGCACCCTCACCCGTATCTGGGGTTTGGTGGGGGGGGGGGGGGAGACATCTTTGCTGGTTCCTGAACCTGGACTTTCCAGGTACAAGACAAGTGGGTTCACAAAGTCATACAGTGCGGCTACAAGACCAAGTTTCAATCTTACCCCCTGGAAAGGTTCTTTTCTTCCATCGTGCGACTGTCCCCGGTCCGCTTACAGGCTTTCTTTGGGGTGTTAGAAGACCTTTTACTTCAAGGGGCGATAGTCCCGGTTCCGACTTCGGAACGTTCTCAGGGGTTGTACTCAAACCGATTTACAGTCAACAGAAAGAAAGGCAAGGTGCTGAATTGTTTGTGTAGGTGCAGAAGTTCAGACTGGAGTCAGTTCGCATGGTGGTGGCTTCCCTGCATAAGGGGGATTTTCTTGCCTCCATCGACATCAAGGACGCTTACCATCACATTCCAATATGTGTCGGTCACCAGCGCTTCCCCTGCTTTGCCATGGGAGATAAGCATTATCAGTTTGTGATGTTACCCTTTGGTCTCGCCTCTGCTCCTCGGGTCTTCACAAAGTGTTAGCCACGGTGCTAGCATTGTTACGTCAGCAGGGGATCGTGGTCATGGGCTACTTGGACGACCTTCTGCAAGCAGAGTCTCTGTCTGCACTGGTGGAAAACCTGGAGATCTCCATACGGACCCTGAGGAAGTTCAGCTGGATTCTGAATCTTCAGAAGTCTGCCTGGGTTCCTTCCACGAAACTAGACTATCTGGCTAAGGCCGAGTCCAGAATCAGACCCAGAGTACTCCTTTCTCTGGATAAACTCCAGAAACTGCAGGCTGCAATTCACCTCCTGCTGTCCAGCAGATGGTCACTCCTCTGGAATTGCATGTGATTGCTGGGCCTGATGGAGTCTACCTTTTGAGGTGGTTCCATTTGCATGGTTCCATACGAGGTCTCTGCATTGGGAGATTTTGATCAAATGGGACAAGACTCTGCAGTCTCTGGCCAACCAAATCCAGCTGAGCTGGGATGCAAAAGGGTCCCTGATCTGGTGACTTCATGCTTCTTCCCCTTGTATTGGACGGTGGTCACCACGGATGTCAGCCTGTCGGCGTGGGGAGGCGTTCTACAGAAATTTTGCTCAGGGGGTCTGAACCCCGCAAGAGTTCAGACTACTGATCAATATCCTGGAGCTCTGAGTGATCAGACTGTGCCTGGAACATTGAATGATTCATCTCCAAGGATGTCCAGTGCGCATTTAATCAGACAATGCCACAGCCGTTGCTCATCTCAATCACCAGAAGTGTCCTGGTGGCTCTGGAGGTAGCCGCCATTCTCAGGTGGGCAGAACGTTTGTTCCAGCCCTTTCTGCCATACACATTCCCAGAGTGGAAAACTGGCAGGCGGATTACCTCAGTCGGCAGGCGTTGGCCCAGGGGAAAAGTCTACATCCGAAGTTGTGTCAGTTGTGTCTCCGGTGGGGCATCCCCGAGGTGAATCTGTTGGGAGTCTCGGCTTAACAGAAAGGTGCAGAGGTTCATGGCTCGGTCACGGGATCCTCTGGCGGACGCCACAGATGCACTGGTGGCCCCCGTGGGGTCCGTATCATATGATTTACACCCTCCCTCCTCTCAAGCTTCTGCCAAAACTTCTACGCAGGATTGAGGCAGAAGGGATTCCGGTCATCTTAGTGGTCCCGGACTGGCCTCGCCGAGGTTGATACGCCGATCGCCAACGTTCCTTGGAAGCTTCCTCTCAGGGAGGATCTGCTGCCCCAAGAGACAATCTTCCACCCTGCTTTACAGTCACTGGCTTTGACGGCTTGGCTGTTGAAAGCCAGGTTCTGAAGGATAGGGGTTGGTCTGAATTGGTGATTCCAAAGCTGTTAAAAGCTAGGAAATCTACTTCTAGGAAGATCTACCATCGTACATGGAAGACGTACAGCGTGTGATGCAAGTCCTTTGGGGTTCTTCGGGAGATTCCCTTGTTTACGCTGTCTCAGAAGGTGGGATTGAATACATTGTGTTGACTGGCATCGTTATCCTGTCGTTCACCTTACTTGGTGGCTCACAGAGATAAGGTGGTTCTTCGCCCCTGTCCATCATTCCTTCCAATGGTTGTCTCCGATTTCCATTTGAATGAAGACATTATGTTGCCTTCCCTGTGTCCCAGGCCAAAACATCCTACGGAAATTGCCTTCCATGCCTTGGCTGTGGTTTGGGCAATTAGGGTGTACCTGGCAGCTATAGAGTCTTTTAGGAAGTCAGACTCACTATTTGTGCTTGTGGATGGGTCTAGAACAGGGTTGTTCACTTCCTCTGTAATTATTCCCAGAGGGATCAGACAGATGGGGATTCAGGCCTATTCCATCAGGGGTCAGGTTCCTGTTTTTTTCAATCAAGGCGCAGTCTACTTGGGTGCTCAGTGCCTCCTGGGCCTTCTGCCATCAGGCGTCAGTGATGCAGGTTTGCAAGCCAGCCACCTGGTTTTCGGTGCACAAAGTTCTATAAAGAGGATGTGTTGGCATCTGCGGATGCCTCTTTTTGGCTGCAAGGTTTTGCAGGCTGCTGTTTAGGACTTGGTCCTCTTTGAGGGTGTAATGTTTTTTCAGGTGGGCTCCAGTTGTTTTGGTTGAGCCCCTGTTGCCTGGTTGGCTACTGATTTTTAGCCTTGGGAATTTTTTGCTGTTCCCACCCCCCATGTTTAACACTACTTTGGGACGTCCCAATGGTTAAGAATATCAGGAGCTGTGTCCGTCAATGAACGAAAGAGAAAATGGAACTTTTGACTTACCGTAAAATCCATTTCTCGGATGTTCATTGACGGACACAGCACTCACCCCTCTGTGGAGTTGTATTTTCTCTGACATTGCTTGTCTGAGTACCTATAGCAGAGAGACGGAGTATAACCCCTGGCCATGCCCATCGGCAAAGCCAGACTTTTTCTGCCAAGTGTCCTACCCTTGTAGGGGGCAGTATAACCCAATGGTTAAGAATATCAGGAGCTGCATCTGTCAATGAACATCAGAGAAATGGATTTTACAGTAAGTCAAAAATCCAATCTTTTGGCTGATAGGTTATGGCCGCCAAAATTTCAGTGCATCTATTAAGTCAAAAGCTCTGCAATTTTTTGCAAAATGTTTGTTGTTCACACGGTTTGTAGACAAGCTGAATATGGTAATGTGAATGAGGTCTTATTTATATCAGCTAATTACAGCATATGGTGCAATAAATTTAACCACTGCCTTCCATATTATTATACATTCATTTTAGTCCCTGCCCTCAAGGAGCTTACAGTCCCAACTCCCATTAATACATACTAGGGCGAGTTTAGACAGGAGCCAGCATGCATTTCAGAGTGTGGGAGGAATCCAGGGAGAACATGTAAACTCCAGGCAGGTAGTGCCATGGTTGAGATTCAAACTGAAGACCCTAGTGCTGCTAGGTGGAAGTGCTAACCACTTTGCCCTGTGCTGGACTTAGACTAGGTTCACATTTGTGAGGGTGTGGGAATATGTGTAAATCACACAAATTCTTGCATGCAGACACCAAAAAAATGCTGATTTTAAGAAATTGTGCAGGGGTTGTCATTAACTCTTAAGGGCCCCCCTATACACTGAAAAACACAATGCAGTTTCTGTGCTGCAGTGTTTTTTTAAAAGGTTCAGGGACTTTTTCTTGCAGTAAACACAGGTACAGCAGCCAATTCAAATGAAAGGGTTCTGCTGTGCCCCCATACAGAACTGGTCAGATGTGAACCTTGGCTAAAATGTTGTTTTTTTATTTTTCTGTCAGAACACCAGGAAAATAAAAGCTGCATATGGTGCCTTCTATGCAGCAAACCCGTTAATATATTTTTTAGCTTTAGTGTTGTATAATATTTTGATGCTTTCGCTTTACAGAAAATCTTTTCATTTCAACCATTCTTCAAAGGAAAGAAACAAATATAAAGAACATTTTATGCTAGTGGAAACATTTTGTTTACCAGAATGTTCCTTCTATTGGAAAGCAAATGCCCTCTTGACCCCCACAACAACCATACTGTGTATAGCATATTTAACCGTAAAATGCAACTCAAAAACTATTCATGTAATTTGAAAAAAAAAAGATCCCGCAACTTAATGATTAAAGAGTAATGAGCTTCTCCAAGTCTAATCTCACATACACGAATCTGTGGGAAGTAAAAGATCAAAGTATGAAATAAGCAGTCTAAGCTAATAAGTCTTATTGATCGGTAAATTGTACTCACTGCTGAACTAAACCATACTAATGAGACATCCTGCACAATGACTGATCTCTGATTGCTTTGAAGTTTGAGGCCCATCTATATATTTATGCAAAACAAAGCTAGAGTCAAACGCCATGTTCCATAATTATGCATCGTTACAGTGAGCGATTTGTAATAGGGATTTCTGCAGATTTGCTAAAGGAACTTGTTAAACACAACTCTTTGGTAAGGATCTTGCAACAAACTTAAATGTCTCCTCTTATATGGAAAAATATATAATCAGACAATACTCAGACAAATGGTTGCAATGCAGGGAACAGTTAAGACATGAGATGTATTGTTGCGGACATTAGGCTTTAAAAGGGTTTTTACACTTTAGCTGGGTACTTGTACTGAGATCCAAAAGATTATTGGGGAAACCCTAGGAAGGTAAGTGAGCACTAAACATTGTTTTCTGTAAAAAGTGCTGAAGCCAGAGGATCAGTGCTATAGCCAGGCAGCTAACATTTTCACTGATGGTGGAGTCTTTAAAGTGTTAGTTCACATTTACAGAAAACTATAAAAGGTGAACTAACACTGGACACCCTCGCCACCCCTCTGCTCCCTGCTGTACTACTTCCCAGGTGATGGCGCTAACCAATCAAAAATGATCTGGTCTGTGCTGACGGAGAAGAGAGGGGATTTCCAATCCCCAAACTGCTGGATTGGCTGCAGGAGTGCTGACAGTACTTTTTTATCTTTAAAGGTGAAATAACACTTTAATGTTTCCTTTTGGGTAATGTCTTTACAAACAATGGAGTCCAGCAGGAATAAAAGAAAATAAAGCTGGTCATATATGGTTAGTTTTTTTGGTCATTCAGCCAGTGGGCTGAATGAACAAAAAAAATAAAAAAAAATTACATAAATAGATCCCTCCATCAAAACCAGGTCCAGGACCAAAGGTGGGTGGAGGAACTGCCCATTCTGGGACATACTGTACACAGATCAGTGGCTGCAGCTGCTGATCAAAAAAGATTACCAACATGTGCCTTTATCAGAAGTTGCTCAAATGACTAACCTCTGGGGAGCAGGTTACAGCTGATCAAAATTAGCAGGGCTAATAGTATGGCCAGCTATACACCCATTCGCCTCTCAGTAAATAGCCATAAAGAGACATAGCTAGGATCAGAATCAGACAGAAAATAAAAATATAGTTGAGAGTTGATGCGTTAGGCAAATCTTCCATTTTCTAGTAAACTTTTTTTCTTTTTTTTTTTTTAAACCAAGGTCTGTAAAAACGCTCTTACTAAAAAGTTTTAAATATGAATAATTAGAATAGGAGACTTGAACTTTATTTTATGTAAAATCCAATAATTATACAGTACTGATAAACTTACCATAACTCCCTGTGTTGTTGGCACATACCATAGCTCCAAAAAACACTGGGACGTGTTTCTGGATTCTAGCCATAGCTTTCTGACAGGCAGCAGTGGGATCAGCCCCCATTCTCATGTTCTCCACAGCTTGGTAACTTAAAAAAAAAAAAAACATTAATTTGTTATTCTTTTATTGATCACAGAAGATGTAGAATACTCTATATACACTGAAAAGTGGACAAAGAAATCAGAATGAATGGTATCCATTGTAATTTCTGATGTCTATTTCCAGTTAAAAGACAAGAAATTAACAATTGATATTCCCAAAAGGTTGGCACACCCCACTATGCAAATATATGCCTTTCAGCAGTTAGGAATGAGCAATTAGGAGAATGATGTTCCCCATTTATGGGTTCCCATCTATCATCAGTGTACTGGGCTTTTTGCAATGCCACTATTTGACCTATGCCCAAAAGAGGATGCAGGTTCATGTGCACATGTTTGCAATGAAGGGGAGTAAGTTGATACTATTACATTCTGCCCTGTAATCTGGTACAGGAAGATACAAATTTAAAAAAATGTTTATTATAAAGTAGTTGAAGCCAATAGAAAAAACACCCAGGAGTCCCCCATTATTCCTAGTGGTATTCACATCATGAAAAGTATTCCTTAGAAAAAGGCTCTCGTTAGAATAGTTACATAGTAGGTGAGGTTGAATAAAGACAATAGTCCATCCAGTTCAACCTGTGTAGGTGTGTGTGTGGCTGTAATCATCTCACATACCCCTGAATGTTCTGATCCTTGAGATGTACGTCTAATAGTCTTTTGAAAGCCACCATACTACCCGCAGAAACCACCTCTTGTGGTAGAGAATTCCACAATCTTGTAGCCCTAACAGTAAAAAAACCCCCACGCTGCCTGAGATTAAAACGCTTCTCCTCTAATCGCATTGTATGCCCCCGAGTCCTCATGCAATCCCTTCGACTGAACAGCTTTTTTTCTAAGCTGAGATCCCCATTGAGATATTTAAAAATTGCTATCATGTCCCCCCTCAAGCGTCTCTTCTCCAGGGAGAATAAATCAAGCGTTTGCAGACGCTCTTCATAATCAAGCGACCGTAATAGTCAGCTTCCAGGCGCAATTTCCTCTTTCAGGTTTTGAAAATAAACAAGGCCACTGGTTGCTATGAATAGCAAGAAAATCTGTTTTTGTGCATCAAACCCTGCACCAATACAGATTCATGTCAAAGGAACCATGCATTTTATAAATGGCTAATGGCCACTACTCCACTCATGTAGAGATGCAGGAGCAACATGTTAGTGTTCAGGAACCTGCTAAGGACAACATATTAGCATAAATATTAAAACAAAATAGAGTTACCATTGCGGACTTGATTTAGTGCAAGCACCAGGTGCGTCATCCTTCACCTTGGTAAGTGACTGACAAGGTTAGTTGTTGCTGTAACTATTCAGTGGGAGCATGCTAGTTCTGGGTCTGCGACTGACCATTCACTGGCAGCATGTTTGTTCTGGGTTTGTGAATAATTCATTGGCAGCATGCTATTTTGGGATGGGTCTGTCTGTCCCTAACTAGCAAAGCATGGGTAAGATTATAGTTCTGGAGCCTGTAATCCTATCCTCTGAAATCTGTCAAAAATCTGAAAGAAGGTTGCATTAAGAGAGTTCCCCTATCCTCAGAGACAGGCCATCAATGGCAGCCCTAACATTTCTATAGCAAAGGGTTCCCATTAAAAGGATAAGTTCACCTTTCATTACATGTTACACCCATATTCAGTGTGTAACATTATGAATGCAACGCACCCCCCCTGCAAAAAAACGCGCATTTATTATCTTTTGTCAAAGGTGAACTTATACTTTAAAAAACTTTCATATATAATATATGTTTTAGTTCCCTTATGTAGCACTTCAAAATCCACAATTATTTTCAGTTTAGCACTAAATACCTGAAACCTGGCTTTATACAGAGTTGCCACACAGCAACTGAAACCTAAAACAAATCTTACAGTTGGCATACTGTGGATAAGAGAGGGAAAAGAGCTTTCATGAAGATAAAAGTCTGAATTACCAGTGTGGTGATCTTCTCCAGTAGTCCAAAGAACATACAAGAGGTGTGGCAATGGTACAGTCTTCAGAACTGTAGTCTGAAAAGTGCCATCATCCTAATACTATGCAAAACGTATTCAAAAAGGAAGAAAATGTTCCTTTTTCTACCCTATGGCAAGTTCAGCAGTTCTTTTCAGCATATTTGTTTCAAATGTGCTGCCATTTAAAAATCAGATGCACGTAATTGACATTATGTCATATGGGAAACCAGTGCAGCACAAGGAATATCTTAACATTTCAGCCAGAAGCTGTGTACTGATGGATAAACCACATAGTGAAGATCTCGAGATGGCACAGTGGTGTATTACAGGGAAAGGAAGGTTGAAAAGGATAATTCTTCAGCACATGAGCTGAAAAAGCATGTAAAGTAAACCTACCTGAGAAATATGGGGCTGCTTTTGCAAACCTGCTGAAAATGGGAAAAATGGCCGAAAAATTTGTTTCTCTGCGTTGACGGACACAGCTCCTTAGGATTCTTGACCATTGGGTTATACTGCCCCCTACAGGAGTAGAGCACTAAGCCGAAAAAAAGAACTTGACTACGCCAATGGGCAGTCCCAGGAGGTATACTCCCCTGCTCTGCTATAGGTACTCAGTTTTGTTACAAGCAGTGTCAGAAGTATTACAACTCCATAGAGGGGTGGGTGCTGTGTTCACCAATGAACACAGGGAAATGGATTTTACAATAAGTCAAAAATCCCATTTTCTCTTTCGTTGATTGACGGACACAGCTCGTTAGGATCCTTGACCAATGGGACGTCCCAAAGCAGTACCAAACATGAGTGGTGGGACAACAGAAAAATCCCAAGGTTAAACAGTAGCCTACCAGGTAAGAAGAGCTCAACTCTAAACAACTGGAGCCCACCTGAACAATACACCCCCAAAGAGGGAATAGACCCTCTAAACAGCAGCCTGTAAAACTCCAAGGAGGAACCTGACCCTTGATCCTATAGGCTTGAGTCACCATCTGTCTAATCCATCTCAAAATGGTCGCAGAAGAAGCGGACAACCCTTTTCTTGGCCCATCTGTGAGCACAAATAGTCAGTCTGACTTCCGAAAAGACTCTGTAGCTGCCAGGTACACCCGAATTGCCCGAACCACATCCAGGGCATGTAACACAATTTCCTTACAATGTTAGGGCCTGGGACACAGGGAAGGCAACAATGTCTTAATTTAAATGGAAATAAGACTACTTTAGGAAGGAGCGACGGACAGGGGCGAAGAACCTCATTATCTTTGTGGACCACCAAGTAAGGGGTAGGACAAGATAACGCCGCCAGTTTCAACACCCTGCGAGCAGAGGTGATAGCCTCCACAAAAGGCCACCTTCTCAGACAGAGTAAGCAGGGGAATCTCCCTAATATTTTCAAAAGGGAGGCTTCTGGAGAGCTGAAAGTACCAAGTTCAGATTCCAGGGAGCGGTAGAGGAGATGCGGTGGTGGAGTCAGATGTCGAGCCCCTTGAATTAAAAAGGTACGCACCAGGGAATGCGTAGCCAGAGGTTATTGAAAGAAGACCACCAAGGCCAACACCTGGCCCTTGATGGTACTCAAGGACAATTTCTGCGCAACCCCCCCCCCCCCCCCCCGTTGAAGGAAGGTCAAGACCCGAGCCTCCAGAAAGAGCGAGGGTAAACTCCCATCGACTTACACCACGAAATGTATGATTTCCACATACGATGGTAGATCTTCCTAGAGGTAGACTTCCTAGCCTTCAGCAGCATCGGAATCACCGACCAAGGCAAACCTCTATGCTTTAGCATTTGGCTTTTAACAGTCAAGCCATCAAAGCCATTGACTGTAAAGCAGGATGGAAGATTGGCCCTTGAGACAGCAGATCCTCCCTGAGAGGCAATCTCCAAGGGATGTCGGCGACCAGCCGCACCAGGTCAGCGTATCCAGACTGGAAAGGCCAGTCCAGGGCCACGAGGGTGACTGGAATCCCTTCTGTGTCAATTCTGCACAAAAGCCTCAGCAGAAGCTTTGGAGGAGGGAAAGCAAAGATCAGACTGTACTGGCCCCACTGGGCCATCAGAGCGTCTGTGGCATCTGACTGAAGATCACGTGACCATGCCACAAACCTCGGAAATTTTGGGTTGGGCCGAGACGCCAACTGATCCACTTTGGGGGGGCCCCACCGGAGACATATCTGATGAAACACGTCTGTGTGAAGGGACCACACCTTTTGGTCCAAGGCCTGTTGACTGAGATAATCCACCTGCCAGTTCTCCACTCCTGGAATGTGCACGGCAGAGAGGGCTGGAACAAAGTGTTTTGCCCACCGTAGAATGTTGGCTTCCTCCAGAGCTGCCAACACACTTCTTGTTCCACCCTGGTGATTGATTGACATAAGCCTCTGCCATGGCGTTGTCTGACTGAATCCGCAGTGGAAGTCCCTGAAGATGGTCTGTCCAGTGATCCAGGCATAGCCTGATCACCCTGAATTCCAGGACATTTAAAATCGGTAGTCTTGACTCTTCCAGTGTCCAAACACCCTTAGCAGAGCTCCGACTCAGGACACCTCCCCACCCGGACAGACTGGCATCTGTGGTGACCACTGTCCAATACAAGTAGAGAAAGGATTTGCCCTGTCGAAGAACCACCAGACCAGAGACCCTTTGGTTTCCCGGCTGGATCTGATTGTTCAGGCAATTTTTTTTTCTTTTTTTTTCCCCCCATGTGACCAAGATATCCCCTTGCAGGGACTGGAAGTGTACAAATGGAACTGGCTCGAAGGTAGATATCATCAGGCCCAACACTCGCATGCAAGTCCGGAGGGATTGCCATCTGCTGGACAGCGGGAGATGAATCGTAGCATGCAACTTCTGTAGTGTGTTCAGAGGAAGGAGCACTGGCTAGAGTGGAATCCAGAGTCAGACCCAGATAATCCAATCTTCTGGATGGAATCAGAGCAGACTTCTGGTAATCCAGAAGCCAGCCAAACTCCCTCAGTGTCTGTATAGTGATCTCTACGTCATCCATCAGACCCGCAGAGGACTCTGCTTGCAAGAGGAGGTTGTCCAGGTAACCCAGTATTGCAACTCCCCACTGACACAGCAACGCCAGAACCGAAGCCAACACTTTTGTGAAGACCCGCAGGGGTGGAGGCAAGACCAAAGGGAAACTCCACAAACTGGTAATGCTTCTCTCCTACAGCAAAGTGGAGGAAGTGCGGGTGACAGGCACAGATTTGAATGTGAAAGTAAGCATCCTTGATGTCGATAGAGGCAAGAAAGTGTCCCTGATGTAGGGATGCCACTACCGTGCAAACTTCTGTACCCGCACAAAGTAGTTCAGGGCCTTGAGATCCAGAATCGGACGCACCTTGCCCTCTTTCTTTGGGAACGTAAACTGGTTTGAATAATAACCTTGAAACCGTTCCGAGGCCAGAACCGGGACACTCACACCCCGAAGCAGCATGTCCTGTACCGCCCCAAAGAGAGCTTGCAATCTGTCCGGTAACAGGTGCACATTGGAAGGAAAGAACCTTTCTGGAGGGTAAGAACGAAACTCGATCTTGTAGCCAGATCTCATCACTTAGTGGACCCATTTGTCTTGCACCAAGGAGGTCCACGGGCCCGGAAACCAGCAAAGACGTCCCCCCCCTCCAGCACAGGCGAGAGTGCACCTTCATGCTTGTCTTTAGGTCTAGAGAATCCTGCTCTCGGTTTGCCAGACCAGGGCTGCTTGGAAAATCCCAAGGAGGACTTGAAAGGTTTTGAACTCTTGTCTGAGGTCCACGAGAAACGAAAAAAAAAAAAAAACTTTGTGAGCCAAGAAGGATGGGCCACATCTGCGACAATGTTCCTTGCCGTTACCAGCCTGCAGAAGAAAAGTACGCTTCCCCTCTATGAGACTCCTAATTATGTCATCCAGGATAGCCCCAAACAGGCGATCTCCCTGAAAAGGTAGATCAGTTAAAGCTATTTTAGAGGTCTGGTCCGCAGACCAACACTTAAGCCACAATACGCGTCTAAGTACCACTGCCGAAACAGACAGCCACATCCAAAGAGACATCACAGATAAACTGCTGCCCTTGGACTAAATGGTCCGCTAGTTCAGCAAAAGCAGGGGGAAGCTGCTCACGCTCCAGGTCACTGCGCAAAAGTTTAGCCCACTCGGTCAGAATTTGCGACACCAGGGCAATGGTGAAGACTGGCTTATGCGCCGAACCCACAACAGTGAACCTATTGCAGGCCACAGCCTCTGCTTTCCTGCCAGCTGGATCCTTAAAGACCGGCGATTCCTCAACCAGAATCATGGTCACCCTATTTAACCTGGAAACCAGGGGGGGGGTCCACCACTGGTGGAACAGTCCAATTTTTAAGAAGGGACTCCTAAAAGGTGTACCTCATCGCAAAGCATTTAGGAACCACAAAAAGGGCGTTTTGGACGCTCCCACTCTTTCGTGACACACCTGTCAAAATAGGAGGGAAAAGGAAACACCTTCGCTGCTTTAGACGGCTTGTGAGTGCAGAAGGGGACCGGCACCTCCACCGCAGCTCCAGCTGCATCCTCCATTTTTAAAAAGTTTCATGGACAGTCACAATCAGTGCATCCACAGCGCCTTTTCGTGCGCAGTTACAGGTGTGGAGGAATCAGCCTCACTATCAGAAAAGTCAGGGCGCGTGGCCGCAGACCCCACAAGGTGGGCCACATCCACGGCGGCCGAATCAGATTCAGGAATCTGAGGTGACAGATGAGGCAGGAGAAGGCGGGGCTGCTTTTTGCTAGCTCACCACCCAAAAGCCACTTCCTCCCAGGAAACAAAAGACTCCAGGACCGCCGTCAGTGCATCAATGGATGGTTGGGACCCCGAGGCCTCAAGAGTGGGTCAGGTGGGGAAATGTGCTCCAAGGACATAATGAGGGGGTCTTATATGTATGGGTGGTTCCTGCGCTATCCGAGGTCGTATATGTTTCCCTTCCTGCTGCTGCACCACAGTACTGGCACCAGGAACCAGTCAATACAATGTGTACAATTTGGGTGGGTGGTGCGCTTCAGAAGTGGAAATATAACTTAAAAAAGTGTAGCTTAAAAAATGGCTTAAAATTGTGAATATATAAAATACAATAATGAAGACATGTTCCTGTGATGAAAATGTGTTGTCGTTAAATTATGCCGTGGTGATCAAATTAATTCCATCATATAAATTAAAATGTACATAAACCATTACAATATATCTTCTATACGAAAAAGTGCTGAGTACTTCAATTTCATAAAGATGTCAATGAATGAATAATCCGTTGACAAAGTATAAAAATAGAACTTCAAAAAAAGTTAAAGGTACTTTGTGCTTTCTGAAATAAATAAAGTGCAGTGTTCATAGTGTCCTTTCATAAAAATCCAGAGTCAGGTGCAATTCCCTTCAATAGCTTCTAAGAATAATAAACGTGCTCTCATGCAAAAATAAGGGTGTTGTGACTTGCTGCCTCCACCAGGTGTCACATCTAGGTGTTCTATATTCTCACCTCAATAAGGTGTATATTGCGCCTGTATATAAAGCTTAGCCTCCGGGTAGCATGTAGGCTTTTGCTAATTCCAATCTCCTGTTTCGACCTCCGGGTATTTTCCTGTCCTGTCTTGTCAGCTTTTGGGGTGTTAAGCTTTCTGGCGTCCTTAACTCCTTATCGTGACCTCGGGCTCAGTTAAAATAGAGGGCAATCATGGTGCAGTATATCAAATCAGGTTTATTGTTAAAAACATAGTTGCACTTACAATTTGTAGATCATTCATTCGCAAATAATCTGTAAATGCAGCGTGGGGAGCGATATCGCTCCGATCTCCAACGTCACTTCCGGTAGTCTGGCGGCTCCTCCTACGCGTTACGTCACATCACGTGACTTCCTCAGTCCCTGAGGAAGTCACGTGATGTGACGTAACGCGTAGGAGGAGCCGCCAGACTACCGGAAGGCTCCTCCTACGCGTTACGTCACATCACGTGACTTCCTCAGTCCCTGAGGAAGTCACGTGATGTGACGTAACGCGTAGGAGGAGCCGCCAGACTACCGGAAGTGACGTTGGAGATCGGAGCGATATCGCTCCCCACGCTGCATTTACAGATTATTTGCGAATGAATGATCTACAAATTGTAAGTGCAACTATGTTTTTAACAATAAACCTGATTTGATATACTGCACCATGATTGCCCTCTATTTTAACTGAGCCCGAGGTCACGATAAGGAGTTAAGGACGCCAGAAAGCTTAACACCCCAAAAGCTGACAAGACAGGACAGGAAAATACCCGGAGGTCGAAACAGGAGATTGGAATTAGCAAAAGCCTACATGCTACCCGGAGGCTAAGCTTTATATACAGGCGCAATATACACCTTATTGGGGTCAGAATATAGAACACCTAGATGTGACACCTGGTGGAGGCAGCAAGTCACAACACCCTTATTTTTGCATGAGAGCACGTTTATTATTCTTAGAAGCTATTGAAGGGAATTGCACCTGACTCTGGATTTTTATGAATGGACACTATGAACACTGCACTTTATTTATTTCAGAAAGCACAAAGTACCTTTAACTTTTTTTGAAGTTCTATTTTTATACTTTGTCAACGGATTATTCATTCATTGACATCTTTATGAAATTGAAGTACTCAGCACTTTTTCGTATAGAAGATATATTGTAATGGTTTATGTACATTTTAATTTATATGATGGAATTAATTTGATCACCACGGCATAATTTAACGACAACACATTTTCATCACAGGAACACGTCTTCATTATTGTATTTTATATATTCACAATTTTAAGCCATTTTTTAAGCTACACTTTTTTAAGTTATATTTCCACTTCTGAAGCGCACCACCCACCCAAATTGTACACATAATGAGGGGGACCCCCACAAAACGTGTCTAGCACTGCCAAGGGACACCCCCACTGTGCTGGTAGCACCACCAGGTCGCCAGCAACAGAGCACCCCACAATTCTGCAACTGAGAGAGGGAGGGACCCCACCAGACTCACCACCCCATCAGAAAGGCGTCGGCTGCACCAGGATAGCACTTGCTCCATGTGCGGCGTCCAAGGAAAGGAAAGACCAAGGAGTCAACACCAGAGGAAAAGGAGGGGCCCCCACAGCCGAAATCACTGCCCAGAGGCTCCTCTGTAATGTAATGGCCGCCGCTCTCTGTAGTATGCCAGACCAACGAAAAAGATGACCCACAGGGACCACCAGAAGACAGTGGGGTCTAACTGGAAGGAGGAGAACCCAGGGGTCTGACCGTAGCAGCGAAGGGGCTGGGTCTACCCAAAAACCCTCAAGGGGGGGGGGGGGGGACAGCTACTCACCATACCAGGAACCAGGCAAGCACCGATCCAGACAGACCTCCTCACCATCAAAATGGGGGTGTCGGCCAGGAGGAGCACTGCGACTTCACAAGGCTTTTAACTTGCAGATCAGCCCCCCCGTCCAGTGGGGCTATGTCGCAGCCGACCTAGCACGGAGCTGCGGTCTGCACGCGGTCACTGACCAGACTGGGGTGACCACTAGATTATACAGCCTGTTGCCCAGTCTGGAAGTTAATTGAAAATCTCGCAGGTAAAAAAAAGAAAAAAACACGGGAGAAAAAAAAAAAAGCCATAAAAAAGAAAAAAAAAATTGCCAGGACCAGAGATCCCAGCAAGGAACTAGGTCCTTACTCCTGACTAGGCAGAAAAAAGCCAAGTACCTATAGCAGAGAAGGGGAGTATACCTCCTGGGATTGCCCAAAGGTGTAGTCAAGTTATTTTTTCTGCCTAGTGTCCTACTCCTGTAGGGGGCAGAATAATTCAATGGTCAAGAATCCTAAGGAGCTGTGTCCATCAATGACGAAAGATAAATACTAGTTGCCTGGGTGACCCTCTTGCTTCATTATTTTGAGTCACTGACCCATATCAAGTATTTAAATCAGTATTACACCCAAAAGCAAATATTATATTGCAGCTTACCAATGCTTAGATGTGATGGCGGTTTTCGTTTATTTTTTTTAGTCATGGGTCACACTGGTGTGATGCGGGAAACCCTGCGATTCAGTGCTGGTTCCTGCATCGCACCTGAAATCACACACTGAGATCTGTGAACCACTGGGAGTGTCAATGTCAAGTTATTGACACCCCAGATCAGTTAGCAGACTGTGAAATGGTGCAGGAATCGGATCACATAGGTGTGAACACCCATACGATCCGATTCCAGACCAAAAAAAGGGTTCTGCAAAATTTTGGTGCGAATGAGATGCAATTTCAGCTATACAGTTTGTATGGTTGAAATCACATCGCACAGACATCGCATGTGATCTGCATAGCAATGTGGAGCGAATCACATGCGGTGTCTGTCATCACACAAGTGAGAACCCAGCCTAGGGCTTTCTTCTACTTTCATCTAGTAATTCGAAAAGCAAGACTGCTTATAAGTGTGAGCTGGAGTTTGGCCTCAATTTGCTAGTGTATCTAAATGTGCTAATACATTTAACACTACCCTCCACCCCCAAATGACAATGTTGCTGTCTACTGTCCCTTCTATGCTCATTTCTCCAGAGTTTTGTCTCACTAATACAGGAAGTGTGTTACTGGCCAGATCACAAGGTGAAAACAGAGAGGAGAAAAAGCCAAAGAAAAGAAAACTGATGCAGCTACCACATCTAATGATTGATAAGCTGCAATACAAGTGTTTTAAGGCTCGGTTTACACTAGTGAGGGCTGTGTGTCCTGCGATGGCACAGCAACCTATTTGAATGGGCTGTTGTGCTATGTTAAACGCACAAAAAAGGTGCATACACCTTTTTAAAAACATTGGCAGCCCTGCATGTATTGCAAGAGCAGTGCGATTTGGCTGCGGGTGAATGCGTAAATCCATGCGATAACCGGAACCCACTGCCCACACTAGTGTGAACTGAGCTTAACCTTTTCCCATAGGTTTTCCCTTTCCATATAGGATTTTTTTTTTTTTTGACTTGCAACATGCCTCTGACCTAGCTAGCAAATTTGACTGTTTCAAAAGAATCAATTGCATAGCACAGCATCGTCTCTCCTTGCACATCATAGCCCTCTCCTCTTCTGGGATGTCTAATTACACTCTGTGCTGACCCAGCTACTCTACCACTCCCATCACTGCTCAACGTATCTTTTTAAGTAGCAGTAAGGAAGGAGGGAAGGGGCATGTTCAGAGTCTGCTGATACCATATCACATATAAGGTAGTGGCGCCCAGCAGCAGTTTCAGGGTTTTTGGATGCCTATACACTGGAGACATTTACAGGTAAATAACATGCATAAAATAGGTCAAATACACATATATTATGAGAAGAATTAAAATGAATAGCCTGGCGACAGGGTCTCTTTAAAGCAGATGTTTTGTGACCAGGTGCCTGAATTATTCGTTATACAGGTATTACTAGAGGAATTTTTGTGCAGCATTTTCTTCAGGACCTCTAAGGCAGATCTTCTAATAACATGTTTTTCAATACATTCCAGCAAGTCTGATAATTTAGCTTTAAATTAATTTGAATATATATTCTACACCGGGAAAGAGCCAGAAATCTCTTCTTTGAAATGCAATTCTAATTCTTTTTTTTCCCCGGTATTTCATTTGTATTTTAATGGAAGCAGTTCACTATGTTCTGCAGCTAATTATCATACAAATTCTCATGTACAGACAAAGCTACGCTGTCACTATGGCAGGCATAGTACATCCTCTTACCTTTTTCTGTTCCAGGATTTTATGACCAAATGACCAATAATTTGTGTTATAAACATATTTGGAGGTGCTGCACCTGTACCAATATACAGGATCTACCAAATATCTCCTACAAGCTTATTTGCTGATTATGTCTGGCATATGGTAAGGTGACCAATGTCTCTTCATTGTATTTTAAAATAAACCTATCACGAGAGAAACCTTTCTGACCTCTCGTAAGGTCAGATGACCTAGATGTCACACCATCCCTCTTGCCTCAATACTTTCACTTACTTTGACTTCCATTATTTAAAGCAGTTATCCACCCAAAACCAAAAACTTATTTTCCCTATGCCAAGTGAGAAACTCTAAAATGCTATTTAAAAGTAGGCGCCGATTGGTGATATATGTGTACGTAAACTGAGAAGTGAATACTCCCAATCCAGTAAAACTAACCGAGTATATATGTGAAAATATATCTGAATAACTACTAATAAACCTGTAGTTTAAAAAGTACTAAAAAGCATAAGTTAGTGTACCCATGGAAATGAAAAATCCATATAAATAAACCCCATCTATTGTTAAGTGCATCCATTACCATATAAATCGATATCATATTGCACCAAACATCCTATTAAAAAAGTGCTAAAGTGCAAAAATAAGTGAATTCATACAAAATAAATTTGCAATACATAATATTATACAGGACAACTCATATAATATTTGAATGAACAATATATGTGAAGTTAAACTTAATAAGTTAATCCATAAATCGTGAAGATGACCCAGCACCGTGATTGAAGAGTTAAAATAAAATCCACCTTGTGAGCTACCCCACACCTATATGCTCACCAAATAGCAGCAGGCCACTATGACCTATATTGCTTTTCAGGATCTCTGGATTTTAAATCAGGAGGGTAACGTCCTCTCCTCTCTATCACCAAGGTCACCAATTATAACCAGATCCCCAATCTTAGGTTGTACAGGTGTTGGATACACTTCTCTCCACCAATCGAGATAAATAAGGGGGCAAAGAACAGGGAGAAGAAATAGTGCAACTCGGTTTTATTGAATGAGTAAAATCAAGAAAGTAACATTAATATGCCTACAAAGGACCTACATGTTTTACCTACAGCTAAGCTTTATTTTAAGCTTACCTGTATGTAAAAATCAAATGCAGGGGCCCGAGACCTGAATGGCCGCTTAACACAGGAGCTCTGCCACACTGAGAAGAACCTTGAGCTGAGACCGGAGTGCAAACGCCACTAAAACGATGGGAAGGCTCGGTAAGCGTGCCTCAGCCTCCCGTACCCCGCAAGCTGCCGGCTCCCAGAGCAGGAACATACCGGATCTGTTCCGAACGCAGACCTCGAACAGCTACGTGCCTTCACAGGCCTCATCCCCGGGCTCGATTAGCCAACGTCACCGTTGGCTAATCGAGCCAGCGACGCCATGATGGAGACCGGAGATCTGGCGCTCGGTCACCCACCTCCCAAACTGAGCTCCTAGCCTGCTCGACCTGCAGAAGGTGGCGATGGACATCAAGAGCACCCTCACCCCTGTGTTTACCGACTTAAAAGGAAGATATACAAGCAGTGGCCACGAGAATTGAAGTGGTGGAATATACTGCACAGTTACACTCTAAGGTCATTTGCCAAGTACAGCACACTTATGATGCCCAATTATTTTACCTACTGGATATGCAAAGACATATTGAAGATCTTGATAATAGGGGAAGGAGGCACAATATTCTTGCGAGGGGGATCCCTGAGTCAGTGGAACCTGAAGATAGAGTCTGCACTATGCAACATCTTCAATGGTTTACACAGGCCTCTTGATTCCCCTATAGATATGGAGAAGGCACATAGGGCACTGCGTCCAAAACCCCGGGTCTCTGAACCCCCCAGAGACATTATTTGCTGTCTAGTGAATTTCCCTTTAAAGGAAGAGATTATGCGACCTGCCTCCCTAACCTTGCGCATTCTGTATAGTGGTGCGGAGATCAGGCTTTTTCAGGACTTATCACAATTGACCCTGAAAACCGATGCTTTTGCACCCCCTGCTGGAGGTTCTCAGACTTCGGGAATCACATATCGTTTGAAATTCCCATTCTGCCTCTCGGCCACCTCCAGAGGGCGGACAGCACTGCAGAGAATCCCGGAAGACCTCTCTGCCTTCAGTGAGCACCTTGACATCCAGCCACCGGAACTACCTGATTGGTACTCATTCTACTATCCTGCGGAGCCCTGGAAACCTGCGTCTCACAACCCATCACGAAGGCCCAGCATCATCACTCCCGCCGTAGACGCCTGGACCCGACCTCACCTGCATCACGTCCATCCCACAGAGATACGGAACGCCGCAGTCCAGGACCTTCACAAGGATGAGCAGTCGCTTCTTTGATTATGAAGTAAAGTACATCTTTTGGAATACTTTGCCCGGTAGGCAGTTTGACTATACCTTGCCTAGATCCCCACTTTGCTGTTGGCTGACTTGTTTCTTTGGCCTTTGACCCTGATGTTCCTGAACACTTGACATAGGATTTCCAATGTGATATCCCAGATGACTGAGTTTTGCCCCCCCCTGCCATGAAGACTTGTCATCACCCCAGATGACCCCTAGTTTGAGCGACCGGACTTATCTTGTGGTGGAGAACCCAAACTTTTCCCAGCCCTGTCTGTTAGTGTTCCCGCCGATATGCCCACGGACAATCAGATCAACATGAACACTGACCACTAGCATACTGGCTTATTGATGGCACATACTGTTTCCACTTAGTAAATTCTAGATAGAAGTCCAGATTCACACCGGTAAATATCCAGGAGGGGATCACGGACTATATCGCTATGCGTTTTCTATCAGACATATGGTACTCAGCCCTTTTTGCACTCTCCATGGACTACCCCATCAAACCTTCTAACACTCCTGCACATCAACGTCCAGAAGCTAATGCCACACTAGGCTCCACTCTCCTTGATGCAGTTCTACAGTCGGTATAGGGGACTACTTCCTGCTCGGGTGCTGGGGTGGGTCGGGAGGGTGTCGTTTATGGCTTACTTGATACGCTTTTTTCTATGGTAGGGGGGCGGGCACCTCGGTATTTGGGTTAATTGTGCTTTCATGCCTCTTTAGGGTCTGGGATGAGGGTCAACGGTTAACACTAATCTACCGTGCTCAGGTTTCTGGGCACCCCTGCCCATAATGTTACATGGTTTATAATCAATGTCAGTGTTGCTTGCAGCTGCAGGGATGAACAAACCCTCGGTCTCTTGGCATTGGGTGCAATACGTCCCTGGACCGGCAAAACTTTGGTTTTTCTTTTTTTTTTTCTCTGGTTTATATGAGGTTTCGGGTCCTAAAAGGTATCTGTCCCTTATGACTAAGATGTTATACTGTTCACATAAACTCCATGATTCATTTTTCTTATCACTTCTTTCTTTTTGCTGTTTCAGGAGACACATTTCAAGTCAGGCACTTTGACCAATACTTTTTTCCCATTCCAAGGTTCTCGATCCTTATAGCTAAAAATGCCCCATTCCAGCGAATGGACAAACTAGTAGATCCGGAAGGACGCTTTTTATTTTTGAAGGGTGGATTTGCTTCAAAACCTATCACATTGGCAAATATCTACTACTAGAGGAAATGGGCAAACATTCGAGGAGATGGTATATTCTGAAACAGAAACTATTTTATGAACATGGGAATAAGAGTGGCCGTCTTTTGGCTCGGGCCACACAAGATCATCACTCTTCCCAGCTAATCCACCAGGTGAGGAATGCTGGGGGGCAACTATTCTCACGTAACAATGAGATTGCCCAACAATTTGAGAGCTATTACCAGGGGCTATACAACATACACAATAGCAAAGAATCAGCCCTTCCTCAAGAGGAGCGTATTAACTGCATTTAAGACTTTTTAGCAAAACACTCCCCAAATCCTTTTTCAAAACAGATGGCTGAAAAGTTGGAACGTCCAATCACTCAGGAGGAATTGAATACAGCCCTAAAACAAATGAAAATAGGTAAAAACCCCTGGCCCTGATGGTTTACCCTTAATATACTATAAGCAATTCCAGCAGACCCTGGCTCCAGCTCTCCTACATACCTTCAATACGATACCGAGATGTCCATCTCCACGCAAGAGCGTGTTGGAGGCACACATATCGGTAATCCCAAAGGAAGGGAAAGACGTGACACGAGTAGAAAATTATAGACCCATTTATTTTTTAAATGTGGACATTAAATTGTATGCCAAAATCTTGGCGAACAGATTACCCCCGATTCCCTCCTTGATTGATCTGGACCAGGTAGGCTTCATATCGGGAAGGGAAGCTCGAGATAACACCACGAAGGCACTGAACCTACATCATTGGCTAACCACTGGAGGGGGGGGGGGGGGGGGAGAGGATTTTTTTGTCCCTGGACACAGAGAAGGCATTGGACAGGGCGGCTTGGGATTACTTGCAAGAAGTACTGTGGACTATTGGCCTATACCCCCATATGATTGCTAGTAGCTGGCCCTCTATTCTAGCCCCATGGCTCGGGTTCGAGTCAATGGCCACCTGTCCCAACGCCTTCAGCATCGGGAATGGTAATCCCCAGGGTTGCCCCCTGTCCCCGCTAATATTTGTGCTATCCGTGGAGCCCTTTCTGAATATGGTGCGAGCTAACCCAGATATTAGAAGAGTAACACTGAATAAATTAGAATACAAGCTTGCGGCATATGCGGATGACTTACTCTTCTTTCTATTTTCCCCATTGATCTCCTTACCGAACCTGCTTAAGGATTTGGAACTTTTCGGCAAAGTTTCAAATTTTAAATTACACTAAATTCCAGGCGCTAAACATTTCTCTCTCGCCGCAAACCCAGATTCTGTGCGAGGTCAATTTCCCATGCTTGTGGCAGAAAGAAGCAATAACATATTTGGGTATTGAAATTACAGCTTCTTTTCAGAATTTATACGCCAAGAACTTTAGTCCACTGCTACATAAAATTAGAGAAGACTTAAGAAAATGGGAATGCCTGAACCTATCCTGGTTCGGGTGTATGGCGCTCATAAAAATGAACGTACTCCCACGACTGTTATACCTTCTACAGGCAATACCGATAAGAATCCCGAGTCTTTTCTGAGTACAAGAAAGCTTGCTCTAGTTTTATATGGAAAGATGCGGCTCCCCGCTTTAAATATACATGACTCACGTTCCCGAAATCACAAGGTGGGCTGGGTCTGCGAGACATTTATAAATATTATTAAGCCTGTCATCTTTCCCACATAGTAGATTGGTGTATTCATACTCAAGAGAAGGCTTGGGTTCGAATGGAGGACGAACAGTCAACAATACCGCTTAAGGTGTTGCTGTGACTTTTGTCTAAACAAAGCCATAATCACCCCCTGCTGGGCACTTCCCTGCTTAGTTTTGACATTGCATGCAAAATGTCCACTCTATCTTCATCCCTGGGTCCTCTGACCTCATTGCGCCATAATCCAGAGACTTTGGCCCAGGCCTCTCACGGGGCTTCCTGAAAAAGGAATGGCCCGAGGAGGAGGTTTTGATCCATCAGTTTTATTCCAGAGGTAAACTACTCTCTCTGGTCCAGCTGTAAGCTAGGTCACCTACCAAGTCTTTCCCCTTTTAGATCTTTAGACAGATTCACTTTCTAAAGTCCCCCTCCATGGCAAATGTTGGTTCTAGGCCACTAACTCCATTTGAGTAAGGCCTGCCTTGGTTCCTCACATGGCACCATAGCACTTTCCCTACTTCCCCTTCCCCACCTTTATGTTTTGTTTGTCTTTTTCTTTGGAGTCCGTCACCTGCACTATCACCTTTGTTTTCTTTATTTGCACAGACTGGAGTGTGTGGGTCCTCGGGCCCTGCCTTAAGTCTTGGGAGGGGGTGGATATGGCCTTTTGGCTTAGTTCGCCCTCTCCCATGGGGTCTCCCTTCGGGGGAGCCCTACTTAGTACTCGGTGGGGGCTGTTTCGGCAGTCCCCCTGAAGAACGGGGTCTGTCTGGTTTCGGCCAGACAGACCATGAGTACCTTATGTCCCTGTCAGGAGCCTTGCGCCCCGGGGGATTGAGGTTTCGGGTCCTACCTCTTTGGAGGGAAGACCATACGTTGTCGCACACCCTGTGCTTTTTTGTGTTACTCACTTTGTGTGTGTGCACTTTTTTATGCACCGGGTGGAGTCTTTTGAGTGTGTTGCACACGCTACGGGCTTTAAAAAAAAAACAAAAAAAAAAAAAAAAAAACTAACTCCATTTGAATCCCTCTGTCAGCGGAAAACACCACAACGACACCGAATCGCCACAATATAGTCCTTATTGACCAGGCCTCCCTTGAGAGAGGATGTGTCTAGGAAAGCTTGGGAAAAGGATCTGTCTCTCAGCTTCACAGATGATGAATGGAGTAGGATTGTTGAATACACACATAAAGGCTCACTGAATGTAACGGTCCAGGAAAATTAATTTAAAATTAGGAGTAGATAGTACAGGACCCCAGCACTCCTTCAAAAATTCTACCCAAATTGCTTCAGCCTATGCTGGAGATGTGGCAGGGCAATAGGCTCGCTGCTACACATTTGGTAGACTTGCAAAAGAATACATAAGGTCAACATATTCCTTAGAGTTTTCCCCGACCCAATATTGCTTACACCACACCACCCTCAAAAAAAAAAAAAAAAAAAAAAAAAAAGGTACAATAAGTCACTTGCAATGCACATGGTGAATGCTGCGAGACTTTGTTTTCCGATACATTGGAAAACATCTCACACTCCTACACTGGCAGAGTGGTTTGCAAGGTAAAAATAGAACCGAAGAGATGGTAGAGCTCATTCAAATCTCACATGAAAGACTGGAAAAATTTACAAATACCTAGTTATGTTGGCAGGTATTTTAAAACTTCAACTGAGTTTGAGGTCTTGAGGCGAGGTAATTAATCTCCAGTCTCTCCCCTGCTCCCATTATAAACCGGATTAATCTCTAAATTATATACATCTCTGCCCCTGGATGACCATGATGGTCCAAAATTGCCCATCATTACAACCTGGCCACCATTACTGCTATTGACTTTACCACACAAAGGACTGGCCAATTATCCATCCTCAATTGAGGACAGACTATTTCCATCCACCCCATATTTTCCTCTCATGCAAGCATTCTATTAACTGTGAATGAATATATCCAGTGTTGACCTAATACTTCCGCAGTCCACTAATATATGAGGATGTCCTGATTATTCAATAGCCCTGATACCAGCAACTACTGCATCAGCTGAGTGGCCAATTGACCAAGCTTGATACTAGATCGGAGCCTATGTCAGGTGCAGATATCCTCCCAGGTTTATATTTGCATGACATGTTATATGAGGTTGCAGGATCATCATCCAATCAAGTCTGGCACATTTGAATATAGGTGTTGTATTGGGTACTCCCCACCTTGATATTTTGTAAATGTGGCATGCCGATACACGAACAGAAGCCTTGGCAGCATTAACAAGCTCCTTTTGAGCTATACGCTGCAGGTCACTGTATCAGTGTATCTTCATTTCCGGTGTGTGTGTGGCCGGCCATGTGTGTGAGAGTCATTGTTTTGTTTTTATGTTACTCATGTTGAATATCACCGCAACTGATTCCATTCTATGTACTACTTTTCCCCCTCTACTAAGGGGTTATTTTATTCTTGATATGCCATATTTTTCAATAAAGTTTTTGTATTTTTGAATTAAGCGGGTGTGAGCATCCCTTATTGCAGCCATTCTTTACAATCTGTTCTGTAGTTCCTAATCTACACCATTTTAGTACATAATTTGGGTTGCGGTGGCTCCCCGCTTCGGTGGATGATCAATAAGGAATCCCTATTGGATCTCTGGATGGTAGGTGACCAGTTGTACACATCAATTGGCCACATTGGTCTCTAGCATAGGTGGTTTTTTGTAATTAATCAGCTTACTAATGCATAAAAACTTCTGCCTTAGATGCGGGAGGGGACACTTGCAGGATTGTACATGTCCGGGGGGAGAGGGCGAGACCACTATTCAGTTACATTCCACCATTCTTTCCCCCCCTCCCCCTCCCGCTTACTCCCCCCTTTCTTTTTTTTTTCTCTCAAAATTTTTCCTGTTCGAGATTCTCTATATCCCTGATTTCCTTACTCGCTCCTCTTCTTCATAGCATCATTAGCAGGAGAGATAAAAGACATCCAGTTCAGATTGACCTAAGGCAAACTGGTTGTCTCACGACTTCGGACTATCAATGCTATGTTTTGTTCACAGCTCGCTCGTCTGCAACGAGATTGTTAAATTTCACTGTATATTACGATATGTGCCTTCTATGTTGAGCCTGTTCCCTGCATTTTATACTTTCAATAAAACCTTTTATGGGAAAAAAAATCAAAAAATCAAATGCAGGTATTTACTACCACTTTTAACAGCACTAGCCTATTCAGTTTGGCACTTTAATACATATATCATCAGTCAACATTTCTACATTAAGAGTTTTATAATTCACTAAAATCTACAATGATGCTAAACAACCCAGATTACCTTGGTAAAAATCTCATCATGGTATCTCCATCTCCTGTAGCAGCTGCTCCTCCCACTGAGCTGTCTGCATAGGATCCAGCTCCAATGATTGGTGAGTCTCCCACACGGCTGAAATTTTGCACAATGTATTTGTCATTTAAAAACCAAATCATCCCTGGACATCCTAACAATAACATTTATTTCAAAAGGGCAAAAATGTGCAGTTGCTCATAACAGCAGAAAAAAATAAAGAAATCAAAAGACATTTTAGTGAGAATTTAGTGACAGTTTACAAAGATGATTACACATGGCATTACTCCTTGAACTATAGCTAGCTTTCATTGGCTATAACACATGAGATCCTATGATGTGTCTAAAGCAAGCCATACATTATACAAATTTATTTTCTTCAAGCACAGGCTGTATGGAAAGAAACTGATCCATTCCCCCATCAACACAGCGAATGTTCATCGGGGAATCCTTCCCACTGCGCTATTGTATTCTGACAGCGAAAGGTTTCCCAGCCGCCATAATACAATGATCACTGCAGGCAGCTATATCCGCCGGCAGTGATCACATGAAAAAAAAAACTGATAGGCTGGTTGTCCTGAAGTTGAGCCTGTCAATATATGGATCGAAATTCATCTGGTTCAGCAGGAATTTCGATCCATCTATGGCCACCTTAAGAAGAGAGGAGGTAAAAGTCAACTCCAGGTGATAAAAAGAGGTCAAAAGCTGCTTCCAGGTTGCAATAAGCAATCCCCCCCCCCCCCAGCCTGATCACCCCCAGAATCACTGTGCCAGGGTTGTGGGGGAAGATTCCCTTGTTCTCATCAACATGCATAAAAGGTGCTTTTCCATGGAGGGTCTCCCAGGCAAGGTACCCCCTATATTGAGGGCAAGTGGCCTGGTATGATTTAGGAAGGGGGGAGAACTTGCAAATTTCGGGTTGTATTTCTACAAATAGAGTTGAAGATTTGGTCAGGATCAAAGGTGTCCTCAATGCTGGGAAATACAGACAGATACTTATCCATCATGCCATACCATCAGGGAGGCATGTGATTGGCCTCAAATATGTTCTGCAGCAGGACAACAACCCCAAGCATACAGCCAATGTCATTAAGATTTATCTTTAGCTTAAAGGAAAACAAGGAAACCTGAAAAGTGATGGTTTGGCCCCCACAAAGCCCAGATCTTAACATCATTGAGTCTGTAAGGAATTACATGAAGAGACAGAAGATCTGTGGTCAGTTCTCCAAGATGTTTGGAACAACCTACCTGCTGAGTTCTTTCAAAAATTATGTGAAAGTGTACCTAGATGAATTGATGCTGTTTTGCAGTCAAAGGGTGGTCACACCAAATATTGAATTTGATTTAGATTTTTCTTGTATTCACTCACTTTTTATTTTTATCAATTTACAAAATGCAAACAATTAAAAAATATATTTTTGAAAAAGCATTCTTACTTTACAGCCTTTCACACCTGCTAAAACTTTTGCACAGTACTGTATATTTACAGTACAGTCTAGTTTGCCTGAAGTTTACAGTACAGTATAGTTTGCCTGAAGTTTATACACTGGGCTACTCAAATTGTAAAAACTTCTGGCTGGATTTTATGTTTTTGTGGGCATGCCTACAGATTATATTTATTGTGCCTGTGTTGGGTAGGACTACTGAAATGTCTGGTCATTCACTCACCCTGGAATTTTGTGAGATGCTCCATTGGTTGAAGTTCCTGTTGCAACATTTCCTTGTTTATCCACAGCAATCATTCCTAATTTAAAAATGAAATAAAAATGTAAAATCTAGATACACCGTATGTGATTATATAATTGATAATCAGCATATTAATATTTGCTGGACATCCACAACTTTCTTACCAATAGTATCATGGCTTTGCACATCTACTGCTTTCTGAAGTAAAAGTGGTTTATCATTTTTCAATCCCTTCAAAGGCTTATAAGGACCACAAGATTTTGTTGGGTCTGGCGTCACATTCTGTAAATCAAAAACCGGATACTTTAACTATTACTTTTGTCACCCAGACACATTAAGCAGATGCAATCTAAAAAGAAAAAAAAAAAAGAGCTTTCTTGTGAAAGATAGGTTTATAAACAAGGTCCTTCAGACTGCCTTAGCATGCATCTTAAAGAGGAAAAAGCAAGGAGTAGGAGGATTTCCCATAGTACAGGCTAATCTTGAAGTAAAATGGCAGGTTAAAATCCAGTTTGGACAATCAATTTTTCCTATAAGGAACTTCCAGAGTTTCTGAAAATTTCACAATTTAAAGTGCGATACACATAGTTGATCAGTGCCAGTTACAGTAAGACTGGGAACCAATCACCAACCATCCAGGTCATTTTTACCGCTAGACCTAATAGTTCTGTATACAAGAAAAATGACCCAATGTACTTATTCTTGAAGTTAGGCACCTGGATGACTGGTATTTGATTTAATAGCTGTGAGAAGACAATATCCTGGGTATGCACACATTCAACAGATACACGGAAGGACACACAGACCTCTAAAGGCAAGACAATAGCACCCTGACTGCACCTTAACCCATTGCCAAACCCTACTCTGGTGCAGTGGGTCCTGGGTTCCTCCTGGTGCAGGACAATGCCCGGCCTTATTTGGCAAGAGTATGCATCCAGTTCCTGGAGAGTACAGGAATTGATACCATTGCATTGCCTCCACACTTGCCTGATCTAAATCCAATAGAGCACCTCTGGGACATTGTCAGGCATGCATTAAAGCACGCGGGGGGCCATCCAAACTACTGAATACCATTCTGAGTTGCTGCAATGAAATTTCAGCAAAATAGACTAGCCTCCTGCATAATTTTTTCACTTTGATTTTTGGAGGTGTCTTTGAATTCAGCCCTCTGTCAGTTGATAATTTTCATTTCCATCAAGCAACAATTTTTCCCCATTGAGATCTAATATGTTTTCAAAGTGTCACTTTAATTCTTATTATTTTGTATTAAATTCCCTATCCCATTCTCATATGTAGTAGACATCGTTAGTCTGTATTTTTAAGGTTAAGAAGCTATATAAAAAAGGACATGGTACTGTTGTGGATATTTCCTGATAGACATATGTGCTCAAAAGGGAATGGGTGCACGGTGTAACGATTTATGACTGGAGATAGTTTTGACAACGTAAGTTGCAATTACTGGAGTTGTGCATTCTGGGTGGATTGTCTGGTTTGCATAATTGGGAAAGGAGTGAACAGTACTTTGTTAGAGACAGGGATTAGGAGAGCACCAGCATAGAAAGAATGTATCCCCAAGGGCAGAATGGAAATCTAGGTTGCCTAAAATAGGACTGAGGGTACTGTAAAAAGAGGAAAAAGTGATTATGGCCCCTGGTATTTTTTGGGGTTAAGCAAGGGATTTTAATAAACATAACACATATACATGGCTGAATCAAGAAAATATCTGTTTACAATACATTAGACTTTACCGTACGAAAGTTTGGTTGGCAGTGCTGTTCAAGCCATTTTGAATAAATGGATAGTGATCTGTTGGTTGTTAAGTCTTCACATACAAAGCCCATACTCTCAGCAAACAGGGATGCTAAAATCAATATAATGTACAAGTTACTGTCTGCTTTTAATTGCTATTATCCTGCTATTTTGCTTACTCATAAAAAAGTATTTTTTCACATACCAGTTAGCAGAATAGAACTGTAATGTCCTTTAAAATGTAAGGGAGGAGTTTATTGAGCAACAAAAAGTGTCTTCTAAAATCAGTGCAACCTCAATGATCAGAAGAATCCCATTATAAAATGCAATTACTATTTAACTCCTCCAAGTGTTACTGGCATAGATATCATTGAATACCTGCAATATGCTCTTTTATAACTGTACTTGTCTGATATGCTTTATTTTTCAAATATATTTAAGCAGAAGCACAAAAGTGGAACTAAATCTGAAAAAAGCCTATTATTCCATTAGCCAAGAAGCTCTACTTCTTGTTTCTTGAAGGTTCATTTTCTTTTTGCAAGTCTTTTGATAACTTAACACAAAGAACATTAATTAATTCATTTAAAACATTCAAAACTCAGACTCAAACACTTGCCTTAAAAGTGTAAGTTTATTCTTAGTGAACACATATTTTAAGTATATACTCCAGTGTTTACCTCTTGTTTTTGGGTGCTTATCACGTTTTTTAAGTAACTAAACATTTTTTTTTCTCTTCAATAAGTTTTATTATGTTTTATGCGTAGTACACTTCCAAGTCATTTTTGATGTGACTTTAACATTTTACAAGCGTGTTCCTATCAATACATGACACTTTTACACCCTTCTTGCCCAGGTCAAATTTTCAGCTCTGATGCACTTTAAATGACAATTGCGTGGTCCTGCAACACTGTACCCAAACTTAATTTTTATCATTTTGTTCACACAACTAGAGCTTACTTTTGGTGGTAATTTATCACTACAGGGTTTTCTATTTTTTGCTAAAAAAAAGACTGAAAATGTTGAAAAAATAAAAACACCAGAGCAATATCATATAACCGTAGTAACATTGTACTACTCTGGGAAAGTGATCAGGATTTTTTTTTTTTTTTTTTTACACATTAGGATTGCCTATAGCAGTGAATTACACTGCTATAAGCAAGCATTTTACTGAATAAAATTGATTTATTTAGTTTGTTTTGTTGGGATTGATCAAAAGCTAATCACATGGTACAGATGGGCTGTGATGTGATTAGCCCTGTGTGTACCATGGGATAAAACTAGCCAATCACAGCTAGCAATACAATGAATGGCATGACAGGAAGCCATCCATTGTTTACAACTGTCATGTGACCTTCTGTGATTGGTCACAGCGGTCACAGCGGTCATATGGTACTGGCAGGGAGCCAGTACACTGAGCGGTCATCGACTGTGCCCGGTGGACATAGCAGGTGACAGATCGCACCGCTGTACATCGCTTTCTGAGAGGACATCATATGAAGTGTGCTCAGAACGGTAAAGCCACTGTCTGGCTGTTATTCTGCTATAGGCTGGGCGGGAAGGTGTTAATTACTTAAAAAGTAACTGTTTTAAAAATGGTTGTAAACCCTTAGGGGTTGATTTACTAATACTGGAGATTGCAAAATCCAGTGCAGCTGTACATGGTAGCCAATCAGCTTCTAACTTCAGCTTGTTCACTTAAAGAGTAAGGCCCCTTTCACACTTATGCAACGCGATTTTACCGCGATTTTGACGCGACTTTGCCGTAATTTTGCTGCGATTTTGAGCAATGGCTCAGGGCTATATACCTCAAAACGCATTAAAATCGTGCCAAAGTAGTGCAGGAACTACTTTGAAGTCCAAAATCGCGGGACAAGTCGCACTAGTGTGAAAGGGGCCTAACTCCAAAAAAACTTCCCCTGTGAGTGATCTCTGTACATTTCAAGGATTTTAACAAACTTTGTTGCAGATTTCTACCTTTAGTTATTCTGAGGAAATCCCTGTGTGTTTCTCTGTGCCCCTGATGGAAAATGAGTCTATTGGGAGTGGTTTATATCAATCAGCTGTGCACCTGCAGAGCACTAACGAGGAAATCTGCTGGGCCTGCATCACTTTAGACGTTTTCCTGTTGAGAGGATCTTACCAAAAATGACACTTTAGTTTCAGGGGATGCCTTAAATCTGACTCTAAGACCCGGTCCACACTAGCGCGACTTGTCAGGCGACTTGTTAGCCTGACAAGTCGCGCTCCCAAGCAGTCCCTTGGCTGCTACAGGACCCATTCTAATAGGAGCGACACAAGTCGCTCCGACTTAGAAAAAGGGTCCTGCACTATTTTGGGGCGACCTCGGAGCGACTTGCATAGACTTCCATTATGTGAAGTCCATGCAAGTCGCTCTGAAGTCGTGGTGCATGGGAATGCACAAGTCGCCCCCGAAGTAGTACAGAGTCGTGTCGCCCCAGTGTGAACCGACTCTTAGTGCAGACTACTGGGAAAACCAGTGAGCCAATTGCAAAAGCAAGATAATTATGTTTGGGGAGGGGGGGGCATAATGTACACATTCTGTGTAGAGGACTCCCCCAGGTAGCCATATTTCATTGCATTTTTCAGAAAATGACAGAGCTGCAGATTGAAAGGAAAAGTCATTTTTAATAAAATTTAATTACAATATGATCTCTCTCTCTCTCCGATCCCTTAGAAACCTGTGGAGGGAAGGTACTCTTTCCCCCTGACGTTTAATGATGTCACCCAGGGGTCTCTCTCTCTCTGTGTATATATATATATATATATATATATATATATATATATATATATATATTTATTTATTTTTTTTTTTTTTTTTTACAAAATTCCCCCCCTCCCCACGAAAGTGGAGTTACTACTTCTACATTGAGGAGGGTTGCTGAATGCCTTCATTAGACATGTTTCTAATCAGCCGTTTAGCAATGCAAACAATGCATACTACAAATGTTTATATTTTTTATTAAATAAATGAAGGGTAGATTTAGATTTTTTACTGAAAATCCACTTTAACTGTCAAGATTTGTATATTAAAGTATTTTATGTATCTGTATTAAAGAAGAAAATTTGCTGGCCAATTTCTTTCCATGGATAGTCATTTTTTGCAGTACTTTCAAAAAAGCAATGAAGAAATACGCCTAATATGATCCACCAGGATCATATTGGTATTTTTGACTTATCATGAAATCCATTTCTCTGATGTTCATTGACAGACACAGCTCCTGATCTTCTTAACCATTGGGTTATACTGCCCCCTACAGGAGAAGGATATTAGGCAGAAAAAAAGTCTGGCTACACTTATGGGCAGTCCCAGGGGGTATACTCCCTCTCTCTGCTATAGGTACTCAGTTTTGTTACAAGCAGTGTCAGAAGAATTACAACTCCACAGAGGGGTGGGTGCTATATCCGTCAATGAACATGAGAGAAATGGATTTTATGGTAAGTCAAAAATCCCATGTTCTCTTTCGTTCATTGATGGACACAGCTCCTGATCTTCTTAACCATTGGGAGGACACAAAGCGGTGCAAAAAACATGAGGGGTGAGAACAGTGTAAAAAATGCCCAAGGCTAACTATAGCCAACCAGATAAACTGGAGCTCAACCAAAACAACTGGAGCTCATCTAAAAAAAAAAAAAAAACACACACAATTCACCCTCAAAAAGGACCAGATACTCTAAACAGCAGCCTGCAAAAAACCTTGCAGCCAAAAGGAAGCAGTTGCAGATGCCAACATCCACTTTATAGAACTTTGTAAAAGTGTGCACCGACGACCAGTTGGCTGCCTTGCAAACCTGCATCACTGACACCTAATGACAAAAAGCCCAAGAGGCACTGAGCGCTTGATTATAAAATGCACACCAGGGAGTATGTGGCCAAGGGCTGTTGAAATAAGACAGCTAAGGCAGACACCTAACCCTTGATAGTACTCAAGGCCAGTTTCTGCTCAACCGCCTGCTGAAGGAAGGTCAAGATCTGAGCCACCGAACAAGAGCCAGGATGAACCCCAAGAGACTCATACCACGCAATGTACGCCTTCCACGTATGATGGTAGATCATCCTAGAAGTAGGTTTCCTAGCTTTTTACAGCATTGGAAACACCGACTCACGACTGTAAAGCAGGATGGAAGATTGGTCCTTGGGACAGCAGATCCTCCCTTAGAAGAAGCTTCCAAGAACGTTGACGACCAGCTGCACCAAATCGGCGTACCAAATCCAGCGAGGCCAGTCCGAGACCACTAAGATTACCGGAATCCCTTCTGCTTATATCCTGCGTAGAAGTCTTGCCAGAAGCTTGAAAGGAGGAAAAGCGTAAAATCAGACAATACTGACCCCACGGGGCCACCAGCGCATCTGTGGTGTTCGCCAGAGGATCCCGTGACCGAGCCATAAACCTCTGCACCATTCTGTTGAGCCGGGAAGCCAACAGATCAACCTCGGGGATGCCCCACCAGAGACACAACTGATGAAACACCTCCGGATGAAGGGACCACTCCCCTTGGTCCAACACCTGCCGGTGGAGGTATTCCGCCTGCCAGTTTTCCACCCCAGTGGAGAATGACAGCTACCTCCAGGGTCGCCAGGACACTTCTTGTGCCCCCCTCGTGACTAGCATAAGCCATGGCCGTGGCATTGTCCGATTGAATATGCACTGGACATCTTTGATGATGATCTGTCCAATGTTCCAGGCACAGTCTGATCGTTCGGAGTTCAAAGACATTGATCAGTAGTCTGGACTCTTCCAGTGTCCAGATCCCTTGAGCAGAAAATTTGCCGAGGACGCCTCCCCAACAGGACAGGCTGGCATCCGTGGTGACCACTGTCAAATACAAGGGGAAGGAAGGATTTGCCCAGTCAAAGAACAAAGACATCATATCAGGGACTTCATTCTCTGGCTCAGCCGGGTCCTATTTTTCAGAGACTGCCGATTCTTGTCCTATTTGGCCAGAACCTCCCTTGCAGGGACCTCGTATTGAACTGTGCAAACAGAACCGTCTAGAAGGTAGACACCATCAGGCCCAGCACTCCAAGTACGGAGGGATGACCATCTGCTGGACAGCAGGAGATGAATTGCAGCCTGTAGTTACTGGAGTTTGTCTAGAGGAAGGAGCACTCTGGCTAAGGCGGAGTCCAGAGTCAGACCCAGACAGAGACAGTCCAGTTTGTGGGCGAAACCAGAGCAGACTTCTGAAAATTCAGAATTCATCCAAACTCCCTCAAGTTCGTATGGTGATTTCCAGGTTTTCCGCCAGAGCAGTAGGAGACTCCGCTCGCAGGATGACGTCCAAGTAGCCCAGTACCACAATCCCCCATTAGCATAACAATGCTGGTACCAGGGCCAACACTTTTGTGAAGATCCAAGGAGCAGAGGAAAGACAAAAAAGGTAACGCCACAAACTGATAGTGCTCCTCTCCCACGGCAAAGCGGAGGAAGCGCTGGAGACAGACACATATTGGAATGTGAAGGTAAGGGTCCTTGATGTCGATGGAGGCAAGAATATCCCCCTGATGCAGAGAAGCCACCACCGTGCGAACGATCTCCATTCTGAACCTCTGCACCCGCACACAGCAGTGCAGCGCCTTAAGGTCCAGAATTGGACGCAGCTTGCCTTCCTTCCTGGGGACTGTAAATAGGTTCGAGTAAAACCCAGGAATCAGGACCATCACCAGTAAAGTAAAAGGCCTTGCACCGCCACCAAAAAGAGCCTGTAAGTGGACCGGGGACAGTCGCACGTCGGAAGGAAGAACCTTACCGGAGGGTAAGAATGAAACTCGATCTTGTAGCTGGACCGAATGACCTTGTGGACCCACTTGTTCATGTACCAGGGAGGTCCATGGGTCCAGAAACCAGTGAACATGTCCCCTTACCTCAGATAAGGGTGAGGGCACACCTTTCTGCTGAAGAGGCCTTGTCCACGGGTCTGGAGAAGCCTGCACATTACTTGCCAGACCAAGTTCACTTGGATCCTCCAGAGGCGGCCCTGAAGGGCTCCAATCCCTTGTCAGTCGACCCTGAGGGATGAAACAACTCTTTGAGCCAAGGAAGGAAGGCCCACGTCTACGAGGGTCCTAGCCCTTAGTAGCCTGTGGAAGGAAGGTACTCTTTCCCCCTGTGAGACCTTTAATGATGTCATCCAGGGTAGCACCAAACAGGCGATCTCCTTGAAAGGAAAGATCAGTCAAGGCCTCTTTTAGAAGTCTGGTCCACAGACCAGCATTTGAGCCAGAAGACACTTTGAAGGACCACTGCCGAAACAGAGCCGAGCCACTAGGTGAGCCACATCCAAAAGAGGCCTCACAGATAACCTGCAGCCCATGGACAGGCTGGTCTGCCTGCTCGGCAAAGGCAGGGGGGGGGAGGTGTTCTCCCTCTAGGTCAAGGCGTAACAGCTTAGCCCACTCGGTCAGAGTCTGGGACACCAGGGCAATGGTGAGAATCGGCCTCACTGCCAAACCAGGGTGTACAAATTGCGGGCCACAGCCTCCGCCTTCTTGTCAGCCGGGCCCTAAAAGGCCAGGGACTCAACCAGAATCATGGTTGCCTTGTTTAATCTGGAAACCGGAGGGTCCACCCCTGGGGGAACAGTCCACTTCTTAAGAAGGGACTCCTCATTGGGATATCGCCTAGCAACTCGCTTAGGGACCCCAAGGGGACACTTTGGTCATCCCCACTCTTTAGTGACAATTCTGTCAAAATAGGAGGGGAAAGGGAACTCCTTTGCCGCTCTGGATGGCCTGTGAGTGCCAAAAGGGAACCTGTGCCTCTGTCGTAGCCACGTCCTCCAACTTTAAGTCTCATGAACAAGTAACAATCAGGTAACAATCAGTGCGTCCATCAACGCCTTTTCATGCTCGGTTGGAGAAGCGGAGGAATCATCCTTACTATCTGAGGATTCAGGGCGCGTGGTTGCAGACCCAGCAGGGTGACCCACATCCGCGATGGCTGAAACAGAATCAGGATAGGAGGAGACAGATGAGGCAGGGAAATGTGGGGGGGGCGCCTTATGCCAGCCCGTTGCCCAAAAGCCACCTCCACCTGGGACACAAGGGACTCCAGGACCGCTGTCAGTGCATCGATGAACTGATGGGACACAGAGGGCCCGTAGCCCAAGAGGGGATCAGGTGCTCCAAAGACTCCATGAGTCACCAGGGGGACCCCACAGAAAAGTGTAAAACACTGCTAAGGGACCACCCCCACCTCTTTGGCAGCACCACCTGGTTGCCAGTCAAAGAGCACCAATCGATCCTCAGCAGAGAACCCCACCAGACTCACCACACCACAGAAACCAGGCACCGCAGCCACCAGGAGAATCTGCACTAGATGAGTGGCGATCAGGAAATTAAAGTAACCAGGAGTCAACACCAGGGGGATGAGGAGTGACTCCCACCACCAAAATTGCAGCCCAGAAGGCTCCACTGTCATGGCCGCCGCTAGTTTCAATGGCAAACCACCGCAAAATGTCCATTGGACTACACAAACATGGTCGCTGTGCATTGAGCACACAGGCTACAAGAAAATGGCGACCCCATGAGGCTCCCAGGGACCCAGGAGGGATTCCTAGTCCTCAAGGACTGGCCCAGGCAGGACGGAGAGCTCTGGCAGAAGCCTCCACCAGGTACAACCCCCCCTGCACACCCCCATCGCCAGCATAGCACCCTGCCCCCACCCCAGGAGATGGACGAGACCAATCACACAGCCCCAGCATAAGTGGACGGGGGGACAGATGAAGGGGGGTGCCTGACGGGAAGGAGGGGAACCCGGGGGTCCAACTGTTCCAAGGAGGGGCCCACGTCCACCCCAAAATCCTCCAGGGGGGCGACAGCTATTCACCATACAAGGCGGGCACCGATCCAGACAGAACCCCTCGCCATCGAAATGGGGTGCTGTCAGCCAGGAGGAATGCTGCGACTCGGCCCGAGACCCGGTCATATGCAACCTTGCAAGGCCTTTAAATTTGCAGGCCAGCCCCCTTTCGGTGGGGCTAAGTCATGGCCGACCTAGCGCGGAGGTCTGCGTGCACTCACTGGCCCGACTGGGATGACCACTGGATCTAGATTATCCAGCCTGTCGCCCAGTCTGGCAATTGATTGTAGATCTCACAGGAAAAAACCAGGAGAAAAAAAAAAATCTATCTAAAAAAGAAAAAAAATTGCCAGGACCAGAGATCCCAGGAATAGGCAGATTTTTTTTCTGCCTAGTGTCCTATTCCTGTAGGGGGCAGTATAACCCAATGGTTAAGAAGGTCAGGAGCTGTGTCCGTCAATGAACGATAGAGAAAATAAATTTTTTATAAAGTCTCTAAAATAATTTCTTATGAACCTAAATATAAAATGAAAGTGGTAATAAACCCAAAACCAAAAATGTAATATTTTGCAGCCTAACAATTCTTAGATGTGGTGGTTGCATTCGTTTTAAGTTTTTTTCATCTGGTGATCTGGCCACTAACACACCACCTCCACTCTTCAAGAAGGAGCACAGGGCACTTTTGGACAGCAGCATTGTTAGTCCAGGGGGAGAGGGTGTGTTAGTGTATCCAAATCTGCTAGTACATCTAACAAATTAAAAACCAAACTCCATCTCACACTGCAGTTACAGTAACGTTTTTATTTTTTTTTCCTTTTGGGATAAAAGGTTTTACATAAATTCTGATCATTGTGTGCAGCCCTGTCAGTGTTAAATGGTTTGTCTGAACATTCCTAACTGATACATTTCCATCAGAGCTTGTTCTGAGAAACAACAGACTTGCTGGCTGGTTTACCAGTTGAAAAATAAAGGAAAGAAAAAAAAAAAAAAAAGAAACAAGTACAGCCATCACATCTAAGAATTGGTAAGCTACAAATAAAGGTTTGTTTTGGGGTTTAAATATAACTTTAAGGTAACCTAGAAGTAATAGTAAATGGTATTCCCCTTTAATTGTATTATCTGTTTACTTTTTAATCTAACTTTAATAGACAAACAAAAAATATATATAAATTTAGACATCCGAATATGCTTAGTCTTATGTATTAGTGTTTTATGAACTATAAACATGAATGGCTATTTCTCATACCAAATGCTCACAGTGTTTAAGTTAAACATCTATGCAGATGTCAAGTTTCCAAAATCGTAAAACACCAAGGAGCTACCAGAGCTAAGCTCAACCTTAGTCATTTAAAAATGGATTACCAGGATAGAAGGATAAATCAGGCGTTTTATTTTTTTTGCTCCATGCATCATGGTATTATTGAAATGCATTTGGCAAGTCTTTAGTGCCGGTTCACACTGGTTCGATACGGGAACCCTGCAAATCCACTGTGGTTTCCCGCATCACACCGGACTCGCAGGCAGTTCATACTGCCATATGCGAACTGCTGGGAGTGCCAATACAAAGTTAACGACACCCCCAGATTAGTTTGTATATCGCAGTGCAAACTGTCAATTCGGGCAGGAATCAGATCGCAAAGGTGTGAACACTCATGTGATCCGATTCTGGTGCGGACCAAAAAAAAGGGTCCTGCACGACTATATGTCCGAATACGATGCAAATTCAGACATACAGTCGAATTCAGCCATACAATCTTTATGGCTGAATTTGCAATGCACAGACATTGCATGTGATTTGCAGAGCAGTGCGGTGCGGATCACATGCGATGTCTGTCATCGGTATAGTGTGAACCGGCCCTTAGTCCTCTGACAGGGATAGGAAAAAGCATCCATCCACATAGAATATTGTAACTGCTGCTAAAAAGCTTCAGCAATGAAATCCTTCATTCTTACAGGAAACACTGACAGCTCTTGTGTGACACACAGGTATATAAACAAGCAAAAAGGTTAAGAAAGTATCTATGGACATGGCTGAATTCTAAAAGTTTGTTTACCTAGGGGGGAAAAAAAAAAAAATTCACTTTTCTTTAACCACTTCTGGACCGGAAGATTTTCCCCCTTAATGACCAGGCCATATTTTGCGATTCGGCACTGCATTATTTTAACAGACAATTGTGCAGTCGTGCGAGTCTGTACCCAATAAAATTGATGTCCTTTCTCCCACAAATAGCGCTTTCTTTTGGTGGTATTTGATCACCTCTGCGATTTTTATTTTTTGTGCTATAAACAAAAAAAGAGCCACAATTCTGGAAAAAAAAATAAAAAATCGCAATGAGCGTATTTTGTTTGGTTTGCGCAAAAGTTATCGCGTCTACCAAGGGAAAGATTTGTAATTTTTTTTTTTTTTTTATATATTTTTTAATAGTATAGGCAGCGATTTGCAATTTTTTGCAGGACTGCGACATTGCAGCGGACAGATCGGACCCCTAACTGACATTTTTGACACTTTTGGGAGGACCAGTGACATTACTACAGTAATCAGTGCTAATAATATGCACGGTTACTGTAATAATGACACTGGCAGGGAAGGGGCCAACACTGTAGGTGATCAAGGGGTTAAATGTGAGCCTAGGGGAGTGATTCCAACTGTGGGGGGGGGGCGTGGTTTGTGAAATGATCACAGAGACCTGTGATCCTATACAGCAGGATCACAGGGACTTTGTGATCATTACAGAGAGAAGAACGGTCAGCTGTGTTTACAACAGCTGACCGTTCTTCTCTCTGAGCGGGGAAAGATCGCGGGTGTCAGGCGGCAATCTGAGCCATCTGCCCCGTGCATTGGTGTCCCTGCTGCCAAGTGGGGGCGGGAGCGCGCCGCCGGTGCTGCTCACTCAGCCCCTAGCTGCAGGGGCGCGACCGACGTAGGTCTATGTCGGTTTGCGCAGGAGAACCGCACTGCCGCAGTAAAATTGGCGGCGGGCGGTCGGGAACCAGTTAAAGTTATACTAAAACCCACACTGTTTAATTTACACGTTCTCTTCCATTTCTGTATGAGGATGATGGAACTGTTATTATTTTAAATTAAAAAAAAAATAAAAATCTAAGAACCTTTTCCCTGAATCTATATACAGCTGTCACATGACCCAGGTCTTTCCCAGCCTGTCTGCAGGAAAATCTAAACAGAAGGAGCTTCTAGCCCTCCTGCTGCAGGACAAGGTTGAAAAAAAAAATTTAAAAAAATAAAAAGAGTAAAAATAAATAAATAAGATAAATAAACGGTTTTAAATTGGCATACTAGTATATATTTCAAATTAAATCTTTATTATTTTGTGGAAATAACATGGTGTGGGTGGATTTCTGCCAGTCAAGGTCTGTGTCCCACCCATCCAGCCTGTGTCTTAGAATAAGACGGAGGTGAAGCCTCAATTAATCTGCATGCAATATCCACAGTTGTGTTTAGCTGGTTAGTGGGCATGAAGGAGGAGGAATGAAATGGGCTGTCATTTACCACTGTGTATACACTCACATTTAGGTCTATAGTCACATGGGCAGCTCAGATGTGAGATAGGGAGGATAATTCTCAGCATAGAAATTCTCAGCATAGAAATTCAATGAAAACTGAGCATGTGCTGAGCGGCCAACACTGCTCTGCAAAATTCCCAACTGCAGTGGGGACATGAACAGGAGGGGGAAATGGAGAGCAGCAGGATCACCAGGTCTTTTGCAGAATACAGAGAGCGAAGCTCATAGTGACTGAGTGAGTATGAGTAGCATGTAATACACCCATTATTGATAGTTTATGATGTTGGTTTAGTGAAACTTTAAAATTCCAAATCATATTTATATAAATCGTTCAGTGGCATATTTGCTAGGTGAAAAAAAATGATGTGCCAACATCTGTTTAGCCTAAGGAAATGGTGGAAGATAAGAAATCACTGCAATGTATAATCACAATGCTATTACTGTCTATGTAGACCTTATACATTGTTCTTAACCTGTGTTTTTACAAAGGTTGGGCATTCGGAGGGTTTCAGAAAGTTAAAAAAAATTAATATATTTAACTAATAAAATCTAGGCCAAGGTAATTTGAAAGGGGTTTTGTTTAGGAGAGGAGGGGGGGGGGGGGGGGTTTAATGGTTTATAGTTTTTATAACAGGCCGCCAGCCTGTCAAAGTCAATGAGTGGCTGACAGCTGCTGCCGCTGAACAGGGTTGGATGGTGATGTTTAAAGAAGTTGGGCCCAGGGACAAATGCCCAGATTGCAAGCAGTCTGCTAAACACGCAGTGTGAACGAGGCATTAAAAGAATTCACAAACACAGATCTGATCATTAGGAGCCGGTTCACACTGGGGCGACCTGTCAGGCGACCTGGTCGTCTGACAGGTCGCCGTAGGTCGCCTGCCATAGAGAAACTGTGGACACATTCTAATAGGAGCGACACAAGTCGCTCCGACTTAGAAAAAGGGTCCGGAGCTTCTTTGGGGCGACCATGAGCGACCTGCATTGACTTCAATTATATGAAGTCCGTGCTGGCCGCTCCGAGGTCGCGGTGCGTGCTGCGCGCCGCGACTTCACAGGTCGCCCGGCAAAGTCGGCTCGCCCCAGTGTGAACGGGGTCTTAACCTCTAAATTGTATGTATAAATTTAGCAGTTACTTTATCCGGCCTCACAGTAGTAGATTCTGAAAGCAGCAAATGTACCTTACACATAACCAAGACATTTACTTGCTGTAGCATTTGGTAGTGAAAATGCAGCAAGTAAAGCAAATTTAAATGAACAGAAACTATACAGCGCTGTACTTCAAAAAAAATAACAGAAGCAGGTAAACAAAAATCAAATACTTGTACTGGCAGATATAATAAGTTGTAATTAATCAAAAGATAATTCTTAAAGTAGAACTAAAGCCAAAACTTTTTTTTTAAGTTGTGGATAGAGCGGATTCAAAGACCTCTCAGATTATTGCTGGTCTGTGTCCTTGATAAGAAGGATTTACCTTCTCTATTTGAGTTGTCACCAGAACAGTAATAGAGGGGAAATCTTCCAATGTGGACACTAGTTCTGGTGACAAAGATTTTGTTCACTTTCTGTTGTGGCTATAAGACAGGAAGTAAAGGTACCTCAAACTGATATAGATAGCAAAAAACTAACAGGGGTGATAACCCTCCCTTACCTTATAAAAAAAAGTTTTAGATTTAGTTCTGCTTTAACTATCACATGTACTGAATCTCTATATTTTCCTGGAACAAAGAAGATACCTTACCGGATTCTCCCACTAAAAATGTGTGCTTTGTGTGCTCCATCACAGCTCTGGCCACACCAATGGCATTCTTTATTCTCCTAAGATTGGCAACAGCACCAACTTTCATAGTGCTCCTAAAATGTAGAGAACAGGACAAGGTGTCCATAAAAACAGGTTCAGCATGACTGTATAATGCTTTCACGCTAATTACTTTCATGATATATGCAAAAATGACTGAAAGGGTCAGACTAACAAAAAATATTTTCTAATATTTATAATTGTATTATAGCTACTTAAGGGTTAATTATTTGTGATCTCTGTGAGATCCATCTGCTTGTAGTAAGGCAACCACTGGATTATAACTTTGGAGGTGGACAGAAAATGTTGGTCCATCTCACCACAGCATACTGCTGGCTTATCCTTACTTATTTAGGAGAGGACAATCGTGCATCAGCTAATATTTATATTACAGGCTTTCTGAGACTCTTTTTCCATGTCTACTGATTTTGAAGCAAGGGACTGGAAAACCATTTTTACATTAATTTGGAGAAATACGCTTTAATTACCACAGATCATTTTTGGGTACATCCCATTAACGAATGGAGCTTTACAGAATTGGACCTCAAAAACAAAAGCTTAAGGCCTCATGCACACTGCTGCTGTTAAACTGATGTTTTTATGAGTTTGGGCTTTTTTTTTCCCCTGCCCTTAAACTTCGCCCCTATGTTATCTTATGTGCCCATGCACAGATGGGAGTTTTTAACAGTTTAGCAGCAGGGGAGTTTATAGTGTGTTTTCTGAACGCCCTAAAATCGAGTTCAGGAGCAGGAATTCCAACCACAAAAAACGCTGAATGCTGTTAAACGCTCATAAAACGCACATAAACTCTAGGCACAGTTAGCACTTCAGTTTTTTTCAATAGCCAGAATAAATTACAATTCTGGCCAATTTAATAAACTCCTAAACTCACCTAAACGGTTGTGAAAATATGAAGCTTAGTGCCATTCCCATGACTTGCAATGGCACCTCAAACGTGACGCGATTTTGCCACGATCTTCGCCCGACAAATCGCGGTAAAATCATGCAAACAGAATCGCAGGATGCCTGATGGCCAAAAGAAGTTCTTGTACTTTTTTTGGGCGGCAGGTGTCCTGTGATTCTGTTTGCATGATTTTACCGCAATTTGTCAGGCGACAATCGTGGCAAAATCATGCTGCGTGTTTGTGTGTTCTGGAGAAACAAGTCCTGGGCGTCCAGTACATTCCCTCGGCTGGAGGGAACGTACTGGACGCCCAGGACTCGCTTCTCCAGAACACCCAGCAACCATTTCCTTCCAAAACTGGAAACAACCGGGACACAAGACCGGAGCTCCCTCTACTGGCCACAATAATCAACTACATCTAACTTGATATCCGAAGGGACTCCTCCCCACTAACAAGAGCAACGATTCTAAATTAGACAGTGATTCCTCCAAATCCTGTGTGAAATATTTTGAGAGAGCAGATAACAAGGTCCGGGATCTGACGCTAATGTCACAAATATGGTGACCGACTCATTTCCTTGATAAAGGCAACATATCTTAGAATGCCGAAACGTGTTGGAAATTAGAGATATACTCTCTCTCAACACGTTCCAGAGTCTCACACATGAGCCTGAACAGACAGAGAATTATATCTATGTTCACCATTCACATTGTCACTCTTTCTATCTTATTTTTCACCATACACATGGGTCTATAACCCATTGGCACCCAATTTTCATTTATCATATGTATTATGAACATTGTAATAAATTGTGATATTTTTTACACACTCTACTACTTCTTGACCAGCCCATAAAGTCCCACTAATTTTGGTTTGAGGCACAAACTCTTTACAGATATAAAAAACATGTTATACTTACCTTCTCTGTGCAGTTGAGTTTGCACAGAGCAAGCAGCCCCAATCCTCCTCTTCTCAGGTCCCACATTGCTGCTCCTGGCCCCTCCCTTCTGGTGAGTGTCCCCACAGCAAGCAGCTTGCTACGGGGGCACCCGAGCCGAGCTGCAGCTGTGTGTCTATTCAGACACGGCGCTGCTGTTATGCCCCGCCCTCTCTATCTCCTGATTGGCTAACTAACTTTGATTGACAGTCGCAGGAGCCAATGGCGCCGCCGCTGTGTCCAAGCCAATCAGGAGGGAGAGTGCCCGATAGCTGAGGGTCTTGTGAACATCGATGGACAGAGAAGGACCTCGGGTAAGAATTTGGGGTTGCTGGGGAGGCTGCTACATACAGAAGGATTTTTATCTTAATGCAAACAATGCATTAAGATAAAACAAAAACCTTCTGACTTTACAACGCCTTTAAGATGCGAAATCACGGATGGAATCGCTGCAATTCTGCCTGCGATTCTATCACTGCAGAAACACAGAATGCGCATTTAGGTGCCATTTTATTGTAAATGGCACCCCAAACGCCTTGCAATTTTGCTTTAAAAACCCCATAAAGCTTGTAACCAAAAAAAATAAATAAATAAAATAAAAAAAAAAACAGGAGGAGGAACTTCTTTTAACGGACAAACACGCATTGGTCATTAAAGTGAATGGGCTGCCCTATGCGCGACATGCAGAATCGCATAAGCATTGCGCTTTCAAAATGCATGAAAGACTATGCATAGTGTGAACGAGCTTCAACCTTTGAAAGATGCCTTTCTAAGCCACTCGTTAAATTATACTTGTTTTAACAGCCACAGACTAAATACTATATAAAAAGTCTAAAAAGAACAGCGGACTAGCACAGGATAGATGGAGTAGGCAGCAGGACTCTTCCCATCACAGCACTCTTCTGAAATACAGACAATGTGGAGTCATACATTATTTACAAGTAACTAGAGTACATAGGGAATGTCAAATGTTTTGAGTAATGAATATGCAGTATATTCCATACTTAGGGTGTGAAGTAACAAAGCAGATCATTAAGAAGTAGAGATCATAGAAAAGAAAAACAGATGTCAAGTGCCTGTGTAGAAACGGAGATGCAGGTGAGCTGCAGCACAGGGTAGAAAACTGCAGAAGAGTTGCAGATTTCCACATCGCACCTCACCTGAGTTCACGTGTAAACAGGACACATAGAGAACAATTGTTTTCTGTGTGCCCTTGAAGACCTATGTTTTTCTAGTGGATCTGCACAAGTGTGAACAAGCCCTAAAGCATTACCAAATGCTTACCCACCTCTAAGAGATAACAGAATGTTAATATAAATGCCAGCAACTTTTGGCATTTATATGCCATACAACGCACACACACTCACACACACCATTTGATATGCTTATTAAAGTATATTCTAAAATCTGCATAAATAATGTGAGTATACCCATTCATAATCATAGCATCCAATGTAGTTTCTCCGGCTTCATCAGGACTTCCACCATACCCTACAGAGCCATCACACTGATCAATTTCACACTGGGTACAGCCTCTCTCGACTGCATCTAAAGCAGATCTGCCAGAAGCAAGGACGTTCCATGCTGAAGAGGAAAACAGATTTTTGTTAGGAAAATATTTGTACACCTGTAACTAGGTTTCTGCTGATCACAATAGAAAGCTATCAATTGCTTTTGGCTCCACTTTACCCTACTTGCTGTTAACTGCCCCATCATTTAGTATGAAAGCTTGCCTGCCTTCTACTGCCCCCCCTACACACTTCTAGGGGCCAGGAAAGCAATCCTTCCAAGTGAGAAGTCACTAAGAATGTTTGGGAGGCAGGAGATAGCAGATAAGCTTTAAAACTAGTTATGCTAATCAGAATTTCCCTGCATTTGAGTGTTACCACACATTTAGGCTGTTGCAGGTATGCATGCCTGTACTTTATACCCGACATCAGTCCCCTTCTGTGAAACTTTGAGAGACCAGGGCCCTGTCAATTTCTTCCAAAACCTTCCATGCCCCAACAGGAAGACTTATCTATTTCTTCACAGTGACCGAACGTGCAATAACGCACATGTTAGGGCAGCTTATTAAAAATAAATGGACTTCCAATGCACCCCAAAGTGCAAAAAAATAAAAATAAAAAATTGCACAATACCATTTTTTGTAACATTGCATTATATGTTGCCGTACATTACTGTGTGCGTCAACACAAGTGCTTTGCCTAAGAGTCCTTTCACACGGGCGGTCTGATCAGGTACCCCTGTCAGTTTTTCAGGTGGACCTGATCGAACCCTCCATTCACTCCTATGGAACTGCAGATGTCAGCAGTGACATGTCCATTGACACACGCCACTTTCCAATCCAATCCTGCCGCAAATCCAGATCGGTGGTGACCCCATTTTCCATTCATCTGGAGGATTGGATGAAGACAGACACCTGGTCTGTTTTCACCCAATTTCCTCATAGGGGAGAGCAGGACTCTGTCCGTCTCCACTCTGCACAGTGAGTGGGACAGACTTGTTACCCACCTGCTCAGTGGGGATCAGCGGAGCCATTCCCCACTGAGCAAAACGGAGTCTGCCGAGCAGATCACCCGTGTGAAAGGACCCTTAGTGTGTTGGGGTGTGTTAAACATGAATGGCACTACAACACATGTTGTACACTTTAACGTGTGTTGCAGTAACACACACACACACACACGCGCACACATTACCACAATGCAGAAGTGTGCATCCACTCTAAAAAAATAAAGATTATATTCATACAATAAAAGTATGGGATGTGTGACAGAGTGAGACCCTGTCACTGTGAAAATGGAGGAGAATATGACACAGGATTTAAATTAAATTAAAACTAAAGGCAAAACATTTGTTATGGATGTACAGAGGGATTTGAACACTTGTTAGTTTTTATTGCTGTCTGTGCACGTGTTAAGGAGATTCATCCTCTTTTTGTCCTGTTTACCATGATCATTGAAAGTATAAGAAAATCTCCAGAAAAGTAAAAAATCAAATTTCTTTATCAATTTAGGCCTATATGTATTCTGCTACATTTTAGGTAAAAAAAAGAAAAGAAAATCCCAATAAGCGTTTATTGCAAGGTTTTCGCAAAAGTTATATCGTCTACAAACTATGGGATATTTTTTACTAGTAATGGCAGTGATCATCGACTTACAGCAGGACTGCGATATTGCGGCGAACAGTCAGAACACTAACTGACACTTGACACTTTTTGGGACCCAGTGACACGAATACAGTGATCAGTGCTAAAAATATGCACTCTCACTGTACTAATGACACTGGCTGGGAAAGGGTTAACATCAAGAGCGATCAAGGGATTAACTGTGTGCCCAGCCTGTGTTTTCACTAGGGGAAGGCATTGATACATGTTCCTGCTTTGCAGGAACACAGGATTAATTCTTTCCCGCTGACAGAAAGGCAATCTGCTTTGTTTACATAGTCAGACTTCTGTTCTGCCTGTATAACATACAATCGGCGGTTGCCAGCAGACATTGAGTCCACGGTACCTGCTGACTGGATCCCGCTGTAAATAATCCCAGCGGGAGTGGGCCACGGGCAGTGCGTGCCCAAAGCGGAGGTGCTGGATCATGTATTCGATATGTGATCCAGCACAGTAGAGCTGTTAACGTGGTAGTAAACCCTGCAATGTAATTTTTACCTACAGGTAAGCTTATATTAAATACTAGCACATTATTATATTGCCTTGCAGGTGGCCTTTTTTTTTCCCCCTTTAACGTGAGGTTCTGGACTATCTTTTCTGGATTTTAGTGTTCTGGATTGGAACTTCAAATCCAGTGTCCAGATTTTACCAGGTACCTGCAGAGTACACAGGTGTGCAGGGTCGTTCTATAATCAAATCTGAGGATAGCTCAGAACTCCCAAGTTAGGAGCTAGGAGGTCTCACCCAGGGAGCAGAGGAGCCCCAGCCAGGAGGTCTCACCCAAGGGTCAGAGAAGCCCCAGCCAGGAGGTCTCGCCCAAGGGTCAGAGAAGCCCCAGCCAGGAGGTCTCGCCCAAGGGTCAGAGAAGCCCCAGCCAGGAGGTCTCGCCCAAGGGTCAGAGAAGCCCCAGCCAGGAGGTCTCGCCCAAGGGTCAGAGAAGCCCCAGCCAGGAGGTCTCGCCCAAGGGTCAGAGAAGCCCCAGCCAGGAGGTCTCACCCAAGGGTCAGAGAAGCCCCAGCCAGGAGGTCTCACCCAAGGGTCAGAGAAGCCCCAGCCAGGAGGTCTCACCCAAGGGTCAGAGAAGCCCCAGCCAGGAGGTCTCACCCAAGGGTCAGAGAAGCCCCAGCCAGGAGGTCTCACCCAAGGGTCAGAGAAGCCCCAGCCAGGAGGTCTCACCCAAGGGTCAGAGAAGCCCCAGCCAGGAGGTCTCACATGAGCCTCAATAAGTAGCCAGGAGGTCTAATTCCAGGAGTCAGGTGGGCTCCTATTGAGGTGTCAAGAGAACCCTGATCCATAGTCCAGGATTAGGCTGTGCAGCAGGGTGCTGAGACTAGGGCCTGATGCACACTGGACGTTTTTGCAGCTACTGTTTTTGGCGTCAGATGTTATTTTCTGCAGCCAGTAAACTCCCCAGCATGTTATTCTATGTGTTCATGCACACATAGGCTGTTATCGATAGTTTTTGGCAGGGGTGTTTTCTGGCTGGAAAAAAAAAAAAAAACAGAACTAGTGGGTTTTAAGAGGCGTTTTTCAGCTGTAAAAATTCTCAAACTCTGATAAAAGCTTAAAAATGTTGAAAAACGCCAAAAAACTTGGCTATTTGGCATTTATCAACATTTTTGAGCCATAAGCTTTTGTGGACTATAGTTTTGCTAAAAAATGCTACAGCTGAAAAACTCCTTCTACAGCTACATATTTCTACTGACGTTTTGATAACCTACAGCGTGCATGAGGCCTAAAGGCTAATGCTGGCCATAAATGTATAGATTTTCATTTATAAATTTTCGTTTTAGGAAAATTCAATAGATTTTCTAATTGTTAGTGGGCTTAAATTTGATGTCCATTTTCGACTGCAAGGATGGGCAAATTTGAAGGGGCAGGAAGGAAAACTTCTTGATCTAACACATTTTCTGCCAGTGTATGTGGTTATCGCTCAAATTACATTCATATTAAAATTGAATTTTAAAAGCAAAAGACGATTTTTGAATGACATTTGTCCATTCATCGAATGGCCTAAGAATTTTCGTATGAATGTTTGTACGAACATTCTCATCCAAAAATCTATACATGTATGGCCAGCATAAGAGAACCAGTAGAGCTAGACCACACAGTCAGAGGGACTGGTAAAAAGAGCAGTGGTGCTGCCAAAAAGGGAGCCAGGTGGCTCGCTATTTTCATTTGTTCATATTGATGTGGAAGAACCCCTATGTGGGCAACTGACATTTATACAAAATTTCCATTTATTTTGATAAAAGTGGGCTGCCGTGCCCTAAAATACAGTTTAGACTGGTGCAGCTAATTTGATACAACCTACTACTAAAATCTCCCCAATACCACAGATGGCAAAATATGTAAAATGCTATGAGCTCTAAGAGATAGGAGGACGAGAGCAGGAAAAATATGGTTACCTGTTAGCAGCCTGGGAGAGAGAAAATCGGGGCGAACGGGGATGGACTGCGGGCACTAAGATGGAAAGACCGTTATCTGAGCCAAGTGGGGAATCGGCGTTGGGAGAAGTGGAGCGCACAGTCCGGGGAAGGGCTGTGATCCGGGGGGGGGGGGGGGGGGGGGGAATCAGGTTTGACCCGAGTGATTCACCAAAGTTGGAGGGGAGCATCCTGAATACCCGAAGAGATTGCTCAGTGGATTTATCTGGTGATCCAGGGAGAGAGATTACTGCAGTGCAAGGGATCAGTTCCTTGAGCTCTCTGGAACTCAATAAGGTGAGCAGTGACTTCACCTGCTGGTGGTGGTTCTGTGCTATCGTCCCAATTTTCTTAAGGATTGTTATACATCGCTGGATGAACGAACACAAACAACATTTTGCAGACTGATTATATGCATGTGAACTTTTGAGCACATTTTGTGGACTTTTTATATTATTTCTCCTTTTTTATACATTACTTTGATTGTATGGCCACACTTCTCTTTATTGAATGTTTCTTCATATTATTGGTATATTGCAAGGAGTATTTATGGGGATCCATCTTATGAGCACATATAGGGTTTATTTATGAACAAGCACGCTGTTCTTTTTGTTTTATATTGCTGTATTCTAGGGTTAGAGGTCACTATTTCAACAGCTGCTGCTGTTTTGTCTTTTCACTATTATTTTTTCTTTTTTTCTGCTTTTTGATCATTAGCACTGAGATCTAGATTACCTTTATTATTTTCTGCACATAGCAGCGCATAAGTATTCACACTTTTACCTGTTAGCAGTCTGTCTGCACTGCTAAGACACAATTCCCATACTTTTATTGTACGAGTATAAACATGTTTTGTCTGCAATCTAACTTGAAGTCATGCAACCATTATCTGACAGCAAGGTAGATGAAATAGACATACATAATAGGCACTAGGCAGGTGACACCTCTGACCAGCTGTAGATCACTTAGGATCCATTCATATTGAGGCAATTTTGAATCACAGGAGGATTCGCCACGATTCTGCCTGCAATTTCAAATTGCAGCAAAACGTGGGACACGTTTGGGATGCCATTAATTCCTAATGGCACCCCAAACATGGTGCTATTTTGTTGCAATAAATTGTGCTTCAATTGCGGCAAAATCACAACACACAAAGCTGGTCACTCAAAAAGGGGCAGGAGCTTTTTTTGGGTAACAGCATCACGCTTTGCTATTACAGAGCAATTTATCCGCCCACTATTCAAATCGCCTAGGTGTGAATGGAGCCTTAACAGTGTAGGTGTGTGTAACTCTGTGTAAGCGGGGACTTACACAGAGTTACGCACACCTACACTGACCCAAACTACTGCTGACTATCCCAGTTTCTGCTCCGATCCTGTAAACAGTGCAATCACAAATGCTGACATAGGTGGAGAGGGAAAAACTGGTGCTTAACAACAGTCAAAAAAATGGATTTATGGACTTACCATAAAATCCTTTTCTCTGAAGTTCATTGACAGACGCAGCTATATATTCTTTTTAACCACTGGGTTATGAAGCCCCCTACAGGAGTAGGACACTAGGCAGGAAAATCTTTACCACACCTATGGGGCAGTCCTTGGGGGTATAAACCCTCTAACTGCTATGGCATTCAGTTTTGTTGCAAGCAGTATCAGAAGAAAATAACCCCAACCCAACTCCTATATAGAGGGGCGTGTGCTGCGTCTGTCAATGAACTTCAGAGAAAAGGATTTTATGGTAAGTCAGTTTTCTCTATCCTTCATTGACAGCTCCATATTCTTCTTAACCATTGGGACGTCCCAAAGCAGTATTAACATAAGGGGTGGAAAACACAGAAAAGAACATAATTCCCAAAGGCTAAAAACCTAACCAACCAGGTAACATGGAGCTTAACCAGGAACAACTGGAGCTCACCTAGAAACATACACTCTCAAAGAGAATAAATTCTCTTTTAAACAGCAGCCTGCAAAACCTTGCAGCTAAAAGAAGCATCCGAAGATGCCAACACATCCCAGCGGATTTGTTCAGTCTGGAGACTGGGTGGTCCACCTTTCGGTGGAACGGTCCGTTTTTTTGATCACAGGGTCCGCAAAGGGATAGCATCTCATGAAACGCTTCGGCACCACTAACATGCGTTTAAGGCGCCCCCACTATTCATTGACAATTTTATCAAAAAGTTCCGGACAAGGGAAAACCCTGACCGACTCTGGGTTTTGCAGGTGCCAAAAGACACCTGCATCCCTGACGCTGTAGAATCATCTGCCATTTTTAGAGTTTCCCACACTGACACTATTAACTGCCTCCACCAGCGCGGCTGCAGATGAGGATATGTCATCCGAATCAGAGTGCGATGACGCAGACTCCTCAGGGTAACTCGCGTCCATGTCAGCCAAATCAACCTCAGAATCTGAGGATACAGATGAGGCAAGTAAGGGCAATGGGCGCTTTTTACTAGTCCTCTTTTTTAGGACCATAACAACTTTTGACACCAGGGTTTCAAAAACTGCCATTAATTCAGACAAGGATTGCGACCTGGAGGTCCCCGCAAAACCAAAGAGGGGATCAGTAGGCGATACTTGCTCCTGGAACTCCATGTTAAAACGGGGACAGAGCAGTGTCACTTTAAGAATACTGCAAAAAAACGGCCCCACACTGCTGCACCAGCAGTACTACAAGTCCCAGCACACTAAGCTGCAATATAGCAAAGTGAGGGAGCGACCTACAAGGGACCCCAAGAGACTCACCACTGCCCGATATTAGGGAAAGCAGAGCCGGTCTGAAGTGTTCAGAAAAACGATCCTCACAGGAAGAGCAAGTACATGGGTCAGCACCAGAGAGGAAAGCCTTGCCACTCAATGGGGAGACCACAACAAAATAGTCGCCCAATGCATTTCAGTAGGAAACTACTAAAAAATGGCTGCCGAGCCTTGTACAGCTAAGCTACAAGAAAATGGCGGCGTCCTTGGCACGCCATGCGGTCTACAGGATCCCCCGAGGGGTTCAGTGATCAATCAGGCATAAGGGGGCCCTGGCAGGAACCCCCACCAAGATTCACACCCCCCCCCCCTCCAGCGGATCGCGTGATCAGCGGCATTGGCGCGCCCCCTCAACTGCTATAGCCCCTGCACCGTACCCGACTAAGGTAGGAACCCCCAATGAAATAGTGGGAAGGATGGCCTGCGGGGGGGGGGGAGCCTTGGATGGTCAATGGGGGATGGCCCCTAGGAACCCCACATATAAGGGGGTGGCATGGGGGGTAACCCGAAGGTCTGACGGTCCCAAAAAAAAAAAAATAGTTTTAGACAAAAGGTTCCCTTTTTACATAAAAAACATGCTAGGACCGAAATCCCAGCAGGGAACTAGGTCCTTACTCCTGACTAGGCAGAAAAAAAACAATGCCTATAGCAAAGTGAGTGGGTGTATACCCCCAGGGACTGACCCATAGGCGTTGTAACTAATTTTCCTGCCTAGTGTCCTACTCCTGTAGGGGGCAGCGTAACCCAATGGTTAAGAAAAATATGGAGCTGCGTCTGTCAATGAACGATAGAGAAATTCAGGTTTTGAGGCACCACAAGTGTACATCCCCAGCACTGAGTTTCGCCTCTTCCAACAACACTCACCCCATAAACCCTCTTCCAACACTGCTAACTTCAGAACCCTTCACCACATTCTTCCAAACTGATCATCCCTGCAACTATTTTCTAACATGGCTTACCCCTGCAACCTACTGCCTTCAGCAGTGTTTGTGACTTAGGCCAGGACCCTTGTTCCTGCCAGCTGAGGTACCTGGGGCTGTGGGCCCTTCTGGAGGAAGAGCCAAATGAGCCTGCTACTGTTCATAACTGCCCACATCCTGTAAGGATAGAAAGTTTCAGATAGGGCAGAAATGCTGGTGGGCATGTGAGGGAACGGCAGATAGGACGTGGGGCATCTAATAATAGATGCGGGGCATGTGTCCAGAGTTCCTGGCCACCCATGCTCAGAGCCATTCCAACTAGAGAAGCAGCTCAACAGGAGGAAAGCTGCGGCCTGGTAGTTGTGAACCACTCCTTCAAAGTCATCTGAATAGAAGAGACGTGACCTATATAAGCAGACATAGGGGAATCCAGACATCCCAACCTGCAAAAACTAATTTCAGGGAGGTGGCAAAGTCATTTCAAGGAGGTTGCACTCCGCACCGCCGCAACCCCCCCCCCCCCCCCCCACCCGTGGTGTGGTGTCCTGGGCTCTATGGTATGCTGTAGATATCCCGGCAGGGCTCAGGGTGGCAGTGTCAAAGCTCAGCTGTCAAGACTGTGAGAATGGAGCTGCTATTTCCTCCGTAGTACCGTCTCACAGGCGGAGGGATATCAAGTGCACTTCGCCTGTGAGAGGAGGAACCATACAGAGGAAGCACATGGCTGCAGTAGAGAGAAGAGCCGCATGCTTCCTCTGTATGGCTCCTCCTCCCACAGGTGGAGAGCACTTGTTATCACACTGCCTGTGAGCCGGTACTACGTGGGAAATAGCGGCTGCGTTCTCAGTCATGACAGCTGAGCAAGCCTCTGAAACTGCCGTCCTCAGCCCTGCCGGGATATCGCCCTGCGCTCGCGGGTGTCCGTGAGTGCAGGGTGAAATGCGGGAGACTCCCGCAACTTGCAGGAGATTTGAGATGTCTGGGAATCATGCAATTTGTGCAACTGCTTAAATTCCTGAAGTATGTGGTTTTCCATACAAACATACATAACAAAATAGGTCAATTTACAGATCCTCCTTATTTTGATTATTACCAATTCAGGTAAACCCATGTATGGACAGTGATAAAAGGTGGAGGTCCCACAATTCGATATACGCATGCACGGACCTATCATGATCGCACAGAACACACTGGGGACCTGGGGTTGATCTTTTGAGGGCAATTAGACTGTATACATTGCAAGAGCATTTGGAGGAAGGGAATTTGCTTCAGAGATTAGTAAATGATGCTCTGCTGACTTCCATCATCCACTCACGTGCAAGCAAGTTTTTATATTTTATTTTCCTTGCATTTGATTGGGTATTCTTTGTATAGTGAAGCTTTCTCAAATTTACTAAGCTCTGGAGCAAATGCACTTGTAGAGTGCAGAGACTATTTTCCTTTAGCAAATCTCTCCCACTGGCTTCAGCAAAGTGACCAGGAGATGTGGTGTCACCCAGCTGTGTGCCAGACAACTCTTCAATCTCTGCTCCCCTGTGAACCACCAACACAAGGGGCTGATTCCCCAAATACCATCCTAATGGAAGGAACCTTTAACAGTTTGTTTTTCTAACATGCTTCAATAATATAAGATGTAAGCTACACCAAAGCTGGCCATACATGGGTCAGTTTTTTGCTCAGCCCTATAGGGAATGTGTGGATGGGGAAAACCTCACTGCTGTGTCACTGTATTCAAACATCAGGAAGATTCCCCCCCAATCAAAATCTATAGATCAGCACTGCATCATATGACCTGCAGCACTGATTAAGTGAGATTATACAGACAGGGTGGTTGAACCGAGGTCCTTCATCAATAGACTGACCTTTGTCCAACCACAGGAGCCACACGTGAATCGCATTTCCATCCATGTATGGCCAGCTTAAGCCTGATGTCATGAGCTTTTATCTCCTTTTTGGATTATAAAACAATGCAATGCTCTATCTCCACATACAAACATAAGCATTTCCTACTGTAGAAATGTGCTTCATAGTCAACTCCCAACTCAGCACTTTTTTTCCCACCCAACCACTGCCTCTGTACCAAAAAGGGGAGCGGATGAAAGGCGGCAAAAATGCAGCTCAGCCACTGAGTTTTACCAACATCCAACCCCAAATGCAAGAGTAAGAGAGCCCTTATCACTCCCCAAACGCCTTTAGTCATGTCAATGTGAACACGCTGCTAATGCGCCACAAACATCTCTATGGCGTTTAGCCCACGTTTACATTGGTCTGTTTTGACATGTCAAATTGGACCCAATTGCCGGTGTTCTAAAATTTCATCGGACCCGTGAAAATTCCAGACCCTCGTCACTTCCGGTGACGCTACGTCACCACCAGGTGGTGCAAGCCCCGGTTCGCATGCGCAAAAGACATTTTCCAGGTCCGATGAAATTCTAATTGAACAGACAAGGACTCACTGCTCAAGGTGGTGTAATTGCCTGATGACTCACACCGGTGCATGCCCGGCTCGCCTCCGTGAAAACTTGATAAAGGCCAATGCCAATTCCTTTATCAATGAAATTCTAAGACTTAGCGAACAGCTGACTGAGAGGAGGTGGGGCTGAGGCATCGGGTATGTGCGGTCCACCAACTCCACTTCCGGGACTGCGTTCCAGAGATCTTTTTTTTTGTGGTTTTCTTTTCTATCATTCCACACATTTACACACATTCCCTTTACTTCAATGGAACGGAAAGGCGGACACTTTTTTTTTAGCACATACCAACACACTGTGCAGGGGTCCAGAAGCACTGCATTTCCCATGATGCATTTCCCTTTTCTGCTTAATATAAATACTAATTATGATTAATATTATGAATATTAAACATTTTATTATTTCTCTACCCGGTGCCTCAGCCCCGCCTCCTCTCAGTCAGCTGTTCCCTAAGTCTTAAAATTTCATCGGACCTGGAAAATGTCTTGTGCGCATGTGCACCGGGGCTCGCACCAGCTGGTGGTGACGTAGCATCACCGGAAGTGACGAGGGTCCGGAATTTTCACGGGTCCGATTAAATTTTAGAACACCGGCAATAGCACCATCCAAATAGTTTCTGCACTACTTTTGGCGACTTCAATAGACATCTTTGCAGGAACCCGCACAGATGTCTGAGAAATCGCCCCCGAATTTGGACTGAAAATGGCGGTTTGAAATGGTGCGAGTTCAGGTGAACTGGCACAATTTGAAAGTGGCCTCAGTGTGAGCCTAGGCTTAGTGAACTCGCACGATTTCAAACCGGAATTTTCAGTCAGACTTCAGAGGCGATTTCACAAACATCTGTGTGGGTTCCTGCACAGATCTCTATTGAAATCGCCCACAAAGTCAACATAGTACAGAAGCTACTTTTGGGAATAGGTGCGGCACCGATTCGGATGGTGCCATTGTGGCAATTGGCTCCGATTTGACATGACACGCAGGAATACATGAAAATTGTGAGCAGGGGAAACCAGAATTCCAATTTTGTGAATTATGAATGGGGCCTAATGGGCAGCCAATGCTCCACAGAAGTGTAAATGGACCCTAACAGGAGTTATGTGCTGCAGGGGAAGCATGTCCAGCAATGTCAGCTGACTGTGACCTGCTATCACATGACACCTACATCACGTGCACACCACAGCATAGCATAGCAAAAATGCACGTCCCTGTCCCCCTCACACTGGGACAGAGAGGAGTAAATCATGCGCGCTCCCATCTCCTCACAGCGGGGAAGAGCCTTGAAATGCACGCTCCCGTCTCCCCACAACCCTGATAGGGGTGCGCGCTCTCGTCTCTCCTCAGCCCCTCGTTCACCTGCTTGTGTGGCGCTCCGGAAGGGCCAGGTGTTGATGACCAGAGGCAGGGCGGGCTGGGAGTACACCGCATACAGCTGTGCCGCCAATACGTACAGCACCGGGGAGCCAGCCGCCTCCATAATGCCGGAAATAGAGGAACGTGCACAGTGCCGGGGGGAGGGCTCAGTACAGGGCGTGCGGGCGTCATTATAAGGAACAAAGGTGCGAGTGGTCAGTGATGACACCTCCTGAACAAAGCAGTGTGGGCTCATACTGACTCTCAGGCTTCACTATACACAGGGACTGAAATCTAACCAGCATGGAGAGGCTTGCCTTTATTGTTTGCAGCCCATTCAGAGTATATCATTATTATATGGGATTTATATAGCGCCTATAGTTTACACAGCGCATTACAGCATAAGGGCGGACTGTACAGTTACACTACAGGAGGGGTCAGAGGGTCCTGCTCATTACAGCTTACAGTATATGTGAGCTTGGGCATCCTCTGAACATATCCCTTTCATAGCCCAAAATTAAATTGTTATATTTTTTTGGTGATCTGTCCATATTTTGTCAATCTACAGGCATTAATGTCACCAACATCCCACCCCTTTGCTTATGTGTGCTTCAGGATGGGCAATAACATTTTTCTTTTTTAAAAATGTACATTTTCATTTGCAGGTAAATAAAATGTACATTTTTATTTTTTGCTGCAGGATCCTGGAAAGCATTGCACCCATGATCAGCAGATTGCTGATGCCATGCAGGTCTCCTGCACACTGTCAGTGTATCAGCTTACCTGTTCATCCGGTACGGGTAAGCCGATGCTCCATGAACTACCACAGTGCTCCACAGCGCCATGGTAGTTCATTGAGAACTACAAGCCGACAGCCGTACTAGTGTGAACCCAGCCTAAAGGCTCGTACACACTAGGGATCGACCGATTATCGAGGGCCGATATGCACTTTCTCCTATATATTGGAATCAGCCCTGGAAGTTATCGATATTGTACCAGCCAGCCACCCACAGGCCCTGTACCAGCCAGCCACCCACAGCCCCTGAGCCAGCCACCCACCCACCACAGGGTGCCAGACAGCCAGCCACCCACCACAGCGTGCTAGAAAGCCAGCCACCACAGAGTGCCAGCAAGCCAGCCACCCACCACAGGTTGCCAGCCAGCCACCCACCACAGGTTGCCAGCCAGCCACCCACCACAGGGTGCCAGCAAGCCAGCCACCCACCACAGAGTGCCAGCCAGCTATCCACCACAGGGTGCCAGCAAGCCAGTCACCGACCACAGGGTGCCAGACAGCCAGCCATCCACCACAGGGTGCCAGCAAGCCACCCACCCACCACAGGGTGCCAGCCAGTCACCCACTCACCACAGGGTGCCAGCAAGCCAGCCAGCCATTAAACAAAAATTAACATGTTCAGTACCAGATTTGTGTAAAAATTTTTCTTTATTTTTCAAAACTTTAAATGTACAAAATATCGACCCATATCGGCCAATACCGATATGCGATGGCCAAAATATCGGTATCGGCAGCGAAAAACCGATATCAGTCGATCCCTAGTACACACTATAAGAAAATCAGGTGAACATTTTCATTCAAAGAATTTTCATACGATTTTCGTATAGTGTGTACAAAACTTTCTTCAACCAATTCCGAATTTTCGTACGAAAATTCTTGGAGACAAACTTCAAAATTTTTCTCATACGGGAACAAAACAAACAATTTTCGTTTAATGTGTACCTTTTTTGGCCGATTTTTGTACAAGAAAAATCAGAAAAGAAATTTTGCGCATGATCAGAAACAATAAACAACAAAAAAAAAGCCTTGGTCGTGCGAGCATTCTCATATGACTTTTCGTTCATCGGTTCCAATTTGCTGTAAAACAACTAGGAAAATCGGACGATCGTTCGCCTGATTTTCTTATAGTGTGTGGTGTACCCCACTTTAGGCCTCTTTCACACATGCGGGACCGTTCATTTCATCCATATAGTCACGTCAAAATGGATGAAGTATTCATCAGTTTTTCATCAGATTTTTTTTTACATCCACTACCAGTACAAAAACAGATGAAAAACTGACCATTTATCAGTTTACATCTGTTTTTCACCCAATCCTTTTTATTTAACGGAAGAAAAATAGAGCTTTGATCAGTTTAAAAAAACAGATGATGACGGATGCAAATGTAAATGGGTGATCATCCATTTACATTCGTTTTCCACAGAGATGCATTGATGTCCGTTTTTCACCCGTCAACAGATGGCTGAAAAACAGACAGCATGTGTGAAAGGGGCCTAAAGGCCCGTACACACGTACCGATCGTCGTCATACAAACGTCGGCGGACGAAAGATCTGCCAATTGTACGCGTGTTAGTATGGTGCCTCCGACAGCTGTCTGCGCACAATCCGCGGACAAAAGTCTTTCTTGCAAACATGAACATTTTTGTCTGCGGACACCAGAACGGACAATTGTTCGCCTGTCAGTACAGAATTCGGCCGACAGACCGCAGATTTGCAAGACTGGGCATGCTCAGAAAATAAAAAACACAGGGAAAGTTAACCATTACATGACATCACTTCTGCAGTCAGCTGAAGTCTGCAGACAAAATTCTTGTGCTGTCCTTGTGCTGTCTTTGCACTTTTCAACAGACACCGACATCCCGGGGAGAAAAGACGAACATTTGTATGACGACGATCTGCGTGTGTGTACGGGGCTTTAGACATACAGAGCTGTGTGTCTGGATTATGTGGGCGGAGCCCCGCACTGCCATGCTATTTTTCAAACAGTGACAAGTACTGGGTACTTTTCCCCATAATGCTGCCACAGGGAGGGGGACAGCTGCAGCACTGGGAACATGTTACATGTTCCGCTCTAAAATCAGGTGGAACATGTAACGTGTTCCCAAAGGTGAACTAATCATTTAGAGTGGAAGTAAACTTCTATTGATTGTTTGTACCTATAGGTAAGCCTATAATAAGACTTAGCTATAGGTACTGTAAATATCCCCTAAACTTGCACCATTAAGGAGATATCTACTGTATATGCAGCCGATGACGTGATCGGCATGTGCGCTCTGAAGGAACGGCCACCTGTGCTATTTCCTCAGAGCCCTGTGCCATGACTGGTGGCTCCCGAGCGCCGCAAACCCAGAAGGAGGACAGGTGAAGATAGATGTGGCTGCAGCGGTGACAAAAAGGGCTTTGTTTTCTCATAACTAGTAAGATACCAGCACATTATGCCTTTACTTTTGCAGGACAGAAAAAAAAAACAGTGCTTCCTCTTTAACAGTTCTGGCTTCATTTGGTACCAGGTGCTGCAACTCCAAGAGCAATACAGCATCCAGCACACCACTGCAACTCTACATATCACTGGTGTGAGATGTGGCCCCCTCATTCTCTTTCAGGTACCCAGTACTCAGGGCTGGTGCTAGTCTATTTTGTGCCCTAGGCAAGACCAGATACTTGCCCCCCCCCCCCGGGGGGCCTAAGAGAAGGGGCTGCTGAGAGAGAGAGGGGGTCTTATAGAGGGGAAGTCTGAGTGAGAGAGGGGGGAAGTGGGGGCTGAGAGAGAGGAGGGCTGAGATTGGGCTGGGGGGGCAGAGAGAGAGAGGCAGGGCTGGAGAGAGGGAGGGGAGGTAGCTGGAGAGAGGGAGGGGGGGGAGTGAGGGCTGAGAGAGGGGGTTGATAGAGGAGGGCTGAGAGAGAGGGGCCTAAATGGGGGGGGGGCTGGGAGTGAGGGCTGAGAGTTGGGGGGAGGCAAGGAGGGAGATGAGAGAGACCCCTAACCCTGTCCTATCTTCAGTCCCTCCCTATTGTCCCAGAGTGTCTGTTTGCAGATCTGCAGGCCAGGTCTGTGTATGATTATGGACAGTACCTTCCATGCCATGATGCCAGTCTGTCTCCTTGATCTTCTTCCAGTTCCAGCGGCTCCCGCAGTAGCCTGCACCTCCTGCCCATCTTCTGTCACAGCTCTGTGTGCCCCCAGTCAGCCTATCCTCCGGCTCCAGGCCTCACGTTAGGGCAAAGAGAAAGTTGGAGCAGTCCATGCTCTGGAAGCGCAGGGTGCGCTGCACCTGCTGCTTCTCCTCTCTTCAGAGGGTGGGGTCAAGGAATAGGCAGTGCCTCAGTGGAGCTCTTCTCACGAGTCCCAGGCTCTCAGGACGCCCGCACTCCAAGGATGCTGCTGATTTCTGCTGCGCCCCCCCAGACAGCTAGACAGCCGGATAGAGGATAAGGTGCACTGACAAGTTCTAGGCGCCCTCTCCTCCCGGTGGTCAGTAGGTAAGCCAGTGGCTGTGGCTGCGCCCTAGGTGGCAGTGCACTCTAGCGGGCTGCCTAGTTTGCCTAGCGGTAGCGCCGGCCCTGCCAGTACTCCATTGCCTTAACCGATTGTGGACCACCCACCGTAGATATACTGTAGCAGGGCGGCCGCCCTGCTCTGGATCATGTACCTAATACAGTTGTGTTCAAAATTATTCAACCCCCCAATGCTGTAAAGGGTTTTAGGGAATTTAGTGTACATTTGTAATTGTATTTAGAATGAAATCCTACAAGGACTTCTTAAAGAACCATATGCAACTAAAATGACATCAATTGGTTTTGTAATACAGTAGTAAATATTTATTTTGTGAATTCTTCATTGACACAATTATTCAACCCCTTAAAGACTACCACTCTGAAGAACAGAGGTTCATTGAAGTGTTTTCAATCAGGTATTGAAAACACCTGTGGATGTCAGGGAGCAGCAATAAAGCCTAATAAGCACCAATTAGGCAGCTTTAAAATGACTGTGATACTCAGCTCCTTCTAGACAGTTACTGGTGTGGTTAAAAACATGGTGAAGTCAAGAGAATGGTCCAGGAAGACAAGAGAAGAGGTGATTACTCTTCACAGGAAGGGCAATGGCTATAAGAAGATTGCAAAGATGTTAAACATACCAAGAGACGCCATAGGAAGCATCATTCGCAAATTCAAGGCAAAGGGCACTGTTGAAACGCTACCTGGTCGTGGCAGAAAGAAGATGCTGACTTTGACTACTGTGCGCTACCTGAAGTGTAGAGTGGAGAAAAGTCCCCGTGTGACTGCTGAGGAACTGAGAAAAGATTTGTCAGATGTGGGTACTGAAGTTTCTGCTCAGACAATACGGCGCACACTGCGTAATGAAGGCCTCCATGCCAGAACTCCCAGGTGCACCCCCTTGCTGTCTCCAAAGAATAAGAAGAGTCGACTGCAGTATGCCAAAAGTCATGTGGACAAACCACAGAAGTTTTGGGATAGTGTTCTGTGGACTGATGAAACAAAATTAGAACTGTTTGGGCCCATGGATCAACGCTATGTTTGGAGGAGGAAGAACAAGGCCTATGAAGAAAAGAACACCTTGCCTACTGTGAAGCATGGCGGGGGTCAATCATGCTTTGGGGCCGTTTTGCTTCTGCAGGTACATGGAAGCTTCAGCGTGTGCAAGGTACCATGAATTCTCTTCAGTACCAGGAGATATTGGGACAATGATCAACAGGACAATGATCCCAAGCATACCTCCAAGTCCACTAGAGCATGGTTGCAGATTAAAGGCTGGAACATTTTGGAGTGGCCATCACAGTCACCAGACTTAAATCCGATTGAGAACCTCTTGTGGGACTTAAAGAAAGCAGTTGCAGTGCACAAGCCTAAGAATGTGACTGAACTGGAGGCTTTTGCCCATGACGAATGGGCGAAGATACCCGTAGATCGCTGCAAGACACTTGTGTCAAGCTATGCTTCACGTTTAAAAGCTGTTATAACTGTAAAAGGATGTTGTACTAAGTACTAAGTTTGAATGTCACTTGGGGGTTGAATAAAACTGATAATGATGTGAGCACAGAAAAGACATTTGTGGTTATTTCATTATAAATGTTATGTTATATTTGTCTGACCTGTACGTGCCTCTTTGATTTAATTGTAAGCAGGATGACTGAATGATCAAAATCAATGTCAAACTGGCCAAAACAAACAATTTCAGTGGGGGTTGAATAATTTTTAACACAACTGTACGTGATCCGTGCATCGGGGTAGGGAGTGCATCCCCGCCACCCCGGCTGTGCTGCGATTGGCTGCAGCACCAACCAATCAGCAGCTCTAGTCATTACCAAACAGATCTCCTTGTATTTACACAAACACAGGGCTCCCTTCTGACAGCAGCAATGTGCTGTTTTATTCTTCATGCAAAGCAGGAATTAAAATGCAAGTCATAAATATCACAATGATGCTTTTATTTAAATGTTGGTTAGAATAAATACTGTAGCTTCTCTTTAGGCTGAAGTTAAGCTGGTAATGTTTGATGCTGAAAGCTATATTTTCATTTGCCCTAAAGAAAATAAAGACTTTATGTTTAAGAGAGCAGCTTTGCATGTGATCCTGAAGGCACTATCATGGTGACTATACCCCTGAATTTTACAACTGGTGCTTGGCTGCAGGCAGAGTGCATTGCAGCCATAAAATCTGTTTAAAAAGGAAACTGACATAAAGAGACAGTATACCTATGGCATATTTTGGGTGAAGTCAACTCAGGCACTGCAAGTCACAGGAAAAGACATGGAGGAGGTTATCAAGGCTCTAGTGCAAGGCTGGGTGACCCAGCAGCAAGCTTCTGTAAAGGCAAACAGTCACCCTGAGGAGGCGATAAATCATCAGCAGCAGGTCCTGGGTCAGGCTGTAGCTACACAGCAGGAAAACACTCATTTGCTGACCACTAGGGATGATCGAACGGTTCGGCTCGACCATCGGTTCGGCCCGAACATTGGGTGTTCGAGGTTCGGCCGAATTTAGAACTTTTTGCCCAAAAAGTTCGGAATTCGGCAACCAGAACCGCCCAAAATGCAATGCTTCAGGAAATGGGCTTTAAAAGCCCGTGATTGGACCAGAACCATTAGCAAAAGCCAATTGAGGGGGCAGGAGAATGCTAGGAATGTGATTGGAGTGACTAGGGGGTCCCTAGACCAATCATTAGTGAATACGCCCCCCAGTATATAAGATCGCCCCCGCCATATTCCTAGCATTGTTATACTGGACATGGAAGAGAGTGGAAGCAGTTCTGTTAATTTTACTTTAAAAGTGTCATTTAGCTATTTATTAGTGTGAGGAAAGGGATATCTAGTGTAGTTAGAGTGCTCCTTTACACTTAAGTTAGCTTCAAAAATTTAGTTTCTGTAGGGAAAGTGTAAAGGGACCGTAGTGTAGTGTAGGGTTAACTGGCAGTGACTGCTATGGCAGGGTGACAAAACCCTTCCATAGCAGGGTGACCGCTATAGAGAAATGATCATTTCTCTGAATTGCTTCGGCACACCCATATGGCTTCTCACCAGCCAAGCATTTTTTATGCTGCAGGGGCTGCCACTGCCAGTGCTTTTTTGAGGACATGTTTGATGTCACATATATGTCTGTATATATACCCCTAGACATATATAGGTGTGATAGTAGCAGAAATAAATGCTTGCGCTAATGAAATCATTTACAGTAATATATTTCTGCTACTATCACACCTATATATGGCTAGGTGTCTATATACATATAATTATGTGTGTGTATATATACCACTATACACAAGTTCAGATGTTTTGCCTGCCTCAAAAGAACCCCAAAAAATGCCAAAAAAAACGCTAGCGTCAAAAAAAAAATGCCCAGGTGTGTTTTTGCTGGCATTTTTTGGGGGGTTTTGGAGGCAGGCAAAACATCTGAACTTGTGCACAGTACCACTATACACAAGTTCAGATGTTTTTCCTGACTGCAAAGAACCCAAAAAAATGCCTGCTTTGAAACCGGCAAGGTGTGAAAACCGAGGAGAGAAGCTAACCCCCTGAGCTGAAAGTTTTCTAATACATACAATCCTTTTTTTTCTGGTTCTGGACATGCTACAGAGCTGAAACTTCACTGGTACACCTTTTTGACCCCCCAGACACAAAATCACACAAAAAAAGTTCTTAAAAATTGTCATTTTTGATAAAAAAAGCCAATTATTGAAAAAATTAAAAAAAAAATATTTTTTGATTTTTACTTTGGATTTCAGATCTGGGGGGTCTAAAAGGTGTACATGTGAAGTTTCAGCTCTGTAGCATGTCCAGAACCATTAAAAAAAAGATTGTTTGTATTAGAAAACTTTCAGATCACCAATATGGCTTCTCGGTTTCCACACCTTGCCGGTTTAATAGAAGGCATTTTTTTGGGTTCTTTGCAGTCAGGAAAAATATCTGAACTTGTGTATAGTGGTACTGTGCACAAGTTCTGATGTTTTGCCTGCCTCCAACAACCCCCAAAAAATGCCAGCAAAAACACACCTGGGCATTCTTTTTTTTTGACGCTAGCGTTTTTTTTGGCATTTTTTGGGGTTCTTTTGAGGCAGGCAAAACATCTGAACTTGTGTATAGTGGTATATATACACACATAATTATATGTATATAGACACCTAGCCATATATAGGTGTGATAGTAGCAGAAATATATTACTGTAAATGATTTCATTAGCGCAAGCATATATTTCTGCTACTATCACACCTATATATGTCTAGGTGTGTATATAAATATATGTATGTGTGTATATACACCACTATACACAAGTTCAGATGTTTTGCCTGCCTCAAAAGAACCCCAAAAAATGCCAAAAAAAACGCTAGCGTAAAAATAAAGAATGCCCAGGTGTGTTTTTGCTGGCATTTTTTGGGGGTTTTTGGAGGCAGGCAAAACATCAGAACTTGTGCACAGTACCACTATACACAAGTTCAAATGTTTTTCCTGACTGCAAAGAACCCAAAAAAAATGCCTTCTATTAAACCGGCAAGGTGTTACAGCAGCGAAGCCAACCCCCTGAGCTGAAAGTTTTCTAATACAAACAATCTTTTTTTTAATGGTTCTGGACATGCTACAGAGCTGAAACTTCACATGTACACTTTTTAGACCCCCCAGATACTAAATCCAAAGTAAAAATAAAAAAATCTTTATTTTTTTTTTTTTTAATTTTTCAATAATTGGCTTTTTTATCAAAAATGACAATTTTTAAGAACTTTTTTGTGTGATTTTGTGTCTGGGGGGTCTAAAATGTGTACCTGTGAGGTTTCAGCTCTGTAGCATGTCCAGAACCAGAAAAAAAGATCATATAGGTGTTAAAGGAGGGTCCCACATCCCTGTTCTACTGAAAAATTATCTTTTTTTTTTCATGGTTCTGGACATGCTACAGAGCTGAAACTTCACATGTACACTTTTTAGACCCCCCAGATACTAAATCCAAAGTCAAAATCAAAAAATCTCTCTCTTTTTTTTTTTTCAATAATTGGCTTTTTTTTTATCAAAAATGACAATTTTTAAGAACTTTTTTTTTGTGTGATTAATAGTAAATGGGGCATGACCCAGAACCCTAGGCACTTTTTAGGGGCATTTATTGGGTTTTAGGGCTTAAAAATTGTGTTTTTTGATTACCGAAGTTCGGGTCCCATTGATTTCAATGGGGTTCTGAAATCCGAACCGAACTTTTGGGAAATTCGGGTGTTCTGGTCAAACCAAACTTTTCAAAAGTTCGATCATCCCTACTGACCACCCATTTTTCAGCCCAGCAGAAAAACAAGCAAGCAGAAGTAGTTACTTTGCAGGAGGTGGTGCAACATCTTACTCAGTGATGTGAACAAGTGGCCGTTGCCCCTAGAAACACGGTCACCATGAGGGCCAGCCATTACTTGCAGAAAGTGATGATGTGGAGGCCTTTCTAACTATTTTTGAGAGAGAGAGGGGTGGCCTCGAGACCGTGACTGAAGGCAGAGATATTTGCCTACCTTTGGGTGACTGTGGCAGTAAGGGCCCAGAGGGTGCATCGCTGGAAGTACCAGCCTGACCGGCCACCAAGGTTCCAGATGCATGAACTGGTACAGCTGGTCAAGAGATAGCTGCAACTTGAAAAGGTGACAGGCCCCCAAATAATGGAACGGCCAGTATCTGTGGTCCCTGCCAGCTGACCTGCAGAGCTAGGGGAGTCATGGAGACCTTTCAACAGTGAACCAGCTCAAAGAGTTGTTCAAAAAGTGTACAGTGGAGGAAGATCTGCTTGGGTCTGCCAGATGACGGGAACCCACACCCAGGACAGCAAGGCCAGCTGCAGCTCCTAGAAAGGAAGCCCTGGAAAAATCCTAAAACCTGCATCCTTGCCTTATCTTCCTCAGACCTACTGAGGTCGGTCCCTGTCAAAAGAATGGGGGACATACAGTGTTGGCGGTGACGATTCTGGGGACATACCCAGGCACAATGTCCACTTGAGGAGAAGCCCATAAAGTGCAGGACAGTCTCTATGTCCAAAGCTGGTGTGTCACCCATCTCGACCTGGCTGTAGGTTAATTTGAATATAAACTATGGGTGACCGACCTCCTTGTCAAGGCACTACTGGACTCTGGAAACATGGTATTGCTGGTACACGCCAGGGTGATCAGGAGATTTGGACCAGTAGGTAAGCCTCTCCAGGTAGTGTGTATCCATGGAGACATCAGGGAGTACTCCCTGGTTCTGGTGTCCATTGCCTATGGCTGTACCTGACACAAGAGGTTGAGGTGGTGAATCATTTGATAAATGAATTAGTGGGACAAGACTGTTCATCGTTTCTCAAACTATGGAAACAAGTACAGAATGGACAGCCAAAAGAATTGTGGACTCTGAGCCTTTCAGGGCCAAAATTTTAGGGTTCTGGTCCAGAACCACCCACAACAAACCCCTCTAATGTTAAGGTGCAAACTGATGGCTATGACATTGTAAATAATGACAACATGGTTGATGATGCTTGGGTTCCAGGTATCAAGATCGAGTTGACCTCTGAGGATGAGAACCTCTCTGTTACAGGTCATGGTGGGGAAGGACGAAGAGTACCTTTCCCCATTGCAGGTCCTGGGTGAGAAGGATGAAGGGGAAACTTCCTCTTGTACAGTGCATCCGGACTTGGATGTGTGCAGGGGTGAGTTTGACACCTGCCAAATGCAGGATCCAACTTTGGCTAATGCTAGAGAGCAGCTTTCAGTTATTATTGGGGTCCCACAAATGCCTGGTGCAGACTAAAGGTTTCCTCATTTTGGATTCAATGTGGACTTGCTCTATCTAGTGGCTGAAGTTCAAGGGGAGACTATAGAGCAAGTTCTGGTTCCCCAGTCATATAGACAGAAAGTCCTTGATCTAGCCCACAATGAGGGACATACAGTGTTGGCGGTGCTGATTCTGGGGAAATACCCAGGCACAGTGTCCACGTCAGGTGGAACCCATGAAGTGCAGGGCCAGCTGGACAGCCTCTTTCTATGTCCAAAGCTGGTGTGTCACCCATTTTGACCTGGTTGTAGCTCAATTTTTGTATGAACTACGGGTGAACTACCTCTCTGCCAGGGCCCTACTTTACTCTGGAAACATGGTAATGATGGTACATGCCAGGGTGATCAGGAGACTTGGACCAGTAGGTAAGCCTCCCCAGGTAGTGTGTATCCATGGAGACACCAGGGAGTACTCCCTGGTTCTGGTGTCCATTGCCTATGGCTGTACCTGACACAAGAGTTTGAGGTGTTGAAACATTTGATAAATTAATTAGTGGGACAAGACTGTTCATTGTTTCTCAAACTATGGAAACAAGTACAGAATGGACAGCCAAGAGAATTTTGGACTATGAGCCTTTCAGGGCCAAATTTTTAGGGGTCCGGTCCAGAACCACCCACAACAAACCTCCCCAATATTAAGGTGCAAACTGATGGCTATGACATTGTAAATAATGACAACATGGTTGATAATGCTTGGGTTCCAGTTATCAAGTTAGAGTTGACCTCTGAGGGGGGGAACCTCTCTGTTACAGGTCATGGTGGGGAAGGACAAAGAGGAACCCATTGCAGGTCCTGGGTGAGAAGGATGAAGGGGAAACTTCCTCTGGTGCAGTGCTTCCAGACCGTGTGCAGAGGTGTGTTTGACACTGGCCAAATGCAGGATCCTACTTTGGCTAATGCTAGAGAGGAGGTGTCAATTATCAATGGGGTCCCACAAATGCCTGGTGCAGACCAAAGATTTCCTCGTTTTTCCTTCAATGTGGACTTGCTCTATCTAGCGACTGAAGTTCAAGGGGAGACTATAGAGCAATTGCTGTTTCCCCAGTCATATAGACAGATAGTCCTTGATCTAGCCCACAATGACGCACTGGGAGGACACCTGGGGGTTGAAAAAACAGAGGCAAGAATAATCAACCGGTTATACTGGCCACACATGAAGGCTGAGGATAAAATTTACTTTGTGTCCTGTCCCAATTGCCTCTGTGTAACACTACAGAAACCCCTTGGACACTTACCAATAATGAAAGTGCCATTTGAATGAATCACTATGTATCTCTAAGTGCCCTTGATAAAGTTGGCAAGGGTTCACCAATTAGGGTTGCCACCTCATCTCTTTAAATCAGGACACACAATAGTTACACAGATTCTGTGGCTGATTAAGGTGGTAATTAAACTCAGTGTGTTATGTGCATTATATTAGCCTCAGAGCCTGTGTAATTCATACTGTATGTGTCCTGGTTTAATGGGATAAGGTGGCAACCCTAGCACCAATATATCGGTAGTCTTAGATAAAACAACGTGGTAACCAGAAGCGGTCCCTTTTAATAAAAACTTCCTCTAAGGCCATTGCCCTAGAGATATTCTTTATGTTCTCAAGAACTGGGTTTCCCAAAGAAGTACTGACAGATCAGGGTACACCTTTTATATTGAAGGTGATGGAGGACTGGTGCTGTTTCAGATCAATCAGTTGCAGACGTCAGTTTATCACCCACAGACAGATGGCCTTGTTGAGATGTGAGGGTGGCTAGAATGATGCTGTTAGTAGGGGAGCATCTCCAGAAGGCTCAGCCTAATGAAGGGTGTACAGTCGGTCAACTAAAATCAGTTTCAAGTGGGAGAAGGGGGTCTGTTCTGATCCCCACGGTAGAGAGCAAGTTCTTGGCTAAGTAGTAGGGACCGTTTGAGGTGGTGGAAAAAGTGGGTGACGTGAACAACAAGGCACATCAACCTTGAAAAAGAAAACCCTACCAAAGTTATCACGTAAACTTGTTAAAGTGGAGTTCCACCCAAAAGTGGAATTTTAGCTTTAAGTACTCCTGACCCCCTGACATGCCACATTTGGCATGTCATTTTTTTTTTTGGGTGGGGGGTACCTAGATTTGACAGGTACCCGCTCCCACTTCCGCTCCGGCTGCCTAGGTGGCTCGACCGGAAGTTCTCTCTCCCTCCCTCCCTGAAATCTTCAGGGAAAACGTCACAGGTCCCAGAAGATTGCCCGTCCACTCAGAATGCGCAGAGGGAGAGAAACGAGGCTCCCGCCGGCCGCATTGCTGGACCGTGGGACAGAGTGTGTGTTTATTACAAGTCAGCAGCTACACTTTTTGTAGCTGCTGACTTTTAATAAACACCAAAATGGGTGGAACTCCACTTTATAACCCTGGAGAGACAGAGAACAAATATCTGCTGTGGTAGGTTTTAATTTAGGGGTCCCTGCTGGAATTGACCTTGTGCAGGTTGCTACTACTCTATCTAAACCACAAACCCAACAAGCAAAATAGTTTCTGCAGAGAAACAAAGGAATGTTTTCAGGATTGCCTGGTCTCACTGATGTCATTGAGGATGTAAAAATCCATTTAAAGCTGTATTGTATCCCAGAAGCACATATAAAATCAGTGTCCAAGGAAGTGCAAAGAATGCTTGAGTCAGTGAAGAGTCGTGTCCAAGTCTAATCATGCTGGTACCAAAGTCCAATGGCATACCTGCGCATCTGCACTGACTTTAGGAAACTTAATGAAATTTCCAAATTTGATTCCTATCTGATGCCCAGGGTAGGTACATTTATTGAAGGGGTTGGGGCCTGCCCTGTATATCACCACAATAGACCTCACAAAAGTGTACTGGAAGATTCCTCCACCAAGGAAGCAAGGGAGAAAATAGCTTTCTTCACCCCTGAAGGCCACTTTCAATTTAAAAGAATGCCATTTGGCTTACACTCTACCGCAGTCACAGTTCAAAGGGCAATGGACAAGGCATTACCTTACTATCAGCCATATGCTTAGATCTGCCTGGATGAGATTGGCATTTTTAATACTAATTGGGAATTTAATGGGTTAAGGCAATCCTAGACTCTTTGAAGAAAGCTGGATTTACAATCAATCATTAGAAGTGTGCAATTGGGATTACAGGAAGCCAAGTACTTAGGGTACATTGTGGGTAGGGGGCTAATTAAACCCCAAATTAGCAAAGTAGAAGTCATACAGGATTGGCCACGGCCCCTAACAAAAAAGCAAGCATTTTTAGGGATAGTTGGCTACTATTGGAGGTTTGCACCCAACTTTGTCAATATTACGGCATCATTAACTGACCTAAAAGAGAAGTTTATTTTGTTTATTTATTTTAGAAATTATCCTTACTGAGGTGGATGCTGCATCTGTCTGATGCTGCATCTGTCCCCCTCCGGGTCGAAGTCCACGTTCACATTGGGCCATTTGAGCTGACCTGCCACAGTACATGTATGTTAGGCGGTGAGCAAGTGGTTAATATGACAATTTTGTAAAAAAAAAAAAAAAAGAAGAAAAAAAATCTTAATTTTGCAAAGAATTGTGGGAAAAAAAATGACAACTTAAAAAAACTCACCATGCCTCTTACTAAATACCTTGGAATTTCTGCTTTCCAAAAAGGGGGTATTTGTACTGTCCTGGCTTGTTAGTATCTCAAGAAATGAGATAGGCCGTAGGCACATCAGGTGTGATCAATTTTCAGTAATTGGCACCATAGCTTGTAGACTCTATAATGTTCACAAAGACCAAATAATATACACAGATTTTGGTTATTTTTACCAAAGATATGTAGCAATATAAATTTTGGCCAAAATGTATAAAGAAAAATTACTAATGTGCAAAATTTTAACAAAGAGAAATGCATTTTTTTCATTTATAGCGCAAAAAAAATAAAAAAAACAAAACCCAGTTGTGATTAAATACCACCAAAAGAAAGCTCTATTTGTGTAAAAAAAAAAAGGGCAAACATTTCATAAAGGTACATTGTTGCCTGACTGAGTCATTTTCATTCAAATTGTGCGAGCACTGGAAGCTGAAAATTGGCCTGGTTAGGAAGGGGGTATAAGTGCCCAGTGGGCAAGTGGTTAATCCCCACTGTTTTTTTTTTTTATTGTTTGCTAAATTTAAGGAAAAAAGACAGAAAAATAAATTTATAAAATTTAGCAAACAGGTAATCTTTCTCCTTCACTGATGTGCGCCGATGAGGCTGCACTGATGTGCGCTGAGGAGGCTGCACTGGTGGGCACTGTTGGGACTGCACTGATAATCAGCGCCCTACTTATCAGTGTACATGTCCCTTATACACAAGCCAGTTATCAGCTCTCCTCTTCTCACACTTCTATTAACATCGTGATCAGCTGTAATTTCTTGCTGAACTACTCATAGCAGATGTACTGCAAGCGGGGGACACAGCGACGAACCAATGCATAGCAGTGTACCTCCTGGTTTGGCAGCATTCCAGTCCTCTCCACAGCCCAGCGCTCCAGTGAGCGTCACCAGCTCTCTGCTCACAGAGCACTGAGAATTGTGCGGTCAGCCTTAGGCTCAATTCACGCCAATGCGTTTTTTCATGCTTTTTGCAGAAACGCAGGACATTATTTTTAACATGGGTTCCTATGGAACACTTTCACATCAATGCATTTTGCCTCTGCATTTTTGGAAAGGGTCAGGGACTTTTTTAAACGCAAAATGGTGCTTTTTTGGTTCAATAGACTTCAATGAAGAAACTGCAGAAAAGCATGTTGTGTATTTTTACCGCGGTTTTGCTGCAATGTGCGTTTTTTAATCTGCCCAACAACAAATTTGCCAAAAAAAGCATAAAAAATGCAAAACGCGGCAAAATTGTGGTAAAAAAAACAAAAAGTACTGCAGAAATTTTCAAAAGCAAACTGCATTGGTGTGAATGGAGCCTAAGCTTAGGTTCACACTGAGGGCAGCTGAACTCGCACAATTTCAAACTGGCATCGATTTGACAGACATCTGTGCGGGTTCATGCACAGATGTCTTTTGAAATTCTCCCCCGATGTCGCCAAAAGTAGTGCAGAAACAGTCGGCGTGGCAACGATTCCGACAGTGCCAGCAATAGGCTAATAATGTCACTGGTCCCCAAAAAAGTGTCAGTTAGGGGTCAGATTTGTCCGCCGAAATGTCGCAGTCATTTGTATGTAATTTTGTGCAATAGCCACTGGGGGGGGGTGTGCGCGGTACCGGAGGTGCGATCACGCGCTGATTAGACAGAGGGGGAGCCAACCTGTGGGTCCGGCCGACACCCGCGATCATTCCCGAAAGAGGCAGGAACGCGGATCTCTATCTTACACCAGTCAGATAGATACCCACACAGTTAGAAAGCACCCCCTACTGACACAGTTAGAAAGCACCCCCTACTTTAACCCTTTGATCGCTCCTGATATTAGCCCCTTCCCTGCCAGTGTCAGTACAGTAACAGTGCATATTTTTAGCACTGATCACTAACAATGTCACTGGTCCCCAAAAAAGTGTCAGTCAGGTGTACGATTTGTCCGGCGAAATGTCGCAGTCCCGCTAAAAATCGCTGATCGCCGCCATTACTAGTTAAAAAAAAAGAAATATATAAAAATGCCATAAAAATATCCCATAGTTTGTAGACGCGATAACTTTTCTGTAAACCAATCAATATAATATTAGGATTTTTCTTTACCAGAAATATGTAGGAGAATACATATTGGCCTAAATTGATTAAGACATTTTATTTTTTACATTTTCTTTTCTTGGATGTGTTTTATAGCGGAAAGTAAAGAATATTGTTTGTTTTTTTGCATAATTGTCGCTTTTTTTGTGTTTAGAGCGCAGAAAATAAAAACCACATAGGTGATCAAATACCACCAAAAGAAAGGTCTATTTGTGGGAAAAAAAGGATATAAATTTTATTTGGGTACAGCGACGCACAATCGTGCAATTTTCAGTTAAAATAACGCAGTGGCATATCGAAAAAATTACCTGGTCATTAAGGGGGTAAAACCTTACGGAGCTGAAGTGGTTAACAGGTTATTTCTTACACATGGCATATGCATAATTGCAACTACACCCCAAAATACATTGGGCCCATGTAGTATGGCGATACCACATGTGTGAGACTTTTACACAGGCTGGCCACATACAGAGGCCCAAGGGAGCACTGTTGGGTGTTCTAGGGACATAAATTACACAACTAATTTCCCGACTGTAGTGACATTGATTGGTACTGTAGTGGCACGGATGAGCACTGATATGGCACAAAGAGCTCTGATGTGGCATGGATGAGGCACGGATGAGCACCGATGTGGCACAGGTGAGCACTGATGTGGTACGGATGAGCACTGATGTGCCATGGATGAGCACTGATGTGGCATGGATGAATACTGATGTGGCATGGATGAGGCAAAGATGAGCACTGATATGGCATGGATGAGCATTTACGTGGCATGGATGAGCAATGTAATGGCACAGATGAGCACTGATGTGGCATGGATATGGCACAGATGAGCACTGATGTGGCACAGATGAGCACTGATGTGGTATGAATGAGCACTTATGTCACATGGATGAGCACGGATGAGGCACAGGTGAGCACTCATGTGGTATTGATGAGCAAGGATAAGGCACAGATGAGCATTTATGTGGCATGGATGAGGTATGGATTGGCATGGATGAGGTATGGATGGGCGCGGATGTGGCATGGATGTGCATGAATGTGTGGCATGGATGGGCATGTATGAGGCATGAATGGGCACAGATCAGCGCTGTGTGCACTTGAGATCCAGCCCACTCACACTGCTGTACGGGCTCCCTCCTCTCCTTTCTTCACACGCTGTACTAATTGGTGTGAGAAGAGGAGAAAACTGAAACAGACATGCACCTGTTTGTTGACAAGTGATCGCTCCATCATTGGATGGAGCGATCACGTGGTAAAGGGCCGCTGTCATTAGCCCTTTACCCCGATCCGTCTGGAAAACCCGGCCGTCACCGACACTTTCAGGTGCGCCCCCAGGGGGCGCATGGGAATTGTGGGTTAGGGAGGACGTCATAGTACTCCCTCCCAGAACTAGCCGACCGCACTGTAGCCGTCATTCGGCTATGGCTCAGTCGGCAAGTGGTTAAATACCACCAAAAGAAAGCACTATTTTTGTGAAAAATATAACATTTTTTTATGGGTACAGTGTTGTAAGATCGCACAATTGTCATTCAAAGTGTGACAGCACTAAAAACCGAAAATTAGCCTGGGCAGGAAGGGGGTAAAAATGAGCAGTAGGCAAGTGGTTAAGAGAATACCCCTGAACTTCACAGTACACATTTCATACATGTTATATTGTGCTCAACTATACCTGCCTCCAGTTTTTGCTGTGCCAATTACTCTTGGCATGCATGCCCCCAAAATCCATTACATTATTGCTGATTTCTTTTGGCACGTAATAACCTGCATCTAGCACACACTATTTACCCTGGCACATGCACACCTGAACCCACTCATAATAAACTCCAGCATTTTCTCCCCATTTGCTGCATACAGCTGTCCATAGACAAGAATGGTTGTACTTTGGGTATGCAGGAGTACTCACACAAACACAAGCATAGTGAGCATTTTTTTTTTGCTAACACCTGTACATTGTACTTGTGTTCACAATAGCACTGCCATATACTGTACTTGGAGTACAGTATAGGAGGTGGGGCACCTCTCCCGCCACCCATAAAAGTGATCCTGCGGGAAATGCGCCACTGGGACCACCTTTATGTGAAAGAGGACCACCCGCCCTGTAAGAAAATACCGGGGTTATGCCAGCTATCTGCTGCTATAACACCAGTATTAAACGTCAAATTACCGACATAAAAATGCGGCGGGCAGTCCTGAAGTGGTTAAAGCAGGGCCAGATTAACATAGGGGCTATTGGAGCTGCAGCTCCAGGCTCCTACCTTAATATAGGCCCCGGGTTGGCCTTATTCACTGTTACCGCTCTTCTGTCACTTGTAAACACAGAAGTCTGGCTTCTATGCTCGCTTCCCCAGGCAGCTCCCTCAGAACCTCCCCACACAGCACGAAGGCCGGACAAGGAGGGACAGTTGCCGATGCATGGATGTGTTTATGGGCTTCAGAGACAGCATCCCATGTTGAATTAGGCATGCATGGCTGCACCCTTCCTCCTCTGGGTGCATGCCAAGGCACGGCCCTCAAGGCCCTTCAAAATCCTCAGCACCAAGCCCATGATGCTCTTAATCCATCCATGGGTTAAAGAGAACCTATGTGATAGCAATGAAGGTAAAGGCTAAATTCACCTTTTGGAACATGTTGCATGTTCCACCCAATTTTAGGGTTTTCCCTCATCCCCTCTCAGGGTGACAGCAAGCAGGGGATCTTCTCCCTGCACCTGTTGTTACAATTTAAAAAAAGAGTGGCCGTGCAAGACTCTATCCACACTGCCACATCATTCATTCACAGTTTCTTGTGAATGAATGAACAACAACCACCGCCAGCCATCTCAGTTCATTCAGCGCTGAGCACTTATGAGCTCATTCATGAGATACAGGCAGAAAGCGGCAGGGCTTGTCTGCAGAAGCCTGCCCATTCCACTCATCATGGGTGCAATGCTTTCCAAGCTCCTACAGGAAAAAAATAAATAAATGTACATTTCTTTCCTGCAAAAATAAGTGATAAAATTTATTTATTTTTTTTAAAAGATGAACTCATCATTTAAGTGAAAAAAAAAATGTCCAAAAAATTAATATAGACCCAGGCATCCACCCCCATGTACACACACATACATACGTAAACGCAAATGTGGGGTGTGCCTATGCACAAAAACGTTGATTGTGCTACACATATGTGTTACATATCGCTGCACACATCAAAGTGAGAGCAATAATTTTAGCGTTGACTCTAAATAAATGTAACAATTCATGATTAATACTCAACTGATGACCTGTTAAAGGGGTTCCCTATAAAAAATGTAGGGTACTAAAGTTTCTCGGGCATATACAATTTTAAGGCTTGACATGTTTGGAATCCAATTACTTGGCACAACTTTTTCTCTTTTATTTTACCAAAAATGTGGGTAATGTTTTGAGTTGTGTGCATTAAAACTAGCTTAAGCCCCGGTTCAGAGGGTAAAGCAGCAAATCCTGAGCGTTTCCCACACCGCATTTAAAACGCACTCCATTCATGCGATTTACTATCAGTGTCAATGTTAAATTAATGACACCCCAAAACAGGTCGCAAAATTCAGTACGATTGCCAGAATTGGATCGCATGGGTGTTCACACCCATGCGATTCGATTCCGGTGCGGCAAAATAAAAATGCCTGGGGGAGTGGTCTGGACGTGACCTAAGATGGACGTGTAATCTTGAGCTCCTGCTCCTATCGACCCAGCTTCCAGTGTGCACCTCTGGCTAAACCACTTTTATACCGACTGGTCATGGAAAGAACGTCCCGTAGTGCCTCCGCTACGAGATCGAGATCTCCCCGCGACTCTCTCCAGCAGAACGGCCAAGTTATCCCGGAAATCTTCAGGCCGCCTTCACGAGACGCCATGCGACCAGCCCAAGCCTCCTTGCACCAGTCCCCCTCAACAAGCAGACCTGCAGCTCATCCAAACAGTGGTGGTTCCCTGCTAAATGGAACACCAGATAGTTCTGGTAACAACCCACCTCTAAGTCTTGGAGATCTCCGAGCAGTGGCAGCAGATATCACCAACACCCTGTCAGCAGCTATAGCAACTTGAAAGCTGACCTACACGCCATTGCAGGCAGGGTGGATGAAGTGGAGATAGTGACGACCCACCACAAGGCCTCCATAAGCCAACTGCAGCACTCAACAGACAGATGGAAGATCTAGACAATCGGGGCCGGAGGAACAACCTCAGGTGAGAGGCATCCCCGAATCCATAGATTTCCAAATGATATCACAAACAGTCACGGCTATTTTCAACGACCTATTAGGTAGGCCTCCAGAAACACCCATAAGCATGGAGAGAGCACTTTGCCCCCAAGGGAAGGGATTCTGACCCCCCCCCCAGAGACATTATATGTTGCCTCTCGAGCTTCCCCCTGAAGAAAGAAATACTTCGTAATGCTAGAATTCACCAACATTTATTATACCAAGGCTCGGAAATTAAAATCTTTCAAGATTTGTCCAACATCACACTACAGCTCAGACGCAAACTTCGCCCTCTATTGGACACACTCCGGTCCAGGGCCATACCTTATCGTTGGAAATTTCCCTTTTGCTTATCCGTGACTGCTAATGGTCATTCAGCCTTATTGAAAGTTCCAGAAGACTTTAAACATTTCTGTACCACACTTGGCATTCCTTTTATTGATCTACTGGAATGGTACAGTAAATATAAAATACAGCCATTAAGAAGAGCAATCTCCATGGAGGGAGTGTACGAAGCAGGAGACTTCAACATTTGCTGCCGCCGAGCTCACCCAGCACCTCTCCCTGTTGAGAGCGAATAGAGATCCTCCAGGAAGTGGAAGCCCAACGGCCTCATCGGAGAGCTTGGCACTATCCCTAACTGAAAGACGGAACTCGACCAGAGATTGGACTTTTTCTATCCTCATCCTACCCATCGATCATCCTGCCATTAACACCAAGCTCTTTACTACATAGCTCCAGAGAGAGAAACGACCGCTATCCTACAGACTACTTACCTTCAATCCTTCTATATTTCTTTGTGCCAGCTGGAATAAAGACTCTATTGGTTCCCAGCAAACCCCTGTTTATGCGCTCCTTGTATCTACTCCCCACTGTCTGCTTCTATCTCCATCTCCTGCCTGACTGATTCTTCGTCAGCCTTCATAACGGAATAATGAACTGACGTCCACTAGTGACGGCTTTGCATGAGAAATTCTCTCAAAAAACGACTGTTCCCCTGATTCCACAGCAGCCTTACAGAACACAATTTCCTACACCAGCTACCCTCCAGAAGTACGGCAATGAACTTGCTAAGCAGCGATATCCTAACCATCTGCTGCCTTTCTGCCCGGACTCTCCTCAACTCCTACACTCCGACATTGTCTGCGGAATACCGAGAGATCAGCTCACGACACGTAACTGTATTTCTACTAATCCATGCTGTGCTCTAGTCTAGACTTTAAATATCGTTATAGAAATGCAAAGCCTTCCACATAGCTATTCTATACACATCTCCTTTTCTATCTTTTTTAGCTTTCTCCTTCCCACATCTTAACCTACTCTGATTCCGCTTTTCTATCTTTCTCTTGTCTCTTTTCTCACCTTCTTTCTCTATAGGGCCCTACACATTCTTCCACGCTATCCTGTCAGGATAGCTTTGCTTTCTTAATCTACCCTGGCCTCATACTAACTCTCTCACTGTTTATGGAACTAATTTGCCCAGTAATCATATGGTACCCCAACGCTTGACTCACATAAGTAAATGTAGTTTCATCATCTTATGGACAGGATGTTTTTGCAATGCTCGAGCTGTTCAACATGTTATTAATTTATCTGCTTAGTTATATTCTGGTTATCGCACTGTCACCTCAAAACTGTAGCTCTAATTGTTGTAGCTAGGGAAGGTGAATGATCAGTGTTGTTAGATATCCACATTTAGGACTATAGATAAATCTATCTAACTCTCTTTTTGAAGCCCTGAACAGATCCTTACCACTGGCCAATGCCAACACCCTGGGTCATACAACCTCCCCAAAAACCGAGAATTAGGGTTTCTGGAACTAATCAACTCCTTGTAGCACCCCTATCCATATCGTACATAAAGTTGTCTTATGATACTAGCCTTCGACGATGTCCCTAGATCACATAATTCCTACAGTAGGCATCACACATACAGAATTTAGTAGGAACCCCCCTATCTCCTCCCCAGATATAAACCTGCTTGTGATGCAGCTCAGGCTCCCCTAATATTTTTTATATACACTAATTTCTGATAACCTCTAGCTTCTTTCCACTAGGTCTGAATCAGTGACTTCCAACACCTGGGGAATCTCCGTAAACACCTAAATACGGCTCACAGTCCCCCCCACAAAACAGTATGACTTGCTCTCCTACCTTATAGGAAGTAACTATCCCAATGGTTCCTCCCCACACAGTAGCACATATAAAGTCTAGATAATGCAATTCACTTCCCTGACATGTCACTTGACCAATCCTATCACCCTCGGCCCCACTATCCTATTAATGGTCTCCCCAGGAGCTGGAGATGCCATCTGTTTGCGGCCAACTCCTATCACCTCCACCTACAGAGGTCTCAGGTAGTAACCGCCGACCCCCTCCGTATCCCCCAATCCCACTTTAAGGCTAGGTAACAGGTTTTTTACCCGCCTTCGGATAACTTCCACCCTCCCACTGTACCCCATGTACTTGTCCTCTCCTCCTCTCTCCCCTCCCCCCCCCTTTTTTTTTTCTTTTTTGTTATCACCTGCTCTCCCCCTATTTATTCAGGTATACCCTAACACATATACCAAACGACAGGTAGGTATTCCCTAAACGAGATAAAACGCAGCTACAAAATTGACCCCTCATCACAGACCGAACTTGCTTTGACAATGCCTACACCTACTTCACATAACAAAACACATTCTTTCAAATAAATTTCTTTGAATGCCAAAGGTCTTAATATACCAGAAAAAAGATCCAAACTCATGGCTAGCATGCACAGCTTACATGCGGATGTCGCCTTCATTCAGGAGACTCACTTTAAGACCCAAGCCATCCCCAAATTTGCAAATGCGTCATTTCCCGACGCCTTCCACGCCACATCAGCTGCCTTGAAATCAAAAGGGGTTTCCATCTTAATTGCCAAAAACACCCCCCTTCAGATCACTGATACCATGATGGACAAACAAGGCAGGTACATCTTCTTAAAGGGCAAGCTTAAAGAAACACCCATAACTTTTGCAAACATTTACAGTCCAAATGTATCTCAAGTACCCTTCTTCAGGACTGTAATAAAACTTTTAGCGAACTTCCAAGAGGAAGTTCGCTAGGTGGGGCCTTTAATGTCCGTCTGGACCCTCTCATTGACACCTCAACCAGGACCTCCACTCTTCCCTACAAAGCAATAAAACAAATTAAACTGAGTCTACATGACCTCCTTCTTTATGATACCTGGCGCACCCTTCAACCGGCGGAAAAGGACTATACGTTCTATTCCCCCCTCATAAATGATACTCACGCATAGATTATCTTTTTCTTACTCAACAGGACCTCTTGTCCAAAGCCACGATCGAACCTTCGGTTCTATCTAACCATCACCCCATATCCATGACCCTTAGATACAAGAGAAAATTCACCTATGTATGGGATTTTTTGGGCACATAAATAGACTGATTCAAAGATCTATGCAAAAAATTATATCGTTTATTAAAGTGACAAACATAAGAGCATGAATAATAAAAACATAACAGGCAATATGCATGCGTCAAGAATATAACCGTGACCGTGAGATGGTAAGAACTACAGCCCAATATATTTCGGAAAGTCAATTTCCTTCTTCAGGGACGGTTCAAACTGGAAATGTTCTAATAACAGAAACAACAATACAATTAAGCCTATTATATATACTGAAAGTATTCATCATATAAAGTGTGACTATTACATTCTAGGCCTAGTATCATACAAATACATATATTGTTATATGTTTTGTTCAAAGAGTTGGAAAGAAACAACACTTACATGGTTATTCTTGCAATACATGTAGAGCCTGTAGGGTAGCTAAAAACAAAGCTGATTCACCGCATATGTGGATCCACTGCCACCGATATCCATATGTCCCATAACTTAGGGGAGACCAATATATCCGATTATATTGTGGGATGATTTAGATGGAAGCCCCCCGTTTCCAAAATCCCTGTGGCCACCTGAAGTCCCAAAAGTTGGCTGCAGCACCAAGGAACTAACAATGAAGGCCAACTATGAGGAAAAATCATAAATACATAGTGACCAGCGCGGTTTCAAAAGTGTGGAACTGAGCAAGGGATTGTTAAGGAAATTTTCCTAGTCCCCTCTCTTTTCCACTTATTAGTCAATAACCTTTTTTATACAAAAATCTAGCCAATGTTGTTTAGGCTACTACCATTAAAATAAGTAATGAATGATAACTGCTAAAAATAAAGATCTTATTTATTTTACAGAAAATAAACTTTAGATGAATCAATTATGACATAGATAATAAAAATCTTAAGAAACAGTGATCTTTACAAATAGTGTTGCAAATGGACAAAGTTACACAGAACCATACACGGGACAGAGGATACATGACCAGATATAGATTACCCCACACACACAGAATTTCTACGTTACCATCTTGTAGCTTAGTCAGCCTTCAGTGCAACAGAGAGGGAATCAGACTCCAGCTTGGGCTTATATCTACCCCCTCTCAGGTGAAGACCCCCTCCCTTTGCATACCTTGTATGGTCAAGGACTTAAAAAGGTTCAATTACCATTTATGGTCACCTTTACTATATAGTCAAAAAAACCAGATGGTCAGCATCCTTTGTGGTTCATCCAGCCCCCAGCTAGGTTTGACCATGAAAGGAAAGGGATGGGGAAATTACTTGATCAATACATTTTAAACATTCTCCTAGTGAAACCAAAACCCCCCTCCCCCTTAGCATCTCAGTAAAAGAGGAATTGGGACAGCTGTGTATGGCACCCATTTGGTGTATCAGAATGTCCACACAGCCTTTCACTGTCATATTAATAATCAGAATAATGTCCATTTCAGTTAAAAAAAAACACTAGAATTCAATATTTCCATTACATATCCCCCTGAAGTTCATAACTTTGAACTTAAAATTTTGTACCCACCCACAACAGCCCAGAAGGTCCAACCCCCCCACCACCACCACGGCGGCCTCCACTTCTTTTCTTGAACACGACGAAACTCTTTATCTGTTCTTATGAACACATCAACATAGACTTGAGACTGAAAAGTCATAGAAATCCTGGTGTCTCTGAGAACTCACATCCGGACCATGAGTGCATGTACAGCGATGTTTACTCACTCCTCTGCCTTGGAAGAGTGGAACTCCAACATCGATGGCGGGATCCTGGCATCTTTTAACCCCATAACAAGGGAATGCTGTGTGATGTTTGCAAAGATTGGATCGGACCGCGAGATGGCACTTTTCAACATGGTTAAGGAAAGTTCAGTCTTGCACCTTTGTCTCAAGCTATGGCATGGTGGTAGTTGTTGCTTCTTCAGGTGGTGGTAGGGAAGGCCTCCGGACAGTTGTGCATGAATACAAAAAGAAAAAAAGAATGTCAGAATACAGTTATGGGGGGATCAAGAGTGTTGCAGTTGTGTGGCCATTTAAGGATTATTAATGTTAACAGGTAAAGCTAAGGTTAAAGCAGTAGGCAGGTCGAGGGATGTAAAATATAAGACCTGGATTTATAGGGATACTCTTTTTTCATTGGTTGTTAAATATGGTTCTGCGGGTTCCCACCGGACTCTTGAAGCTGAGTCGGGAAGAATGTTATAATTCACAACAAATAATTATATGGCTGGTGCCTTAGTTACATTATCTAAGAGAATAGAAGATAGAAATCAAAAGAACAACTTAGAATATTAAACTAGGAAAGGGAAGAAAGATAGGTAAGTAATGAAAATGAGCAAAAAGGATAATACAAATAAAAAATGAAAAAAATTAAAAAATATAAAAATTAAAAAATAAAAAAAATATAAAAACTTCAGATTTTATGCTGCTCCAACTAAGATTTTTATTTACCACCTTCAACTTTGGATAGTTACAGAGCATTTAATCTGTATTAAAAGAAAAAAAAGAAATTCACTAATACATAGTTGCCCTGAAATCTATTGTTGACTGCACTGAAAAAGGAGAAAAAACAAAAAGCATTGCAGCAACTACTTTACAAAAAGGGCAACTCCTCTCCCGCACTAGTGATCAGCAGTACGAATTTGCAGGTCAGGTACACAGTAAGGAGAGATTAACAAAAAGTTGATCAAAAAACTTTTATAATTTAGGTAAACCTGATTGCACTTAATTACTCCAATTTAGAGGCTTCTCCCGAAAAACAAAAATTCAAAAATGTAGTTTGTTTTTCCTGTAACTTTATATTGTTTTAGGGTCCTCTATTAAATTCGCACAATACCCCACATCGGTCTCCTAATAGTTACCCAAATCAGGACAGCTACAGGGTGGAGTTCACTAAAGCTGTGGCCCTAGGACTGTATACAGTATGCCCATTAAAAAAACGTAACCTGAGATATTTGGATTAATCTATTTTGATCTCAAGATATCACCCAAATCATCCACTCTGCTCCTCTTAAGGCATCCTGATCTCCAGCTCACTTGTTACCTCCTCCCTGGCTCACTATCAGGACTGCTCCAGAATCTATGGAACTCCATACTCCAGTATGTCCAGCCAGCTCCTACCCCCGTCCACCACTAGGTGATCCCTGAAAACTCATTTATTCAGGGAAGCCTACTCTGCTTCCACCAAGAACTTTACCTCAGCCAACTCCATCAGATCATTTCCCCCTGCAGCTATTATCTTTTTCTACAACCGCCTCCCCTTGGATTATTAACCCCTTAAGTAGGGCGCTATTCAAATCCTGTTGCCCAACGTCTAACTACCAAACTTTTAACTTACCAAACTTTTAACTCTGCCCCAAATCCCAAAGGAAGTTTCTGCAGATGTAAAGGGATATCATGTTTGATATGAAGTATTTTCTCTAGGGTAATAGGGGTACGTCCTGGTGTTCCTGTTATATCCATGCCAAGGACAAGAGAAAATGTGCAATTGATCCCCGAGGTAGTGTACCCTGCTGAGTACAATTTACCTGATGCTGAACACAGTGCATCACTAGATATTTGATAGAAGCACCAGTGCCCTGGTCTCAAATAATTTTAACTTTGTTTAGGAAAGGTTGGGACAATACCTCGGCATCTATGATACATGACCCCTTCCTGTGCCAGAATTGCTCACTCATGATTCTGTCTTATTTCCTTTGACATAACACAACACTTTCCTTTCTCCAGCACCCGTCAAGATCAATCATTTGAGGTTTTCCAGACTCATAAACCATCAGAACATAATGGACTCTGGGGTGTAACGCTGTAGAGTCTGATAGGATAGTACCAAAATTGACCAAGGTATACGCACGATGTTCAGTCCCTGCAATCAGGGATGAGAACAGTGCAAATCTGGTTTTGACAGCCATGGAACGGAGTCATCCACCAATCCATATGACTCATAGTAAACCTGGATACTACCCCCACCTGCCTGTCTTTGTGATGTGGAAATTGTCCCACTGAGGAAGAGGCAAACACTTTTCCTGGGTCCTGGAACACCTCTCATTGTACCTGGGTGCTGGACAGAGTAAGTGGGATTCCTAACCCCTTCACCAACATGTAGTTCCAGACTCCCCAATGTGTTCCTGAGTACCTTCCGGTCGATAGTGTTTAAAGCACCCAGTGTCATGCCTCCAGCTCCTGCAGTCTCCAATAAACCTCTCTTTAACCGAACTATGGGAATAGTCTGAATACCCGGAGTGAAATTAACCTTCCAACATGTACACCTGATTCTTTACAGAGGCTGCACACCTTGTGACCCGTTTGTCAATCCGGTAATCAGACAATGTTATTCTTCACCCATACAACATAAACTGCGTACACTTTTCCGATAGGACTGACATGGAATGCAGGAGCATAGTACAGCACTGGGGCGCTGGTCTAACTGGCATGCAGGACACAGAATACTAGTTAAGGTACACAAGAAGTCTAGGACAGGAAGGACACCTATGGGCACCAACTGAGGAGAATACAGCATGCCCACACATAACAAAAGTGAGGGCCCTTTGAACGGCTAAGGCACAAAGTCCGAAGATGGCAACACACCATACAATTCGCATACAATTTTCCCATACAATGCTTCTGCAGAGTCATCAAAACCATACAATATGAGGCCAGACCTAAACACTCTCAAATTGGATGCAACCAGGCAGGCCCTTGTACCACATATCTGAAGGACAATCCAAAAGAAATTGAATCAATAAAAAATTGCGTAGTGTGTATCCAGCTCAAGAAACTTCTGCTACTGGGCACAGATGGCCAATAATGAATAGCCATGTAAAAACAAACAGGAAACTTTAAGGGCAAATAGTTGTATGGTGTCACTGGGCAGGAAATAAGGATTAAATTACACTTGGGGACACACAGAGAGACTGCTAGGAACAAAGTCACATTAGCCCAACGCCCTGAGGCAATGAGCGAAGTTTGAAAAGACCGGACTGGCTTGGTGTGTAACTAATTCAATTAACAGCAGGGTGTGAACCAGTCGTAAACACAAGTATAACAGCAGACCCTTACAAGTTAGAGCCATGGAGCTACAAGTACCATCTGTTACTGAACAGATCTATTCAAACTCTGGACAATTCCAAAATACCCTTACCAATAAATGCAGTAACACTGCCAGAGATTCATAACACTTCTTCAACCTAATATAGGTATTTAGAGTGACAATTATCCACTGATGTCCTAATCAAATTTTCATCTATAGAACCTAAGTAAGACTGAAGATGACCAATCATATTGTCAGTGGAAATATGGCATAGCAGACTTTAACTAGTTGGTTTTGCTTACCAGTTTAGGAAAGAAACTCATTAATACCAGGGCTCTACATATGTCGGATCAGAACATACACTACACAAGGTCTAGAACCAAGCACAGCCAAATGGACTGACATCAGAAGCCCCATCCAAATAAACCTAAAAAAGAAAAATTAATTTTATATAAAGTTTTCTCTGAAGGCTGTGATCTCCTTTGGTTCTGAAAGCCATGAAACCCAATTATGGAATATGAAGGATAAAACACCAATAAATTTAGAACTACAAATAAATATTACATTTTTCTTCCTCCTAAAAATAAACCGATGATTAGGTACATGTCACAAAAATTAGCATATGAAACACACAATTATACAATACATTACATTCCATAAAGAAAGACTTAAACATTTTTCCTAAGTTGGAACAGTGCACTTTTTCAAAAACCAAAAATTGTTGAGCTCAAACTAATTACCACGTGGATTTTGTTTATGGTATACCATTTAATTTCCAAAAAAAAATTTTCACCATGGTCAAAAATGAGCAGCTCATAAAAAAAATATTTAGGTGGTACCATATATTCACAAATCATACCTCACAATGACACTCTTTAGAACTGTCTCTCTGGAAAACAAAACACATGTTAGTGAATACACATCTCAGTTCACTATTAGAGATCTCACCTTTCACTGTAATGAATTACCAGGCAATTTACATGACAATACACTCACAGATCTGACTAGAAAGGAGGGGGGTCGTGGGCTGTCAGCAGCTGTGACAAAAAACTTCAGAGGACACAACACACAGTTCATGTATTTCACAGACCAAACTTACTCTAAAATCTGTTTTGTAAGTTTGAAATTCTTTCAAAGACCCATCCCGAATCATTTCATCATTCTCATCCTGTATGGGCGCGTTCTCTAATTTAGGATTTTGGAATGGGACCCATGATCTAGGCTGTTCATACTTATTACACCTAGGCCATGTTGCAAAGCGTGCAGAGTACACTTCAAAATCACATCTCGTTGTCCTGTATAGATTTTGTTTCACTACGTTTTCAATGGGACGTGATAGACAGAATCGAGCTATGTGGCCAAATAGTCCACATGCATTACATTTTATCTTATCTAAAGTTGTACAGTGTCTCTTAACATTAGGCTTCGTTTTAGATGACTGAGAATGTTCGATGGCTACGACAGGAAAGGTTCCAACTGGATTAGACGCTTTTTCAAATACTTTACAAGATATAGGGGCAATTTTGTGAGAACTCCTACCTTCCATGGATTTATCCCTGTTGGTACATACATTAGGTGTGGATGTCCCACTGAATTCGGACATAACCAAATCAGTTGCTTTGTTATCCACTCTTTTTAAAGACTGAGCAAGCTGCTCCTGGCAGCTGACAGATAAGGATTTTACTTCACTTTCTGCATCATTCAGTCTTTTTACCAGCTGATGAACTTCTTCCTGTAATCTCTTGTTTTCTATTACTAGGTGAAGGTAGCAAGCATCAAAATTTGACTTAGAAACTTCTAAAGTACTGATGTTACTTTTGGCTATATCTAGAGCTTCTTTTAGGGACGTGTTTTGCAATTTCAAATGTTCATACTGTCTACTTATCCACCTGGCTGCAAAGATCAGCGGAGTCTTTCCCGCTCGCTTACTATTCCCCCTGTTCATAACTGCCACAACTTTGGGGTTGTGACTTGTTGGACAGTTTCTGCTTGTCCCTACTTTGAAGTGTTGCTTGGAAAGATTTCTCCTTAAATCCCAAAGCAAAAGCATTCACTTCCTCTGCCCTGTTCAATGATTCTAGCATCCATATACTCCAAGCATCTCTTTCATTTGGGCGTGTCATCTTTTTATGATGAGCATACCACAGCTCCTCCCATGCTTTAACCTTAAATGTCTTTTTTTTTTTCTTCACAGGGTACAATGGGGTATTAGCTGGTGAACTCACTTTCACCAATATGCTCTAATTCCCTCCAATTGAGCCAATTTCAATGGATACTGAGGTAACCTAGGGAGGATAGCATCTGGTTTTAGTTTTATCTTAACAAGGGGGCAGTGGATCATAATTCCTGTGTTCTCCTCTTTAGATTCATGCTTTTGGATAAATCACTGGGCAAGCTCTCTGCAAAACTTGTGTCTGGTTCCAATTTACATAAGGCGATTATGCTGTTTCTATTTGGTGCTGGTCAGGATCTGAAGGGATATTTACTTCCACTCCATCCTCAGTAAATTGTATTTGTGCTTTCATTTGGGAGAGCAAATCTTTTCCTAGCAAATTGCAAGGAACTGAATCGCTCAAGAGCAGGAAGGCTTCAGTTTGAAAGGGTCTAATTACAAAAAAATTCCTTTTTGGTTTTAGGCCGAGATCTGCACTGTTCGGTTGATCAGTGACAATGCAGATCCTTTGAGGTTTCAGTGACTCCCAATCAGCTATATTTCTTTCAATAGCAGTTGCAAGTGACAAAAAAGAGGAGAGGGGCTTATCTCTCCAGTCTGAATCAGTTTTTGAGTACTTTGCTAATAAGGCCTGGGCGATTGCATAAGGCCCCAATCCTGACAATTCTGCATCTTCTCCCTGTTCATCACTCTCACTACTCTGGGGATTTGGCTCTAGTAGCACCTCCTGCTTTTCTCTAATCCTTAGCGGCATTTGGTGTGTTTTCTCCTTAATTCTCACAGTAAAAATATTCACATCATTAGCCCTATTCATGGATTCTACCATCCATGCACTCCAAGCATCTCGTTCATTTGGGCGTATCATCTTCCTGTAGTGACTATACCACAAGGCCTCCCAGGCTTTAGGCTTAAAAGTCCCTCTTTTAGAATACTTCTTCCCAGTCCAGCAATCCCAATCTTGAATATATTTCACAACCCAAGGCCCATATTTATAAATCATCTCTTCCTTCGGGGTCAAGTGGTAGGGTTCCCCACGGTTAGACGCCCTCTTTGAAGCGATTTTATTACCCATCCTTACGGATTATGGACCCTGAAATTGATTTCCCAACCTTAAGCGGTTGCCCCCCAGAGGTAGCTAATCTCTGGCCAATGATTGGGTTGACAGGTACCGCCCCTGTCACCGTTGCTGCCTTTTTCACTACTTGTCAATATAGAATTTTTCCTATGCTGACTATAGTCCTTCAAAGTTAGCCTGGAGATTCCTGAACTTCCTGCGAGTTCAAATCTCCCCCGTGGACTTTTCCAAAGTATTCTAAAAAAAAACAATGACTATTACTTCTGTTATCTCAAGAAAGATTAGCACAAACTTGGATGATCAGAGCCCTTTGAGTGCTTGGAGTACAGAAGGCAGTTATAATATAAACAGTGTTCACAGGTCTAATTACAAAGCTTACAATCCCCAATTAGTAGATTACAAAGAAAGATTTCATACACATCAAGATTATTCAGTGCGACTTCGGCCCACAGTTGCGTTTCAATCACGAAGATTGGGAAGCGTCTTGACCAAAATCTCTTTCAGGGCTCAACTGAAACTACTTTTTGGCAGAAAAAAACACCGATTGTATAGCCACTGCCTCCAAGCGTCCCAATCTGAACCCTTATCATTCACCCTTGCACCCTCCTGCAATGAGGCTCAACTTAGCAGTTAGGATGTTTTCTCATTCACTCTCAGTACAATTTTATTTTAATTATACTGTTCATATCAGTCTCATCAAGGTATTAGTACAGACAATAGGAGAAAAAGAAAGGCAAAAAGAATGAAAGTTCTTTTAAGAGCTTGCTAATCTTGAGACAGAGATGAGTAAAACAAAGACAATTAGCACTTAATAGATCAGCTCTGTCTCAACAAACTCCTCACACAGGGGCACCATTTGTTAAGGAAATTTTCCTAGTCCCCTCTCTTTTCCACTTATTAGTCAATAACCTTTTTTATACAAAAATCTAGCCAATGTTGTTTAGGCTACTACCATTAAAATAAGTAATGAATGATAACTGCTAAAAATAAAGATCTTATTTATTTTACAGAAAATAAACTTTAGATGAATCAATTATGACATAGATAATAAAAATCTTAAGAAACAGTGATCTTTACAAATAGTGTTGCAAATGGACAAAGTTACACAGAACCATACACGGGACAGAGGATACATGACCAGATATAGATTACCCCACACACACAGAATTTCTACGTTACCATCTTGTAGCTTAGTCAGCCTTCAGTGCAACAGAGAGGGAATCAGACTCCAGCTTGGGCTTATATCTACCCCCTCTCAGGTGAAGACCCCCTCCCTTTGCATACCTTGTATGGTCAAGGACTTAAAAAGGTTCAATTACCATTTATGGTCACCTTTACTATATAGTCAAAAAAACCAGATGGTCAGCATCCTTTGTGGTTCATCCAGCCCCCAGCTAGGTTTGACCATGAAAGGAAAGGGATGGGGAAATTACTTGATCAATACATTTTAAACATTCTCCTAGTGAAACCAAAACCCCCCTCCCCCTTAGCATCTCAGTAAAAGAGGAATTGGGACAGCTGTGTATGGCACCCATTTGGTGTATCAGAATGTCCACACAGCCTTTCACTGTCATATTAATAATCAGAATAATGTCCATTTCAGTTAAAAAAACCACTAGAATTCAATATTTCCATTACAGGATGTAGGGGTTTAAATGTTACCTTAATTGGCGCAATTGCCAGCAGCTGGTGCCCAGCCTGCGGGGCTTCCTGGATCCCGAACGCCAGGACAGCCTCGCCATGTTAATGCGCATGACAGAACGTCATGACGCTAGGCGGAACCGGAAGTGGCGCTCGCGTTCCACCGACACGGGTCACGTAACCGGAAGCGGAAAACCGCATCCGGTTCACGATTGGCCAGACCCGCCCATGTCTGCAGAGGACTGCAATGGGCAGGGCCGGCCAGAGACAGCAAACGCCGATCGGCGATCTGTCTCCCCATGCCGGGGTGGTCACAGAGGGAAAAAGAAAACAAATGGGGGGCACGGTGATTGATACCCTAATATCGGTCGCCCAAATTTTGGGTAAATTAAAAGTTTTGATGTGTAAATTATATTCCCAAATCTACCCCCAAATATATTGTGGAGATTATTGAAGAATGGGAATTATTAGATAATTAAAAATATAATTATTCAGAATAAGAATTTGCTGTGGTGGAAAATCACATGCGGTGACATCTGGCCTGAGATTAGTTACTCCTTTCACAGTTCTGTATATATAGAACATAGTATATAATACATATCATGTGCATAATAGACATAGGACATTGAAAATAGATATTGATGTCATAAGATACATAATAAAATAAAATGAAACTATTTCTCCATGCCTCCCGATGAGAACCCTTCAAGAAAGGGTTTGAATGACATAGCTCCATTGAGACCAGGAGGCTCCGTCGCTCTTAAGAAATGTATCCACCTCAGCTCAAGCTGGAGGAGACTTTTGTTCCAGTCTCCTCCCCTAGGGCTGGGTTGGATACGATCCAAGATGAGGAATTTGATTTTGGGAAATTTCCCCTCATGAACCATTTTGACGTGACGCCCTAGGGGGAGCTCAGGGTCTGGCTTGCGCATACTTAGAATGTGACGGTATGCGCGTCGCCAGAACTCCTGTTTAGTTTTTCCTATGTAAAAGCATCCGCATGTGCATAGGAGTTAATAAATGACACCGATCGTGCGACAGTTCGCAAAGTGTCTTGCCTTAAAAATTTGCCCATTTGGTAGACTGGGAGATTTACTTGTCAACATATAACCACAATAGTGGCATGAACCACAAATATAGGTGCCCTTATATTTGCAACATGTCGTGTCATTATTGTTAAATTCACTTCGGACAAGTTTGTCCCGGAGTGCCGGGGCTCTTTTGTAGGTGAAACCCGGTGTGTTAGATAAAAATTGTCCTAATATCGGATCGGATGTTAGTAGGTGCCAATGTTTGGTCACTGTTCTTTTTATCTTTTTGTGTTGGTACATATAAGGGGTAATTATTCTGATGTTGTTGCTATCATTAGTGTTGTTATGTTTGGAAGGGTTGAGAAGTTCCCGTCTATCACTAAAGAGGGCTCTTTTATATGCCTTTTTAAGAGACATTTTTGAGTATCCTCTTCGTGTCAGTCTTTCACGTAAGTCGTTTGCAGCAAGTTGGAAGGACTGTAAGTCGATGCAGTTGCGCCGTAGGCGCAAGTATTGACTTATAGGGATCGATCGGATTAATGGCTCAGGGTGAAAACTTGAGCCATGGAGGATGGTATTCCCCGCCGTTGGTTTACGGTAGAGTTCACTATGTAAAATACCATCTTCTCCTCTAAAGATCTCGACGTCTAGGAACGTCACGCGGTTGGGATCCAAATTCATCGTAAAGAGTAGGTTGAACTCGTTCCTATTCATCCTTTCCAGGCAAGTGTGTAACAGTTCAAGGGGACCCTCCCAGATGAGGAACACGTCATCTATATAACGGGTCCACAAGGAAATGTGGTCCGTGTATAGAGACATGGTCTCATCGTCTAGGAAGGATGTCTCCCACTCCCCCAGGTACAGGTGGGCGTAGGATGGGGCACAACAGGTGCCCATTGCTACGCCTTGCACCTGGAGGTAGTGGGAGCCATTGAACATAAAGATGTTATGTGTAAGAATAAAACGTAGAAGGTTGATTATAAACTCACTATATGCATTATTTAGTGCTTTTTGTGAAATGATGTGTTGGATTGCAGCTATACCTTTTTCATGGGGTATAGAGCTATATAGAGCTTCTACGTCAATGGTAACGAGTACCGCCGTGGAAGAGATAGGAACGCCTTCAACCTTACTCAAGAAATGGATCGTGTCCTTCGTAAAGGAAGGAAGTTCCTGCACAAAGGGTTGTAAATACCTGTCGACCAAGCGACTAGCATTTTCTGATATGGATCCTCTCCCTGATATGATGGGTCTACCAGGGGGGTTGGTAGGGTTTTTATGGACTTTAGGAAGTCCATAAAATGTTGGTACTTTAGGGAATTTTGTTCTAATGAAGTCCCAAGTTTCCTTGGTGATGACATTATTTAAATATGCTTGGTCTATTAGGAGGTAAAATTCCTGGTAAAATTTAGCTACAATGGTAGGGGTGATGCGTCTATACCAGTTGATGTTGTTGAGAATCTGGGTACACATCTGTACATACTGTGTGTCATCCATTATGACAATATTGCCCCCCTTATCGGCTTGTTTGATAATTATATTTTTGTTGTTGGAAAGTTTATTTATGGCTTCTCGATGTTGGGAGGAAATATTGGCATAGGGGGTGGAGTCAATTTTCATCTTCTCAATTTCACTAATCACAATCTTAAGAAACTAGATATGTGTTTATATTCTGGTTTTGAATGGGGGGATACATGTCCGATTTCTTTTTTAGTGTTGTACTATTTTTATTATCCTTTGTTTTATCCAATGCTGCACCTGATAATAACCCATCGATGTCAACCCGATCAATTAAGTTTTCATTCTCCTCTAGTAAAGAAATTAAGATATCTAGAGCAGGATCCTTAATTGTATTTTTGCTATTATCTTTGTGAAATAGAAGTTTCAGATTCAGTTTGCGTGCAAACAAATGTAGGTCTTTTATAACCTCAAATTTGTTTGTATTGGATGTGGGGCAGAAACTGAGACCCATTTGAAGGATCTCTGTTTCTGCTTTGGTGAGAGTATATTGGGATAAATTTATGATAGAAAAATCCTGCACCAAAGATGGGACGTGATATAAAGTAGTGGTGTTGAAATTGGGGATGAGGGCAGAGTGTTCGTGGCTGGTGTGAGTTTAAGTGCTCGCTGGTGGATTAGGTCTAAAAAAGTAGAATCCTGTAAATCAATATTTGTTGAAGTGCTGACAGGGGGAAGTGGGATAGTTGGATCCTGAGGTTGTTGTGATGATGGGAGTGATGGTGCCTCTCGTGATTGGGTGTGTGCAGGAAATAAGGAAATATTATCTTTTTTATTCAAGGGTAAGTTTGATTTTTTGTTTTTTTGTTGGAGAGCTAAATCATCTTGGAATGGGCATTTTGTGCGGTCACTTACTTTAGCCTTTTTATCGGTGGGTGTGTCTTTTTGGGTAGAAATGGGAGGGTTATCCCTTTTAACACTATTGTTGATGTTTCTATTATGTGCCCATAGATAAGCTTTGCCCTGTTGGGAAATATTCCTGCTTCTGTTCAAAATTTTTTGTTTTTTCATTAAGATGTTTTTATTGAAAGCATCTAAATGATCTTTTAGTTTTTTCTCTCTTTCAACATATGTTTTATGATTTTTGAATTTTTGTATTTTTTCGCAGGTTTGAGCAATATCAATATCTAATTTCTTGGCTCTCAAAGAGTACTCCTCAATGAGGAGTCTCATTAAAGATCCTGAGCAGGCCTGTAGAGTGTCCTCCCATTTTGCCTTGAAATTCGGCGTTATGTCCTCTAGGGAGGGGAACACCTGTATTCTTAGGCCAAATGGGGTGACACCCTCATGGATGTGATCTTGGAAGGATTTACAATGCCAAAAAAGTGTTGACTTTTTTTCAAGTAATTTAGATAGCTGGAACAGCAATGAGGCCAATTCGGTTTCAATGAACTCCTTGTGTTCATATTCATCCAAATAGTTGGCCATCAAGGTGTTCCAGTCATCCCCAATGAAACCAGACATTTTCAAAAAGGACTGTGAAAGTGAACAAACAAACAATGTCAAATGTCCAGACTACACAGAAATATATAGTATTTCTACAAAATAATATGTTAAAGAATATAATGCAGATAAATTTGAGTTAGAAGGAAAGACCTGTCACGAGCTGCGGGGAGGGGTATTTGCTACCCAATTAGACAAGAAAGGGGTTTGCTCGTGGCAGGTGATCCAAAAACGCGTGCCACATCCCTAAATATAGATACAAGAGAAAATTCCCCTATGTATGGGATTTTTTGGGCACATAAATAGACTGATTCAAAGATCTATGCAAAAAATTATATCGTTTATTAAAGTGACAAACATAAGAGCATGAATGATAAAAACATAACAGGCAATATGCATGCGTCAAGAATATAACCGTGACCGTGAGATGGTAAGAACTACAGCCCAATATATTTCGGAAAGTCAATTTCCTTCTTCAGGGACGGTTCAAACTGGAAATGTTCTAATAACAGAAACAACAATACAATTAAGCCTATTATATATACTGAAAGTATTCATCATATAAAGTGTGACTATTACATTCTAGGCCTAGTATCATACAAATACATATATTGTTATATGTTTTCTTCAAAGAGTTGGAAAGAAACAACACTTACATGGTTATTCTTGCAATACATGTAGAGCCTGTAGGGTAGCTAAAAACAAAGCTGATTCACCGCATATGTGGATCCACTGCCACCGATATCCATATGTCCCATAACTTAGGGGAGACCAATATATCCGATTATATTGTGAGATGATTTAGATGGAAGCCCCCCGTTTCCAAAATCCCTGTGGCCACCTGAAGTCCCAAAAGTTGGCTGCAGCACCAAGGAACTAACAATGAAGGCCAACTATGAGGAAAAATCATAAATACATAGAGTCTTGATTAGTTTCTTGGACTTAATATAAGACTCCAAGGGTATTAAACAGACACCTGGATCATTGGGGTATTTACCAGAGTGTCATATATAAGGGTATGAAAAATCATGATTACCTGTATGTTATGAGACCCACAGATTCCACATATGGGGATCGACCAGCGCGGTTTCAAAAGTGTGGAACTGAGCAAGGGATGTAGGGGTTTAAATGTTACCTTAATTGGCGCAATTGCTAGCAGCTGGTGCCCAGCCTGCGGGGCTTCCTGGATCCCGAACGCCAGGACAGCCTCGCCATGTGAATGCGCATGACAGAACGTCATGACGCTAGGCGGAACCGGAAGTGGCGCTCGCGTTCCACCGGCACGGGTCACGTAACCGGAAGCGGAAAACCGCATCCAGTTCACGATTGGCCAGACCCTCCCATGTCTGCAGAGGACTGCAATGGGCAGGGCCGGCCAGAGACAGCAAACGCCGATCGGCGATCTGTCTCCCCATGCCGAGGTGGTCACAGAGGGAAAAAGAAAACAAATGGGGGGCACGGTGATTGATACCCTAATATCGGCCGCCCAAATTTTGGGTAAATTAAAAGTTTTGATGTGTAAATTATATTCCCAAATCTACCCCCAAATATATTGTGGAGATTATTGAAGAATGGGAATTATTAGATAATTAAAAATATAATTATTCAGAATAAGAATTTGCTGTGGTGGAAAATCACATGCGGTGACATCTGGCCTGAGATTAGCTACTCCTTTCACAGTTCTGTATATATAGAACATAGTATATAATACATATCATGTGCATAATAGACATAGGACATTGAAAATAGATATTGATGTCATAAGATACATAATAAAATAAAATGAAACTATTTCTCCATCCCTCCCGATGAGAACCCTTCAAGAAAGGGTTTGAATGACATAGCTCCATTGAGACCAGGAGGCTCCGTCGCTCTTAAGAAATGTATCCACCTCAGCTCAAGCTGGAGGAGACTTTTGTTCCAGTCTCCTCCCCTAGGGCTGAGGTGGATACGATCCAAGATGAGGAATTTGATTTTGGGAAGTTTCCCCTCATGAACCATTATGACGTGACGCCCTAGGGGGAGCTCAGGGTCTGGCTTGCGCATACTTAGAATGTGACGGTATGCGCGTCGCCAGAACTCCTGTTTAGTTTTTCCTATGTAAAAGCATCCGCATGTGCATAGGAGTAAATAAATGACACTGATCGTGCGACAGTTCGCAAAGTGTCTTGCCTTAAAAATTTGGCCATTTGGTAGACTGGGAGATTTACTTGTCAACATATAACCACAATAGTGGCATGAACCACAAATATAGGTGCCCTTATATTTGCAACATGTCGTGTCATTATTGTTAAATTCACTTCGGACAAGTTTGTCCCGGAGTGCCGGGGCTCTTTTGTAGGTGAAACCCGGTGTGTTAGATAAAAATTGTCCTAATATCGGATCGGATGTTAGTAGGTGCCAATGTTTGGTCACTATTCTTTTTATCTTTTTGTGTTGGTACATATAAGGGGTAATTATCCTGATGTTGTTGCTATCATTAGTGTTGTTATGTTTGGAAGGGTTGAGAAGTTCCCGTCTATCACTAAAGAGGGCTCTTTTATATGCCTTTTTAAGAGACATTTTTGAGTATCCTCTTCGTGTCAGTCTTTCACGTAAGTCGTTTGCAGCAAGTTGGAAGGACTGTAAGTCGCTGCAGTTGCGCCGTAGGCGCAAGTATTGACTTATAGGGATCGATCGGATTAATGGCTCAGGGTGAAAACTTGAGCCATGGAGGATGGTATTCCCCGCCGTTGGTTTACGGTAGAGTTCACTATGTAAAATACCATCTTCTCCTCTAAAGATCTCGACGTCTAGGAACGCCATGCGGTTGGGATCCAAATTCATCGTAAAGAGTAGGTTGAACTCATTCCTATTCATCTATTCCAGGCAAGTGTGTAACAGTTCAAGGGGACCCTCCCAGATGAGGAACACGTCATCTATATAATGGGTCCACAAGGAAATGTGGTCCGTGTATAGAGACATGGTCTCATCGTCTAGGAAGGATGTCTCCCACTCCCCCAGGTACAGGTTGGCGTAGGATGGGGCACAACAGGTGCCCATCGCTACGCCTTGCACCTGGAGGTAGTGGGAGCCATTTAACATAAAGATGTTATGTGTAAGAATAAAACGTAGAAGGTTGATTATAAACTCACTATATGCATTATTTAGTGCTTTTTGTGAAATGATGTGTTGGATTGCAGCTATACCTTTTTCATGGGGTATAGAGCTGTATAGAGCTTCTACGTCAATGGTAACGAGTACCGCCGTGGAAGAGATAGGAACGCCTTCAACCTTACTCAAGAAATGGATCGTGTCCTTCGTAAAGGAAGGAAGTTCCTGCACGAAGGGTTGTAAATACCTGTCGACCAAGCGACTAGCATTTTCTGATATGGATCCTCTCCCTGATATGATGGGTCTACCAGGGGGGTTGGTAGGGTTTTTATGGACTTTAGGAAGTCCATAAAATGTTGGTACTTTAGGGAATTTTGTTCTAATGAAGTCCCAAGTTTCCTTGACCCTTACGTTCCCTGAATGTACCTCTAAGACACGCATTTGGAGACTAGACGCGACCCTTCTCACTGACTAAATTAGGCTACTAGAACTCAGGACTTGCCTCCAAGACTATTTCCAAGCCAATGACACTCCAGACACGTCACCTATGAACCAGTGGGAAGCATATAAATGTGTGGGAAAATGATAGCATTAGCAGCTGCAATCAGAAGAGATAGACAGGCACACTTAACTAACTTGTTCAACTGACTGAAAAAAGCAGAGGCCTTACACAAACAAACCCTGGCACAGAAAGAGCTTGAAGAGGTAACGACTATACGCACTAACATCCAGGAGGAACTAAACAAATGAACAAAGAAAGCATTTACTCTATCCCATAAAATCTTTTACGAATTTGGTAACAAAAACAGTCACCTCCTGGCACAAGCCTTATGCTAAAAAAAAAAAAAAGCTAAACTAAACATACACAGACTAACCTCAACATCGGGCACTAGTGTAACTAACAATAACTAACAGATATTGCTAAAGAATTTGAAAAGTACTACTCCACCCTCTATAACCTGACCCAAGGGGATTCTCATACCCATCCTGATAAACCCAGGGAACAAATTATTCAAGACTTCCTGAGAGACTTCTGTCCCAAAATGTTCTCCCCTGAGACATCTAAAGCCCTGGACCTTCCAATTACTCCGGAAGAATGGATGCAGGCCATCAAACAATTGAAACCTAATGAGAGTCCTGGCCCAGATGGTTTAACTATAGATCATTTGACAAACTCCTTGTGCCCCCATACCTAAAAGCTTTTAACACACTATCCAAAAACAACCCGCTCACCCCATGCTCCGTAGAGGCACACATAGTAGTAATACCCAAGGAAGGTAAAGATTCTTCTCACCATGCCAACTTTAGACCCATCTCACTCATCAACGTGGACATCAAGATATTTTCCAAAATATTGGCCAACAGGATTCTCCCCTTTCTTCCACAAATTATCAATCTAGATCAGGTGGGCTTTGACCCTGGCTGTGAGGTGAGAGACAATACTATCAAGGCTCTCAACCTACATCATGCCCTGTCTTGCTCTGGACAACGTGGCTTTTTCCTTTCCCTAGATGCTGTGAAGGCATTCGACAGTGTAGCCTGGGATCATATGGGAGCTACCCTCAATGCCATGGGATTAGGTCCCCGCATGATAGGCTTCATCATGTCTTTATATGTAAACCCGAGAGCTAGGGTCCGAGTGAACAACACCCTGTCGAATGCCTTCCCCATCACGAATGGAATGAGGCAGGGCTGCCCTTTTTCTCCTATTCTTTTTATAATGACCCTTGAACCCTTCTTAAGTAGTCTCAGGAAAAAAACAGATGTAAAAGGAGTGGAACTTGCCAACAGAGAATACAAATTGGCAGCCTTTGCAGATGACATACTTCACAAACCCAATTATCACTATCCCAGTTGTTTAAAAGAATGTGAACAGTACCGCTTCCTTTCCAATATGAAAATTAATCTCTCTAAATCATTCGCCCTCAACATATCGCTCACCCAACATTCCATTGAACACTGTCAAACACATTTCCCGTTCCAATGAAAATCTACCTCCATCACATATCTAGGTATCCAAATTCCAATCAAACTCCCAGGAATTTAACAAAAATAATTTTCTTCCCCTACTAAAAAATATCACCTCCGACCTCACTTCATGGAACAAATCAACATTTTCCTGGTTTGGCCGAGCGGCCATCATAAAATTTGAATGCACTCCCTCGCCTTTTGTATATTCTCCAAGCTGTTCCCATCCATGTACCATCTGCATTCTTCAAATCTTACAAAAAATTTGCACCGATTTCATATGGAATGGGTAAACCCTCAGGATCGGTTACGCACATTTGACACTCCCCAAAGATAGGGGGGAATAGGACTTACGGACTTGCACAAATACCACACTTCATGTCATCTCGCTAGGATTATTGGTTGGAATGTTCATCATCTTCAGAAGGATTGGGTCTCCCTCGAAGCTTCTCTTTCACCCCTTCCCCTGGCCTTGATCCCATGGCTACTTGATAAACATATCCCAATAACTCTACGATCCCACCCTTTAAAAAGCCCTTCTATCAAATGCATTCATAATGCCTGTATATCCAACAAAATTTTGTCCACCACAGGACCTCTGACACCTGTTAGATTAAACCCAGATTTCCCTTTAGGTATGAGCCCTCATTATCTCCGTCAACACTGGTCACACAAGAAAGTGGTAGCGTACCAAATTTTCAAAGGGAAAAACATACTCACAGCGGCGGACCACTTCAATGGGAAAACCCCCCATTCCTCCATGGTCATTCCTTCTACTTTCCAAGTACCTAAAGTCTATAAATAAAACAAACTCTTGTACTAGACCACTCACTCCATTCGAACTCCTGTGCATGCATGAACCACAACGCATCCTTATTTCCAGTTTATATTCTATACTCTCTGAAGAGTCCCCTCAGGTGAAAAACGGAGCTTGCGATCTATGGGAAAAAGACCTGGGGGTCTCCCTCTCGTATGAGAATTGGATACAAATCGTCACCACTATACATAAGTGTTCTATCAATGTTTAACTCAATAAAACTGATTCAACATCCAAACAAGATGGTACCGTACTCCATCGTTATTAGATACATTTTATTCAAATCTCTTGGACAAGTGCTGGCGATTCCACATAGCCCCCGACTCTTTATTGCACATTTGGTGGTCTTGCCCACAGATTCAACCCTTTTGGACAGACGTGAAGAGAAAAATATCACAGGTGACAACGCTGAACCTTGAGTACTCCCCTGCTCAATTTTTATTACACCACACAACCCTACCACATAAAACATACCAAAAGTCACTGGCCATGCACATAGTCTCCCCGCTAGCCCCATGGGAGGATTTTCATTGGACAGTGGAGGAAACCCAATCAGAGATACACTCAGGCCCTGTATCTACCCTAGAAGGCAGATTCTGCCGCAGAGGAATCTGGGAGTGGGTATACACTAAGTTCTGAAGGAACGCATGATGCAGCATCTTTGGCGGGAGGGAGAGTTTGGCTGTCTCTCTTCCTGTCAGAGAAAGCGGGTGTCTCGGGTGGCAGCCTGGTAATTCAAAGAGTGCTGAGCTGAGCTGCAGAGGGGATCCGGTATGCCGAGAACCAGCGGAGAGAGAGAGGGGTCCAGTTCAAGGAAAGCCTACAAAGGTCATGAGTACTGTGGACTGCCCCTGGGGGTCTGCCTAGTGTCAGGGGGACCACTCCGGAGAAGGTTCTAGGGATCCAGGAGTCAGCTAGTGTAAAGGGGGTGCCTAGTCAGAGGACCCTTGAGTGCACTTGTTCAGTGTCATATCCAGAGGTTGTCTTTGGGAAATAAACGTATGAGTGCTGCCAGCATTGCTTCAGAGGTTGAAGGGTGGGGTGGGGGTCAGCCTGTCAGTGCTCAGACCATATGCCGCACACTGCATCAAATTGGTCTGCATTGGATGTTGTCCCAGAATGAAGTCTCTTTTAAAGATGATGCACAAGAAAGCCTGCAAACTGTTTTCTGAAGACAAGCAGACTAAGGACATGGATTACTGGAACCATGTCTTGTGGTCTGATGAAACCATGATAAACTAATTTGGTTTAGATGGTGTCATGCGTGTGTGGCAGTAACCACGTGAAGAGTACAAAGACAAGTGTGTCTTGCCTACAGTCAAGCATGGTGGTGGGAGTGTCATGGTCTGGGGCTGCATGAGTGCTGCCGGCACAGGGGAGCTACAGTTCATTGAGGGAACCATGAATGCCAACATGTACTGTGACATACTGAAACAGAGCATGATTCCCTCCATTCGGAGACTGGGCAGCAGGGCAGTATTCCAACATGATAAGGACCCCAAACACACCTAGAAGACGCCCACTGCCTTGCTAAAGAAGCTGAGGGTAAAGGTGATGGACTGGTCAAGCATGTCTCCAGACCTAAACCCTATTGAGCATCTACGGGGCATCCTCAAACAGAAGGTGGAAGAGCACAAGGTCTCTAACATCCACCAGCTCCGTGATGTCATCATGGAGGAGTGGAAGAGGACTCCAATTGCAACCTGTGAAGCTCTGGTGAACTCCATGCCCAAGAGGGTTAAGGCAGTGCTTGAAAGTAATGGTGGCCACACATGAAAAGATATAATAAAATACTTACAAAAATGTGAGGGTGTACTCACTTTTGTGAGATACTGTACATATAGCAGCCCTCAGTTTGCATCCTCCCAGCCTCCAGACTCAACCGTTATGTGAGTATATTAGGGGGTGTGAGTTTGGGATTCCCCCCCCCTTCTTTTTTGTTTAATCCTCCTTACATATTATCCTCACATATATTGGGTATAACATTAGTTTATGTTGCCCTATTTATGTTGTTTTATAGATTTGAATGCATCTGCCCCTGAAGAGTGATTGATAACCATGAAACGCATCGGGCTCATTTTGGATGCACCTTTACAGTTTTTTATACAATTCCTGCATCTTGATTCTACTTTATTATTCTGGTTTATAACTGATCTTACATTATGAAGGATATTTGCCCTGCTACCATAGGACGCAATGTGCTATGCTGCTGTGCATTTTTTATGTATGTGATCGTCAATATGCCATTTATAGGTTCTTGGATTCATAAATGGATTAATGTGATTGTGCCACTCACTGTCCAAGTACGATTTACAGATATATTGTTTAATTGAACATGCTATGTGTGCCATTATTCAATACAATTAAGTAGATTCATTGTTTATATTAACTACTCAATACCATTAAATGGATATATTGTTTACATTGAATCATTCTTTAGCCATGCTGTACATACCTCATTCAAAGTCCCAAACCCCCCCCCCCCCTTTTTTTTACTTGTTTTTTTATTTTATTGTCTATATTATCTTTTATTTTTTTTTATTGGGAACATTCCCTGGGACTGCCCAATATCTTTTTGATTCACTTCTCATTAAATTGTTTAATGTATCTATAGGTGAACGTTTGACATGTAGCTTTGATGTTTAATGCTCATCAGTCCTTTGGAGACACAGATACACAGCCCTAGTAGGAGCAGCAGAGCATTTATCGTACCATTAATAATTTGTTTTTTTAACAAAACATTTCTGAATTTGGTGCACTTTTCCTTTGGTCATTATACGTTATCCAATTACAAACTCAGTTGTCTTTCACAGTTCACAAGTATTGGATAGACTTTCATATTCCTGGTACTGGTACTGTGAACTGACAGACAGTGTATGCTGTATTCCCACAATAGATACCCTATGAATGACAGGGCAATATCTGCTGTGGATACAGAAAGATTCCTCATTTTTAATATAACGTTGCTCCCAACAGGGATTTTTAGGATTGCGGAACTGATTCTGAGATCTGCCAGTGTATGGTGTTATATAATTTATTTTAAGTGTAAAATATGTTTTATACTGTTGATTTTTTTTTTTTTTTTTTTTTTTTGCATTTCCCATGTTGATGTGAATAAATGTTAGATTTTTGAACTGGACAACTGAGGGATTGTATGGTTTGAGACTTGGAACTATTAACACTTGAGGTCTCTCTGAGGGAGAGAGAGAGCACTGATTGATATTGAGAGAAAATCTATACTGTTTTGGAGTTTTAACTAATCTTTAGGCCTAAAACTATATTTTTAACGTGCAAAAAAACCTCAAAACCAGCGGGAATGGATTTGCTTCCCTGAAAAAATACATCAAATCCAGATGTGCAAGTGGAAAGTAGGGTAAAAGGTATGGGACTATGAAGGGAAGTGATCAAGCACATCTGGACAACAGCGGATTTGATTGTGCCATATATTCACTACAAAAAAAGGATATACATAAAAATTATAATATTTTATTTATAGACACAATTTATAACAAATAAATCTTAAAACAAAGATAATCACAATCGTTGTACATATCTACACACGTATCTCCTGCAAGGGAGATATGCATTAAGGTTCACTGACGGATCCGTTTCGCTGTGGCAGCTTCATCAGGATCCAGCAGATATATTTCAAAATAGTATGTACAGTATTATATTATCCTTCATATAAAATCAAGCCCCGAAAATATGAAGACATCATGTCATCTTAGAGATGTAATAACCAAGGCCGTTTGACCAGAGATCCCAAAACACTTAACGTCTGGGAGAAAAAACAGGCAGCTAATACAGCTTATCAATAGATGTACCCAGTTGTCCAAAACTTGAAATATCAGCCAGTCAAAGCCAGATGGTAAGGCAATTAAGGAATAGCTGTCCAGGAAGGACCTGCTACTTCTCTATGGTCAAAAAATGGGATAATAGTCCTCTTCCACACGTATTACCAGTGTCCAGAGAGGGGAAATTCCCATATATATGGACCGTAGGTCTGGTGTAAAGTGGGAGAGTGTGCCTTATGCATCCAAAAATGGTTGCCGCACAATTTAAAAAGACGATGAGGAATATCCCTGATTTCATTTAAAATCTTCTTTTTTTCAGTTCTTCATTCTTTAGACCATACTTTTGAAAGAAATACTGTACGCTTTCAGGTTTGTTAAGGAATTGCTTATGGCTAGTGTAAGGTCATTTGAAATTATATTCCCAAATTTTAAAGACTTGTAAGACATAGGGACCTGTCATGATCCAATCCTTTGCATTCCTCTCATAGCTTACCTGATCATGAGAAAATGATGTCACCTTCATGTATTGGAGGAGAGACACACTTCCCTCCTTGTCTGCTAGCTTGTAGATAGCTTGCAATGGCTATTATGTACTATAATGTACTTATAGTGTTACTAAACCCAGAACGTATATTCACTCTATGTGGTCTCCCACAGTACACAGAACGTGAAATTGCAATTATTTTAGTAAACATAAACAGATAAATACCCTTTCTCATAAGCAGTATATAGCAGCCTTGTGACTTGCATTAGGTCCTAGTAATGCTTGTAGGAGGAATTTTCATTCTCCCCTGATCCTCTGTCTGGACAAGTCTGGACAGTGCTGATTGGCCCTGTGAAATCACATGCACTCTCCCAAGAAAAAAAAAACTCTCTAGCAATACACACCAAACTGAGCATGTGCAGCTGTCCCCTGGCTAAGTAAATATCAGGTTATTTTTTTGGAGACTGTGAAAGACGAGGAGAATCAGAGAGATATGATCAAACAGCCTTTATACACTACTGCATATACAGACTGATTTTACTGTTGTTGGTTTAGTAACACTTTAGGTTAGGGACAGGAAAAACATGAGCATGCAATGTTGGGCTTTCCCTTTTTCAAAGCAATATATACTATATACAAACCCAATGTAAAGGAAGCATTTTGTATTAAATTCATATCTGTGAAATATTTTAGACATATGATCAAAATTAAGAAAAGGAAAAAGTTTACAAAATAGTGGCAAAATTAAGGAGCTGAGTTGGTCCCACACAATCCTGTCAGTTTGCTATGTGGTCCAAACAGGCGAACAAGAGCTCATGTATTAGAGGTTGAGGTAAGACCACAGTACAAAGGTCCAGGGTGCTACGTGGTAATATAATGCCATGAGGAGTAAGATCAAGATAAATAAGACACTTTCCTGGACCTGATACACTGCCTATATAGAATGTAATTTTGAGTTCTAGTAGCAGCAAGTAATGAATGGAATCACAAGTCTCCAGATTGTAGCAGCAGGATGCAGCAGAGCATAAACTGATCTAAAGCAGACACTGGGAATATTTTAAACCAGCATACTGACCTATGCAGAACTTCTCCATTAATTTCACTGATAGGATCTTGATGTCCATCACTAGAGCAAATTTTCCACTGCTATACCTCTTTCCAGCACAGATCTAAAAACAAGCTGGAAGTCTAACAATAAGGTTTGGACCAAATTGTTGCTGCTTTGGTCTCTTCCTACATGCTGGGTACAGGATACATTAAATCCTGTACTTACTGCTGAGAGCAGCGTGGTCTTCTAAGGACAGTAAGGACCCCCTCTGTGGGCACAGGTATTCATTGATCTTCGCTACAGTATTAGATTTTAAAATCTTATACCTATAATCTATACTTGCATCCAATTTACAAATAAAAGTGTAGAGAGCAATTCTAGCTAACAGGTGAAACTATTGAATTAATGCACTCCACCACTCTGCTGCTGTGCTAAAACCAGAAACATTCATTATATGTGTCCTCATCTGCGTTATCTGTAATTTATTACTGTCATAGCATGCAAAGAACACCTTTCAAACTCAATAGGAGGGCGGGAGGGTGTACTTCCTGAAGCCTATGCCATGTAATGTAATATGTACTTCTTCACCAATCATAAACTGAAGCAAGTTTGTATCTAGTTGTGACTGTAAGAAACGTCTTGGTTTAGGCAGGTTGCCTACAGTTTCTTAGTTAGGCTGTGGCTGACCCAGGCTGGGGAAGGGGTTAATATTCTGCACCTTGGTTCCCTGGCTTTTTGGACACTGCCTTTCCATCATGTTATATAAATAAGGGGAAAAGCCAGGTTTGGGGTCGTTTGTTTTGCTGCGCAAGAGAAGGCCATGACTGGCACAGGGCACTAAGAGGGACTGCTGTGCTGAGCAGTCTGCCGAAGGACACAGGGGAACTGAAGATCTGCCAGTACTGGAGAAACACTAATCATGGACCCTGTTGAAGCATGCCTGGGCAGCCTAGTCAAGGTATTTAGGGGGTGTTCCATTAAAAAATGCTTAGGTTAAAGTGTATCACCAAAATGTTCTTGTAAAGGTTGCATCAATTGTTCTAAGTCGGGTCTAAAGTAGTTTAAAGAGGTGCATGGAGGTTGAAAGAACAAGGCCAGTAAAGCACATTTGGGGTGAAGCACAGCCATTACAGTAGGCTTAGGCAGAAAAGCAGGAGGAGCCATGCTGTTGATTTGGCTAACCAAGACCTAGTGCAAGGTACATTGCAGCCAGTCGTAAAGTGTGGTACCTAGTGTAGGTGACAGCTCCTGCAGTAGCGAGGGGTTCGATGATCTGGCTCCCTCTCCAGCAGTCGGTTTACCAAAGCAACCAGGACCACGGGACAGAGACCCCAAGGGTGACAGCATGGTACTGATACGTTAGTTAGAGTTAACAAATTCACGCATTAGGTCTGCACTATGTGCATGGCAGGACCCTATTTTGTCACTAGGAGTGAGGTGGCAGAGGTGCAATGGACTGCTGGAGAAGGCACAGGCTCAGCAGTGTCCCTCTCACGTGCAACATACATCAAGTTCAAGTGTGTAGGGACACAGGACAGTATTTTACAGAGAGAAGCTGTGTAATTTATTATTGCACACTGTATAAGATCCATCTCTGAGCCGGGTTTACTGCCTTCATGTTTGGTTCTCACATGAACACGGTCCCCACCTGGTCCTGGGCATTGATCAGCCCACCTCCACATCCCCATTAATACTGGTGTAGCACCCTCCTGGTTAGGTGCTAGTGATAGAGTATAGTTTTTGGCTCTGTCTGCCTACTAGAGTAGCAGCAGTGAAATGCATATTGTGTTCGATATTGCTTTCTGCCTACCAGAGAGCAGGATCTTTGAGTTAGGTCTGCTCAGTGTGTTCAGTATGTGATTCATTGGGTCTAGATAGTGTTTTCACACTGGTCCAACAGGGAGGCATGTTGGACAGTGGGAGAAAACCTGACCAATGAGTACACAGGCATTGATACAGTTCCAGTGATTGGTAGAGACTGGCTGTCTCGGTGCATTATGGGATGCTGTGTGGAGGCCGGGGGCACATGTGCTGCGGGGTCTTTGGCTGGTGGGCAGAGTCCCGGAGGGAGGGTGGTGGCTGCCTCCTCCTCTGTAGTGGTGGCATGTGGTCACAGGCGGTCAGGCCTGGGGATCGGAGGGGGGGGGGCTGGGCACGGGGGTCCAGGGGAGCTGGCTGGAGGGGTGGAGACACTGGAGACCCTCGGGGGACAACGTCGTGCATGCAGGGAATCATGTCTGGGGGCATGGCCTGGGGCGGGCCGCCCCGGTGTGGGATGGTCGGAGAACGGGCGTCAGTGGGAGGGGTGGAGGAGGATGCTGGGGGTGTATCCTGAAGATAATCTACCCGGGTTCATCTGGTGGCGGGGTGGATCAGCAGCCTGTCTGCGTCTTCAGACAGGAGTCCTCATCCATTGTGAATGGTTCAGTTTGGGGTGTCCCACTCTTCCCTTCTCCCATCCCTTTTTGAAATGAGACACCAGGGACAGCTGCAAACCCCTGGACTGTCCATTGACTGGGCCAAAGAGTGAAGTGTTAATCTGTGAATGCCAGCGTTGCTAACGGTAAGCCAGGCGGACCCGAGAGCATGTTATCCAGCAGTCCTCAAGGAGGCAGTGCTACACTGGCATTTCTCTTTGTATTAGGCTTGCATTTGTGAGAGGCATCAAGGAAGGCCTCTCTGCATAAGAGGACTGTGTTTCAAGATCAACAGGTTACAGATTTTGGGACACCCTACTGCAGTATAGTAACACTAAACTCAAATAAAAAAATAAAAGCAATATGTGCAAATATAACTAGAATGGACCATCCATCCTTCTTTTTCTGTGTTTCATCTCTCAAATGCAAAATTGTTTTCCTGTTGTCCTCAGATTTCCTGTTTTCCTGCTCACTCCAGAGATGGACTACATATCTACCTGCAGCCACATTCAGCTCTATGAGAAGTGTAATACACATGAGTGGATCATGTAACCAGAAATAACAGCACTGCTTGCTTTACATTAGTAGCAGTAATGTGCATCAGTGAAGGACTTTGAGCATGCACAGGACAAAAAGCAGCCTGAAAACAATGATAAGAGACTTTTTAAATAAAAAAAAATACTTTTTGGAAGAAAAAAATAAATATATAAAAAAATTCCAAGCCATAGTATACTTGTTATTTTGGAATGAATGATAGAAAAAAATGAGTTTTACTTAAACTTTTAAAGCGGTATTAAACCCAAAACCAAAAATGTAATGACGTTCCCCCTCCTGACACCCAGGAGGCATAGTGGCACCTTCAGAAGTAGTGGGTGGGTCAACATTTTGCCACAGGGCTGAGTCCATGGCTAACATGGGGCATTGAGAAGAATATTGGGCACCAGTCACTTTTGTGTTTTGAAAGATTTATTGTAGAACAGCAAGGAGGTGAAGGCTAGGGGTCCCAAATATCATAGCAGATCACTTACAGAATCTCCAGATTCATGTCCATCTGCACAGAGCCAGAACCTTTAAGCTAACCTGGTGACTCTGTAGGCAATTACTTAGCTGGTTCATAGACTTTCCCCCTGCCTTTCTCCAGCAAGGGTCATACCCCGAGTCTTCATCTTGGCACAGTTTCTCCATCATCAGGCAAAAGAGGAGGGAGGTTTGGGACTTTGAATGAAGCACGCAGCTATAAAGGGATGTAAAAAAATCAATGTATAAAATGTTTATTGGTACATATACACATATTGAGTCGTTTCAAAATACAATGAATAAATAGTATTGCTTATTAATCGCACATAGTACATATACAGTATATACACTAAGACATATTGCCACACCATCTTGTTGTGGGTGTTATAAATTGACCTAGACTTCGCTGTCAAGATGCATTGATGAATAATGGTTGTATGAACAAGTAATACATCTGATAGTGGTAATTGCGTAGCATGGAAAAGGGCTCTACGTGTTTCGTGGGTTCTTTCCACTCATCAGGAGCCGATGCAGGGTAAATAAGCTTGTAGAGATCAGCTAAAGGTTCCAAATGAGGTGCTGGAAGCCGAAGACATGGTGGGGGACTCATCTCTGGGAGCTGTGGCAGTGGCCAGCGGCATGAAAGCAACACAAACAAGGGTGGATAGACTACCATGGGAGTGTGGCCCCCATTAAAAATCAAAAATGGTGCTGAATGTGCCTGAAAGGACATTCTGAATCCTGGGTGAGAGAGTATGATCCAAACAGGTGTGTGGTATAGCAGACAGCAAGAAACAGGAAATGAAAGCTGGCTGTGCAGATCAGCCCCGATTTTTACACTTCAGACGTCTGATCAGCCCCAATCGGTACACTTCAGACCTCAGATCAACCTCAATCTATACACTTCAGACCTCAGATCATCCCGATCTATACATTTCAGACCTCAGATCAGCCCTAAGGCATGCACGCAGTCCTGAATCTCAGATAAGCCCTAATGCATGCATGCAATTCAGATGTCAGATCCGCCTCAATCAATACAATGTAGACCTCAGGGCACATGCAATACATACAATTCAGACCCCAGATCAGCCCCAATCAATACAATTCAGACCTCAGTTCAGCCCCATCTATAAACTTTAGACCTCAGATCAGCCCTAAAGCATGCATGCAGTTCTGAATCTTAGATCAGCCCCAAGGCATGCATGCAATTCAGACGTCAGATTAGCCTCAATCAATACAATGTAGACCTCAGATCAGACGCAATCCATACAATTCAGACTTCAGATCAGCCCCAGTCGATACAATTCAGACCTCAGATTAGCCCTATCTATACACTTCAGACCTCAAATCAGCCCCAATCTATACACTTCAAAATTCAGATCAGCTCTAAGGCATGCACGGAGTTCTGAATGTCAGATCAGCCCCAAGGCATGCATGCAATTCAGACGTCAGATCAGTCTCAATCAATACAATGTAGACCTCAGATCAGCCCCAAACTATGCACTTCAGACCTCAGATCAGCCCCAATCTATACAGTTTATACCTCAGATCAGCCCCAGTCTATACACTTTAGACCTCAGATTCAGCCCCAATCTATACACTTCAGATCTCAGATCAGCCCCGAGGCATGGATGTAGTTCTGAATCCCAGATCAGCCCCAAGACATGCATGCAATTCATACATCAGATCAGCCTCAGTCAGTACAATGTAGACCTCAGATCAGACGCAATCCATACAATTCAGACCTCAGATTAGTCCCATACCTTTGGTAACACAGCATACCAGTGTAGACATGTGAACAGGTTACCTTAGCACAAGCATAGGTTTGCGATTCTCTAAGCGGCCTAGATCATTCATTGTTTTGCCATCATCCCTTTCTAACTGAATACGAGGTTTTTGGTCCCTCAGGCCAAGAAAGAGTGGGACTTTTTGGGCAAAAAAGTAGGGATTAATTCAATAAGATTTTAAATAAAAAAATTTATTAAATAAAATTTAAACGATACACGTATTGTTCGTGCAGGGCTAAAGGCCCGTTGGTGTGAAGAGGTGATTAGATTGAAAGTTTGTGACAGAAGGTGATATGGTGACTTTTGAACATATTTCTCTGTTTTCCGTGCTTTAACAAAAGACTTGGATTTGGGACAGAGAAAACATCTGAAAACACCCAACGCGTTTCGGCTTAAGTCAATGGAATGCCCTTATCAAGGATATCACTATATCTGGAAATACAATAATTAATATATTCAGTACACCTATGCGACCCAGGGGCGAATTTGCATTGGGGTGGCATTTTCTAAGTACATTTACATATGATTTATTTTGCCTGTTTACATTTAATTTAATAAATTGTTTTATTTAAAATCCTATTGAATTAATTCCTACTTTTTGCCCAAAAGTCCCACTCTTTCTTGGCCTGAGGCACCAAAAACCTTGTATTCACCTTAGCACAAGCATCCTCAGCGACTGGTGGTCCTTCTCTGACTTCAGGGAGGTAGGTGGGCCAGTCTATGTAATTGACAGCCTAGGGAGCTGTAATTTACAGCCAGGGCCATTGTGCACCAGCTCAGAAGGCATCACATGCTGCTCTAGACCTTTCAGAAGATACCTTGTGGTGGCTGTTGCTCTGGGTTTAATATGCTTTTGACTGATACAAACATACTTTTTGGTTGTATATAGGACGTCATTATAGCATTGCATTGTAGATTAAAATTTTGTCTGAGGCATAAATATACATTTTCATTAACTGATAAGGCTACAGAGGAAAGGATCATACTGAAAAGTGTTCATTTTAACTCAACTTGTGACTAAAATGCTTTTACTGAAACGTTGTTATTGATGGGGGAAACTTGTGCTTTTATGATAAAAGAAATATATATCCCACGGAGAAGAGATTTAGCTGTTCCTTGCATTTCGCTTATCTCGCTAAACGTATGCTGATTATGTTGTTTGTAAGTATAAAGGATCTGTACGTTTACTGGGGGTTTAGTTGAACACAAGTCTCTGCGCACGTTGCTTTGTGTGACTGATCCCAGGATTCTAAATAATACATCTCTGATCATTTTGAATTTAACCTCTCGTCTGGCGACTTCCTCAGTATTTATGACCAGCAGCAAGTGTGTGACTTTCTCTTTGTTCTGACCCTTATTCAATCATCAGTGGCACACACCAGGAGTGTCCTCTTTCTCTTTTTATTTTAAACATTAAACCCCGGTGTGTGACATTAGAAATCAGCCAAAGATTAAAAGAATAGGAACGGATCCTTAGGAATAATAAATTGCGTTTCTTGCTGGTGGCATAGTAATACTGACCTTAAATCCTTTTTTATCTGTGGGGATTATTATTACTAACTTTCATTAGTTTGGCAAGGATTTGTACTACATATTGAATTGAGTAGAAAAAAGACATAATGCTCATCCAATCAGAATCATTTTGTGCACACTGAACAAAATATGACGGTAATTTATGTAGGGGAGAAATTACTGTATCTTCAGCTCCATCTAGTAGCCAAAATGCTGTAAAGCTTTCTGAAACACTTTGATGTGAAAGCTATACCACATATTGGCCACTAGGTGGAACTGAAGATACGGGCATTAATTTCTTGCAAAAATTACAGTCTCATTACTTTCAACATGCATGAATGCTTCTGACATTTGTGCAACAAATATTTTATAACTATAGCTTCTTGTTTCTCCTTTTCTTCATTGTGCAGTCTGCCTGAAGCTTACCTAGAGCTGTCTTTCCTTGTTCCTGGCGGCTGATAAGAGCAAAAGGCAGCAAAAATGTTTTAGAAATAGACCCCTAAGTATTACCTATACTAAAAGTGCCAGGGGCACTGTAGGGGAGGAGAAGAAAAGAATAAGTGCAAGTCTGCACATATTCTGAAAGCAGAAAGGTAGCATGAAATGTAGAACTTAGATGAGTGCCCACCAAAAATGAATTGCAAAATACAAAACATGCCAAAAAAAAAAAAACAGAATAGAGAACAAGTGTGGATGCTTTTTACACTAACTGGCACTTAATCATAACACATTACACACAAAAAATTTACCGTTTAACCACTTTACCACCATAGGATTTTGCTGTCTTACGTCTGGGCCACTTTTTGCGATTCGGCACTGTGCGACTTTAACTGACAATTGCATGGACGTGCGACGCCGTATCCAAACGAAATTTACGTCCTTTTTTTTCCCCACAAACAGAGCTTTCTTTTGGTGGTATTTGATCACCTGTGCGATTTTTACTTTTTGCGCTATAAACAAAAAAAGGGCATAAATTTTGAAAAAATAACAATATTTTTCACATTTTTTTTATATGAAATTCCCCCCCAAAAAAATGTAAAAATCAAATTTTTTTAAAATTTTTGGCCAATTTGTTTTCTGCTACCTATGTTTGGTAAAAAAAATCGCAATAAGCGTATTTTGATTGGTTTGCGCTAAAGTTATTGCGTTTACTAACTAAGGGAAAGATTTATGTCATTTTTGGTGGATTTTTTTTAACGAGTAATAGCGGCGATCTGCGATTTTTTTTTGCGGGACTGCGACATTGCGGCGGTTAGTTCGGACCCTTGACTGACATTTTTGACACTTTTGGGGGTATACATATGCACTGTTACTGTAAAAATGACACTGGCAGGGAAGGGGTTAATTTTTATTGGTAATCAAGGGGTTAATGTATGCCTGGTGCTTACTGACGTGTGTTGGGGGAGGGGACTATGTGACAGAAGGACAGATCGCAGGTTCAGCTATCCTGAACCCTGCAATCTGACCCTGCCTGTCACTTAGGAGATCCGCCCGCTTGTGTTTACACAAGCAGGCGGATCTCCACACTCGATTCCCCGACGATCGGGGAGGAGCAGCGGCTCCTCCCCTGGCCCGACTCCCGCTGTGACTGAATACAGCGGGAGCGATCCTCCGGCGGCACGCGCACGCCGCCGAGAAGGGGGAATGTCTGGTGACGTAGGTCTACGTCGCCAGACGTTATCGAGCCACTTTGCCGCAGTACAGCTCTAGTGAGCAGTGCGGAAGTGGTTAAATACTCTAATAAGAAAGTAATCTTTTTAACTGCAAATAACCTGTGTATATGCTCCAAGCCACAAAGCTTGCTCTAAAATCCTATGAGAGACAAAATACAATGTAACAAAGAATAGATCCAAAAAAAATCTATACCTATTGATAATATCAAAGTACAAAAATATAGTCCAAAGTGAAAGAAAAGAAAGTGTAAAGTGTATAGGTATAAGCGCTATTATATACTAAAACAATGCATGGTAAAGTAAAACAGTAGGGAGGCAATATTTGGTACCTTAATGCTCACAGCTGAATGCACATATTTTGACAAAAAAAAAAAATATATATATATAAATATATATATACTGTATATATATTGTATTTATGACACGATATGGGCTAAAAAAAAAACCCTACCCACAACCCCAAGGGATGCTGAGGAAAAAGGAGGCAAACAGTATCTATTCAATAAAATGTGTAACATCCCATTCAAAATTCAATCCTATAGGGATACAAGTCTGCAATTGAAAAATCCACTAAACCTCCTACACAGCAATCCAAAAACATTGCCAGAAAAATGTTCAGAAAAGTAGCATGGCCAAGGGTAGGCAAGTCTTGCCATTTTGTGCAAATATGCACAGAATTCTTGCACAGTATAGCAGACTTATCTTTGGGTTTGCACTCCTCCAGAGTTGACAGCTCCACAATCCCCATTGTTGCTCCATCCCAACCACTGCCATCCTCCCTCTGCTTCTCTTGGGCCTGGCATCTTTTTTGCCACTAGGTGGTCATTGATAATGTCAGAGTTACATCGTTCATGCGGCCAGCTCTATTCTCAGAATCCTACAGATACTGGGAATGGGTTGGAAGTGTACTTTGCACTACAAATGTGCAGCAGGCATTATACACAAGTAGAAAAAAAATAGCTAGGACCAAAGGAAAAATGTTTTGGTTTGCAAAATAGATATTCAAAGGAGGCCATTTATATTTAAGGTATACCTCCTAGCAATGTTTTATAGATTTTAGTTCTGCTTTAAAGTGTAACACATTTGATTGATTTCTCTAAGAAATTTCCTAATGTGGAAATTTCTTTAATTTAAGGCTTTTCTGTATACGAGGGACAATAAGGAACATGTAATGGCAATGTTTGAGGAACGATTCCCTTGCACCACGAAAAGTAATTCCTATAATATAAAATTACCTAACAAGGGAGTAGGGTTGACTGCTGTGCAGTAGCAATGCCTGGATGAAATATCATACTACTAATCATGTAGGCTGTGCTCCATGTTTGCAATTCAAGGTTTCATTTTGACTGGAGAGTGCCTTTCAAACATATCTATCTCCAGCCAAAAAAAAGAAAACGAAACATATACATAAACTACCCTTGATATGATCATTTTCAACATTTGCTTCTGAGAATGACGACAATAAACCAAACCATTCAAGAATGTTTTAAAATGTTCAGCTAACAACTTTATTGCCAAATTACTTTTTCAGCCTAGTTTGAAACCTATTCATAATAGCTAATTTAAAAATGATCAAGCTTCTCACCAGAAGCTCAAGAGTACTGTATTCCTCTGTTTTTAAGGCGAGTCATCGCCGTTAATTACCCAGAAGGATCATTAGCCCAGAGAGATGTCAGATTTACACGCTGTTGGTCTCACTCTACATAGTACCCAATTCAGCCAAGGCAAATTGACTGGAAAATATATTAAGAATATGAATCAACAGTGTATACTATGTGCATTAAGTGTAAAAAACAGTGGGATGAAGTGCTCATCACCCTCTGTGCACACATATTTTTCCATATTACATAGTTTGCAACTGGAAGATTACCATTCAAATCAGAAGACCAGCTGTGCAGTTTGGGACCCAGCTGTTGGACTGTAGAGCAAATGGGCATCAGTTGCCTGGTGCTATGAGTTGTTAAATTCCAGATAGATATTTGAAATCCCGTCTTGCAAGCCGCGGTTGGAATGAATGGGCACATAATATTCTGCTGAAGTGGTCCTTCTGGAATATGTTTTTAGAATGCATTTTTTTTCAGAGAACATAAATAAAGTACTGCTGATTAGATTAGCAATCCCCATTTATATTGTTCTGCTATCGTCTGTGAATAATTCTTCAATTACTGAATGTGTTTTCTGAATAAACAGATTAAAAATGCATTTAATTGAGTATACTGTAAAAAAAAAAAAAAATTCAAATGAGTCAAGGTGGGTGTAAGAAAGAATTTTCTATTATTTATTATACCATTTCTTTAAAGCTAAGCTCCAGACTCACAATAAAATGAAACAACCTTCTTCAGCTTTCTCAACACAAAAAATGTTCAAAACAGAAATTCTTATTTCAACCAGAAAAACTGTTGTGCCACACAATCAGTGTTGGGGGTAACTAGTTACAAAGTAACTGATTACAGTAACTACATTACTTTTTTTGGTAACTAAGTAATGTAACTAGTTACAATACTAATATTGGTAACTACACTACTTTACTAGGCTATAGGAAGTAACTACACTACTTTACTAGACTATAGGAACGCGCTTTCCTGCGTTACCCAAGCCGTGCGATACAATCGTTATTTGGAAGAATAGAGAGGGATGAAGTTTATGACTTTTTGTTGCACTTTATGTTTTAGGCTCCTTTCAGACGGCCGCTCCGCTGCTGTAGTCCGCTGCGGGACTTTTTTTTTTTTTTCCACGGAGCGGATGACATTTGTGTCATCCGCTCCGTGTGCCCGCATATCATCCCATCCGTTTGCGGATGATATGCGGACATAATGTAAGTATATGGCATTGCGGATGTCAGCGGATGACACCGCTGACATCCGATTTTCCTTCCTTTCCGTTTTTTACACGGATGGAAAAATGGGGTTCTGTTCCGTTCCAAAAAACGGAACAGAACTGAAAGGAGGAAAATCGGATGTCAGCGGATGGTATTCCACTGACATCCGCAGTGCCATTCACTTACATTGATGTCCGCAAATCATCCGCAAAAAAATAGGATGATTTGCGGACACACGGAAAGCAGCGGAGCGGCCGTGTGAAAGGAGCCTTATTCTGTTTTTTCAGGTTTTGTTCTCATGTTTCCCAAAGCCTGTGTTTATACAATAAACTCTATGCAGAAAGAGTGTCACGTATCTTCTTCTACACGGTCAATTACGAAAGAGGAAAGTAAAGTAATAAGTAGTGAAGTTACTTTTCAAATGCAGTAACTAGTAAAGTAATCTCATTACAATTTACAGAAGTAACTAGTAACTAATTACATTTTTTGAGTAACTACCCCAACACTACCCAGAAAGGGTTTGCCACATTGTGTGCAAATCAGTTTTCAAAGGAGGTTGGATGTTTTATGCCACTAGGTCACACACAGATGTCTTGTTGATCGTAAAAGACCCAATTAAGGCATTCATTTTTGTAACATGCCAGTGATATATCTGGGGATGGGAATTAGACCAGTTTGTTGGTGTTTTTTTTAAAGTAGCACTACAAGTCTAAGGACCCATTTACAGTTAAGAGATAACCAAACAAAAGAACAAAAATGCAATATATTGCAGCTTACAGTCCTTAGATAAGGTAGCTGCATTATCAAATACAGAGAATACCTATCCATCTTGCCAGGAATTGCGGTGTTCTAGTCACTTCCTGTGAGCTGCGCCAAAGAATATATATACCTTCCTAGCTAACTTATATAAACTACATATTGTCTATCCCCAATTTAATTCAGATGAAGAGGTACAGACATGTTAATAGCCCATATTAAAAGAGCATCCTAAGGTTACTACAATGGTTCCCTCCATAGAAATTGTGGAGGAGTGACATTATTCAGGAACAGGATTAGGTGAAATTAAAACAAAAGAAGCTTAAAAAAAAGAACATGAACCACACCAAGGATTAATAAGCTGCAATATAATTCATTTTGGTTTAGGATTTAGGTATAGTTTAAGCGTACTGTTGTGGTATTTTAATGTGTTCTTGTTAATGTGTTAAGTTACAGTGTTACTAAACCCACAACAGTAAAATCAGTCTGTATATGCAGTAAAGCATGCCTGTTATAGTCACTGTGGACCCTAAGGGGTTAATCCTCTGTATTTTGTAAAAAGGCAGTTTGATCCTATCTTCTGTGATCCTCCCCTTCTTTTACTGTCCCCAATACATCTGCTGATAGTACAGAGCCTTTGGGGTGCTCTGCACATTCTCTGTTTGGTATGTTTTGCTAGAAAGTTTTTTTTTTTGGGAGGGTGAATGTGCATGTGATTTGGCAGGGCCAATCAACACTGTTCAGAAAGAAAGTCAGGGGTCATGCAGCTTCAAAGAACGTCAGTGGAGAATAAAAATTCCCCCTACAAGCTTTAACCAGTGCTCAGCCGGACACTGATAGATGTCACAAGACTGCTTTATACTGCTGATTAGAAAAGGTATAGAGTAGTTTATATTTACTAAAATAATTGCATTTTTATGTTCTGTGTACTGTGGGAGGCCAGATATAGGGAACGCAGGGTCCTGGGTTTAGTAACACTTTAAGGCAGCCCATACATGAATGGACTGTCAATTCACCACAATGGATGAAAACATGTACATAAATAGCCCTCTTTTTAACACTGCAGTACACCAGAATGCATGGGTTGGGTTGTAATGCTGGGTTGTAATCAGTGGTGGGATTCAGCCGGTTCGCACCGGTTCCATAGAACCGGTTACTAACGTTCTGCGAGTTCGCAGAACCGGCTGAATCCCTCTGCGCGTCCGAGCGCAGTACAATTGAATGTCCCGCGCTCGGACCGCGCAGCCGCAGAGGTGGCGGCCAAGGAGCGGAGCAGTGCGCCCCGACCCGCCCATTCTGTGACAATAGCGAATGAGAATTCGCTATTGTCACACGGATCCTCCTCCTGGCCAATCAGGGAGCGGGTCCTCCCGCTTCCTGATTGGCCGAAAGGCAAACACTGTGCCATTGGACGAGGAGGAGGCGCCGCGGGAGGACTGAAGACTCGGAGACGTGGGGAGCCGGGACTGAAGAGAAGCTGCGAGAGAGGTAAGTGCGGGGGGATCGCTGGCACTCTGCAATCATTGAGGGCAATGTGTGGCTGGCACTCTGCAATCATTGAGGGCAATGTGTGGCTGGCACTCTGCAATCATTGGGGGCAATGTGTGGTTGGCACTCTGCAATCATTGGGGGCAATGTGTGGCTGGCACTCTGCAATCATTGGGGGCAATGTGTGGCTGGCACTCTGCAATCATTGGGGGCAATGTGTGGCTGGCACTCTGCAATCATTGGGGGCAATGCTGTGTTCTGGCACTCTGCAATCATTGGGGGCAATGTGTGGCTGGCACTCTGCAATCATTGGGGACAATGTGTGGCTGGCACTCTGCAATCATTGGGGGCAATGCTGTGGCTGGCACTCTGCAATCATTGGGGGCAATGCTGTGGCTGGCACTCTGCAATCATTGGGGGCAATACTGTGGCTGGCACTCTGCAATCATTGGGGGCAATGTGTGGCTGGCACTCTGCAATCATTGAGGGCAATGCTGTGGCTAAGGTTACTACAATGGTTCCCTCCATAGATATTGTAGAGGAGTGACATTATTCAGGAACAGGATTAGGTGAAATTAAAACAAAAGAAGCTTAAAAAAAAGAACATGAACCACACCAAGGATTAATAAGCTGCAATATAATTCATTTTGGTTTAGGATTTAGGTATAGTTTAAGCGTACTGTTGTGGTATTTTAATGTATTCTTGTTAATGTGTTATGTTACAGTGTTACTAAACCCACAACAGTAAAATCAGTCTGTATATGCAGTAAAGCATGCCTGTTATAGTCACTGTGGACCCTAAGGGGTTAATCCTCTGTATTTTGTAAAAAGGCAGTTTGATCCTATCTTCTGTGATCCTCCCCTTCTTTTACTGTCCCCAATACATCTGCTGATAGTACAGAGCCTTTGGGGTGCTCTGCACATTCTCTGTTTGGTATGTTTTGCTAGAAAGTTTTTTTTTTTTTGGGATGGTGAATGTGCATGTGATTTGGCAGGGCCAATCAACACTGTTCAGAAAGAAAGTCAGGGGTCATGCAGCTTCAAAGAACGTCAGTGGAGAATAAAAATTCCCCCTACAAGCTTTAACCAGTGCTCAGCCGGACACTGATAGATGTCACAAGACTGCTTTATACTGCTGATTAGAAAAGGTATATAGTAGTTTATATTTACTAAAATAATTGCATTTTTATGTTCTGTGTACTGTGGGAGGCCAGATATAGGGAACGCAGGGTCCTGGGTTTAGTAACACTTTAAGGCAGCCCATACATGAATGGACTGTCAATTCACCACAATGGATGAAAACATGTACATAAATAGCCCTCTTTTTAACACTGCAGTACACCAGAATGCATGGGTTGGGTTGTAATGCTGGGTTGTAATCAGTGGTGGGATTCAGCCGGTTCGCACCGGTTCCATAGAACCGGTTACTAACGTTCTGCCAGTTCGCAGAACCGGCTGAATCCCTCTGCGCGTCCGAGCGCAGTACAATTGAATGTCCCGCGCTCGGACCGCGCAGCCGCAGAGGTGGCGGCCAAGGAGCGGAGCAGTGCGCCCCGACCCGCCCATTCTGTGACAATAGCGAATGAGAATTCGCTATTGTCACACGGATCCTCCTCCTGGCCAATCAGGGAGCGGGTCCTCCCGCTTCCTGATTGGCCGAAAGGCAAACACCGTGCCATTGGACGAGGAGGAGGCGCCGCGGGAGGACTGAAGACTCGGAGACGCGGGGAGCCGGGACTGAAGAGAAGCTGCGAGAGAGGTAAGTGCGGGGGGATCGCTGGCACTCTGCAATCATTGAGGGCAATGTGTGGCTGGCACTCTGCAATCATTGAGGGCAATGTGTGGCTGGCACTCTGCAATCATTGGGGGCAATGTGTGGCTGGCACTCTGCAATCATTGGGGGCAATGTGTGGCTGGCACTCTGCAATCATTGGGGGCAATGTGTGGCTGGCACTCTGCAATCATTGGGGGCAATGTGTGGCTGGCACTCTGCAATCATTGGGGGCAATGCTGTGTTCTGGCACTCTGCAATCATTGGGGGCAATGTGTGGCTGGCACTCTGCAATCATTGGGGACAATGTGTGGCTGGCACTCTGCAATCATCTGGGCAATGCTGTGGCTGGCACTCTGCAATCATTGGGGGCAATGCTGTGGCTGGCACTCTGCAATCATTGGGGGCAATGTGTGGCTGGCACTCTGCAATCATTGGGGGCAATGTGTGGCTGGCACTCTGCAATCATTGAGGGCAATGCTGTGGCTGGCACTCTGCAATCATTGGGGGCAATGCTGTGGCGGGCACTCTGCAATCATTGGGGGCAATGCTGTGGTGGGCACTCTGCAATCATTGGGGGCAATGCTGTGGCTGGCACTCTGCAATCATTGGGGGCAATGCTGTGTTCTGGCACTCTGCAATCATTGGGGGCAATGCTGTGTTCTGGCACTCTGCAATCATTGAGGGCAATGCTGTGTTCTGGCACTCTGCAATCAATGGGGGCAATGCTGTGTTCTGGCACTCTGCAATCATTGGGGGCAATGCTGTGGCTGGCACTCTGTAATTATTAGGGGCAATGCTGTGGCTGGCACTCTGCAGTCATTGGGGGCAATGCTGTGGCTGGCACTCTGCAATCATTGGGGGCAATGTGTGGCTGGCACTCTGCAATCATTGGGGGCAATGCTGTGGCTGGCACTCTGCAATCATTGGGGGCAATGCTGTGGCTTGCACTCGGCAATCATTGGGGGCAATGTGTGGCTGGCACTCTGCAATCATTGGGGGCAATGCTGTGTTCTGGCACTCTGCAATCATTGGGGGCAATGCTGTGGCTGGCACTCTGCAATCATTGGGGGCAATGTGTGGCTGGCACTCTGCAATCATTGGGGGCAATGCTGTGGCTGGCACTCTGCAATCATTGGGGGCAATGCTGTGTTCTGGCATTCTGCAATCATTGAGGGCAATGCTGTGTTCTGGCACTCTGCAATCATTGGAAGCAATGCTGTGTTCTGGCACTCTGCAATCATTGGGGGCAATGCTGTGTTCTGGCACTCTGCAATCATTGGGGGCAATGCTGTGTTCTGGCACTCTGCAATCATTAGGAGCAATGCTGTGTTCTGGCACTCTGCAATCATTGGGGGCAATGCTGTGGCTGGCACTCTGCAATCATTGGGGGCAATGCTGTGGCTTGCACTCTGCAATCATAAGGGGCAATGCTGTGGCTGGCACTCTGCAATCATTGGGGGCAATGCTGTGGCTGGCACTCTGCAGTCATTGGGGGCAATGCTGTGGCTGGCACTCTACAATCATTAGGGGCAATGCTGTGGCTGGCACTCTGCAATCATTGGGGGCAATGCTGTGTTCTGGCACTCTGCAATCATTGGGGGCAATGCTGTGGCTGGCACTCTGCAATCATTAGGGGCAATGCTGTGGCTGGCACTCTGCAATCATTGGGGGCAATGCTGTGTTCTGGCACTCTGCAATCATTGGGGGCAATGCTGTGGCTGGCACTCTGCAATCATTAGGGGCAATACTGTGGCTGGCACTCTGCAATCATTGAGGGCAATGCTGTGGCTGGCACTCTGCAATCATTGGGGGCAATGTGTGGCTGGCACTCTGCAATCATTGGGGGCAATGCTGTGGCTGGCACTCTGCAATCATTGGGGGCAATGTTTGGCTGGCACTCTGCAATCATTGGGGGCAATGTGTGGCTGGCACTCTGCAATCATTGGGGGCAATGCTGTGGCTGGCACTCTGCAATCATTGGGGGCAGTGCTGTGTTCTGGCACTCTGCAATCATTGGGGCAATGCTGTGGCTGGCACTCTGCAATCATTAGGGGCAATGCTGTGGCTGGCACTCTGCAGTCATTGGGGGGCAATGCTGTGGCTGGCACTCTGCAATCATTAGGGGCAATGCTGTGGCTGGCACTCTGCAATCATTGGGGGCAATGCTGTGGCTGGCACTCTGCAATCATTGGGGGCAATGTGTGGCTGGCACTCTGCAATCATTGGGGGCAATGTGTGGCTGGCACTCTGCAATCATTGGGGGCAATGATGTGGCTGGCACTCTGCAATCATTGGGGGCAATGTGTGGCTGGCACTCTGCAATCATTGGGGGCAATGTGTGGCTGGCACTCTGCAATCATTGGGGCAATGCTGTGGCTGGCACTCTGCTGTGTTCTGGCACTCTGCAATCATTGGGGGCAATGCTGTGTTCTGGCACTGTGCAATCATTGGGGGCAATGCTGTGGCTGGCACTCTGCAATCATTGGGGGCAATGCTGTGGCTGGCACTCTGCAATCATAAGGGGCTATGCTGTGGCTGGCACTCTGCAATCATTGGGGGCAATGCTGTGTTCTGGCACTCTGCAATCATTAGGGGCAATGCTGTGGCTGGCACTCTGCAATCATTAGGGGCAATGCTGTGGCTGGCACTTTGCAATCATTGGGGGCAATGCTGTGTTCTGGCACTCTGCAATCATTAGGGGCAATGCTGTGGCTGGCACTCTGCAATCATTGGGGGCAATGCTGTGGCTGGCACTCTACAATCATTAGGGGCAATGCTGTGGCTGGCACTCTGCAGTCATTGGGGGGCAATGCTGTGGCTGGCACTCTGCAATCATTGGGGGCAATGCTGTGGCTGGCACTCTGCAATCATTGGGGGCAATGTGTGGCTGGCACTCTGCAATCATTGGGGGCAATGTGTGGCTGGCACTCTGCAATCATTGGGGGCAATGCTGTGGCTGGCACTCTGCAATCATTGGGGGCAATGTGTGGCTGGCACTCTGCAATCATTGGGGCAATTCTGTGGCTGGCTCTCTGCAATCATTGGGGGCAATGCTGTGTTCTGGCATTCTGCAATCATTGAGGGCAATGCTGTGTTCTGGCAGTCTGCAATCATTGGGGGCAATGCTGTGTTCTGGCACTCTGCAATCATTGGGGGCAATGCTGTGTTCTGGCACTCTGCAATCATTGGGGGCAATGCTGTGTTCTGGCACTCTGCAATCATTAGGGGCAATGCTGTGGCTGGCACTCTGCAATCATTGGGGGCAATGCTGTGGCTGGCACTCTGCAATCATTGGGGGCAATGCTGTGGCTGGCACTCTGCAGTCATTGGGGGCAATGCTGTGGCTGGCACTCTGCAATCATTAGGGGCAATGCTGTGGCTGGCACTCTGCAATCATTGGGGGCAATGCTGTGTTCTGGCACTCTGCAATCATTGGGGGCAATGCTGTGGCTGGCACTCTGCAATCATTAGGGGCAATGCTGTGGCTGGCACTCTGCAATCATTGGGGGCAATTCTGTGTTCTGGCACTCTGCAATCATTGGGGGCAATACTGTGGCTGGCACTCTGCAATCATTAGGGGCAATGCTGTGGCTGGCACTCTGCAATCATTGGGGGCAATGTGTGGCTGGCACTCTGCAATCATTGGGGGCAATGCTGTGGCTGGCACTCTGCAATCATTGGGGGCAATGTGTGGCTGGCACTCTGCAATCATTGGGGCAATTCTGTGGCTGGCACTCTGCAATCATTGGGGGCAATGCTGTGTTCTGGCATTCTGCAATCATTGAGGGCAATGCTGTGTTCTGGCAGTCTGCAATCATTGGGGGCAATGCTGTGTTCTGGCACTCTGCAATCATTGGGGGCAATGCTGTGTTCTGGCACTCTGCAATCATTAGGGGCAATGCTGTGGCTGGCACTCTGCAATCATTGGGGGCAATGCTGTGGCTGGCAATCTGCAATCATTAGGGGCAATGCTGTGGCTGGCACTCTGCAATCATTGGGGGCAATGCTGTGGCTGGCACTCTGCAGTCATTGGGGGCAATGCTGTGGCTGGCACTCTGCAATCATTAGGGGCAATGCTGTGGCTGGCACTCTGCAATCATTGGGGGCAATGCTGTGTTCTGGCACTCTGCAATCATTGGGGGCAATGCTGTGGCTGGCACTCTGCAATCATTAGGGGCAATGCTGTGGCTGGCACTCTGCAATCATTGGGGGCAATTCTGTGTTCTGGCACTCTGCAATCATTGGGGGCAATACTGTGGCTGGCACTCTGCAATCATTAGGGGCAATGCTGTGGCTGGCACTCTGCAATCATTGAGGGCAATGCTGTGGCTGGCACTCTGCAATGATTGGGGGCAATGCTGTGGCTGGCACTCTGCAATCATTAGGGGCAATGCTGTGGCTGGCACTCTGCAATCATTGAGGGCAATGCTGTGGCTGGCACTCTGCAATGATTGGGGGCAATACTGTGGCTGGCACTCTGCAATCATTAGGGGCAATGCTGTGGCTGGCACTCTGCAATCATTGGGGGCAATGCTGTGGCTGGCACTCTGCAATCAATAGGGGCAATGCTGTGGCTGGCACTCTGCAATCATTGAGGACAATGCTGTGGCATGCACTCTGCAATCATTGGGGGCAATGTGCATTGAAAGGGGGCATGCTGGTCTCTCTGCATTGAAAGGGGGGCACGCTGGTCACTGTGCATTGAAAGGGGGCACGCTGGTCTCTGTGCATTTAAAGGGGGCACGCTGGTCATTCTGCTGGGAAAGTCGGAACTGGTTACTAAAATTTTTGAATCCCACCACTGGTTGTAATGTTCAATGAATAGCACCCCAAAGCACCACACACCAGTGCATTGCCATGTTGTGTAAGCACAACTCATATGTGTGAATGGGTCTTAGTGGATTACATCACAGTGGTTCCACATTTTTTAAAGAGAGTGCGCTTCCTAACAAGTACATTATGTCTATTGTATTTTACCATGTAATGATAGAAGGAGGGTGTGGGAATGCAGATGTTTTGTTTTTTACTAGATATACCATTTACATACAAGCAAAATATATAAATAGCATATTATGCTATAAAGATGTGTCACACAGATCTATGAATGTTTGTTATAGAATATAATTGGTAAATCTTGCTGACAATGTTAAGTGGAATGAGGCCCCAGTTTTTGTGACCACAAGTTTTGTGTGAAATTCTGGGTAGGAAGTAGGGATGGGCATATTCAGACCCTAGTTCAAACGAATCTAAGCAATCCTACCAGGAAACTGTCACTGGACTGGGCCAATCATAGGTAGCCGAGACATTACCTGCCTTGCAGCCACATGTATACAGTGCCTTGAAAAAGTATTCATATCCCTTGAATTTTTCCACATTTTGTCATGTTACAATCAAAAACGTAAATATATTTTATTGGGATTTTATGTGATAGACCAACATAAAGTGGCACATGTTTGTGAAGTGGAAGGAAAATGATAAATGGTTTTCAATTTTTTTTACAAATAAATACCGTATATACTCGAGTATAAGCCGACCCAAATATAAGCCGAGGCACCTAATTTTACCACAAAAAAGTGAGAAAACGTATTGACTCGAATATATGCCTAGGGTGGGAAATGCAGCAGCTACTGGACCCAACTGGACCACCATGAGACACAAAACAGGGGCTGTGGGCATGGTGCAGGGGCTGCGGGCATGGTGAAGGCGATGCAGGGCTGTGGGCATGGTACATGAGATGGTACAGGCATAGTACAGAAGATGGTTCAGGCATGGTACAGGAGATGGCACAGGCATGGCACAGGAGATGGTACGGGCATGGCACAGGTGATGGTACTGGCATGGCACATGTGATGGTACAGGCATGGCACAGGTGATGGTACAGGAGATGGTACAGGCATGGCACAGGAGATGGTACAGGCATGGCACAAGAGATGGCACAGGCATGGCACAGGAGATGGTACACAGGCATGGCACAGATTGTACAGGAGATGGTACACAGGCATGGCACAGGTGATGGTACACAGGCATGGCACAGATTTTACAAGAGATGCAATGCTGCGGGCTTGGTACAGGAGACCTTGTAACACTAATGAGTCACTTGACACCAGGGAGGGAAAATGGCTAATTGGGCCCAATTTACATTTTCACTTAGGGGTGTACTCACTTTTGTTGCCAGCGGTTTAGACATTAATGGCTGTGTGTTGAGTTATTTTTAGTTATTTTGAGGGGACAGCAAATTTACACTGTTATACAAGCTGTACACTCACTACTTTATAATGAAATATTTACAAAAATGTGAGGGGTGATACTGTATAACCAAAAGAATTGGCTTGCCTTTACACGCACATGAACTTTAATGGCATCCCAGTTTTAGTCCGTAGGGTTCAATATTGAGTTGGCCCACCCTTTGCAGCTATAACAGCTTCAATTCTTCTGGGAAGGCTGTCCACAAGGTTTAGAAGTGTGTCTATGGGAATGCAGTCTCCTCTCTAATTTATCCCAAAGGTGTTCTATCGGGTTGGGGTCAGTACTCTGTGCAAGCCAGCCAATGTCCTGTACCCCAAACTCAGTCATCCATGTCTTTCTCAGAAGACTTTCTCAGAAGAGTCTCAGAAGAGTAAGCATTCTCAGAAGAGTTGAAGCTGTTATAGCTGCAAAGGGTGGGCAAACTCAACATTGAACCCTATGGACAAAGACTGGGATACCAATAAAGTTTATATGCGTGTAAAAGCAGGTGTCTTAATACTTTTGACAATATACTGTATATACAGTATACCTCGGGATCATCTACAGGATATCTTACAAACAGTATATATATATATATGGTTTTTGATTATGGTCCTGTATTACATAACAAGAAAGGCTCTAAAATGTGCTATTTTAAATGAGAATTTTACCTTGGTTATAGGAACACATACTGCAGTGTCAAGGGGGAAAAAAAAAAGCTTTGATCAACTTAAGGTAATTAATAAATCTATTAATTATTAAAGTAAAACCACATGATTCCTTTTTAACTTGTCCTTTCTTAACACCTGTCCCTATGTGCAAAAAAAATCTTTTCTCTGTGCAGGTGTATCAAACCCTTTGAGATAAAACTATGTCATTGCAAATAACCCTTATTAGTAATTGCAAAAATGCTTCAAACCGTAGGATCAAAAATTAAAGGAAAAATGGTCAGTCAACCATCATACAATAAACTGAAATTTAAATGCAGATAGATTTCAGATATTTTGTTATAATTTGTTTATCAAAATGAGTGGGGTATTTTTTATCTCTTTTTTTGCACTAACATATTATTTCAGGGTTTCTGGGATCCATCCCCTTCTTCTCCGTCTAAGCCCTGAAAAGCTTGTCCTGAAAAATTAATTGTTAGTGAAAATAGAAAGTGTAGCAGACATTCACCTTAACCACACATATTTAAAGGAAAACTATCCTGTGTTTTTAGTAAGCACATGGTTATATGACATTTATTCGAATTGTTAATTTTTTTTTGACTTAGCTTCACTGCACTTTCCACTATTCCAGTCTTCCACCCCAATCATGGGTCTAAACCCTGTGTAAGCTCTGTGTTTTATTCAGGGCTAATAAGACCTTTCTCCCCCACCACGTGACAGTGGGCCTGGCGACTGGCTACTCCTTCTGTGGAGAAGCAGTGCAGCTCGAAACGGCCATAGCGCAAAGATATCCATAGATCTTGGACAGGTATGTGCATAACTAATTTTTATTATTATATATTAAAATAGCTGGTGGCAGGGGTGTTAGTTGCACACTATATTGCTACCCCCCCCCCAAGGGCTGCTGACTTTAACTGGGTCTTTCCCATACAGTACAGACTCCACCAGTCACCCAATCAACAGTCTATTTATTTCTGCTCCAATAAGCAGTCCAGGGCTTTGTATTTTTGTGTATTATTTGTTTAATCAATAACAGGAGAGGGGTTGGGGCATGGGGTACTCCAAAACGCATTTGCAACAGGACCCTTTTCTCCTTGTAAAAATAGCACAGTCTGAACTCTCTCAGCTGGGGACCATGAGGCTATCGCATCTGGTTACCCTGCACACCTGCACATCTGGTGACCAATGCAATTATAGGGCAAACATTTTACAGTCAAAGGGAGTCAATCAGAGTCTTTACTTACAAGTCCCCAGGATAGCTGCCTCTTTCCAGCTTCCTTCGGACATAGTCCAGTGAGTGAAACTCTTGTTCCATACCCGATCCCCTTGTAAAGAACCCTACATCCAGCTTCAGGGTAGTCCTGGGTCTCTAGCCCTGCCATATTCAAGACCCAGCAGAACAGAAACTCAGCCAATGTGTGCTTCAGAGGTAAGCAGCCCCCTGAAGCTCTCTGAAACTTCCCTGCTGGGGAAAAAAAACAGGCTCCTCAGGGCTCAAGACTATTTATCACTTCCAAGACCACCTTCTGGGTGACCCTCCCCAGGGATTGGCCAGGGCATAGTAAATATTCAGGCCAGTTATTCCAATTTCCTGCCCTAAGGTTTGGAAGCTTCTCCCAGAAGCAAGGAAAAATATTTAAACTCCCAGCCTGTGCAACCATGAGTAGACCAGAGCAAATGATTCACTGATTACAGAAGAAGCCAAAAACTAGATTTACCCAGCATCCTACTCTGGGAGAGTGCTACATCTACCCCCCACCTAAAAAATATGCCCTGTCCTTAATGGGCCAAGTAGCAAGATAAAAAGGTTCTTGTTGCCAATAGCGGAGTATCCCCAGTTAAACAGAGGATGGGGAGAGGGGAGAATAACAATGTACCAAAGAGAGAAGGTGGCATTCTACATAGTAAGTATTATTTTAGTCAAAGTGCAAAAATGAAAGGCAATAACTTTGTACAACATTTTGGGAGACTGGTGACAGGCCAAATAGAGAACTGCCCAGGGACAAAACTCTTACATCAAATACATGTATAAATATTCACATACATATATACAACCTATCAAAGTAAAGCCCTACTTCTAGCTAGGTAGAAACAATCAAAAACACAATTAGTTCAAATAGAACTTGAGTCATTTTCAGCAAAGTGTATCCTGTAAGGCAAACAACTCAGCAACACAGTAACCAAGGGCTGGAGCATCATCCCCATGGAGAGGGCCCTCCGCATGATCAGCCACAGCAATCAACAGCAACAGTACCCATGCTTGCAAATTAAAGACCATGACCTAAATTTTACCCTTTCTGGTAAAACCCATAATAGCATGAATTCAGACTGGTAATTTAAAATAAGGCAATTAGAAAAATTTGCAAAGGATATATAATCTTTTTCCTTTAAATAATACAGTAAGAAATAGTCGATTTTAACAACCATTGAGGTAAGAGCGGTGTAACAGAGGAATAGTAACAAAATAACCATTAACAAACAAAACAACAAAATTAGAGTATAGTCAAGACAGGGTATCAGGCCTGTCAAGGAAGTTGAGAGGGGAGGTTAAAAGGGGGTGTATAACTAGGCCATGGGGATAACCATAGAGTCGATTGCAAAGATCAAAAAGACAGAGAGACTTGGTAATGAGGAAATAGAAAAGAGGGGAGGGGAAGGGAAGAGAAAGAGAGTAAAATGTGGGAGATAGGCTTAAGGAGTGTAGCCGGGAATGGAGGATTTCATCTGAAACAATAAAACAAAAGTATAGGAAACATTGGTGTTAGTCCTATGTGTGAGAGGCAGCTGGATTGATCAGGTGATCATGAACAGTTCAGGGCTGTGGTGGGTCTTCCTTTTGATTCTGTTGTAGATAACTTTTGTGGTAAGCCGGACGATTGTGGAGGTAAAATTGTTCCTCAGGAGAAAGCGAGGAATAAATGAAAACATTCTATTTAGATTCAGAAAACGTTTGAGGCAGTTCGCATTCGCATCATCCACATTTAGTTTTTCATTATATAGAAGCAGTAAAAGCGCTTGTCTGGCGTGAGAAGTCCTGGGGCTCAAGGGGGAGGTCCATTTATTAAGTATGCACTTTATTGACGTTAGAAGACAGAGCAAAATCCACTCTTTGGATTGAGTAGTTGTGTCCGGGGGTCTGATACGGATTTGGGGATCCCAGTGACCGAACAGTAGTAGAAAGGGATCTTTGGGTATGCGTGATCCCATAGACAAAAGAAATGACCTGGTCCCTGAAGGCAGAGATTGTTTTGCAGTGCCAAAAACGATAAGCAAAGGTTGGGCGTTGTGTCTTACAGTGGGGACAGTGTGCTGCTTGAGGGTTATGAGTATCCACAGAAAAAGGCAGATAGGCAATGTAGGATGCGCATTTGAGTTTCCCTCCAGTATTCATTGGGGGTCAGGCGGAGGGTTGTGTTATACCCCGCTTGAAGCTTGTCCATGAGATCAGGGGGAGGTGATATGTAATCTTGACACACCATTATCTTCTAGAGCAGGTCTCCAAACTTTTCAAAGGGCCAGTTTGCTGTCCTTTAGGCTTTAGGAGGGCTAGATTGTGACCATCCAGGGTAGAACATGTCCCAGGCCCAGCATCATTGAGAATAAATATGGCCTCAGGGTTGGTGGTCAGTAGGAGGAGGAGTAGTACCCCTATTAGTAGGAGGAATAGTATCCCATCATTGATGTCAGTGGAAGAAATAGTGCCCCAATTTTGGTGTCAGTGAGAGGAATAGTGCCTCATATTTTTGGGAGTAATATTGCCCAAAGGGCAAGATAGAGGCTAGCAAAGGGCCACATCTGGCCATTGGGTTACAGTTTGGAGACCCCTGTTCTAGAGCCTTGGAATAAAACAGAAAGTCACATCCTGACTAGCCTAAACATCAACCATAATAGCTAAATATATACATCCTGCATATCATAACCAAATCCTGAATAGCATACTGCAAGACCATTTAGTTTCTATTAGATATAGGTTCATATTGTTAACCCTGCCCACTGGCTCTGCAGACCAAAGTCCAATAGGCCAACAAAAAAAAAAAATACCTGATGAAAAAAACCTGGAAAAAAATGAGGTTGTTTTTTTTTGAATGTCAAATTCAGTTCAGTGACAGGTGCAAACAATCTTCTCTGCAGAATTCTGTTAGGACAGCAAGGTTTGAAAACAGGTTGCCCCCTACTTTGATCAACAGTTCTGTCCAATGATTACTTCTTTTGTACTGCAACAAGAACAACAAAGAAGGAGCAGTATCCAGCCTACCTGTAAAAGCCTTCCAGACTCCAGATTTTGGCCTTTTTGATCACTACCCTGTCAAAACAGGCTGGCTACATGCAGCTCCACACTGATCTGAAAGCATAAACAAATGGCTCTTGCAGGCTGTACTGGCTCCAATGCCCATGTGAATGAGATCTTTAGGTGCAAACTTATCAAAGGTGCCTTGGTACAGCAGTGTGGGTTCCATTAGGAGTTGTGGATATAATTGGGGGCAGTGTTGTGGATGGCGTTGTAAACTATTGTTAGTACTTTTAATTTTATTAGTTGGGTGGGTGGAAGCCAGTGGAGGGATTGGCAGAGAGGGGTGGAGGACACTGAATGGTTGGTAGGGTGGATGAATCTTGCAGCAGCATTCATTATGGATTGAAGGGGGGATAGTCTATGTAAAGGAAATCCAATGAGGAGGGAGTTGCAGAAGTCGAGGCGAAAGATAACCAGGGAGTGATATAGAAGCTTGGTGACAAGGTTGGTTTAAACGGGGCATAATCTAGAGATGTTACGGAGGTTAAGGTAGCGTGATTTGGACAGGGATTGGATGTGGGCCGTTCAAAGTCTAGGGTTACCCCCCTAGCACCCTGGCATGTTTGGAAGGACTGATGGATCTGCCATTGATCTTGACATAGAATTCAGGGGAAGGGGCATGTGGGGGAGGAAATATTATGAGCTCGGTTTTAGATAGATTCAGTTTGAGGAAGTGGTGTGACATCCAGGTTGATATGTCTGTTAGTAAATCAGTGATGCTGGAGGAGACCGATGGGGTAAGTTGAGGGATGTTGCGCATTGACCTTCATTGTGTTGGGGCAGCCCTTCCATAGCTGCTGGAGTGTTGATTTGTTCTCCACTACCATATTACTGTAATGGAGTAACATTTGAAATAAAGGGCACAACACTGCAACACACCTCCCAGATGAACCGCGACGAAAAAAAAAAGAATGCAGTTAATAAACAGCATGTGTACTACAGGTGTGTAGTACAGTAACATGGGACTGTATGTTTACAGAGAGACTCTGTACATCACACTACTGCACACGTTTTACAGCTCATCTCTAGCTGGGGCTTCGCCTTAATGCTGGCTTTTACATGAACGCGGTCTGGTCCCGGGTATTGATAAGTGCATACACGAGAAGAGAAGAGAATAGAAGAAATGTACCTCCCTCTCTGTTTTCTGTGTTAGTAATCACTTTGAATTGAAGGTGGGTATCCCAACATCCCCAGTAGCGAGGAGCCAAATGTATCTGGTATGGGTTTGAGTAAGGTTTGGCAAATTTACTTGACTAATAGGCTAGGGTTTGTCAAACAAGTGGCATGAGGGGATGGGCACTGAAAAGGTGGGCAGGTACTAATTAAAAAAATTTTGATTGATTTTAATAATGCCTAAAATTACACATTAAAAATGGCCAATTCCTTTACCCAGTTTCTGACCTCCCTATAGCAGTTTTACTGCTACAGGGCGACTGCGCTGTTCAGGATAATGTATATATACGTGATCCTGTTCTACTGGGTAGCAGGTGCGAGTGCACGCTGTCAGCGGCTCGCTCCTACTGTGATTCTACACAGCGGGAGCTGATCAGCAGTTCCCGCGGACTCGATATCCGCCGGCATCCGCTGATCGTTCGGTACACAGGCAGAACTGCAATCTGCTTACAGTGTGTAAACAAAGCAGATTGCCGTTCTGTCACTAAGGAAGTCATGGATCCTGTGTTCCTGCAAGGCAGGGACATGGATTCATGCCTTCCCCTAGTAAAAGCACCCCTCACACTACACTAAAATACTGGCTAGGCACACAGTTAACCCTTTGATTGGCCCTGATGTTAACCCCTTCCTAGTCAGTGTCATTAGTACAGTGACAGTGCATATTTTCAGCACTGATCACTGTATTAGTATCACTGGTTCCCAAAAAAGTGTCAAAAGTTCCAGTTAGGGGTTTATTTACTAAAGCTGGAGAGTGCAAAATCCGTCTCAATTCTGCCCAGAAACCAATCCGCTTCCAGGTTTTATTGCCAAATCTTAATTGAACAAGCTGAGGTTAGAAGCTGATTGGTTTCCCTGCAGAGGGGAGACTGTTTTTGCACTCTCCAGCTTTAGTACATAAACCCCTTAGTGTCCGATTTGTGCCGCTATAAGTCGCTGGTCACCACCATTATTAGTAAAAAATAAATAAATAAATAAAAATTCTATAAAAAATGCAGAGGTGATCAAATACCACCAAAAGAAGGTTCTATTTGTGGGAAAACAGGACAAAAATTTTATTTGGCTACAGTGTTGCATGACCACGCATTTGTCAGTTAAAGTAACGCAGTGCCATATTCCAAAAAAAGGGCCTGGTCATGAAGGGGGGTAAATCTTCTGGAGGTCAAGTGGGTAAATAACCTGCCTGGGGATGCCCTAAACCTGCCTGTGAATTGGCACATCTGTAGGATGTTGCGAGGGGGTGGGGTTTTTGATCTCGAGATAGTGAGAGTGGGTTTTGCCTCCGTCCCTATGTCTTAGAAAAAAGAGGGGGTTTTTTGGTGTCTCAAGCCAAGGTAATGGGACTTTGCGGGCAAGTAACTATATTGATTCAAATAAGTAAAAAAGTATTTCCAAATGTATTCAATTAATACATAAAAAATAAATAAATAATAAACATACACATCAATAGTGTGAAAGTTGGTGTTGGGTATAGGCCCAATGTGATAAAGATTGATGAAAAAGAAGATTCTGATGAATCTGTGACATGTGTGATATTATGTGACAAAGATATGGATCTTGTCTCTGTGTTTCCTGTGTAGATTCCAGGAAAGAGTGGTTCACAGAGTTCTTCCGTAACCTGACGCGTTTCGGCTGTATTAGCCTTTTTCAAAGATTTTTGTCACCCAGCTGTAATGCATAATTAATAACATTTCCGTTATTGGAAATATATGTGCGTTTTTTGGTTGTAGTATAGTAATATAAGGTATTTGTACCTACATTGTTCAACTTTGTTTCTGCAAACCAATTTTTCTCTGTGTCCTCTAAGCCTGCAACAAGGAGCCGTAGGGTACCCTGGTCTGGAAGGATATATATCGGTTTTTAGATCGTTTATATAAGTGTTTGAGCCATATAAATACCTTTATTCAGAAATTTACTTACAGACGGGTTGAATGGAATTATTTATGTGTTGGTGGTTAGGTAATATTCCAACCTTATCCTGAATGTTTTTTTCTAGAAAGATCATATATATGTTGTTTAGATGCTTCTTACATCCTAAAATTAGCAATTTCCGTATGGGTTTTTTTTATGCCCATTAAAAACTTACATTTTTTGCAGGGTTTTGCAGCGGGAGGGATTGAAGGAAGGGAGGGTGTATCTTCCAATGCCGCAAAGGAGGTTGCAGTATTGCCCCAATAAACCGTTCTGAAAAGTCATGGTTGGTGTGATTCTGGTGTTTTTACATTTCAAAATGGTGAGCAAAGGTATTTATTCAGGTGACTTAAGGATCTGTTCAAAACTTAAATTTTTAGAGGGTAGTATGAAAGAGGGGTTCCTCCGCTGCCGCCGGTCCATGTCCGTCCCGTTCCCTCATCTAGAGGGAAGTGAGGATAGACGCCGGCTCCCCGGCCTTATAAAGCTGTTCGCGCATGCTGCACGTATTCAGCTTTCTCTGTCAATGACGAGGTCTCTTCGTACTGCGCATGCGCCTGGGTGATGCGCACGCAGTACGAGCCTTGTCAGACAATACCGGCCGCCGACACGGAATAGGAGACGTGAAAGGCATCCGGCCGTGGCCAGAGGGAAAGATGTTGTTACCCTTATCAGTCTCATTGGTAGCCCCTGTCAGAAAGAAGTGACAGGGGCTTACCGTGCCGGGTGCAAGTTTGAGGGGAACAGAGGTGTCTATTCAAAACCAAGAAGGTTGATGAAACAAAAGAACAAGGAGAGAAAAGTCGTATTATTTTACGGTTTACAAACGAACATCAGAAAATAAAACAAATTCTCCAAAAACACTGGACAATATTAAACGAAGATCCCGTGGTGAAACAATTTGTATCAGACAACCCACTAGTCACCTATAGAAAAGCCGGCTCACTCAAACAAAGCTTAACACACAGTGAATATAAAGAAAGAAGGAAGGACCCTTGTAAAGACAAAAGGTACATACCCCTGTGGCACCTGCGCACAGTGCAGTGTGATTAAAAAATGCAAAGATACCATCCTCCCGAATGGAGAGCATTTCAAACCACGTCATTATGTAAACTGCAAGACGAGGGGAGTCGTATACCTCATGAGGTGCGAGTGTGGGTCATATTATGTTGGTAAAACGAAACAGGAAATGGGCAAAAGAATAAATAAGCATATCCAAAGTATGGAAATATGCAATTTCCATTTGCCACTTGGCAGGCATGTCAAATATATTCATAACAACAAAATGCCTAAAGTAACATTCATAGCCCTAGAAAGAATGCACATACCGCAACGTGGAGGTGACTGGAACAAAAAGCTTTTACAATTGGAAATGCGATGGATTAGGCGTCTCAACGCCACCAAATACCCTGGTCTAAAAGAAACTGAAAGCTTCAGACTATTCCTTGCGGGTTTTGCCTCAGGCAAAACAGATTAAAAATTAGTAAAAAATATAAAAATTATTAACACTGACCAGTGGACGTTCCACCCATACATGATAAAACAAAAATCACCATAGGATCTAGTTTAGACCCCAGAACGAGATAACAACCAAAATCGTCCTTAAAAACTCCCGACCAAGGCTCCTTTGATATGCCAGACCCATGGATATACCTAAAACATCCCCTATGAGAACATACTCCTTGGGCAATCTTGATTATATAACTGCTGTTAAAACTATGTAATGTTTTTCATATATATATATATATATATATATATATATATATATATATATATATATCAATTGTTGTTTATCATTATCTTTCTCTTTTACTAATTGTATGAATTGCGGCAATAATTTATTTATAAGTACTAAGATGTATACTTCATATACTTTGTTTCAGTAGCAGACACCTCTGTTCCCCTCAAACTTGCACCCGGCACGGTAAGCCCCTGTCACTTCTTTCTGACAGGGGCTACCAATGAGACTGATAAGGGTAACAACATCTCTCCCTCTGGCCACGGCCGGATGCCTTTCACGTCTCCTATTCCGTGTGCCAGTATTGTCTGACAAGGCTCGTACTGCGTGCGCATCACCCAGGCGCATGCGCAGTACGAAGAGACCGCGTCATTGACTGAATACGTGCAGCGCCTTCGGCGCATGCGCGATCAGCTTTATAAGGCCGGGGAGCCGGCGTCTATCCTCACTTCCCTCTAGATGAGGGAACGGGACGGACACATACCGGCGGCAGCGGAGGAACCCCTCTTTTATACTACCCTCTAAAAATTTAAGTTTTGAACAGATCCTTAAGTCACCTGAATAAATACCTTTGCTCACCATTTTGAAATGTAAAAACACCAGAATCACACCAACCATGACTTTTCAGAACGGTTTATTGGGGCAATACTGCAACCTCCTTTGCGGCATTGGAAGATACACTCTCCCTTCCTTCAATCCCTCCCGCTGCAAAACCCTGCAAAAAATGTACGTTTTTAATGGGCATAAAAAAAACCCATACGGAAATTGCTAATTTTAGGATGTAAGAAGCATCTAAACAACATATATATGATCTTTCTAGAAAAAAACATTCAGGATAAGGTTGGAATATTACCTAACCACCAACACATGAATAATTCCATTCAACCCGTCTGTAAGTAAATTTCTGAATAAAGGTATTTATATGGCTCAAACACTTATATAAACGATCTAAAAACCGATATATATCCTTCCAGACCAGGGTACCCTACGGCTCCTTGTTGCAGGCTTAGAGGACACAGAGAAAAATTGGTTTGCAGAAACAAAGTTGAACAATGTAGGTACAAATACCTTATATTACTATACTACAACCAAAAAACGCACATATATTTCCAATAACGGAAATGTTATTAATTATGCATTACAGCTGGGTGACAAAAATCTTTGAAAAAGGCTAATACAGCCGAAACACGTCAGGTTACGGAAGAACTCTGTGAACCACTCTTTCCTGGAATCTACACAGGAAACACAGAGACAAGATCCATATCTTTTTCACATAATATCACACATGTCACAGATTCATCAGAATCTTCTTTTTCATCAATCTTTATCACATTGGGCCTATACCCAACACCAACTTTCACACTATTGATGTGTATGTTTATTATTTATTTATTTTTTATGTATTAATTGAATACATTTGGAAATACTTTTTTACTTATTTGAATCAATATAGTTACTTTCCCACAAAGTCCCATTACCTTGGCTTGAGACACCAAAAAACCCCCTCTTTCATCTGTAGGATGTTTACAACCTACTACAGCAATACTGACATTCACAAAAAATGCTGTTTAACTACTTGCCGACCGCACTACGCAGATTTACTGTGGCAGGGCGGCTTGGCTGCGCATAATCACGTAGATCTACATGATTATGTGCGCTCCGCCGGAGCTTCGCTCCCACTGTGGTTAGACACAGCGGGAGCCAGGCCGCGGGAGGAGCGGGCTCGATCGCCGCCAGCCTTCCGCGATCTTCGGGGAAACTGACAGGAGAGCTGCCTGCCTATGTAAACAAAGCAGTGAATAAAAAGGCACACACTGACCTAAGTCAGTGAATCAGCGCTCACTGGACCACTCTGGAGGGGACCACATGACCAGTGGTGCCACAGATGAAATCACAAATAAATGTAAATAACATTAAATGGATAAATGAATAAATTAAATAAATAAAAAATATATATATATATATATATATATATAAATTAAATTAAGTGACAATGGAAATATTACAGGGCAAACAAGATACAAGAACCTCAAATGTATAGAAGTCCTATTCAATCATGCGATGATCCCGAGTGGATGGATCCTTGCTGATGAAAGAGTACAAAAAGTCCAAATCAGAGTACTGGGGTGAAGATTAGACAGGCAGCTCCTCAAGAGGTAGGGATACCCTCCAAATATGTAACAAAGAAAAAGAACAAGGGCGCCAAGTCATAAAGGTAGATGAACAGCTGTATAATTTAATGTAGTAACTTACATGTTAAAAACAGGTATTCCAATGAGACAGCATGCTGTAACGCTCCGGCGTTTGTTTAGTGAACTGGATTTGCAGCTGCAGAATTTCCACTCAGTAGTCGTGTAGAGATGTGTTGAATCACCATATCCAACTCTCCAGACTCATCATTGTGGCCCAGCCTGCCTCAGCATGCAAATATACAGGCACTCAGATAAGATGTTCCTGGAGTGATAGGTTGTATATGATAGTATAGAGGTGATGTGCTGAAAGGATAGGCGTGAGTAGTGATAGCAATGATAGGCACTCAGTAGTAATGTTCAGGAGTGTTAGCAGATGGTGATAGATAGTATGCAGATAGGTTAGCAATCATGTACAATTAACAGGTGGTAGGGGATAGCAGATGAAGTGTACAGGAACTGCTAACTCAGTGCAAGGATATAGATGGTAGTAGACTCAAGAGCTAGCAATCTATGTAACAGTGCAGATGATAGAAATAGTAATGCATAGATAGCAACAGTCTTTAGTATGCAAGAGTAGATAGTGTAAGTTGATAGGAAGGAATCCCCTGTGGGGTACTTATCACTAGTTGGTTTAGAGAGATGAGGGGTCCGGTAATGAGGATAAGGATCAGGTAGCGAGATACAGGATCAGTAGCGAGATACAGGAAATAGCTGGAGGCTTCGGCAGCGTCAGACAAGGCTGTGTAACAAGCGGTTTGCACGAACACCTTGTGAGTGAAAGCCGGCGATTGAAATAGCCGCTCAGAGCGGCGTCTAGTGATGACGTCATGAGAATTAAAGGGACAGGTAGCTATATGCGTTCCACCTACCTAAATGGTGGAACGCAATGCAAAAGAAATGGGCTGGAAGGGTACCGAAGGTACCAGAATCTTACAGTACCCCCCCCTTAAGGCCGGCTCCGGAAGGCCTATAGCACTGGTCTCTCCGGGGTATTTGGAGTGAAACCTTCGTATAAGCCTGGGAGCGTGAACGTCAGAAGTATCCAACCAGGTGTCGTCTTGGGGTCCATAGTTTTTCCATCTTATGAGATATTGGAGTTTCCCTCTGTGGATACGAGAATCCAAAATCTCCTTAATCTCAAATTCTTCTCCGCCCTCAACTTGTACTGGAGGTGGTGGCGAGATGGTAGGTCTTATTCCTTGGTTGGGAACATGTGGTTTCAGTAGCGACACGTGAAAGATGGGGTGTATTTTAAGATCTGCCGGTAAGGTGAGTTGAACTGCAGCTCTCCCAATGAGCTTCTCAATTGGGAAAGGTCCTAGAAACAAAGGCCCAAGCTTTTTACTGGGGATCTTTAACCTTAAGTTTTTCGTAGATAGCCAAACGAGATCCCCAATAGCATATTGAGGAGAAGGTCTTCTACGGAGGTCGTAGTACCTTTTTTGTTGGCTATGAGCATGTGAGATGGTGGTGTTAAGTAAACCCAGAGAGTCTTTTATTTGGGTAAGATAGTCAGAGGCTACTGGGTTACTTGATGGTAGGATGCGTGGTGGAAGAAGTGTGGGATGAAACCCATAGTTTAGGTAGAATGGACTTTGCTTAGTAGTACTGTGGGTTGCGTTATTGTAAGCAAATTCTGCCAGAGGGAGGAGGTCCACCCAATCATCCTGTAGGTATGAGGTGTAGCAACGCAAATATTGTTCAATGCACTGGTTGACTCTTTCAGTTTGTCCATTGGTCTGAGGGTGGTAGGGAGAAGTAAGTTTTCGCTCAATTCGTAGTATATGACATAGAGCTTGCCAAAACTTGGAGATGAACTGTGAACCTCGGTCAGATAAAAGAGTCTTTGGAATTCCATGTAGCTTGAACACATGTTTCACTAGTAATTCCGCTGTTTCCTTAGATGAAGGTAGTCTGCGAATAGAAATGAAATGTGCCATCTTTGTCAGATGGTCCACTGACACTAGAATGGTAGTAAATCCTTTGGAAGGTGGTAATTCTACTATAAAGTCTAAGGACACAACTTCCCATGGAACTTTGGGTATTGGTAGACTGCAAAGTAGACCAGATGGTTTTGTAGTGTCAATTTTGGACCTTGCACAGATGTCACATGAGGAAACAAATTTTTGTACAGACGTCTTCATATCAGGCCACCAAAATTGCCTGGTGAGCAAATTGAATGTCTTAGTCATACCCATATGTCCTGCCATAGGTACATCATGTGATAATTCCAAGATCTTGGTACGCATACCAGGAGGTATGTAGAGTTTGTCGTTAAAGTAGAGGAAGCCTTCTGCATCAGCACTTAGTTGTGGTGGTGGTGAATCCAGTCCTATACTGTGCAGAATCTCTTCCTTCAAGGAACGAACAACACCAATAATACGGTCATGGGGTATTATAGGAAGTGAAGGGATTTCGGCGCAGTTATCTTCGGTTAGCCGTGATAGCGCATCCGCTTTTTTGTTTTTGTCTGCAGGCGTGTAGGTCACTAGGAAGTTGAATCTTAGGAAGAATAATGACCAACGTACCTGCCGGTGGGAAAGAGTCTTGTTGGTCTGAAGGTATTGGAGATTCTTATGATCTGTATATATGAGTATTGGCAATCGAGTACCTTCAAGTAAATGTCGCCAATTTTCCAGTGCCAATTTTATGGCAAGCAACTCTTTTTCACCCACTGGGTAATTCACCTCTGGGCTACTTAGTGATTTAGAGAAAAAAGCAACTGGGTGGAGTGGTGAAGTATTCGTTGGTCGTTGGGAAAGAACTGCTCCTACAGCCATATTTGACGCATCTACCTCCAGGATGTATTGGAGGGATGGGTCTGGATGGCGTAGTATGGGAGCAGAAGTAAAGCTTGATTTTAACAAGTGGAAAGCTTTATTTGCTTCTTCAGACCATTTGAATGGTTTCTTTACACTTGTAAGTTGTGTGAGTGGTCTCACAATAGAAGAGAAGTTCTTGATGAACTTCCTATAGAAGTTTGAAAATCCAAGGAATCGTTGTAATGCCTTACGAGTTGTTGGTACAGGCCAATCCAGTATACATGATATCTTGCTCATATCCATCTTGATACCGTTCTTAGATATGATGTATCCTAGGAATAGTACTTCTTCCTTATGAAATAGGCATTTTTTCAATTTTACGTATAAGTTGTGTGCGAGTAATCTGGATAGCACAAGTCTTACATGTCTTACATGTTCAGACAAGGACTGAGAATAAATGAGTATATCATCCAGATATTTAAAATCAAGGGGGGAATCCTGCGCTTAATGGTAGATGAGTTCAATATAGTGAAATGACATAAGCAAATGACATAAGCAAATAGCAGCTAGAACACTGGAATCATAGCAATCCCATTCAGTATATATATCAAGTAGTGCAGCGCTATGAACAACAAAATAAATTGTGCTTAAAAAAGGATAAACAAATTCAATATGGTGACATAATATGCATCAAAAACGTGAGTCCATTCAGCACATGGAGATATAAAGAGTCCACTTAAAGAATGAAGATCCCAAGATGTGGAAAACAGAATGGAAAACAGGCACCCGTGCAGATAGACAAGGTGGCAGCTTACCACAATGCGTGGGCCTCCAAGTTAATGGAAAGGCCACTGAAAGTATAAGATGTTAGCTCTTATGGGCTGGACTCTCTCCTCTGCACGAACAGACCAGGTTTGCACTTCAATTATCCTCCGCCTATTCATAGATCCAGGAATGACTCCGGAGTATATGGCAATATGTGGAGGAATGAAGATAACATAGTGTACTCCCGTATGGTAAAAAATGCAGCTTTATTACAAGTTCTACTTACAAGAGGATGAATATGTACAAGCGACTGGATATATATCATCCAGATATACCACAACACAAACATCAAGTAAGTCTCTGAAGATGTCATTTATGAATCGCTGAAATGCTGCGGGAGCATTACACAACCCAAAAGGCATCACTAGATATTCGAATAATCCGTATCTGGTTCTGAATGCCGTCTTCCACTCATCCCCATTACGGATTCGGATGAGGTTGTATGCCCCTTTTAGGTCCAATTTTGAAAAGTAGGTAGCTCCGCGCACTTGTTCAATGAGTTCGGGAATGAGAGGTAAAGGATAGCGATCCTTTATCGTAATGGTATTTAATTGCCTATAGTCAATAATAGGCCTGAGACTTAAATCCTTATTGCGGACAAAGAAAAGTCCTGCAGCTGTGGAAGAAGTAGAGGGTCTAATAAACCCTTTCGCTAAATTCTCATCCAAGTATTCCTTGAGATGAGAAAGTTCATCCTGAGAAAGAGGATAAACATGACCGAAAGGTAGTTTACTATTAGGGAGTAGATCAATAGAACAATCGTAGTCCCTATGGGGAGGCAATACTTGAGCATTTTTCTCAAGGAAGACTTCTGATAGATCCTGATAACATGGTGGTGGTGAAATTTCATCTGACACCATGGACAGGATTTTTTTTTATGATTGAAGGTTACACGTGGTCTCGCAGTAGTGAGAGGGGAAGGTTAAAATCCGTGTTTTCCAATCAATGATTGGTTGATGTATGTGTAACCAGGGAAGTCCCAAAATAATAGGAAAATGGGGTGAAGGTAATACATCAAAAGTGGTGGTCTCAGCATGAGACTCGTTAGCAGTAGCAAGGAGTGCTTGTGTCTGATTGGTAATTGGACCAGAAGATAACGGAATACCGTTAATAAAACTAACAGAGACAGGTTTAGATTTTGAAATAATAGGTATTTTATTTAAAGCAACAAAACTAGTGTCAATGTAGTTCCCACAAGATCCTGTGTCGATCATAGCCTTGGTGGTGATCCTATTGTGGTCCCACTGTAAGGTCAAATGAATAAAAAGATAGGGATTAGAAAAAGAAGTCGTTAATCCCCCCAGCAAGACATGTGAACACTCACCCTCTTTTTTGCGGACAAGGGGACAGACGCTTATCAAATGATCCGGGGAGGCGCAGTACATGCAGAGATTTTCAGATCTTCTCCTGGCTCGTTCAGTAGACGATAATGGTGGGCGTATGGTTCCTACCTCCATAGGAGTAGGGTCAACGGGCGAAACCCGAGAAGGATTGGATAATGGTACTCCCATTTTCTCAGCCTTTCTTTCTCGCAGTCGCCTGTCAATATTGATGCTGAGTTGTATTAAGGCATCCAAAGTGCCAGGTAAATCCGCTCGGGCGAGCTCGTCTTTAACGGCTTCTGATAACCCGAGTCTGAACTGGGTTCGCAAAGATGCATCATTCCACCCTGAATCAAGGGTCCATCTTTTGAACTCTGCTACGAAGTCTTCAACAGGTCTCCTTCCTTGTTTTAAAGCCCTCAATTGGCTGTCAGCAGTACTCTGCCTATTTGGGTCTTCATATAGGCTAGCGAGTTCTGCTAAAAATAAAGGATAGGAGTTAAGAAGAGGGTCATTTTTCTCAAAGAGAGAGTCTGCCCAAGCCCGTGGATCACCCGACAAGTATGAGATAGTGGTGCAGACTTTAATTTGGTCTGTAGTGTAAGTACAAGGTTTTAAATTAAAAAGCAATTGACATGCGTTTTTAAATTCACGAAATTTTTTCCGATCACCTGTAAACACTAGAGGAGGGTTTATTTTGGGCTCACGAGGTTGAGCAACAGTGAGCTGTGAAATACGGGCAACTTCCAAAGTGGAGGTAAGAGTTGCAATTCTTACGTGATATATCGACGACGTGATAATCATCTGGGATGGGCCCATTTCCACCGCTACTCCTTTCATCGAGTATTGCAACAGCAATGACATGGGTATAGCTTTCACACATGTGATCGATCCAACCTCCTTGGTCTTCTTGGATTTAGAGTTGTCCCACAGAGAGGGCAGGATTGTGTCTAAGACACACTTCAAGCCCTCTGCAGGCAACTCTTACCTCCACTTTGGAAGTTGCCACCACCCAAAGTGGATACACAATATCCCCAAGGGGCAATTCTCCAGATTACGGAAGAACTGCACCCATGGAGAAGACTATGAGGAGCAGGGCCAAGTTTTGATTCACAGGTTCCTGGACAAGGGGTATGACTCCACCTTGGTCCAGGCGGCCTTTGAAGAATGTAAAAATCCTTGTTCCGCAAAATCCACATCTGACTTGACAGCTTTTGGGGAGGTTAAATTCATAACCCAATACCATTGGGGGTGTGGCTTGGTCCCGATCCAAGATGGCTGCTTAGCTCCGGGCTCCTGCACTTGACGGCCTGATCTTTTCTGACTGCTGCCCAAAATCTCCTCTTCTCTGCTACCCGACCATGGGGAGTACTTCCCGGAGCTCCTCGGCTACCCGATCCCGGTCACCGCGGGAACCGGAGACTCAGATTGGCCGACATATCCCTGAAATCTTCCGCTCCCAGGCTAGGGACACTCAGCGGCCTACTCCCTCTCCTTCCAGCCTGCCTCGCTCCCGCTCACCGAGTAGGACCCCCCCGGGAGATGGCGCCTCATCGTCTGAAGCGATTATGCCCAAATCAGCGGCTGCCCTATCGTTTGCGGACTTACAGATGGTGGCCATGGACATTAAGCTGGACATTAAAGCTACCTTCTCTGCGGCCATAGCGGAACTCCGGAGCGACTTCCAGGCTATGGCAATGCGTGTGGAAGAAGTGGAATCCACTACTGCCCGCCATGATGCCTCGCTATGTCACGTCCAACAAGTCACAGAATCCCATGCAGCCCTCCTAAGGGATTTGAATCGACATGTGGAGGATCTGGACAACAGGGGTCGGCGAAAGAACTTGCGGGTGCGTGGCATCCCTGAGAGTGTGGAACACCAGAATCTTCCGCAGGCTGTGGTGGCCATTTGCAATGATCTACTGGGCAGATCTCCTGAAACACCTGTCGTCCTGGAGCGGATCCACCGTGCCCTGCGCCCTCGGGGCAGGGACAATGATCCGCCTAGAGACGTGGTCTGCTGCCTGGCAAACTTCCAGGTGAAGGAGGACGTTTTGAGGAATGCCAGAGTCCGCCAGCACCTCACATATAATGGCGCCGAAATCAAGATGTTTCAGGACCTCTCTAACATCACTTTACAGAGACGGAGGGAACTGCGCCCCCTGCTGGATGAGCTTCGCTCTAGAGCTATAATCTATCGTTGGAAGTTCCCCTTTGGTCTTTCGGCCACTTCCCAGGGCCGCACCGCTCTTCTCCGGGTTCCAGAGGACCTGGAACATTTCTGCTCCACATTGGCCATCCCCTATATCCACTTACCAGACTGGTACAGTGAATTCCGCCTCTCGCCTCTTCAGCGTGACGCTCCGATGGAGGGCGTACAACCGGCGGGCAACTTCAACTATGGCAGCAGCAGACGCAGAGCTCACCCGCCTTCTTCTCCACCGGCTGAGGGCGCTGGTCTACCCCGCAACGGCAGTCCGACGGCGTCCCCTGACCACCGCCGAGCACGATGTACGCCCTAAATGATGCAGTTTCTCTGGCGTGAGTACCGGTTGTCCCCTGTGACGGTTTGTCCCGAGTTCTGAGTTTTTTTTTTTTTTTTTTTTTTCCGGACACGATCTGCCTGCTCAGTGTGTATCCCCATCACCTACTCACCGTGACTACTACCCTTCTTTGGTCTGGACAATGGGATGTAGCTGTGTTCGAGGGGGCCCCCTGTCAGCTTGTTTTCCTCCGGACGCTATGCTGTGCCGTAACCCGTTGGTCCCTGCACTGTCTGTTTAGGTCACTTCACCTGCTGTTCCGTGGATGCCTTGCTCCCGTGGATGCCCGACCTCCCCCCGCACTGCCTTTTGCTTTCCTGCTGTTGTGGATGATGCTGTGGAGGTGGCTGCCCTCCCCCCCCCCTCCTGCCGAACTATGTCCCCGCTCACGGTACTGTGCTTCACCGACCCTCCTGCTATCCGGACGTGTTGTCTCACCCCTTGCCACTGGCAACTCCGCTTCCAGTCTGACTCTCCGCCTACTTGGACCCTCCTGGTCGCTACTGATTTCCAACACCGCTGACTTTCCTTCTGGGTGCTGCTGACTGTGTGTGTCTAAGAAAGTCCTGCTCTCTTGCGGTCAATACTGTGTCGTGCACTGAGGGATGCGAGCTGTGTTCTGCATTGTCATGCCGGCTGGCTCCTTCGGTGTGTGACCCCCTATCTGACGGCCTTATCGTATGAGACTGTTTTGAGGGGACTGTCTTCTTCTGTTGTGGTTGGGGAACGGGGTGGGGGGGTGGTGGCGGTGGTTGGGGGGGGGATTGGGTATCTCGGGCTGTGGTTTCCTTATTGCTGCCTTTTATCCACCGTATACTTTGCCTCTCCGCGCCCCGGCCTTTCCCTTGGTGGTACGGAAGATTCCGCCACCTGGGGGTTGCTGGGGGCAGACTGGCTCTGTGGGGATTTTCTCGCTAGCTCCTTGGAGGAATCTCCTTTTGTAACTAGATAATTGGGGCATGTATGCTGTTTTCATGGTTCTATGCACACTAACGATCTTCTCTTTACAGGTGTTAAGCTATTTGGTTGTTATGCAGGCTCCCCTCCCTTGTTTCTGGGGGACAATGGGTGCTCACTGGGTACCTCCTTTTCTTCCCTCCATCCCTTTATACTTGAGCAATGTTATATGGTTCACTGTTGTTTTAGGTTGTGATGTTTCTTGGGCTATTTTCCTAGGGCTAGTCCATGTCCTGGTGGGTTCGACCCCTCCCTCTGTGCCCTACTTCTGTACTCCTACATGTAGGGCTACTCCCCCTCGCTCTTTCCCTACAGGTATAGACTGTAGGCCCCTATACTCTGGCTTGTACGCCGGAGCTACTCCCTTGGTTTCCCGCATTTCTAGGGCTCTTCCTTTAGCTTTCAAAGGCCTTTTCAGGTGCTTGGTGCTGACTCCCATTTTTGGATTTTTTTACCTTCCACACTCGCCAACGGCTGAGGTATATACCTCTACCGAACTAGTTCCGAATTTCTTTCCCTGTCCCTTCCCTAGTGGGGTAAAGCAGCTGGTCTTCTAATACCCTCGGTCTTTGTCCCCCTGCTCGCTTTCCCTTTCCTCTTTGTTTTTCCCTGATTTCCCTCCCCCGTCTCGCCTCCCTTTCTTCTTACCTTCCACCCCACTTTTTTTTTTTTTTTTTTCTTTTTTTTTTTTTTTTTTTGGTTTGTATTGTACCTGTTGATACCATGCCGCGTATCCCTCAGTTAGACCCGGACGCCCAAAAACTGAAAATAGTTTCCCTCAACACTAAGGGTCTTAACACGCCACAGAAACGATCCACGGTTTTAACGCATATGCGTAGACTCCGAGCGGACGTGGTCTTTCTTCAGGAAACCCATTTTCGCTCTGATGCCATTCCCCGCTGTTACAACAAATATTATCCTACTGTTTTTCACGCTACATCAGCTGACTCTAAGACTAAGGGGGTTTCGATTCTGATTGCCAAGTCTGTTCCCTTAACCATTTCGGCCTCTTTAGTGGACCCTCAGGGACGCTACCTTTTCCTGTCTGGGTCTATTCGAGATCAGCCTCTCACTTTAGTGAATGTTTACAGTCCGAATTCCTCTCAAGTCTCCTTTTTCCGTGCTGTGGTTGCTGAACTGATTCCCTTCCAAAAGGGTACTCTCATTTTTGGGGGCGATTTCAACGTCCCTCTGGACCCTCTGTTGGACACTTCCACGGGTTCCTCTTGCCTTCCCTACAAGGCTCTGAAACAAATTAGACTGAGCCTTCAGGAATTGTTCCTGCATGACTCTTGGCGCACTATGCATGCACGTGATAAAGATTTCACTTTCTTTTCCCCGCTTCACAAGAAGTATTCCAGGATAGATTACTTTTTTCTATCACAGCGGGACTTGATATACCTTACGGACGCTACGATCGAACCATCTGTTATCTCCGATCACAACCCGATCACGATGTTGTTGACTCTGCCCCTCTATGCCCAGCGGGATAGGATCTGGAGGCTGGACGCCTCCCTGCTGACGGACCCTGCCCGACTCGCCGAAATCCGCTCCGCCCTTGTGGACTATTTTCGCTGTAACTCTACCCCTGACACATCCCTGATCACCCAGTGGGCTGCACACAAGTGTGTGATTCGGGGAAAACTTTTGGCGCTCTACTCTGCACTACGAAAACAGAGGGAAGCGACCATTTCTGAGTATTTGTCTCAAATCTCCGCCCTGGAGAGGGCTCACAAGAGGACGCTGGCTCAGGCAACGCACGACGCTCTCGTGGATACTAGAGAAAAGCTCCGGCTGGAGCTAGACAGGAGGACGCGTAGGAGCTTTTTACTGTCTCAGAAGCTCTTTTATGAGCACGGCAACAAGAGTGGCCGCCTTCTGGCGAGGGCCTTGCATGCCCGAAAAGCCAAAACGGTCGTTCATCACCTTCGATCTGATTCTGGCTCACGTATTTCCAATAATAGGGACATTGCTGGTGCATTTGAGAGGTATTATCGCCAGCTGTATAATCTCCCGTGTGGGGACTCCCCCTCCTCTGCTTCTGAGTCGAGAATGCATGTCCTCGACGATTTCCTTAACAGAAACCTGACCCAGGGGATTTCGTCGGATTTCCAGACTTCTCTTGAAGCCCCCATCACCCAACTTGAATGGTCGTTGGCACTTAAACAGCTCAAGCCGAACAGGAGTCCGGGCCCGGATGGCCTGTCCGCGGCTTACTATAAATCTTTTGCAGATGTTTTGTCCACCCCATTTCTGGAGGCGTTTAATTCTCTGTCAGCAGACCAGCCCCTGTCACCGTGTATGCTGGAAGCTCACATAGTTGTTATCCCGAAAGAGGGGAAGGATCCGACCTCACCGTCCAATTATAGGCCGATCTCGTTATTAAACGTGGACATAAAAATCTTTGCTAGAATTATGGCCAACAGGTTGCTTCCTCTCCTCTCTAAAGGGATACATCTAGATCAGGTTGGATTTATCCCTGGTCGGGAGGCCAGGGATAATACCATCAAAGCTATTAACCTTCACCACGTTCTTTCGGTGTCCCAGCAGAGGGGGTTCCTTCTCTCCTTGGATGCTGAGAAGGCATTTGATAGGGTGTCGTGGGACTACATGGAAGCTGCCCTTCGCGCTTGGGGGTTGGGCCCGCGCATGATGTGCTTCCTTATGTCCCTTTACGCTAATCCGTGTGCCCGGGTCCGGGTTAACGACACCCTATCGAGTGCCTTCCCCGTTCGTAACGGGACTAGACAGGGGTGTCCTTTGTCCCCCCTACTTTTTGTGCTGACTTTGGAACCTCTCCTGAACAGTATTAGGGGTAACCCGTCTATTCGTGGGGTTAAGTTTGCTGCCAAGGAGTACAAGATAGCTGCTTACGCAGACGATCTCCTGCTGTTTTTGACTGACCCTATTACTACTCTTCCTTCGGTCATGCAGGAGTTCCGTCATTTCGCCTCTTTGTCCAACATGAAAATCAATTTTGCCAAATCCTTTGCGCTAAATGTCTCCTTATCCCCTCAAGAAGTACAAATGTGCAAAACCAATTTTCGCTTTGTATGGAAGCAAGACTCCTTGGCGTATCTAGGCATTCAGATTCCGGCTGATCTGCAACACTTGTTCCTCCGGAACTTTCCCCCAATTCTCCTCAAAATCAAGCAGGATCTCCTCGCTTGGACTCGACTGCCTCTGTCTTGGTTTGGGCGTGCTGCGGTCTTAAAGATGAACGTTCTGCCGCGGCTTTTGTATGTTCTCCAAACGGTTCCAGCAGCTATCCCGCGGTCCTTCTTTGGGGACTACAAACGTCTTGTGTCCACATTCTTATGGAATGATAAACATCCCCGCATCCATTACGACCTTCTTTGCTTGCCCAAACATAAAGGGGGTATCGGTCTTCCTGATGCTCGAAACTATCACATGGCGTGTCACTTAACCAGAATCATAGATTGGAATGTCCACAAGCCGCACAAGGACTGGGTGTCCCTGGAGGGTGGCTTTACTACACTCGATTTGGCTACATCCCCGTGGCTGCGTACCACTCATCTGCCGCTCTCTCTTCGGCTTCATCCTCTGATTGGTCCTACTCTCCAGTCTTTCCGCACGACATGTACGGCACGTGGTGTCTCGCGGGCCCAGGGTCCGATGACCCCGCTCAGACTCAATCCTGACTTCCCCCCCGGAATGCACCATCATTATTTGCTTGACCACTGGCCGCAGGACCAATTGCGCATTCACCATGTCAGTGATGGAGTAGAGGTCTTTCCGGCCTCTTCTATTGCTCAGAGGGCAGGGAAACCCCCCATTCCTCCTTGGTCTTTCCTTCTGCTGGCTCACTACGTGCGAGCGTTTGTTAGGAGGTTCCCCTGTCGGGACTCCCTGACCACGTTTGATGGACTCTGTCAACAGGAGGGCCCCCTCCGTAGACTCATCTCCATCACACACTCTCTCCTGTTTGAGGACTCGGGTCAGCTCATACGCTCCCGCTGTGTAGCTTGGGAGAAAGACCTTGCCTGTTCGTTCTCTGAGGACGAATGGGGGCAGATCTTCTTGAAAAACCACAAATGCTCGCGAAACGTTACTACCCAAGAAAACGGTTATAAAATTGTTTCACGGTGGTACCGCACTCCGACGCTCCTTCATAAGATCTCACCTTCCGTACCCTCCACCTGTTGGAGGTGCCTAGCGGACACCGGCTCTCTTCTCCATGTTCTGTGGTCTTGCCCACGTCTGACAGCATTCTGGACGGAGGTCCACCGACTTATTAAGCAAGTGACTACGGACGATCTGGACTTCTCGCCGGCTCAATTTCTCTTACACCATTCCCCCACTTCGCATGCTTCCTACACAAAATCACTTGCTGCTCAGATGATCAATGCTGCACGCCAATGCGTTCCTGTTTTGTGGAATTCTACCCAGGCACCTACGATTAAACAGTGGCTGCATCGAATTGCTGTTATTGCAGACATGGAGGAGCTCATTCACATAGCCAATGATACCCCCACTAAATACCACAAGAAATGGGCGTGCTGGGCTCACTTCACAACCACACCGGAATTTTCTACACTTATCGCTTAATTTGTATTTGCTCTTTTCCTGCTACCTTCAGGTTTGACATCCCGTTCTGAGGCTACACAGATTATGTCTTGGTTTTCCGAATCGATGCCCTCATACCCGATGTTTCTATTTTGACTGGCTATCATTACACACGGATAGATATTAGCTTCTAGGTATCCCCATTCTCCCCCCCCCCCCCCCCTTTTTTTTTTTTTTTTTTTTTTTTTTTTTTCACCGCCTTCCCCTTCCCCCTCCTCGCCCTCCCTCCTCCTTCCTTCCCCTCCCTCCTTCTCCCTTCCCCCTTCCCACCCCCTACCTTATTTGGGTGCTCCGACCCGTCTGGCTGGCCCACGCGGCTCGCACCTCTCCTCAGCCTTTTCTAACGACCATTTCTCGTGTTCTCTTTTGGTACTACCCCCCCCCCCCCCCTCGTTGCTGTGCCTGGGCCGGTTGGGCCCAGGGCACGTCCACAAATAGGGTCATGACCCGTTCGCTTTGAGTGCCTTACAGTGGGTTTTTTTTTGGTGTACCCTTGCGGGTTATACATTCTATGCAAGATTCAGTACTTGCTCCAGGACCGTTCTGTATAGATCGGAGTATGCAATGATTGGAGTTGGTCCTGAGTCCTATTGGCCCTTTTATGTTTGCATATGTGGGTGGGTGACTTAATTGTTTTGTTATCTACTGTATGTGCATGTTTGCTCGCTTATGGTTGTTTACTTTGCTGTATTGTATCTTTTTTATTCAATAAAACGTTTTGACAAAAAAAAAATAACCCAATACCATTATGCTCACAAGAGGATGGAGAGTATAATCAGACGCCACTGGGGGATTTTAATGCAGGATCCAAAATTGGCTCCTGTTTTACCCAAGTATCCCCGAGTCATTTATAGGAGGCCCAGAAATGTAAAAAACATAATAGCCCTGAGCAGGTTTAAAAAGCCCAAAATTTCCACACAGCCCCTTCTTACCTTTTGTAACTTAGTTGGCATGCATCAATGTAAAAAAATCTTATGCAGGATGTGCCCCTTTGTTACGCACAGACAGAAGTGGTTTCAGGGTCCATTAGGGAAAAAATACATCCACAAACATTTCTATAGTTGCTCCACTGAGTTTGTGGTGTATTGCCTGACGTGTCCCTGTGGTCTCCTTTACGTGGGACGCACCATCCGCACAGTGCGTGCCCGCTTTGGAGACCACAGGAGATTAATTGAAAAGGGGTCTGTGGAGCACAGTGTCCCCAGACATTTTCGTCTCCATCACAATCAGTCGACTGAGGGACTACGGGTTTGGGTCATCGAGACCATCCCCCCCTGCGATTCAGTGGCAGAGCGTTTCCAGACCCTCTGCCATAGGGAAACTTTCTGGATTTTCACTCTTAATTCCTTGGCCCCCGGGGGGTTAAATGAGGAGCTTGAAATTAATACCATTTTATAGTGAGCATCATGGATGTGATTATGTACCGTTGCTAATTTTGGTATTTTTGGTAATTTTATGCATTTCTCTTCTTTTTACAACGAGTCCTGCTGACATTTGCTGTTTTTTGCCCCCCTGTTTTTTTTTATAGAGCCAAAGTTTTAAGGTGTATTTAATTTTATTATTCATCTACTGATGCTATATAATTACTAATACTCAGGTTTTTATAATAGAGTCCCATATTTATATCTACATTTATATGTACATATACATCCTCTATATGTGACACGTTCACATAAGATAGGTTATACCACTTTTGCAGTTGGGGTTCTATAAATTTAATATTTTAATTAGATTCCATGTATTTATATTTTTAAATGAATCCAATGGGGAGGTGTCTTTTCTATGTTCCACACTGAGTTAGTCACTCCGCTCTTATATAGGGTTTTATATATGCTAATTAATGTGATGTTCCTTTAATATGTATTGCCTCTGTTGCTGCTGGGAGGTGTTTGTCCCTCCCCTCTCTCTCTTTTTTCCTCTTTGGTAATTTCTCTTCCGTTTTTATTGGTGTCACCTGAGGTTTGTTCAATCCTCAGCAGTGTAATTGTTTCCTATGATTATAAATACTTTCCATGGTGGAGGGGCGGGCCGGCCTGATGAAGGAGGGGGTCCTCCGAAACGACGTTGCAGCCCGCCCTACACTCTTGGTTCAGTGTTCGTTCCTGTCGGCTTCCGTGGAGGAACCGACAGACTTGTCCTTTCTACTTCCGGTTTCCGGGTCATTACCTCCCTGCTGCACGGCGAATTGCGGTGAGGCTGCCCAGCCAGGGAGCCCATGCCATTTGCGGCATCACCCGGTATTGCCGGTATCCAGGACTGCCTTCACCATTATACAGGACCCAGATGCGATTATCCTTCATCTTGCATCTTCCATCGGATTCACTGTGGGGACTGTCCTTTTGCACCATGCATGCTGTCTCATTGGAATACCTGTTTTTAACATGTAAGTTACTACATTAAATTATACAGCTGTTCATCTACCTTTATGACTTGGCGCCCTTGTTCTTTTTCTATGTAAACAAAGCAGGTGGCTCTCCTTTCAGACAGGCACAGTGAGATTGTGTGTCTCAGCTAAGCTGAAAAACTGATCTCTGTGTGCCTTTCACAGAGTACCCCCACCCCCAACTTTAATAAGCATACTTAGGCTTACACTTAACCCCTTGATCACCCCCAGTATTAACCCCTTCCTTGCCAGTGTCATTTATACAGTAACAGTGCATATTATTTAGCACTGATTACCGTAATAATGTCACTGGTCCCCAAAAAGTGTCACTTAGTGTCATATTTGTCCGCCGCAATGTTGCAGTCCCACTAAAAATCGCTGATCATCGCCATTACTAATAAAAAATAAAAAGTCAGAAAATCTATCCCATAGTTTGTAAATGCCATATCTTTTGCGCAAACCAATTAAAATACGCTTTTTGGGATTTTTTTTACCAAAATATGTAGCAAAATACAAATTGGTCTAAACTGATAAAAAAAATTTGATTTTTTAATTTTTTTTATTGGGAATGTTTTATAGCAGAAAGTAAAAAATATTGTGTTTTTTTCAAAATTGTCGCTCTTTTTTTGTTTATAACACAAAATCTAAAAACTGCATAGGTGATCAAATACCATCAAAAGAAAGCTCTGTTTGTGCCAAAAAAAAGGGGCATCAATTGTATTTGGGTACAGCGTCGCACGACCGTGCAACAGCGCCGAATCGCAAAAAATGGCCTGGTCATTAGGGGGTAAATCCTTTTAGGGCTGAAGTGGTTAAGGATGTCCATGTGGCCATATTTAGGCAATGATGTTACACCCATCCCCACTCTTTTACTTATGTGATCAGGGATTCCTGAATATACAGTGCATTGCGAAAGTATTTGGCCCCCTTGAACTTTTCGACCTTTTGCCACATTTCAGGCTTCAAACATAAAGATATAAAACTGTATTGTTTTGTGAAGAATCAACAAAAAGTGGGACACAATCATGAAGTGGAACGAAATTTATTGGATATTTCAAACTTTGTTAACAAATAAAAAACTGAAAAATTGGGCTTGCAAAATTATTCAGCCCCTTTACTTTCAGTGCAGCAAACTCTCTCCAGAAGTTCAGTGAGGATCTCTGAATGATCCAATGTTGACCTAAATGACTAATGATAAATAGAATCCACCTGTGTAATCAAGTCTCCGTATAAATGCACCTGCACTGTGATAGTCTCAGAGGTCCGTTTAAAGCGCAGAAAGCATCATGAAGAACAACAAACACACCAGGCAGGTCCGAGATACTGTTGTGGAGAAGTTTAAAGCCAGATTTGGATACAAAAAGATTTCCCAAGCTTTAAACATCCCAAGGAGCACTGTGCAAGCGATAATATTGAAATGGAAGGAGTATCAGACCACTGCAAATCTACGAAGACCTGGCCGTCCCTCTAAACTTTCAGCTCATACAAGGAGAAGACTGATCAGAGATGCAGCCAAGAGGCCCATGATCACTCTGGATGAACTGCAGAGATCTACAGCTGAGGTGGGAGACTCTGTCCATAGGACAACAATCAGTCGTATACTGCACAAATCTGGCCTTTATGGAAGAGTGGCAAGAAGAAAGCCATTTCTTAAAGATATCCATAAAAAGTGTCGTTTAAAGTTTGCCACAAGCCACCTGGGAGACACACCAAACATGTGGAAGAAGGTGCTCTGGTCAGATGAAACCAAAATCGAACTTTTTGGCAACAATGCAAAACGTTATGTTTGGCGTAAAAGCAACACAGCTTTTACCCTGAGCAAACCATCCCCACTGTCAAACATGGTGGTGGCAGCATCATGGTTTGGGCCTGCTTTTCTTCAGCAGGGACATGGAGGATGGTTAAAATTGATGGGAAGATGGATGGAGCCAAATACAGGACCATTCTGGAAGAAAACCTGATGGAGTCTGCAAAAGACCTGAGACTGGGACGGAGATTTGTCTTCCAACAAGACAATGATCCAAAACATAAAGCAAAATCTACAATGGAATGGTTCCCAAATAAACATATCCAGGTGTTAGAATGGCCAAGTCAAAGTCCAGACCTGAATCCAATCGAGAATCTGTGGAAAGAACTGAAAACGGCTGTTCACAAACGCTCTCCATCCAACCTCACTGAGCTCGAGCTGTTTTGCAAGGAGGAATGGGCAAAAATTTCAGTCTCTCAATGTGCAAAACTGATAGAGACATACCCCAAGCGACTTACAGCTGTAATCGCAACAAAAGATGGCGCTACAAAGTATTAAATTAAGGGGGCTGAATAATTTTGCACGCCCAATTTTTCAGTTTTTTTATTTGTTAAAAAAGTTTGAAATATCCAATACATTTCGTTCCACTTCATGATTGTGTCCCACTTGTTGTTGATTCTTCACAAAAAATTACAGTTTTATATCTTTATGTTTGAAGCCTGAAATGTGGCAAAAGGTCGAAAAGTTCAAGGGGGCCGAATACTTTCGCAATGCACTGTATAAGCAAACAGGACCATGTAACAACTTTAGTGGTTGCTGCGGAAATAACAGGTGCCTGTGTCCATAGCATCCTTAGGAACCACCGATATTCCTGGGATTGCCAGGCCATTTTAGTGAATGGGATAGATGACATCAGCAGGCAGACACTCGGAAGCTGTCATGTTTGTCCATGCCAAACATCCTAAACATTTGATGTCTGGATCAAACAGTCAAATTCACACCCCTAATCCCTAACAGGTGCTTTCTAGGACCACTAGATTACAGGGAGGGGATGGACATGTTCAGTACAGCAATACCTGGATAATAAGGTACTGTTCAGCTAAGCTAGGCTCCCTGCTTGAATCTCAAGGTGTCAGTTTAAATCAAACTGTAGTGTAGCATTTACTTATTTTAGTCGTGCATCATTTTTGACTATTGAGGTAGGCTAGATTTAAATATGCACTTTAGGTGGTTTCTTATCGACCTTTAAATATTCTACAAGAGCTACAGGGAGCCTTGTGTTTTTCTTTTCCTTTTTATTTTGAATAAATATTTCTTTGCATTTAAAAACTAAAATAAATCTTTTGATATAAAATCTGCCCTGCAGACCTTTGAACCATTTGTGGTATACCATTTACATGTTTAATTTATTAGTATGGTTTTAAAAATAAATTCCCTGGTTGCTAAAACGTACCATGTTTAATGTTGAACAGCATGAATTTTGTCTTTTTGAAAGCTCAACAAGTCGCTCTGTATGCTTCTCCGAGGAGGGCTAAACCGAGTGGATTGATCTATGTTTTATTTGGAGTTTCTCAGTGTAATTGACACAGAGGATTTATGGTGTGTTTGGTAACTAACTTGCTCAGTAACTTTTCAGCAGAGTAACAGTAGAACACTATGTCCTTGAAAACTTAAAATTTTATCTTAATATAGAATAGCAATGGCAATTTAAAGCCTCCTAGGTAAAATCTTCAAAGAGCGAATAGTTGCTGATAAAATGGATAAAAGTCGATAGTTTAGACCACTCAATTGCTTTTAAGATTTTCATCAAATACTTCTCAGCAGTTGAAACTGACTAGAGAAGCATCCCAACTGAGTTAAAAATCATAAAACATGGGCAAAGTTACCTTTGTTTCTCGTTGGCAAATAGGCAGCAGACAGACATATTGCAAATACAAAGAAATACTGTACGTTTTAGCTAAAAACATCAAATAAGATATAAGCATATATATTTTACTACACTCTTATTGGTGTTACAATACACTGTTCTATACATAATTATGTATACATGAAAATTAATTGAGAAAATGAATTTAAAACATAATAGTATTCAAGTTTTTTTTTTTTTTTTTTTATTGTAAAACTCCTCCCAGACATGGGACCTCCATTTGATCTGGTTGACAGGATGGATAAGAGCAGTTTTGATTGTCATAACCGGCACGGCACAGCACTGACTAATCACAGCCAGTCTGATCCGTCCTGGTGTCCCGAGGGAAAGAAGAGGAAGAACAGCATGGATTTCAAACCCCAGGACCACTCAATTGTAGACAGTAACACTGTATTGCCCCATACACACGTGCAGATTATCTGCAGACTTTTGTCTGCAGACTTACCAAAACCATATAATATGAGGTCAAACCTAAACACTTTCAATTTGTATGCAATCCGGCAGGCCCTTGCACTACATAGAAAAGGTAAGTCTGCAGATAATCTGCACGTGTGTACGGGGCATATCTCCCACTAAGATAAGTGCAACAGGGACTGGGGATGATCAGCAGGGTGTAGGGTTTTATTTCATCTTTCATTTTTTCTAAAAAGGTGAACTAACCCTTTAACTCTTTGGTGCCAGAGTAGTTGATGTGTATTTTGAGCACATATTTAACCCCTTCCGCCAGAAGGATGTATCTGTACGTCCTCTGGTTGAAGTGGTTATATCTGGGTCATGGCTGCAGCTTGAAGTGTAAAAAAACCTAAAGCATTTTCCAGCTTTTATTCCAGCTTGGCAGGCCAAAATGTTTGGCTGTAAAAAAAAAAAAAAAATGAATTCTTTAAAAAAAAGGCATACTTTTTTAATATCTATATATAATCTTAATTTTCTTAATAAACATGTAACACATGACAAAAGGATGTCATAAATTCACCAACGTTACATACACTATATTATCAAAAGTATTGGGATGCCTGCCTTTACACGCACATGAACTTTAATGGCACCCCAGTCTTAGTCCATAGGGTTCAATAGTAGGCTCACCCTTTGGAGCGATAACAGCTTCAACTCTTCTGGGAAAGCTGTCCACAAGGTTTAGGAGTGTGTCTATGGGAATGTTTGGCCATTCTTGCCAAATTTGTGAGGTCAGGCACTAATGTGGGCGAGAAGGTCTGGCTCGCAGTCTCCACTCTAAATCATTCCAAAGGTGTTCTGTTGGGTTGAGGTCAGGGCTCTGTGCAGGCCAATCAAGTTCCCCCACCCCAAACTTGCTCATCCATGTCTTTATGGACCTTGCTTTGTGTACTGGTGTGCAGTCATGTTGGAACAGGAAGGGCCAACCTCAAACAGTTCCCACAATGTTGGGAGCATGGATTTGTCCCAAATATATTGGTATGCTGACGCCTTAAGAGTTCCCTTCACTGGAAGTAAGGGGCCAAGCCCAACTCCTGAAAGTCAACCCCACACCATAATCCTCCCTCCACCAAATGATTTGGACCAGTGCACAAAGCAAGGTCCAAAAATACATGGATGAGTGTGTTTGGGGTGGAGGAACTTAACTGATCTGAATCTGATAGAAAACCTTTAGGATGAATTAGAGCACAGACTGCAAGCCAGACCCTCCAACATCAGTGCCTGACCTCACAAATGTCCCTCTGGAAGAATGATCAAACATTCCCATAGACACACTCTTAAACCTTGTGGACAGCCTTCCCAGAGGAGCTGAAGCTGTTATAGTGGCCACTGGCCAACTCAATATAGAGCCCTATGGACTAAGACTGAAATGCCAATAAAGTTCATGTGCGTGTAAAGGCAGGCATACTTTTGGTAATATAGTGTATGTTTAGAAGGATATGTGTTTGAATCAAAACATATTAAAATGTCAAACTGGGCCACATTCCAGGACCACTGCCTTGCAGTCTTTGTAACTGACAAACACATACTAACTATAACACAAGAACAAAAAAAAAAAAGAAAACAGAACGCACAGGCATTGTGAAGAAGGTTTATTACCTTACAAACACTATAACACCACTTACAAAAGTGAAAAAATACTTGTATTTCATTTCCACAACACATTTGTATTGCTAATTACTGAATGCCACAGGTGCAACTTAGTCATAAAAACTGCTGCATTCTACTACACCTACCATCTTGGTAGCAGGATTTTCAATATTCTGAGGTGTTTCAAGGGCATAGCTTCTTCTGCAGAGCTAATGACATTGGTAAACACTGCCTTAAAAGCTGTAACATTCTGTTTAGTTATGTCATTAGCTGTGGTGAAGATGACAAGCCCCTTATAATCGTATAATAAATTACAATGCTGGGACAGCTTGGATGTAGTGGAATGGGAGCAGCAGTTTGCTTCACTGAGGTGTACCTGGGGGGTTCAGGAACCCAGCAATTAATCCACATTGTGAAAGTGGAATAAAGTGTGGCACATGCTGCGCATTGCCAGTACACTCTATTTTTATTTTGTGTACATGACAAAGGATTCCCAAAGCACTATAGGTTAGCAAAATAGATAATATGGTACTTGCTTTGAGGCAGTGGTTTGTCTATAGCAGTGTTTCTCAACCCTTTTTTTCAGTCCAGGTACCCTTTATAATTACAGACAATCTCAAGGCACCCTTTAAAATTTTGGACAGTCTCGCTGCACCTTTTAAAATTGAAGACAATCTCAAGGCACCCTTTAAAATTATGGACAGTCTCGTGACACCCTTTAAAATTATAGACAATCTCAAGGCACCCTTTAAAATTATTGTTTTTTCCCTTTAAAATGATGGACACTCTGTAGGCACCCCATTCTAAAATGTAAAAAACTTTTCTAATAGTTTTACATAATGCAGCAACAT